>NW_026575139.1:14185000-15385000 GCF_905146905.1 Nyctereutes procyonoides | reverse complement strand
GATCTGCCTAGAATAGCATAATTGCAAGTTCTCAACAGGGAGATTGAGATCAATAATGAGAAGTTCTACACTGAGGATCAATATTTAGAAGTTTTGATTTCTCCTTGTGGATATTTCTATGAGGCCCAAAACCTCAAACGTCCTTTTTTATTTTCTTCTTCTCTTCTCCCTCTCCATTCCTCTTCCGCCTTCTTTCTCCTCCTCCTCCTCGTCCTCCTCCTCCTCCTCCTTCTTCTTCTTCTTATTTTCTTCTTCTTCTTCTTCTTCTTCTTCTTCTTCTTCTTCTTCTTCTTTCTTCTTCTTCTAACGTAATGTGCTATTGAAAACAAAACTTTACAGCTTGGAAACCCCCATTGGGCTTCCAGTAAAGTAAGCAACAGGAAGCAAATAATGGGGAACTTGTTCATGACTCTTCTCACCACATGTCACCTATGGAAATTTGCCAAACACTAAACATGTGGCTACTGAATACAGAGTGAAAAATATACTAAAATGTATTTGGAAGAGTCTATGCCCATGGAAAAGTAAACATTTCATAAAAAAAGACATTAGAGTTTTATATGAAATATGGACACCCTCATGCACCCACATAATTCCTGACTGTCCTATGGAACAAAACTTTTTTTTTTTATCTTTTAAGTAGATTTTGCTACTTTGTTGAAATAATAAAGCTTTAAAATATTTCTTGCTGACTTGTTTTCTGGTCACCATGACCATAAGCCTATCTGAGTCTATTGAAGTATACAGAAGCTTTTCTTTTCTTTTACTTTTTTCTTCCTCCAACCCCACCTCTTAGCAATAAGTCTATCTTAAGTTCCAAGGATGGAATACTGTGATTTTTAAAGAGGTAACTTGTCAGTGCTATTTAGAAATCATGGTTTACTCATTAACTTTCCCAGTGTGAAATGACCACATCAAGCCCTTCTGCTGATTTCCAGGTAATAAATGATGATATTTGCCTTTAAAACCTTTGGGCTTCACTATCTCCTCTATGCGAAACCTTTACATACTAAACCAGCTGGCAGCATTCTTGTATTTCTAAGACCTAAAAGTCTCTCTTGACATGTTTCATGTTCTAAATGTACAATTTATATTCACATTTTATTTTCCTAAACATATTGTTATTTTTCAAAGCCAATGGGCATTTATCTTTTTTAAAATTTATTCATTTATATAAGAGAGAGAGAGAGAGAGAGTGAAAACAAAATGGGGGAGGCATAGAGGGGGAGGGAGAGAATGAATCTTAAGCTGGGGCTCAATCCCAGGATCCTGAGATCATGACCTGAGCCAAAACAGAAAATTGGCTGCTTAATGGATTGGACCACCCAGGTGCCCCAGTGGTATTTATATTTATATTTATATTATTTGTCTATATTTTTATAGACTTTTTATCCAGCACCCAGTAGAGTTGTAATTTTAAAGAACATAGAATCACAAATAAATAGACCAAGGCATTAAATTCTCAAGAAGCATTTCCTCAGCATCCATTAACTTTCACTTTAGCATTAGTATACTTTTTATTACTTGACTCAGTAAATATTTTAAAATTGGTTCAAAATGTAGTACTAAACATTATTTAAAGTACTCTAGTATAATAACAAAATATTCTAAGGTGATTATAAGTGATTGTATAGTTCTCCAAAAAATAAGTTGGAGAAGAATAAGAAGCCTTACTTGCCTATAGGAACAAAGTCAGGATTTACAGGACACTGGTGTGTTTCCCTTGTCTAAAAACTACACTAGGGGGATGAGCACTGGGTGTTATTCTGTATGTTGGTAAACTGAACACCAATAAAAATTAATTTATTAAAAAAAATAAAAAATAAAAAATAAATAAAAACTACACTAGGGAAAAAATTGGATTTTCTTGCATGAGGCAGCAAAGGATACTATAATTTTGCATATGGGTAGTGTCTTTTTTGTCAGGATATTCTCATGACATGTTGCTTAAATCAGGAACAACAGCAAAAATCCAAGGAGATGAGAAAGCTTTATCTAAGTAGGCTTGATTAAATGAACTGCCATTGCTTTTTGGTAAAACTACTTTAAAAATGATGCTGTGGCCTTGTGTTTGTCTAAAGCCGGAAAGTCATGGCTATACTCATCCTGATAATAGAGGGTCAGGACTCAAAAGGGATGACTTGGGCCTAAACTAAGGATCTAAATATGAGTCTAGAGTCAGCAGCAAATTGGAAACACCAATCCTAGAAAGAGTAGGGATCAAGGTAAGATTGGGGGGAACTCTGAGACCACCCATGCTCAGATAATACCTAAAGACTCCCTCTATTTTGTAGCATTTGACTCATGACCATCAGGTCCAAGGCCTGTCTGCTTGCCTTTTTTTCCTTCCTCCCTTCTTAGTTTCCTTCCAGACATATTGTCATGTGTGCTGGCACTATCAGGACTATAAAGACAATCAACCCATGGCCCCTATCATAAAGGATTTCTTACTCTAGCTAGATTATATTTTTTCAAACTTTTATGGGCATAGATAAGCATTATTTGGGGATCTTCTTAAAGTGCAGACATAGTAGGCCTGGGGCAAGGTCCCGAGATCTGCATTTCTAATGAGCTTTCAGCCTGCATGTCCACAGATCACACTATTCTACATGAACTTCTAGTGTGGATCCTCTGAATCTGTGGTTGATGACATCTGAAAATTCCAGAATATGGATTATACCCCCAACTCCAGGAAATCCAAGGAAAAATATGTTAACAGATTATCCCCTTACCAAGAAAATATTGCAAAACATCAATCAGAAGGAAAGCAAATGGATATTATCAACCTGATAATCAATCGATAAATTATTAGTAAAAGGAACACTAGCATTGTGAAGTCATAAGAAAAAGGTAGAGGTCTTTAGATAAACAGTAATACCTTGCACTGGAGTTGGGTCTTGGTAAAGCCTCAATAATGAGCAGCATTTTCCCAGATGTCTTGACCATTCTCTTTATGCATACCATAAAGTGCAGAGGATCATAAGACAATAATATGTGGTGATAAACTTGTTTGATTATACTTCCCAGGTGCTGCTGGGTCCAATTATCTTGGTGCTAAAATATCTTCTAATTGGGTGTGAAACACACATCAGAGTTAATTACACTGTACACTACTATACAGGCTTGAAATAATTAAGACTGTTTTCATTTCTCAACTGGCCTAGAAAAAAAAAAGTGCATTCATTTTAAGTTTCAGTCGTTGGAGATATCACTGAAACTCATGAGATCAGCTAGATATGAATTTATGCAAATTTCTAACCCCAGAATCTTATTGAGACCATAAGCCTCTTATTATAACCTTTGATCTACAAAGGTATAGCTGTATGTTATGAGTAGCATGTGCCCTTGAAACCTGAGAAATCAAAACATTATGGGAATGTCTGTTATATTCAAAAATTACATTATACTGTATTTATCACTTGAACTATTTTGGGGAGTTCATCTTCACAACAAATATTGGATTACCAAGGCAAATTCAACTGTTTGTGAATATTGGTTACTAAATACATGAATGGTATTGAGAGAATTGGAAGATTAAAACTAAAATGATCCCCATATTTACAAATCATGTAAATATATTAGGGTTGGAATTCTCTATCACAAAAAGATTTAGCATTGTATCTTTAGGGAAAAATTAAAGACATCCTCTTAATTAAACTCTCTGTGTCATTTAACCTAAAATACTATTTCTATATCATCTACCTACCTATTTCTCTCTCCCTCTCTCTCTCTTTTGAATAGCAAGTTTGATACGGATGCCAAAAGATGATAATGAGCTAGAGTGTCAGCAGCTTGTTTCCCAAAGCCTCTGTGGTCACCTTGACCCTTCCCCTTTTGGATCATCTCCTGGTCTTGGTGGACTGACTCATGATATCTGCTAGGTTTTTCCTGACCTATCTTTCTGGTAACTAGCTGACTCATCCATGCTGTCATTGGTTTCTTCCATTATACTTTACTTCCCCAGGCATCATCCATCACCTGCTGCTCTCCTCCTCTCATCTTGTACCAATAGTTCATGCTCCTTTGGGCCAATACTTTCTGCCATTACTCATCTCATGCATGGCAATGCTTCGCAATTAAATGTTAAATCACGATAACTCATCTCAAAATATGATACACTCTACAGCTGCTATAAAATAAAGATCACAAAGTGTCTTTGATTCTTCTGCCTGTTAAATCATTTCAGAGTCAAGATTTTTGGATGAGGATTTCTTTAACTTATCTTCTCTCTCCTGAATAATTTGATTGATTCTAAATCTTTAGTGACACACTTTTCACCCAGCAGCATGGAATCTGATTTTCCTCACTTTTTTCATATCATTTCAATGAATCAGTTCACTAACCTCAGGGGGGAAAAAACTGAAATTAACCAATGGTTAAAGTTTTCAAACTTTTATTTGACTTTTGCTCCATTGTCACTTTGGAACAGAGAGTACTTATAGAAGGCATGTCATGTTTGATAAATAGATTATTGATTCAATAGCTATACAACATAAACCATCAGCAAGAATTAATGTACCTGTACTTTGCCCAGTTTATAGGTAAAGATTAAAGTATTTAGAACACTTGCTGACTTTTCATTTGTTATTCTTGAAAATCCAGTCCAAATTCAAATTTGCATTTCACTTGGGTCCCTTAAAAATATAAACAGAGGGCAAAAAGGGAAGGTGCTTATTAATCTTAAAAGCCAGATAATTAATTTTATGGTGAAAAGAATAAATACCACTGCTTAAATTGATTTTAACCTTGTTAATTTATCTAAAGCAGGATATAGTTTTGTCATCACAAATAAAGCCACTTTTCCACTTTTTTACTTCATTTTCTATTGTATTAAAAACTCTAGAAATTTCTAAGTTCTGGTTAATTCACTTCAAACTTTATAAACTAAGAAAAGTCAGTAGAAGTATTGAATAGCTTGTAATACCTTTTTTTTTTCTATTAGTGCCACTGGAACATATATATCCTTTCATAAATTCCACAAGCTCGTATTGAACATCTCCAACACACCAGGTATTAGGGATAGAACATTCAAGACCTGAGCCATGAGAACTCTATTCTACTGGATGAAACAAGAATGTATTGAATAATCACATCAATACAATATTACAAACTATGAAACAAGAGAAGAATATCACTTTCATCTGAAGATCAGGAGCACCTTCCTGGTGTTTGAGAACTGGAAACTCTTTAACCAGGTTACAGGGAAGATTTGCTTTGAGGACAAAATGGAACATGTCTAAGGTTCCAGAGTAGAAAGAAGCCCATCACACTGAGGAACACTGAGAAAGCTGGAGTGGCTGGAGCCAAAAGGTACAGGAGACAGTGGTGTCATTACATTCACTCTGGTTTTGTTCAAGTCTCTCTTCCATCTTCCTGACTCCTCCCAACTCCATTGAAGAGGCAGTTGATTCTGAAAAGACAGGGACCAGATATCTCATGTAGATATAAGGCTTGCACTGGACTTCTGGAAGTTTGGCCTTCTTCAGATTCAGATTCAGGCACAAAAACTGCTGTCCATCCAAGTTAGTGTCCTGTCCTCGCCCAAACTCACTTCCTCAATATCTTTGGGTCTTTATTACACACAGAGTAGAGCTGACAACACAGGATTTCATATTGGGGCCTGTTCTGGAAAGATAACTCTGAATGGAAATCCAAGGGCCAGAACAGGGCTGATTGTTCCAAATTCTGTGTTAAGCAGATTGTATTGTAACTGGCCTTTGATGTGTTCTTAGAATCTAATAACTAAATGAAGACAAGCATCTGTCTAGAAGAACATTTAGAGGGTCTTATTTAAAATGCTTTGTCATGGCCAATTACCAGAGTTGTGATTTAAATTGTCCTTTTTTCGTTTTTACTGTGGGGATGAATAGTAAGGTTC
Source organism: Nyctereutes procyonoides (assembly GCF_905146905.1). NCBI lineage: Eukaryota > Metazoa > Chordata > Mammalia > Carnivora > Canidae > Nyctereutes > Nyctereutes procyonoides. The sequence goes on along the minus strand of NW_026575139.1, from coordinate 15,379,122 downwards.
AGAAAACACATTCATTGATATTTTGGCAGAAACTTGCATGTTACAATCCTTGAAAGTGTGCAAGCAGAGGACATGGGGCATGTAGGAACCTGTTCCACATTGGTGGTAAGATAAGGTGCCCTTTATAAAAATAAATTAAACATAATAGATTTTAGATAGAAGTGATAAACACTAGATTATAAACCCTTCACAGCCTAGAACATATCTTATTAGCACAATAAATGTCACAGCATGGGGAAAAGTAAATTTGCTAAGTAGAAACAATAATGAATAATTGAAGGAATGACTGGATACCACTGAGCATAGACTCAACACCCTAGATATGCAAATCTGGAGTAAACTACAGTGTAAACTATGAGCTTTGGGTGATAATGATGTGTCAATGCAGGTTCCTCAATTGTAACAAAGGTACCACCCTGGTGGGGAGGTTGATCGTAGGGAAGATTGTGCTTGTTGAGGGGGCAGGAGGTACATGAGATTCCTCTGTACTTTCTACTCAATTTTGCTGTAATCTAAGACTGCTCCGGGCCACCTGGGTTCCTCACCCAGTTAACCATCTGTCTTCAGCTCAGGTCCTGATCCCGGGGTCCTGGGGTCAGCCCCCATTTGGGCTCCCTGCCCAGTGGGGAGTCTGCTTCTCCAGCTCCCTTCGCCCCTTCCGCTATTTGTGCCATCTTGCTTTCTCTCTCTCAATAAATAAATAAATAAATAAATAAATAAATAAATAAATAAAATCTTTTAAAAATAATTTTAAAAATTAAACTACTCTAAAACTAAATATTTTTTCATTAAAAATTTTAAGCTGGTGAATTATCTTGTTATGATCTTTTTGGTCACAGTGTAAATATGGATTTACAATATCCACAGCATCAGGCAGTTTATCTACCTGTAGCTTAACATATCTGTTAAACAGAATCTGTGTGATGGTCATAACTGGGCCATGTATATGGTGTTTCTTGTAGTCTAAGCTCCATATGAGGCATCTCCATGTGCATTTTCACTGACTCCACACAAGAAAAAAATCTACTTTTATTCCCAACTTGTAGATGGAAAAAAAAAAAAGTGAGGCTCAGAGAGGTTAATTAAGTTCTCCAAGGACACAGAGATAGCTTCTGTTTGGGGGCTAAAAATTATCTTTACACACATCTGGGTGGCTCACTATTAAGCTTGATTATTGATTAGGCATGGATATGAGAGGGTGGGAAGAGGGAATCTCTTCCTTACTCAAATATGCTTTGCTCTCCTGGAAAAAAAATGGAAGACAGGTACAGTTTATAAAACTAGATTTAAAGATAACCATTAAAATAAAATAAAGTTAACCAGAAGTGCTAATGCCAGATGGGACCATTAGATCACGAAGGAAGCTCAGATTAGATCGGGAAAGAGGAACAGAAAAGTGTGCATCAGTGTTCCTGCTGCCATTGAAGGCCTAGGTAGATTCTTTTCTTGGATATGCTTTAGGGCAAATATGGTTTTATGTCAGTGTGGGTAGAAGCTAGGCATAGGGAAACACGAACACAGGTGTGACTGTGCATATTCAGGGCTCAGCAAACTGTTGTTCAAAATAAATCTTTAACTATCATCTTGAAAACTTCCGAGTTTCAACTATGATTAAAATTAGTCACAGGTAGTTCTAAGGAAAATCCCTTTCATGAGTTTCTGACTCTGTGACCCAGTCTGATGGCATCAAGGCCAAAGAAAGGTCAGATCAGTATTCTCTAGGAGTTTGCAATCAGAAGGGAAGAAAGAAATATTAAATCAGGCTCATGCGAACCAAGAAAAACAACTCTTTTGAACATCTAGGTCAGTGTGTGGGCCATGGCAAAATGTGGCATTTATAGGAAAATCTCAGGGAAAAAAAGCAACCCACAATCTTTCCCACTTCCTAGGGCATCCAGGCCAAGTTTCCTATTTGATCAAAAGAAGCCCAATTCTATAATTTCTGCTCATGGGTGAATAAACTAAGAAGTACGTGAAAAAAAAAAATAAGCCAAGCAATTCTTCTTCATCATCTTTTTGCGAGTAGCCAGAAATAAAGAGGATGTAATCCCATCTGGGGGCTGTAGTCATTTTTCAAAATCATTTTTCAGAGACACCGTTGTCTTATGTTTACCTTCCAGGTGTCTACTTTCTCAAGGTAACAAAAAGGTTCACAAGGATTCTTATCTCCGAGTGATAAACAGATGCAAACAGAGTCAGGCCTATCTAGGCTACCACAAGGCCTGTTTGACTAATTGCCCTGATAGATCATTCTCCTGATGCCTGATGTTGTTATTGTACCCAGCATAGCTGAGATAGCACATGTTTAACCCCTGACCTTCCAGCTGCCCAGACCACATTGCTTCGGAATGAACCATTCTCCATCATCACTTCCTCCTCATGGCAGCCAGGGAAAGAGATCTGTTTCTAAGCAAATAGCAAAGGCTCTGACCCTGTCATGAGTCACCAGTCTGTCTACCCACTACCAAGATTCCCCCTTTATATATTTATTCAGCTTGTCAGAGTTCCTGGCAAAGAGGATAATGATATTTGAGGTAAATAGGATTCATGCTAACTCTGAGGACAGTAATTCCATAAATCCAAGATACCTTAAATGACTTCTATGGGCGTCCTATGAACTAATCCATTCCATTCCACCCCTTTTTAAGATATCTTTTTTTTTTCTTTAGCAAAAATTATAAAATAGCAAAAGCCACAGAATGAACACCAATAAATATTCCAGGGCCATTTGTTATAGCATAGGGAAATACCTGATTATTCTGTGCCTTGGGGCACTGATTGAAATCACTGTAAGACAGACTAAATACTATGACTTGCAGCAGAAGTGAAAAGCAAATGTATTTTATCTCAGATAGGTCAGCTTTCTTTTATTGCATGTTTCACACATCTTATTCACAGAACTTACACTCATCAAGTTTTAACGGATACTGCCAACACTCAGTGATTCAGCTGCTGACAGTCCTGGCCGAGTAGTGCTGTGCAAAAATTTCACATTATGCAACATTATAGAAACATTAAATGGGAATAACACAATGGCAAGTGGTGGTTTTTATGACCATTTGTGTTAATTAATGAAATTATGTTGTCTTTACGGAAAGGCAGAAAATATACAGAGAAAAAGAAAAACAGAAGTGTTATGTAGTATATTTGCATTTCTGTTCATTTTCTTTAAATATCTCAAGCTTAAATAGACATGAAATATTAGAGGCTATTGAACTAGGGGGGAAAATCCATTTTGGTACATATTGTATTTCAGCTTCCACTAAACCATTTAACATAGACTCAAAGCATTACGGCATAATTATAAAATAGCTCTATCTTTCCAACACTTTGTTCAGCCATGTCTTTAAACCTCTAATAACATTTCAACCAAAAAAAAAAAAAAAGAAAAAGCATATTTGTTTTGTGCAACTAATTACTGCATTCTAATGTTATCCATCATTATTATCCTTCCCACATAGCAAATCTGATCTTTTCCTCTGCCCTCTAGAACGCAAGATTGCAATGCTTAAAATATTGAGCATATTTAATTTATTTATTTAATCTGAACACAGAAAAGTAGAGAGAAATAGTAATTTATAAGTCACAATGGAGTGTTTCACAACTTTTGTTTAACAAAAAATATTTTACCCTGCTTACACCTTGATCTTTAGGACCCCACTGATTATAAGGCTGTAAATTGTGTGAAGATTGACAAGATCTTGAAAATGCCTGAGGGAAAAACAGGAAATAATCAAAGCCATACATGTCTATGGATTTGCACTGAAGGAGAGCATGACACAGAAGAAGTTGCCCTCATTGCAGATGATCTAGGTTTAGCATCATCTAGGGAATTTCAAGTTCATTTTTCTGAATCTCAGTTTTCTTTTAAGTGGTATTAATAAGCCTTTCTTACCAACTTCTCCTGAAGTTTAAGTGAAATAAGGTGCCCAGTACAGTGGCTGGCATTAAAGAAGAAGCAGATACTTGATTCATCCAAAGTTCCTTCCTGCCCTTTCTTGTGATACTGCCGAAGATTCTACTTTACTCATATTTACCTTCAAGCTACTGAGAGAATAATTTCACTGAGCTCACACAAGTTTTGAAAATCGTGACCCATAGTGAGATAGTTTGTCTTCTGAAAAGGAAGAAATTAATGGTAAACATGAACAAGTCTTGTCCCATTGAAAGAGAGAAAGGAACTAAGGTGAATTTCTACAAGCAAAAACAAAAGATCTCTTTTATTTATTAGAAAATTGAGGGGGAATGTGAAACAACAGGATCGTATGAAGATTAAGTTCAGAGGTCAAGGATGTTACAGGACAAAAATTAACAGAGGCTCTGATGGGAAGCAATTCTGACTTTTATAGAAACTTAAGAACCATTTATAGAAACTTATGATCTGGTTCCTTCATCTCAAAAATGGAATAATAATCTTTATTTCATTGATTTGCTAAGTTTATATCAAGATTAAATGATATAATGTGAATAAAGTATTTAGCTTAGCCAAGAAGATAAACTTAGCAAATGCTACTTTAATGTATGTAATATTAATATTAGTTAATAATGTGAAATGATTGGAAAGCAATTGAGAATACATTTTTTTAAAGTGTTAGAGTTCACATTCCCTCACAGATTTGTCTCTTCATAATCATCTCTTAAATATCAATTCATGTTGAAAGTCTTTGCCAATTTCCCCTTTCTTGTGTCTTATCTAGATCTCCAACTAGTGGCACCCATTCAAGTTAATGTCAATATAGTATCCCACATTAGGATGAGATCCAAAATACTGGATTAACAAGAAAATATTCCTTTCGTGTGTTTTAATAATTTATACATGCAAAGTCTAAAATTAATCACATCTCCAAACATTTGGATCCAATAATGCCAAGCATTGGGCAAATAATTTACCAGATTTTCAGTGATTCCAAATAAAGTTTGATAAGTATGGGAAGATCTAGACTAGGAATTTTTATATACTGGGTGTCAGTCTGTCCATCTTTCTGTGTATTTCTCTGTCTATTTATCTATCTATTATCTATCTATCTATCTATCTATCTATCTATCTATCTATCATCTATCATCTATCTACCTAATCTGGTGTAGCATTTTAAAATGATAGGATCACAAGTGAAAAGTTTGTTGTATGTAGTGTCCAGTTTTCTTTGCAGCAAAAAGAAATGAACTTGTTCTATAGTGCATTTAACTAATTGGTACCCACTACCTTGCCAATTTCTATACAAGTACATTGTGGGAAAACTGCTTTTTAATGTACTAACAACCAATAGACACCACATTGCTCAAGGATAACTGTAGTGTTGGGTTTACGGATTTAACATCTCAGTCATGATATTTTTAGACCACAGCTCTCTTTTAAATAAATGTAAGTAATTGGATTTTCTTCTTTATAAAAAAACTGTGTCAGATAAATGCTATAAATCTGAACACAGAAAAGTAGAGAGAAATAGTAATTTATAAGTCACAATGGAGTGTTTCACAATTTTTGTTTAACAAAACATATTTTACCCTGCTTACACCTTGATCTATAGGACCCCACTGATTACAAGGCTGTAAATTGTGTGAAGAGCTCTGCAGAAAATCATAAAAGATCAGCAAGGGAGCCTTATATCTTGGAGTCACTTGGTCCCTAAGACTCAACCTAAGACTTTGATATTTAGCTTAAACACAAATGTATATATTTATTAATAATGAATAGAACCACTTGTTTCAATTTCGTAAGCCCAATGCACCAAAGCTGGTGAGATTTCTATTACCCATGACCTGGATATTAATCCTTTGATTAAAAAGAAGTCTCGATTTTTCAAATGTTGACTTAATGCTGAAACAATAAGAAACAACTTTCCCAGCAATTTTGGCACATTGAACTGGGAAATAAGAGTAGTCATTCTTTGTTCACTGGGAGAGCTATTAAAAATGCTCTGGGTACAGGAAATATTTTTTTCTCCCCAGATATTAGAGGATATCTTCAGGAAACTCAGCAGATTAATCACATGAGCCCTGGCTCAATTTTATTTAGAAGTAAAGCATAAGATTTAACACTCATCCTAAAATGCAAAATCCCTCTTTCAGTATTTCATGAAGCTGATGCTCCTTGTGTGAGTGTTTTTCTGTTGGCTCGGAAACTGATAGCAAAGTTCTTTCTTCTTTGTTTTTAATTTTAATTTTTTTTTCTTTTTAGTTGTGGCCAAGGGAAAGATAAAAAGGAGAACGCTGATTAAATTTGCCTGGATTTTTAACATGAAACCACAAGATTAAAAACAGTAATGTATTTTTTTTAATTCACAAAGTAATAGGTAGGCCTAAGCATAGACATTTCTGAAACTTTCAATTTGTGTTGACATAATGACTATGTGTAAGTTGTTTTTCAAAAGATTTCTGAATAAGAAAATTTTATGGAAAAAAGTGCTCCTTCATTCTTTGTTGGGTACAGACTATTCTGCTTTTTGGTAGAATTTCCCAAAACAGCCCAGAACTACCTTTTCTAAAAGATATTCTAAGACATGTGTTTCCTTACACTACCACAGGAGAAAATATAACATATTCGTTTTGCTAAAACTCAAGGCCATTCCCTTTGGCTGAGACTTAGAATAATCACAGGGACAAAAGTACATATTTCATACTCACTCTAAGCACAAGACCAAACACTGGAGAGAATGGTTGGAGAAGACGAGAAGACATGGAACATTTCTTAACTCCGCTTTTACGTTGCATTATTTGCTGACTGGAAAACTGGAAATGGCGTGAACTAAATTAAAAACCCACTTCTGAAGCCTTATTTCAAGTGCAGCTTGAGGGTATGCTACAAACAAGGAGGGTGCAAAGTAGAGAGAGGGCTGAGTTTGTGAGACAGAGATATCTCCTGGAGGATGCTAAGTTAGGAAAAGTCTAGAGGATGGTGTGGGAATTTTATTTTAAATTTGCTTCTTGTCTATCTCCTAGATGGAGAATTTCCACATGATAGCCACTTCTCTGAACTTCAGTTTCTTTATCTGTGAAGTGGAGACATTCATAATGGAATTGTGAGAACTGACTTATTTAATGTGTACGCAAAATTGAGTCAAGTGCCTGGTACCAAAAAGGCAGTCAATACATGCCTGTTGTCTGTATTACAATTATGGAGTTTATTCCCAAGAATAAAGATGCCTTGAGCAGCCTACATGATGATGGCTTGCAGGATTTCACCTTCAACTATCTGCGGCATACTTGGAGTGAATGAAAATGATGGGTGAAGTCTTTATGGCAAAAAGAAGGTGTTAACTTGGAGATGTTCGCATAACTTGGGGTGTGATATCTGGGGACTGAAACTCCATTATTTTACCCACCATCCACCTTCTCCTTGGGTTGCAATTACAATGCCAAGTTACAATGAGGGTGCAAGGTCCTATTTAGGTACTTGATAGATGACTATTTTCTGACTGAGAACCTGTGAGAGGATGTAAGAGTGTGAACTCAAGATCCTCAAAGATCACTTTTAAAAATCGCTCAAAGAACGAATACAAGGGATGACCATGAAATATTTCACCAGCTAAGGCAGTTTGCTTTGTAATGAAGAGTAAATGTGATACAAAACTGTTAATGCTAATACATAAGAATGTACCTTACCACTTCTTATTTTAGCCTTTGTTTGATTTTAGATGGAAAACTTGAAATTCTACAGGGGCTGATGCATTTTTAATAGAATGCACCCCAAACTCTGAGATCCCATAGTAGTGTTTTAAATGAACTGGGTATGAGAGTAATAAAAACATTTTTCTTCACGTTCAAACATCCTAGGGTGTTGGCCTGTATATCCATGTCTCAAACATTGTCTCCCACAAGCACCAGCTTAAGTAGAGAAACTTGAAAGGCAGCATTTCAAATTAAATGCCCTCAATATGTTTATCTCCATGGGTAATTTGTAACAAATCTGGAATAGCAATTTTCTGCCAAATAAAATACTGCAAAAGATGACTTTTTTTTTTCCTTTTTAAAGAACAGGTCCTGATCAAGAGACTGTAAAGACGTCCTACTAGTCAAAAGAAATTACCTGAAGTCCTTTGGGCCCTATAATTCCTAAAAGATCAGGTGCTGCATCCCTAGGAAAGTTGGCTAGTGCATGGGAAGTGGCAACCCACTGAGAAAACCAAGGAGAAAGGAACTTTCAAAGCACTCAGCTAAGTTTTAGAGGCAAGATTGCCCATTAGCCTGGCCAGGTTGTTTAGACACCAAATTTACATTCCTCTGGAGGAATGAAAAACAAAATTTGGAACATGAGGGTCCCTGGTCACCAGAAAATAAACCAACTTTTAAATTAAAAGAATAAGAAGTGACTAGGTGGTTCTCTTATTTTTCTGAGCCAGGCAAATCCTTTTCCAAAAAACCTTATTTATGAGGGGAAAGATAACCCAGAAAAGCAAGTGTAGGCTCTGTAAAAGATTAGACTGCAGAGGGGAATTCTTAATGACACCTTTAGTGTCAGATATGTTTTTTATTAGTTAATTAAAGTAATCACAAATGCAATTGCATTTTTTTTTCACTTGGATCGGCGGAGAAGAAAATGGCCACTCTCTAAATGCTGCTTTGGTTTCAATAAAGAGGGCTGGAATTAGTTATGTTGTGAATGGAGAGAATATACAGTGTCTCCTATGCATAGGTTGACAGTTTACTTATGCTCCATGGCTGAATTTTAAGCTATCCCTAGTAAAAATGAGACAAATAAAAATGTTCAGAAAGCCAAGTGTATTCAATTTAAAGAATTATTACTATGTATTTCCTGCCTTTTTTGGTAAAGAAATGTCCCAAGTTTAAAGAAACATTGGTGATGGTAAACATTCCTCGTGTTCTCTTCTAGTGTCTGTAATGCATACAATATGAAGTTTTGGTTATATGTTAATATTTAATCTCTTTTATTTATTTATGAAATTAAACGATCAAGAACCCTCCAATGCATACTGGAGGCATTTACTATCATTTAGAATGCTTACTTCATGAGGAAATGTGTTTTATTTCACCTGCATTTGAGATGAAAATATCGCAAGCACATTTAGATAATATTATCCATCACATGTTTTGGGAGGCAGAAATCATTATCTGTGTATGTCCAAGCATGGAGTCATGCTGTGACATTCCGACCTTCTGAAGCTTTGAAAATCTGAGACGCCCCCAATGACAACTGAATCCAAGGATAATTTTCTCCCGAGATCTTCTTTTCTCTCAGGATGATTTGGCAGATGCTCTTTCTTGAAGAGGCTCTCCTAAAGCTGTTAGCTTTCCAGCTTCACAAAAACAAACAAACTAGCATAGTCAGACAGTGGTTCACAAACCCAAAAGAGAAAAGAGCCATGCTTTCACAAAGAACTAAAAAGTGCTTCCAGGAAACTCATGCTCAGTCAATAGATAAGTCAATAGCATCGCCAGCCTGGCACCCAGAAGGAGGGGAAGAGCTGGTAAAAGGGTGGTAGATTGGAAATAAATGTTGTGGGCTGACAGGTTTAAAATGTGATTGCCTGGTATTCCTGTTACAGTGCATAATAATGTGAAAAGGAACAAAGCCTGGGAAAAACGTAAGTCTAGTTATTGCAAATATAAGCAAATGCAGGGGGTGAATGATAGAAGCTGACAGATCCAAAGGCATCTTATTCCTTTGCTGTCAGCCAAATAGTTTGATGAGGAAACATTTGTAGTACTTAGCCTGGGTATGTGGCTTCTTGCACCTTCCTGCTAGCTTGTGGACTTTTCTATAGTGATTGTGGATAAGACAAAAGGAAACTGTGTAGATGAAATTTAGAACGTGATGACTTCAAGTCCCAAGAGGTGCCAAGAGAAGAGTCTGACAATTAGGTTAGCACCATGCAGCATCTGGTAGGAGTTAGGGTACTGTCACTCACTTATCATTACTTCCATCTCCAATGATGGAGAACACCCTGGATTCCGTGTTTCAAGTTCTTGGAACTGCATAAATCTTTTGGCACCCATAGATAAGTGAGGATGTTTCCCCTGACTGTCTTACAGTTATGGGCAGTTCCAGAGACATAAAGGTAATATAAATAATGTGGCTTATGGCCAGCGTAGTAGGAATTTTGCATCAAAGGTCATATGCAAGTCTCTCTGCTACTCATCTAAAACATTATATTGAAAATATATAAGCTCCCGTGGTCTGAGAAACGTCAAGACCTCCCATGATTAATTTATATCCCATGAAGTAGTGATAAAGTGGAGGCTAATGGTTTTAGGCTATTGTACAATTGTCCCTAGTATAGTCCTATGAATTAAAACAATCCACATTCTAGGAATAACCTGTTTGGATATTCAATAATTTCTCTGATTTCTAATGCTGTTCATTTACGTGCTTGACCTACAAATTGTAGTGTGCTAAGGAGGGGGATTTCTCATCTGTCCAACACAAGAAGTTTCTATAATGTGTTTACTTTGGCTTTGGCAGTAGTGAAATTTTGCAAGAGAATTCTGGGATCCTTCCTCACTCATCAGGATGTCACATCTCTGTGCCTTTGTTGCTGTTTTAACTACAGAATAAAGATTTAAGCATGAAATCCTGGGAAGGCATTAAACTAGGGTAGATATTCTGGCTTCTTGGCCCAGTTCCACTCTTTCTGATTTGTGCAACTACCAGAAATTGCTCAATATCTATAGACCTAAGATTCTCAAAATAGAGCATTGCAGTAAATATTCTCAGGCACCTTTCAGCACTGAGTCTCTATAATGCTATAAAACCTCAGACCCCTTCACTATTATCATTCCTTTCTCCCTTGAAATGAGGGACTGGATCATCATTAAAGACTCTTCTGAGTCTGAGGTTCTGTCCTTTCTGACATCTAATTTAACTAAGGTACATTGAGCATTTATACACACAGTTCACTTTCAGATGGATTATCTCCCTATAAGAGATACTATTATTCTAGTTTTATAAATTAAAAAAGTACCAAAGCTGAGATTAGATAAAGGAGCTGCTTGATGTCATGTACTCACTGAGTAGCTGAGTTGGGATCTCACCTCATCAGGGGATATTTCCAAACCCATGTCTCAGTTTATCATGGTGAAGCTACCTTAAGCCTCTTAGAAATTGTCAGAATTTGATCTTCAGGCCTTTTCCTTAAAAACTTCTGGAGATGCCTGTAGCTGCATTTCTCAAAAGATTAGTAGACCTGGCTCACTCAGCCTTCAAAGCTCAGGAGCCACACCAAATCTCTATCACAATCCTCTTAGAAGTAGCATTGCGGGTCGAAATTGACTTGGAAGCTGGGAAACCAGACAAGCAAAGCTGGCAATGAAATGGTTTCCATTCCTGAAAACCCAGAACTAAGATTATTCTTAAATTTTTGGAGATGTCAGTATAAATAAACCTACACAATGTTGATGTTTTCTCAAAACTTACTCAAAACCTCCCAAGGTATAGACAATACTGAAATATAAATGCCTACAGTTTCCTTCCCTCAAGTTTACCTTCTTCTGGCACACATGGAGAAAGAGGGATATTATCTTACAAACCTCCTGAAATATCAGTCATGAAATATTGTTTCTTTATTTGCCTCTCTCAGCTCCGCCCAAGATTACCACTAGCTTCTGCAGGAAGATGCTCTTTGTATAGGTTCCAGGGGACAGGTAAATGTGAGGCCACACCCAAAACACCTTGACATATTTGTTGCCTGTGTATCTCTGACTCCAGTGAATTACAAAAAAAATGCATAAAATCATATAAAACTATATGTGAACATATTTTTCCTACTACCTAAGTTAGCTGTGGGTCAGGAAATAATCTTTTTCCTGCCCGGTTTTGAAACATTTGAAAGAGAAACAATGAAGTCAATCAAGTAGAGACAAAAAAAGCTACTTTATACTGCTAAAAATTGAACTATATATTTGGGGCTCATTTAAGTGATCACAATGGATTTTCTACCAGTGAATCCCAGATGAGCCAACTGCCCACAAGCCTGGACAGCACTGAACAACCCAGGCTTCCCCGCATCAGTGTCTGGCCCTGTCAAATGTGGAGCGTGAGGACCAGACTGGAATGTACCATCTGAGTGATCAGAGTAGTTCTCAAGCAGAACAGAGGGAGAGGCGTTACCTGGGCTTATGGGTTTCCTTACTCAAACTCAGCATTCCTACAGTCCTTCCCTTCTTTGGGGGAAGAGTGCATGGGCAAGAGGCCAGGAATGTTTAGGAAAAAGCTTTCTTCATTAGATGTCAGAGAAGTGAGGAAGAAGTGAATCTGCAAGAACAGATGATAGGAATCCTAGGAATTAATCATCGCACAGGAGGCTCTCAAATAGATGTTCCCAATTTCTTTTTTGTTTTCATTTAAATTTTTATTTATTTATTTGAGAGAAAGAGTACAAGCAGAGGGAAGGGCAATGAGAGAAGGAAAGGGAGAAGCAGACTCCTGGCTGAGCCTAGAACCTGACACTGATGCAGGCTCCACCCCAGGACCCTGAGATCATGACCTGAGCCAAACTCAGATGCTTAATCGACTGAGCCACCCAACTATCCTTAGATGTCCCCAACTTCTAACTTTGCTTAGGAGTTCATAGTTTCCATATCAATCTCTGAAAATGCTACCTTCTTCTAGCCTCCTATAAATGTGGTTGGCCAGTGTTTGAAAAACCCAATCTCTCTAGAAAATGGATGGCTTAAATCATGATCTATCCCTCTTATGCTGGAGTGTGTGTTCCCATGTGGGCTTCTCAAACTATAATAATATCCTCAAAAGGACTCATTCCAAGTGGTCATTTGGCACTCTAAGTTTCACAGCATAATCCAGAAGAAGGAATGAGTGCTTTGGGGTGAAATGTTGGCACTTCTAGCCCTTCCAAGTAGGCCAAAGTGGATACTCTCCTCTCTACCCTCCATCTGTGCCCTTAGAGGTCCATAGATACACCTTTCTATTCTCTTTTGCTGCTAGTTGCCTACCAATAAATATTGACTCTCTCACAACCGGTATCCAAGGACAGATTCTTCCAGTTAAAATGTCATAGGTATGGTTTACCATTAACAGACATAATGACCAGGCAAGTTAGAGTAATAGTCTTTCAAAGTTTCTACAGCTGGCATGTAGTCAACACTGTGGTCTACTGACTTAAGGGTGTTCTTTCTATGCTACTTTTTTTTTTCTCTTTTAAGAGATGAATGACAGCTTTCTGGACTTTCATATGGAATATCAAATTAGTACTCCCCAACAATTTAAATTCAGTTGCCCTAAAGCATCATTTGAAATCTGCTTTGATTATATCTTATCTGACACTCTTAGCTTAGGACTAACTCTACTCTCATACAGTGCTTGTGTGTATTAACCATTTCAGCCTTACATTATTTGTGTTGGCTTAAATGAATTTTATTTTCAAAAAGCAGGTGGTAAGCTCTTGAGAACACTGACCTTGCCTTATAAATCTCTCAAATCTCCCACATTATGTGTTTGCTGGATGGTAATTGATTGGCTGAAGGATCTGTCCTCATCTGACCCTGTGTTTGTGAATAATGCTGCCTAATTACTCATACATCTTTATCAGAGTATCACACGTTGATATAACTTAATGGGAATATGTGAAGAAGATGAAGGGAGAGTACTAAGAAGTTGATGCCAAATAATCAAAATGATTTCACCCAAAGACATCCTGCTGGTTAGCCACCTGTGTGGGGTCAAAAATTTAGTTCTGTCAACACTTATTACAATGAGATTTCCATGTCACCATGCTAAGACTTTTTTTTTTAAGACTTTATTTATTTATGAGAGACACACACAGAGAGAGAGAGAGAGAGAGAGAGAGAGAGACAGGCAGAGGGAGAAGCAGGCTCCATGCAGGAAGCCTGATGTGGGACTCCATCCTGGGACTCCGGGATCACACCCTGGGCTGAAGGCAGTGCTAAACAGCTGAGCCACCCGGGCTGCCCACTATGCTAATTCTTTGACATTTTCCCTAGTCTAGGAAGCCACCGATATCATTAAATGCATATTTTGGACTGTGAAACCCGTGATTTTATTGAGTAGATTTTAGGTAGGGCATAAATATCTACATTTTTAACAAGGACCCAGGATAGTTTGGGTATTTTATTAAAGATTTATTTATTTATTTTAGAGAAAGAAGGAGTGCACATGATCGGGGCGGGGAAGGGGGGGCAGAGAAAGAGGGAGAGAGAGAATCCCAGGCCGACTCCCTGCTAAACCCAACACAGGACTTGATCTCAAGACCCAAGATCATGATCCAAGCCTGAGCCAAAATCAAGAGTCCAATGCTCAACTTACTGAGCCACACAGGTGCTAAAATTCAGGGTAGTTTTAAGGAGGCATTTTTAGAAGCCAAACTCTTTTACTGTCTCCTGCTTACCATGTTGACTTTTTTCTCTCAGTCTAACTCCTACACGGGTGTTTTGTGTTGAGTGAGAACATCTACAAAGGGCCAAGGAACAGTATGTCTTCAAAACTTTATTGCAACCAAAGTGACTCTAGTCCACCATGACTACAGTTATAACCACACCTCCGTTAATTTAAATGTGTTTCTGACATACTAATGAAAGAAATGACAATAGCCTACCTCCCAAAACTCATGGTGTTCAAAGAAAAAATTATTCCATTTTTTATTGTCCATTGAAGAGCTGGATGCAAATAAATTTGACCTAGCCTCACATAAATTCATGCTCACATTTCATGCTGTATTCTACTTGGATTAGATATAAGCTATTTGAGGGCAGGGATAATGCCTATCTTGCTCACTTTTAGAATCTAGAGCACAACACAGTGTCTAGAAGATAGTAGATATTCAACAAAAGTTGAGGAAATAAGGTCCCTGGAGGAAACCACAAGAGTTGTCAACTACTCAGGAGACATGACCATGTAAGTGTGTGTTTTTGTTATACTAGCAATCAACTTCTGTTAAAAAGCAGATGATGAAGTGGCATTCTTGCCTAAATCTGGGAAAGCAATTTCTGAACTCTATTATGGCATATATAAAGGGCTAGATGTTACACATGTGAAGTGCTTAGTATTGAACCTGGTACATAATAGATGCTCAATAAAAAGCTACTAGTATAATCATGAATGTTATTGTTATAGATAGTAGGTCTTAATTAAAAGGAAACTTTCAGGAACTAACTTCCAATTATATGAAGTTCTTGAGTAAGAGAAGCTAACTAAAGATTAAAATCCCTAGGAATTATACCTCTGAAGACAAATAGATAGGATTTTCTGGTATATAGCTATAAGCTTTTCAATGAGTTAGCAGAACCTAAGGGCCTCTGATCATTTTTAAATAAATCTTTCTTCCTATAAATCACACACCCTGAAAACACTTTAAAAACATAACGAATAATTCTGTGGCATTTTATGAGCGAAAATATATTTTAGGAACAAGGGAGTATGTGTGTGTATTTGTGTTTGTACTAGAAAAGAGGTGAGATTTTTTTAAAAAATAATATGGTCTGGAATTGTCTCTCTTGATGTTTTTTATATCCTCAAATTCTCTTAAAGAGAAGTGTGTAATCAGAGACATACACTTCACCCATAAATTCTCATAGTCCAAATTTTAAACCAACATTACGTTGCAATAAATTACTGTTTACCACAACCCAGACCACTAAGATGGGGAAATACCACTAATGGACTTTATGGGATTTTTGTAAATGTTATCCTCCAGTTTTATGCTAAAGTGAGGGAAGTATTAAGTAAATACACCATTAAAGTTTGGGCCAGATGTAAACAGCTTCCAGGATGTGTCAAGGATCAGTGAATTCTGCCCAAGTTTTCATAACCGGGTTTTTTTTTTTTCTTTCTTAGGGATCATTCAGAGAACCTCATGAAAAACATAGGTTTTCTCTGAAAAAATATGTTTTTACACATGCACATAAAATCTAGCATATAATTTCAGGGTGTTCAGAACTCCTAAAGAAACTAAGTTTAAGAAAAGACTCATACACTAATTACTTAAAAGATTTCCAGCTAAGGTTGAGTGCCATTCCAGGAGGTAACCCTTCTTACCAAATGCCACATGTTTCTACTCAGTGACTTTCTTGGTAAAGAGCCAGCACACGAGCTCAGATGTGAGCAGGTGTGCTAGCAATAAGACAGTACTCACTTGAAAATCATGGAAATAGAGCTGAATGCATGATTCTGGGGTGATATCCCATGACCTCTCTTTCTCTTTGAAAATCCCAGAAACTATCACTTTATTAAATTTTCTTTCCATTGCTTTTTAACTATCAGCATGTCAATAACATGATATACTAGTGACAGGCATTTACCCCATGCTTGTGGTATCTCTGGCACTGGATTGGACTCTAAAGCAGTCATACCCAGGCTCTATGAGGTACAATCTTAGTCCTTGAAGAAGGTCAAAGTTGTTTGAGAGCACCAGATAAACTTTGAAACAAGAACATAACTCCTGAGAAAATAGCACACACCAAACAAATGTCGAGATATTTGGCACTAATATGTATGTCAGTGGAGGAATATTCAGTATGCTTTAGATTGCCAAGATGGAATGTCACACATGGGGACTTAATTACCATGGAAACTTGGAAACTCAAACAAGTATTGCCCAGTGGCCTACAACAGGGTGGAATAGATGCAAAAGGTATGGAATGTGAGGGAAGATGTGGTGGTCTCTAGGAGCGGAGAATGACCCCTGGGGACATCCAGCAAGAAACAAGGACCACAGTCCTGGTCTCACGGCAGTGAACCTGCCAGCCCGTCGATGAGTGTGGCCCAGGCCAGCCGACACCTTAACTTTGGCCTCGTGAGGCCCTGACATGAGAACCTAGTCCGGCCGCCGGACTTCTGATCTCCGGGACTGACCCATGATAAATGGCAGGTGTTTTTGGTAAATTTGCGGTAAGGCATCACCGCAGCAATGGAAAACAAACTATTTATGTGTTACTTCATGTATGTTGTGAATATTTTTTCCAAGTGTGTCACTTGTCTTTTTAAGCCTTACTCTTAATTATACTTAATCTCACTAAAAAAAAGGGGGGGGGAAGGATTGAGGAAGGGGAAACAACTGATCTTTATTCTTTCCCTCCTCCATGTCTTAGTAGCTAATTTTGGAGTGTATGTGCCATGCACTGTCTTAAGGCCTTTAAAAGTGTTAATCTGATCATACCTCATCACTAATGAGCTAGAACCTACCTGCATTTTACCAGTGTGACCACTGGGGCACACCTCATCAAAGATCTCAGGGCTAGGAAAGCAGAACAACCAGGATACCAACCCAGGCATTTCTGGCTCCAGAGGCCATGCTTGCCTTTAACCAGTACGTTATTCTGTCTAGGGGACTGCTAGCACTAACTTTGTACCAGGCACAATGCTTGACTCTGAAAGGACAGAGCTCAAAGTTAATATCCCACCCCACTGTGGTATATGGCATTTCCAAACATGATCACACCACCACCTTCCATCCAAGTATTCAGTAGCAATGTGATCTTGGCGCACCATAAATGTTTAGAGTGCCCCCCAACCCCCGCGGGACTCGAGTAGTCTCTACGACTACCTTGACCAATAGAATATAGCAGAAGGAAAAAAAAAAGAATATAGCAGAAGGTCTGGAGCTTTGAACTTCTTAATCCAGATCCTGGGAGGACCAGAAGCTCTTGCCTGGGCCTCTTGGAATGCTCACTCTTGGGGCCTTCTAAGAACCTGCTGCCATACTGAGAAAAGTCCAGGCCACATGGGCAGAATAATGGTAGGTTCTCTGGTAGACAAACTCAACTGGGCTCACAGCCAAATAGCCAGCATCAACTACCAGAGATGGGAATGAGCCCAATAGAAGCTTCAGATGATTCCAGCCCCAACTGTCATCTGACTCATACAAATGAGATGCCAAATGAGAATGTTCCAGCTGAGTCCAGTCAGCCCTCAGAATCATGATAAATAATAATAAATGCTTGGTTGGTTTTAACCACTAAATTTGGAGTGATTTGTTATATAACCATATAAAACTAAACTGTCCACCTGCAAGCAGTTCTACTGGGATGACCTAGAAATAAGTATATGGTATCATCATAATAAACACAAGAGATTCTGGAAGCATAAAGAAACAGCTACTACCTCAGACTTGGAGGTGGCAAAGGCTTCTTAGGAGTGGCAACAGCTCAGAAAGAAAAAGGGGAAGAAGAAAGAAGTGGGAAAAAATGAAGAGAGGAGCAGGTGGCAGGGAAAGGGATGGGAGAGAAAGGAAGGAGAGGGAAGAAGCTAATGCAAAGGAGTGCAAGAGGGGCCTTGGCTCATTCTGGAACAGGTGAGGGAGAAGAGGAGGAGGAGTTCAGCTTCGCTAAGAGAAGAGTGTGGTGGGTGTGCTTGGGGGTGCAGGGGGAGGCAGAGGGTTAATCATTTAGAGGGCGACTGGGTTACAGGAGGCCTAGGTAAGATCATAACAGGTCTTGGGTGGCAGGTGAAGGGTGGCAGGCTTTATAACTGAAGGTAACGGGGAGCCAGTGAATCTCTCTAAAAAGACCTAACGGAGCACCTTTGGGACTGGGGTAGGGAAGTCTGGCTGGAGCAGTGTGGAAGGGATGATAGGAGAGAGCAGTTATATTGAAGGTAGGTGTTCTGGTAGGAGGTGGACCCAGATATACCATAAAGGGAAGAGGGGCAGTAAAACCCAAGTTGCCATCGTGAGAACATAGAGGGAGTGATATAGAAACAAGCAGAGGAGATGAAATCACAGTACCTGCAGATCAGTGAGATAGAGCCAGAGATGAGCCCCAGCTTTGGGGTTTGGGCAGTTATTCCCTGGTGCTGCTGTTCATCAAGAGAAGGAGTAGAGATCGAGAAGCAGATGAGGGAAAAGAGAAGGAATTGATTTTGCGCACACTGAGTCTGGTGTGTCTTTGTGGTGTCTACACAGAGATGTCAAGCAGATTGATAAACAGAGCTCTTTGGAAGATCAAGACAGAGGTCATCCCTGGAGCTAGGAGGACATGCGGAGCTAGGAGTCGACAGTGTGTAAGTGGTTATTACATTGCAGGAGTTATCAAGAACTCCTAGAGACAGTATGTATAGCGCTAAAAAAAAAAATGCTAGGCTGTGATTCTAAGGGAAATCTGATAACAATTCCAAAGATAGATATTGGCATTTTAACATCTCTGATATCAGGATACCTCTTAAAATTAATGGAAGATCCTAGATTAATTGACAGTGCTTTTTCTTCATGTTACAAAAAAGAATGATGTTTTATAATCACCAGTATATCAAAGCAAGCTGAATCTAATAACTGCTTAGGAGAAGACTATTTTTATTTAATTTTTTAAAAGTCTATGAAATATATATTAAGAAATAGTAATGCGGGTAGTATGCCAATGAGGCAAAATGATTACATGACTCAAATGACAAGTTTGGAAACACTGATCTGAGTTTTAACAAGCATGGCTATTATTTATCGACCACAACTAACCACTGGTTATGCAGGTGTTTCACTAAGTACTTATGCGCTTTAATTTTTTTCAACCTCACATCAGTCCCATAAGGGAAGTACTATTATTGGTTACATTTTGCAGATGAGCAAACTTAGCAGGACATAAGGACATAACATCAGATATCAGTCTTGGCAAAAATGTCCACAACAAATACCCAGAGCAATGTCACAGTACACACACCCAAAGCACAGCCAAGAAAAATTTGGGGAAGTCAATATTTCCCAGAAGGGGAGACTTAATAGCCTGTAGGAAGAGATAGGACTTCTGTTAACAACTGGCAGGATTTTAGCCAACATCACCAGAATTCATGAGCAAGATGCAAATACTCCGGAAAGACATCTTCCAAGCATCAAAACCTCAGTTCTGAAGGAAATGGGGCACGTAGAGAAATTCCTAGAACGAGAAATTAAGGAAGATGACCACAGTGGGAATGCAATGTAAATATGAAGGAAGTGAATAGGGTCTTCTGGGGAAAGGCTTTGGGTATATCAAAGAATAATTGGGGTACTCCAGGCCAAAAAACCAGGAAATACCTTGGAATTGCATCAGATTTAGTCAACTTCAGTTTCCGATAGACCCTGGAAGTGGGGAAAGAACTAATTTATAAGACTGCGATGAAGAAGCTGCAGTTGTAAGGAATGAGAGGCTGCCGAGGCTAGAGAATCAGATATACTTGAAATTAGCTAGAAATGTGTTCAGAAATTCCTTGGCCATTTGATTCAATCCAGTAAGAGGAGAAGACTCTTCTCTGTCCCAGGAGAATAATTTTCCTCTTAACAGACAATAGTGATCAAGATGGAGGTCATCAGTAAGTTTCAAATATCTAGATTATTTGGCCTTCTAGAATTTATTTATTAGAATAGAATTTATTACAGATATATTATTACTTAGAGCTCTCTGTTGATTAAAAGTAAAAATATTCATAAAATGCTGCTGATTTAATAATTGAAACATAACGTCTTATTATGTGGCATATACTGTACATTTTACAGTCATTGTCTGGACCCTCACAACAACCCAACAACAGTAACAAAAAACTATTATAATCACATCTATTATTACAGACAAGGAAACTGAGGCCCAGGGATGTGATGTAATTTGTCCAAGTACCAGGCAGTATGAATAAGAATCAAACTTAGATCATCAATTTTGAAGTTGGTGGTCTCTCCACGATATAATATTGTTCAAATGCATTTTTCAAGCCTCAGATAAAATGTTAGATGCTGACCAATGGGGGGACTAAAAGCTATTCAATTCAAAATGCAAGTGGTTAAGGAGAATAAGCTCTTTCAGTAGATTTTTGCCAAAATAAAGAAGGAGTAGGACTTCAGTATTGCTAAGATTTTCCTATACAGACATAGGAATAAAGAAATAGATCAAACTTTTAAAATGCAAAACAAACGTATGTGTCCAGGAATCCTGGTTTTTATGCAATTCCGGTGTCAGGAGGGAAGAAAAAAGCTGGATTCATGGTGTTCTGATTTCAAGAGTAGAGTTAGAGGATGACAAAAATCCTTGAAATACTCTGAATCAGTGGCGGGCAAGCAAAGCCCATAAGCTGAATACTGTCCACTGCCTTTCTTTTCTTTCTTTCTTTCTTTTCTTTTTTTTTTTTTTTGTATAATCTATGAACTAAGAATGATTTTTACATTTTTAAATGGTTGGGATAAAAAAAAGCACACACAAAAATAATATATTTTTCCTTGAGAATATTATATGAAATTGAAAATCCAGTGTCTTTGAATAAAGTTTCATTGGAACCATGCCATGTTCATTCATTCATATATTGCCTATGGCTGCCTTTATGCTACAACAACAGAGTTAAATAGTTGTGGCAGAGACTTCAATGTCTAAACTATGTACTCTCCTGCCCTTTACAGAAACTCTTGGTAACCCTTGCTTTTAATGAAAGATAGAAAACCATAACTCAAGACAATCGTTCATAATTCCTGAAAGGTAGGCCCTAATGGTAAATGACTAAACTTCAGCTTCTGAACTGTTGGAGAAAATCCTCCCCTTTCCACCCCTTTATCCCTTCTTCTTCTTCAGCATAGTAACATTTTCAATCTTGGTTATGCTCAGTTATTTTTTCAACCTAGAACATAACGTCCCTTTACTTTGAGTTTCTAATCATGGTGTTGCCTCCCGGGAACACTTTCCCCTCCTGTCCTTACTTATCCTCTTATCAGCTAAATCCTGCTCACCACTCCTTTTAGGAGAGTATCTCTTACCCTAAAAACTGGACTTCATGCCGACACACCCTCATCTTCACTGTGCCTAACTCCTTACCCTTAAATCCCACTGCACATATGGAAATTAACCATTCATTGGTCTGTGTTGTCTATCTTGTGGTGGTCTTCTAAGCTTTCGCTCATGAACCCCATCAAATAATTTGTAAAGCCATATAAACCTCGCACAATTTTTAATGGTATCTAAAATTGCTAACCATTTAAGTTGAAATAGTTGCAGAGTGTGTCATGTGTGTATTATAATGTCTATTTTAAGTGTATCCATTGGAACTAAATAACAGCAATCGGAAAGCCCCCATCATCCATTTTAAATCATTTAATCATTCAGCCTTAACCTTATAGTTCCATTTCTTTTCTTCTCTTGCAGAATTTGATCCTAATGTAATATGTTTTATGAATGAAAGTCTTTTAGTCATTGCCCAGTAATACTAACCTACAACATAAACACATAGATAAATTAAAATTTATTTTAAAATGTCCAAAAACTGTACATTTACAAATATTATGTATTTTCCTTCTGGAATGGGATATTAGCACAATTATCATTAATGTTCAATTGACCACAAGAGTAGACTAATTTATAATTTTTAAACTAATTTTTTTATTCCCTTTTCCTTTTTCTGCCTATTCCTTGAATAGTTGCCTTTTAGTGCTGAAACAGTTAAATCCTACAACATAAGCAATAACCCACATACAAAGTAAAAAGAAATACTATGAAAGGAAGTACTTTCATACAGTCAGTTCCCTGATTAAAGACCTATGCATTTTTACCACTTACTTAAACTGGAATTTTTTTTATTTTTTATTTTTTTTTTATGATAGTCACACACACACACACAGAGAGAGAGAGAGGCAGAGGGAGAAGCAGGCTCCATGCACCGGGAGCCCGACGTGGGATTCGATCCCGGGTCTCCAGGATCGCGCCCTGGGCCAAAGGCAGGCGCCAAACCGCTGCGCCACCCAGGGATCCCCTAAACTGGAATTTTCAAACCATAGGAGGGGTGTTTGTTTGTTTGTTTGTTTGTTTGTTTGTTTGTTTTACAGTTTAGTGTCTGGCTTCTACCAGGAAGACTAAGCTCATGTTTATAGCTAAATGTGGTCCTTGCCAACTAAATTTAAGATGCAGCATTTTAGAAATCTACATATCAATGTCTCTATGGTATTGTTTGCTAAATTTTAAATAGTCATGATCAGCATGCATTTGTGATTACATGTGTAATCTCATTCTCTTAACTAAACTGACAAGATATTTTCCTCAAGGTGTTTCTAAAGGAGCATGTACAAAATCAGCATGCAGATGTTTAGGTCTGGGTGATGCATTCGCTCTTCCTGTTTGTGACAATATATCAGTGCAGAGCTGCTCTGTTTTCTTCAACTGTATTTATTGCTACATTTCTCAGCATAAACTTAGCCCATTGCATTTTTAATAAATATTTTTTGAATATTAAAAGATTAAAAAAAAAAAAAAAGGAAAACTTAGGGGCCTGGATGGCCGAATCAGTTAAGCACCTGCCTTCGGCTCAGGCCATGATCCCAGGGGTCCTGATGTGAGCCCCACATCAGACTCCCTGTTCAGTGAGGAGCTTGCTTCTCCCTCTACCTCTGCCGCTCTCCCGGCAGAGGAGAGCTTGTGCTCTCTCTCTCTTTGTCTGCCAAATAAATTAAATCTAAAAAAAAAAAAAAAAAAAATTAAAGGAAAAGCTTTATTGTAAAAAAGATCCACAATGAGGCAGACTGTGATATTTTCATCTATTATTTCCCTGGGTTCATGTGTCATGAATGCATAGAAAACCTCAGGGCTCAGCATTGAACTTTCTCCCTTATTTTTCATTATTACCTTTGATTTTAGATGTGGCACTGAGAAACCTTATTATCATAAATAAGTAGTTGGAAATGAGAGAGATTTGGGAGACTCAATTTATAAACCTATCTTTTGAGTTTTACACAAAAATTACGTAGTGATCTACCATCTAAAAACATTTACAATCCATCCGCCTGCAACTCGATCAGATTCCCATTTGTTTTTAAGCAAATAATTGAAAACCACCAGACTTGCAAAGAAATGTGTTATATAATCCTTAGATTCATTTTTTTTTATTATCACTGTTTGATAAGGGAAGTCTTAACCTTCCAAGCAGGACTTATGAGGCAGTTTTGTAAGAAGAAGGACCTCAGGGAAGCGGTGGGTGGGAAAGGTCTATCTCAGGCAGATTAATTTTAGGAATGTGTGCAGATTAAGTAGACTGTCTAGACAGGAATATCTGTAGAACCTTCCAGTCTGTCTTATCCAAGCTCAAAGTCTGCACGTCTCCAAGGTACATGGAAACTGTTTTGAAGACCATTGCTCTAATGGATGCCACTATATTAATTGTATTCACTATATTCACTGTATCCCCAAGTGGCTGGCACAAAATGTGTTCCATTGTGTTCCATAAATAGAATATAAATGAATTACTTATCTAGTTATGTCATAAGATTCTAACTTTCATCAACATTTGGCATTTTCTTTCCTTGTCATTCACATATAAGCCAGAAACCTCCAGATTTCTCAGTTGTTCAAAACATTCCAAATTTCTCAGCTTTCAAAGTCACAGTTGTTCTTTAACAAAAACCTATAAAGAAATACAATACAATGCTTCCAATTCTTTTGAGAAAGAGGAACAAGAAGCCTTAGGCTCTGTGACAATACACTAACCTTACCTTTTAAAAGTGTATGGCTATTGAAAGAACAGATTAATTAACACTCCTAGAGCTAGGTTATATTCCCAAGGTAGAGAGTTCAATAGAAGTGGCTTCTGGCCTAAATAAGAGTGATAAGTTGCTAATTAGCTTTGCCTATTATTTGCAGAATGAAGTTTATTCTGTATATGAGAATAAAGCGTATATTTGCACTACCTGAATAATTAAGAAACTTGATACATTGCAAGTAGCTAAAAATAATGAAAGAATAATAGAAAACCTAAATAATGTCATTCTCTAAAAGAACTTTAATTTACATTCCTCTTTTTTCTCTATAGTGACCTTTTACTATATCCAAAAACTAAAGGAGGGATAAATCACAATGCCGGAGTTTTCTTTGTTATTTCTTTGTTAGATATGTATTTTCCCAGGTTTTTTTTTTTTTTTATTTTTTCACTGCCTACCATCCCTTTGTCAATAAAAGCAAAGAATAAAATTGATTTCATTCAATTTCTTCTAGATCTGCTACTGTAGTTTTATAAAACAGAAAAACCAAGGCAAAATCATCCAGATTTGCTGCCCTACAGTGGTAGAATTAGCAGAGTTCTCTAGTTGATTTTGTCTTTGTAGCTCTACTGTAAAGTTCAGGACCAGCCTTTCCATATTTCGTTATTAGCCCTCCCCAGCTAAAATCTCTGATCCCTACTAGAGCCCCATTCCTTAAGTGATCACTGAAATTCTGCTTTCCCTTTTTCTTTTCAATAACAACTTCTATCTTGAGGACCCCGGTTTACATTCCTGAGATGAGCAGTAATTCACAGGAAATCTCAGTCCATACTATTGACAAATGGATTGAAAATACTAAGGCCCATCATATATGTTAAGTTTGCCTTCATTTCAGGACCATGTTGGTGTAAGTATGGGCCAGACAAGAGTAGTTTTGAACCATATATATAGTACTGTGTATTGTAATCTCCTCTGTGCACATGAATAATCTGAAGAGAAGAAATAAAATAAGATAGGCTAGCTTGTAAGGCTAGTAAAAGGCAAATCTGGGTTTGCTGACTCCAAATTCCATGGCCTTTTTAATAAAGCATTTTACCTCTAGAGAGAAACACTCATGGAGAACAGTCAGTATCCAACACCAGATAAGCAGACATTTCCCTTCTCCTCTGAGTATAGAAAGGAACAAAGAGTATTAATACTTTGGAATTCCCTGAGGATATACAGTTAATCAAGTATTGATGTACTCACCACCAATCATAAGCAAATGCAATTTAAGCACCTAAACATATGGCAATTATGTACATTTGAGTTGACTAGGGAACAAAATGTACAAGTGTTTCAAAAATAGTCATCCTTTGAGATCTTCTATAAAACAACAAGACCATGTTTATATCAATATATGCTACATTTATATAAACCAACTAATAGAAGATATATTACAATAATATCTTAAAATGTCCTATAAATAACTATCATTTGAAATACTCAAAAGAATTATGAAATCCATCAATTATCCTTCACTCATCTCCCAAGCTCCATCTCTGCCCTGTAGCCTCCCGCAGCTCTGCTGGTCACTATCCAATGTCTACACAATGTAAATGCAGAAAATTCTCCAATGTAAGAGGCAGCTCACTCTTGAGATAATCAAACATCAAACTGTGTCTTTTCTGTCTAGTAAAAGAAGAAAGAAAGAAAAGAAAGAAAGAAAGAAGAAAGAAAGAAAGAAAGAAAGAAGAAAGAAAGAAAGAAAAATATAACTATAGGAAATATAATTTAATTAATATATCCCTTACTGTCTTTTCTCAGGTCTACCACCATTTCTTGCCCTCTCTTAATAAGAAAATTCCTTATAGTTGTTGTCTGTATCCACTGCCTCTAATTTTCACCTTTCATTCTTTTTTGAAGCCACTCACATCAGGTTTTAACACAATCCCTAACACCAAAACTGTAGTTCTCAACGCATCAATGACCTCTCTTATGAACTGAGTAGTGATCCCTCCCTCCCAAAAAAATCATTTTCTGAAGCCCTACTCCCCAGTGTATTTGTATTTGGTGATCAAACTTGAAGCAGGCAATGAGGTTAAACGAGGCCACGAGGGTGGGGATGCAGTCCAACATTACTGGTGTCTTTATGAGAAAGGGAAGGACCCCCAAGAGTATGTGAGCACAGAGGAAAGTTTATATGAGGACAAGTAAGAAGGCACCATCTCCAAGCCAAGACAAGAGGACTCATGAGAAATCAAAGCAGCTAGCAGCTTGATTGAGGACTTCCAGCTTCCAGAACTGTGAGAAAAAAAGAAGAAAAATCCTGTTGTTTAATACACCTCATCTGTAGAATTTTGTTATGGCAGCCTGAGCTGGCTAATATAACCTCCATGTTAACTAAATACAATCATCATTTTTTGTTGTTATTGTCGGGCATCTTACTTTACTGATCAGGAACATTTCATACAGTTGAATCTTCTCTTAAATTGTGTCTCTTAGGACACCACAATTAACAGGCTTTTATCTTTTTCTTTTTCCTTTTTTTTTTAAAGCTTTATCTTTCTATTAACTCTTTGTTGGTGCTTAGTTCTCAGTCATGTCTCTACTTCTAAATGTTGGTGTCATCCACATCAATTAACCCATTGTCTTTACTAAGTAACTCAGTCCCTAGGGAATCTCCTCTGGTCTCTTGGATTTAGTTACCACCTATAGGCTGACTACCAAATTTATATCACCAACCTGTAACTCCCTCCTGAGCTCCAGACCTAAAATAAATACCCAAATTCTGGCAAGATGTTCGCACCTGAATGTTTAACAGGCAACTCAAATTTAACATATTCCAAACCAACCTTCTGATAAACCACCACTCCTCAACTAACCTAGGCCTCCTGCAGTTTTCCTATCTCAATTAATAAAAACTCAATTCTGCTGAAGCCAAAATAATTGTATTTTACTTACATCCCAGATCCTGTCTATCAGCAAAGCTGTGGTCCTCTGAGTTCTTGGTGAGGCCTCCGTCTTGGTTTACAGATGGCATTTTTCTCTTTGTACCTTCACATGACAGAAAGCAGAGAAAGAGGTAAGAAGCAAGCGCTTTGCCATCCCTTCCTACCACACACTAATCCCATTCATGATGAAGCCTCTACCCTTTTGGTCTAATGGCATCTCAAGGGCTCCACCTCCAAATATCATCACACTGGGAATTAGATTCCAATATATAAATTTGCAGGGGCCGGAGGAACACAAACATTTAGCAGGTAGCATCATTCATATAAGACTCCTCTCCTAAGGGAATATATCTTACCCACACAACTTTAAAGAGTTGGCTGCAAAAGCAATATAGTATTCCACATGATAAAGCTCTTAATGGGCCTCATTAGACCAGGAATGAGCCACAACTCCAGGACAGAGAAATCCACAATCATGTTAACTGACCTCTTGTCATTGAAGCCTCACCTAAGAGGTGAGATGAGTCAGGAAGAATCCCCTCTTGAGCATTTGGCTTGGAGAAGCTGAGAGTTTGAGCCACCTCATAGAGTTTAAGATAGAGAATGACTTAGAGATGACAATGGAGGTTCATGGGGACCACGAAGATGGGGGGGGGCAGAGAGCTGAGCACAATGTGCACAGGAAATCAATTTACAGGGAAATGAAACTGAAGCAAGAGAAGAACACAAAAACTGTGATAATAAAATAAGATCCCCAGAGAAGTCTTGCTTCCAAAACATACCAATCTGTCTATAAATCACTTTTTTTAAGGTGACTTGAATAGATCTCTTTTCCTTGCAAACAAGCTAGTATAACCAACTCATCAATTAAGTGCACAATGAGGCTATATTTATATTAACTATGTAAAAAAAAAAGATCTTACTCATGCTTTGTGCACATGATTGTGAAATCAAGTGTATCTGCCTGCAAGTGTCAACAAACAACAATGTACATACAGAACCATGGTTAAATGACTAAATGTTCATGCCTATTGAAGAAAACAATGTTTTGTTGACTGGCATTTTGTTAAAACAAGTGCTTTTAATGAACTACTCTTTATAAATCATCTCATCTGCGTAAAAACGTCTAGTGAAGCTCAGAACTATGCATCATAATTTACACTGAACCACCAGTAATAGGGATAGCAACTTTGTGGTCTTTCATTTTGCTTTTCATTTTCAAATACACTAAGCTGAAGATCAAGAGAAGGTGGAAGGTGATTTTTTTAAGGGGATAGAAGCTACATTTTCTTTGGTGATGCTGATTTTTCTGGCATCTTTTGTGCGAAGGGAACAAAGAAAAATAGACACTCAAGACATTAATCACACAAAATCTGTCACTAAAGAGGGACACAACCAACAATTTTATCATCAAAATGCAATCCATAATCAGAGAAAAGGGGATTGTTCCACTGTGTGATTCCACCCTTGATAACTCATTAATTAGATGCCAACTGTTAAAAACTGGAGCCAAGGCAGATTAAAGATCTATTTTCTCCATTTGCAACAAAGGCATTTATGAATGGACTGCACTCATTTCTTCAAAATTGCTTTTCGTATTTTTTGTCAGTTTGTATTTTGACATGAATCATTTTTAAAACTCTGGTTAAAACTCTTAAAGCTTGAGGTATAAATTTGCTAGTTGAAAATTTTTTAAATGTGATCAGTAGTATTTATTCTGTATATCTTCAAAAGAGTATTGTGGCTATTTGGAAAGTTTGACACATTTGTTGCTATCTTGAGTTAAAAATTTAAATGAGTATTAGACCCCAAGAGAAACCAATTTTCTGTAAATTGATTCATATTTTTGTGTACACGTGGTTTACATTTCTTGTCGAGAGTAACAAAAGTAAAATGTAAAGAAGAATGGAATTTTAAAAAAGTTGTTTTTAGACTTCAAATTTCATATCCATTAAAAGATAGATTGTAAGGAGGTAGTTGCTTTATCTGAATTGTTTTTTCCTTTCTTTCTATTCCCATCCTAGTTATTAACCAAATTAGAGTTATTACCCAAAGAATAGAGGTCCTAGAATCAGGCCCAGAGGGAATTCAGGGGAAACAGCTTTGTGTATGAATTTGTGCTGTTCTGTTCAAAGCAAGCCATTCAGGCTTTCAACACTTTATTTTGTCAATGTTTGAGAGAAAATAACCAAAAAAAGGAAGGAAAAAAAAAGGATTAAGATTGTGTATGCATGATGGAGAGTAGGGGTACAGTAGCTGGGATTTTAGTGGTCTGAAGAAAAAACAGAAAGAAATGTTGGTGGAATTCATCTTCAGTGGTTCCCTGGCAAATGCTATATGCACAGAGATGTCATAACATCTAGTTTATACAACTCCAAACCTTATCTGGTAGATCTGCAAATGAACTGCCACTAACCACCCTCTATACTGAGCCACACCTTCTGTACCAACCCACACATTTTCTGTGACCTTCTACTCCTGTGGAAATAATACTCCACAGGTCCTCAAGCTCTCTGGATCTTGAACTAAATTAAAGCCTCTTCAACCAAACTTTAGTTATTTCTCACTGAGCATAAATCATCTGGGTCTTCTCTGGCTCCAGTTGCTACTTTTTTATTGAGGATTTATCATGTAACTATCTTATGCAGTACTTTCTGGAAGACCCAAGGTCTGTAAGGCATGTTTCCCGTCCTCAAAGAAGCTTGTCATCTACAGGCTACAGGGGATGCTGATGTAACACACAAGAAATAACAAAGTGTGGGACACCTGAGTGCCTCAGAGATTGAGCATCTGCCTTTGCCTCAGATCATGATCCCAGGGGCCTGGGATTGAGTCCCACATCGGGCTCCCTGCAGGGGGCCTGCTTCTCCCTCTGCCTATGTCCCTGCATCTCTCTGTGTCTCTCATGAAGAAATAAATAAAATATTTTACAAAAATAAAAGAAAGGAATAACAAAGTGTGTGTGTGTGTGTGTGTGTGTGTGAGAGAGAGAGAGAGAGAGAGAGAGAGAGAGAGAGAGAGAGGAGCAAATTGTAATGGTGACTTAAAAAAAAAGCAAAGGAAATTTCCTTACTATTAATTCCTCAATTCTGAAATAATCCATATGTAAGTGGATCTGGGGTGTTATGATAGTGACATATAAGCTAATTCATGTTCACTGTACTCATGAGAGAAGCTAAAATAGTTTATGTTTTTTAAATTTGGAAAAAAAAAAAAACAAACCTAAAACCTGTTCCATAGTTAGTCAGTGCTAGCCAGCTTTTCTTGATATGCCACCTTCTATAAAGGTCTCCAATTTGAGTTTTTTTGGGTTTCAGAGGTAGAGTTTAGTGACTCTTCAGTAGCATAAAACACCCAGTGCTCATTCCATCACATGCCCATTAATGTCCATCACTCGGTTACCCCATCCCTTCACCAATTTGAGTTTAATTTTAATGACATGGTCATTATGTTCAGGTGAACAAACCTCACATTGAATCCTTCTTTACTGCTCTGTTCTCAGTTTCCAAGAGGCCCTCTACTCCTAAAGATAAATACCACTGAAATATTTCCTGGTTTAAAGTAAATATGTGATTAAGAATTGTTGTCTTCATAATATAATAAAGGGTAGCATATTTCAGTAAATTTGATTTTTAAAAGTATACCCATTTCATCTTTACATGTCTGAACAAGGAAGTTCTCACTTATTTTCACAGTGTTTTATGTAAATTCAATTATTGATAAGATAAATATCATTTGTATTTAAAAATGCATGTAGACTTGGGGCACCTGGGTGGTTCAGCTCATTAACGTTCAACTCTTGATTCCCACTCAGGTCATGGTCTTGGGGTGTTGAGATGGAGCCGTATGTCAGGCTCCATGCGCAGCAAGGAGTCTGCCTGAGATTCTCTTTCTCCCTCCATCTCTGCCATTCCCTGGATGCTTGCATGTGCTCACTCTCTCTCTCTCTAATAAATAAATAAACCTAAATAAAATAAATAAATAAAATAAATAAAACAAATAAGTAAATAGGGGCACCTGGGTGGCTCAGTGGTTGAGCATCTGCCTTTGGCTCAGGTCATGATCCCAGGATCCTGGGATCGAGTCCCACATCAGGCTCCATGCAGGGAGCCTGCTTCTCCCTCTGCCTATCTCTCTGTGTCTCTCATGAATAAATAAGTAAATCTTTAAAAATAAATAAATAAATAAATAAATACACAGACAGACAGACAGTGTATTATACCATTTCATTTGTTGAAAGCCTATACTGTTTGCAGTTTTGATATTAGTTTGATATTAAAATATTGCACAAAGTGCACTTTTTTTAGTATAATATAAGTTTCTTTGTATAAATAGGTCTGTTTATAAACTATGTATTCTGTTTCACTGAGATTTCTGTTCTTGCACCGATGCCATACTGCTTGTCTTATTATAATCATATAACATATTTTAATATGTGGTGGAGTAATTTAAACTAAGTTTAAATTACTGTTTCTTTCATTACAAAACTGACATAATTACTTGTAGACCTTCATTATTCTAGATTAAGTATAGAAGTAGTTTTAACAATTTTCTAGAAACATCTGCTGAATTTTTTTACTGTAATTATTTTGATTTTGTAGAACAATTTGGGGAGAATTGATGTTATCATGATATATTGCTTCATCCAGATAAATGGTTTATCATTGTTTATTCAAATTTTCTTTCATGATTTTGTAAATGAAGTTTTGGTTTTATGAAGAGAGCACTTATTCTCCAATTGGTTGTTACTAGGAATAACTAGTTCTTGAAGTGCGGACAGGACTTGAATGTTAGAGATAGACAAAGAGCATTCCAGTCAGAGGGCAGGCTTTAGCGGAAATCCAAAGTCTGCAAAGATTGGAATATATTTTATGGATGGAAAAGAGTGTCATTTGTCTGGAGCCATGGATATCTGGGAAGAATTTTTGAAGAGTAAGAATAAAGCAAGTGGTTAAAGAATATAGTTGATGCAATGGGAGATAGGTTTCAGAGGTAGTATAGCACAGTAGTTGGAAGAATGGAATTCTGGAGTCCAAGTGCCCATATCTTGGCTCTGCCTCTGATTAGCTGGGTGACCTTGGGTCTCTCTGTCCTTCAGTTTTGTCACTAGTAAAGGAGGATGATGATAGTGCCGACCTCATTAGAGCATAGTAAAGATTAAGATGTGTAGCACCTGGCCACCTGGTATGGATAAGTTAAAATGTTAACTTTTATTGTTGCTATCACTATTATTACTCTAAAATGATAACCATTAAAATTGCTTACTGATTTGCTCAAGATCAGAAAACAGGTCAGTGATATAGCTGCAAGTAGAGACTTAGGTCTCCTGATCCCTCCTTTTAAAATTTGAGACAAGTTAAAGACAGAGATAAAACTGCTTTGAAAAGGCAGCCGGAGTGGCTCAGCGGTTTAGTGCCGCCTTCAGCCCAGGGTGTGATCCTGGAGACCCGGGATGGAGTCCCACATCAGGCTCACCCTGCATGGAGCCTGCTCCTCCCTCTGCCTGTATCTCTGCCTATCTCTCTCCCTGTATGTCTCTCATGATTAAATAAATAAAATTTTTTAAAAAAACACACAAACTGCTTTTAAAGTCTGCGGGAACTATGTAATTTTGGGGGAAAAATGGCTATTTTGCACAATATTTTAATATCAAACTAATATCAAAACAGTAAACAGTATAGGCTTTCAATAAATGAAATGGTATAATACACTCAAACACTGTCTGTATTTATTTATTATTTATTTATTTATTTATTAAGATTTATTTATTTATTCATGAGAGACACAGAGAGATAGGCAGAGGGAGAAGCAGGCTCCCTGCAGGGAGCCTGATGTGGGACTCCATCCCAGGATCCTGGGATCATGATCTGAGCCAAAGGCAATTGCTCAACCTCTGAGGCACTCAGGTGTCCCACACTTTGTTATTTCTTGTGTGTTACATCAGCATCCCCTGTAGATGACAAGCTTCTTAGAGGACGGGAAACATGCCTTACAGATCTTGGGTCTTCCAGAAAGCACTGCATAGGATAGTGACACGGTAAATACAATACAATAAAGTGTGTTTTAGGTTCAACTAGTTTTACCTAGACTGACATAATAAGGAACTCTTGAGAGGGACTGTGAGTGGGTACTCAAGGGCCTGAGAAGGTGGCAGAAAGCAAAGAAGCACTTTGTCTTAGTCACTAGAACCATGTGCTGTCTGGTTCTCTCCTTCGATCTGAAAATGTGCTTTTGGGCTGACAGCACTCTTATTTGGAGAATGAAGAAGTTGAAAAAAAGGATCCTAGAGAAGCATTGAGGATTCACAGAAAGAATGGATGCTGTGGCATCGAGCAAAGCTCTGCCCGGCTAAGCATGGGCCATGTGACTTTGGTTGAGTCATTTATTTCTCTTTTATAAAGGCTTTGCTTTTCTTGTCTGGCAATAATGATAATCACTCCTGCAGTCCAGAGTCGTTAAGATGAGATGGTTTCTTCATTTCATTCAACAAATATATATTGAGTCTATGGCATAGTCCACTGTTCTAGGGGCTGGGTTACAGCACTGAACACCTCTACTTACAAAAATTTCTAGCCCTAAAAAAAAAAAAAAAAAAAAAAAAATTCTAGCCCTTATGGATTAAAGTTGGGGGAGGGACTACAATAAACAAAATAAGGAAGCTATCCAGAATAGCAGATGCTGATACGTTTGGGTGAACCCAAGAACAGAGTAGGTGGATAAGAAGTGCCCAAAAGTAGAAAGATTCCATTTTATTTTTTTATAATAAATTTATTTTTTATTGGTGTTCAATTTGCCAACATACAGAATAACACCCAGTGCTCATCCCATCAAGTGCCCCCCTCAGTGCCTGTCACCCATTCACCCCCACCCCCCGCCCTCCTCCCCTTCCACCACCCCTAGTTCGTTTCCCAGAGTTAGGAGTCTTTATGTTCTGTCTCCCTTTCTGATATTTCCCACATATTTCTTCTCCCTTCCCTTATATTCCATTTTAAACAGGATTGCTGGGAAAAGCCTGGCTGAGAACTTAAACAGAGATCTGGGGAAAGTAAGGGAGCAAGCTGAGCAGACCAGGATGAGAAGGGCAGTCAGGCTTGGGGACCAGGAGATGGAAGCTGGTCTGACATGTCCAGGAAGAGGAGAGGAGCAGTGTAATGGGAGAGTAAGGGGCAAAGGGCAAGCAGCAGAGGATGGGGGCTGGAGTTCACCGAGTCCAGAACACAAGGGTCTTGTGGGCCATTGTAATGACTTTGACCTCCGCTGGCTGGCGAGACAGGAAGCCCCTGAAGGGATATGAGCAGTGAGGGATATGACTTAACTTACTCTAAAAGAAAACATTCTCTCTGCTGTGTTGACACAGACTGAAGTAGAGCAAGGATGGAAGATGGAGACCAGCTAGAAGGCGTAGCGGCTCTTGCAACAGGACATGGTGGTGGCTTGGCCTGATTTGTAGAGTGGAAAGAGCTGAAAGAGTCCAACTCAGGATCTGTTTTGAATATACTGACAGATCTGGATGTGGAAAAAATATCCAGAAGAGTGTGCACAGGTCATCTGGTTCAACAGCATCCAAAAGTCACCTCAAACGTTAGTTAACACCAGAACCCCGGGAGGGACTTGAAAAAGCGGAGACCTCATTCATTTGGGGAATATAAAAAATAGTGAAAAGGAATAAAGGGGAAAGGTTAAAAAATGAGTGGGAAATATCAGAAAGGGAGACAGAACATGAGAGACTCCTAAATCTGGGAAATGAAATAGGGGTGGTGGAAGGGGAGGTGGGCGGAGGGTGGGGGTGACAGGGTGATGGCCACTGAGGGGGGTACTTGATGGGATGAGCACTGGGTGTTATTCTATATGTTGGCAAATTGAAAACCAGTAAAAAAATACATTTATGAAAAAAAAAGAAAAGAAAAAGCAGAGACCTGATATCTATGCACAGAGATTTTCATGCAGTGGATGAGCCTTCTCTGAAATTTATATTTTTGGTAGGCATTACCAAAATTTTTATAAAATTATAAAATTTTTATAAAAATATAAATTATCTAAAATGATAATTCTGGCCCAAATGGTCTATACAACCATCCTTCAAGAAATCCTGATCCAGAAGGTGAATATTTTCAAAATTGTTAGCATTCTTGGAAGAAATGCAATTAAACTAGAAAAAGCCAATGAAAATCTTGAGGCAAATACTGCATTTTAATTGTAAGATGGGGAAAATTATGCAGTGACAACCATGGAGTGATTACAAGTCATGCTTTCTTCTTCTAGCGAATATAAGAGACAAAAGGACTGGGGATGCCTAGGAAAATATATTTATTTGTCTTTATAAAAGGAATTAAAGGGCAATATAAAAATTGAGGTAAAAGCAGAAACAAAACAAGGGGAGGGAGAAACTGACTCTTTGCCTATTCTCTTGCCATTATTTTGGGTTTAGGTTAAAATTACATCTGTATATCTGCTGAGGCAAAGTCAGATAAAATAAAAAGTGTCTGCTGAGGATTGTGAACTTGGAGAGTCAAGTTAGAAGGGTAGAATATATTTTTGGAACTCTTTCTTTCCTTTTAACTGATTTTAATTTTTCTTTTAAAAGTGCAAACTATTTAATACCTCCTGACCAGGGTCCCCTCATTTGCAGATTGAAGACTCTCAAGTGGATCCTCAATTAAGATTC
Source organism: Nyctereutes procyonoides (assembly GCF_905146905.1). Taxonomy (NCBI): domain Eukaryota; kingdom Metazoa; phylum Chordata; class Mammalia; order Carnivora; family Canidae; genus Nyctereutes; species Nyctereutes procyonoides. The sequence goes on along the minus strand of NW_026575139.1, from coordinate 15,343,195 downwards.
TTTCTGGGTCCAAAGGATATGTCATGGCTAAACAAAGCCAAGTGATAAAGTGTCTGTTGTAATTTTAATCAAATACCAGAGGCGGATGTACAGAATTTCTGTGCAGTTACCAATTAGCCAGTTTTCTTGAAACTAGGAAGCCTAGTGAGAGAGGTTGCTAATTTCCAGCTCAGATTTTCGGGGTTTTAGAAAGCACAGATCATTCAGATAAGGTTTAGATAAAGATCCTAACATATGGATGCGGGTGAGCCTTTAAAAGTCATCCTCTTGGGAGATGCCTGGGTGGCTAAGTGGTTGAGTGTCTGCCTTTGGGTCGGGGAGTGATCCCAGTCCAGGGAATCGAGTCCCACTAGGAGCGTGTTTCTCCCTGTCTAATTCTCTGCCTTTCTTTCATTCTTTTTTTTAAAAAAGATTTTATTTATTTATTCATGAGAGACACAGGGAGAGAGAGGCAGAAACACAGTCAGAGGGAGAAGCAGGCTCCATGCAGGGTGCCCAATGTGGGACTCGATCCCAGACCCTGGGATCATGCTCTGAGCCAAAGGCAGAGGCTCAACCGCTGAGCCACCCAGAGGTCCCAATTCTATGCCTTTCTCTGTGTGTCTCTCATTAATAAATAAATAAATAAAATCTTAAAATAAATAAAGATAAAACTCATCCTCTCCACCTAAGTAGGAGTTGGGTATTTGTGAATAAAGCATAGAAACTGCCAGTGCAGATGGAGTATGTAGACAAGCATCAAGGTTGATGACAAACAATATCTTTTAGCAATTTTTATAAATAAAATTTCAAATAGCATCTTTATAATTTTAGCCTAGGGACAGCTAGGAGATTATAAACAACTTTGTTATGTAGCCAGGAAAAATTAAAGGCAGAGAGTGCCAAAGGTATCTTTTACTCACTAACAAATCATCTCAGATTGGTAAGTAACTTGGAAAAATGTGGTACCAACGCAGAAAGATGTGTGCCAGGCTCAAATGCTTACAGATGACAGTTCAATGCAGACAAATGAAATGTAATTATGACTTTGATGAGTCTTCATGCCACAAGACAATTCTTTGTAAGAAATAAAATATGAGATTTTTTTTTCCTAAAGGATAAAAAATAAAAGTCTCTGGAGACAAATCGCTATGTATCATTAATGAAAGAGAAACAGAAAGAAAAAGACAAATCAATGCAGTTAATGAGTCTTAATGGCTCAATTGTGCAGTCACTTCACCAAAACTGAATACTTGAGAGAGCACAAAACAAAAGATGGATTTTGAATAACAAAATCCTAGAAATGAGAAGCAGACTTCAAAAGTCTAGCTACTCTTTGAATGTGGAGAATAGGTCCCGCTAAATGGGGAACCCTTAAAATCAGGTTCAATTCTGAGAGACCCAAAACTAGAAAATAACGATGCTTACAAGATTCCCAAATGACAGCGTTTTTGGAATATCTTATTTCCTTTTTCTTCTCTCCTTGTCAACTACAATTAAATCCTAAAGGGATATGAACATTCAATGATGTTGAATTCAGTGGCTATTTGGTGCGCAGAAGACTAAGCTAAAGAGATGCAAAAGTTTAGTCTAGAACAGTAGTTCCTAATTGTGGCAATTTTGCACACACACACACACACACAGGAGACATTTGGCAAAATCTCAGGAGATGGGTGCTACTGGTATCTGGTAGGTAGAGGCCAGGGATTGCCTTAAATACACTGTTTATATACCATCCACAGAACGGTTCTACACAATAAAAAGTTATTCAGTGTAAAATGGCAAGAGTGCAAAGACTGAGATGTCTTGGACCAGTCCTTTAAAGAAGTTTCCATCAGGGATGTCCGGGTGGCTCAGTGGTTGAGCATCTATCTGCCTTTGGCTCGGGTCATGATCCCGGGGTCCTGGGATTTTGTTCTGCATTGTGCTCCCTGCGTGGAGCCTGTTTCTCCCTCTGCCTGTGTCTCTACCTCCTCTCTTTCTGTGTCTCTCATGAATAAGTAAATACAATATTTTTAAAAAGTAAAGAAAGAAGTTTCCATCTACGTACAAGGAGTAAAACAGGGGAAGAAAGATAAAGTATGATGAGACTATATCTAACATTGTGACTAGTTTCTTTAGGGATACGGAGAAAGCAAAGGAAATTCTTCAAACCCATGGCGTTCATTAAGATGTGTATTAAAGAATTTTGGTTGACAGAGAAAAGGATATTCCAAAAGAGGGGATGAACTGATCCAAAGCAGAAAAGTGAGTGAGAATGTTGATGCCTGCTGAATGGCAATCAGAAGACCTGGAACTGAAGAGAGGTAGATCCATTCATAAAGTACCTATGAGTGATCAAAGAATTGTTGCCTACCTTGTCATTACAGCTGATAGAGATGAATTGCAGAAGAAAGCTCGAGTCTTGAATACCATAATCAAGATTTTGAATTTATTCTACCACTACTGTGAAGCCAGTAAAAGTCTTTGAACACAGGGATGATATGCTCAGAGATGTAACGATAGAAAGATAATTATGGTGGCAGAAGTAAGATGGATTGAAGGGAGAAGTTTGAATAAAGAAACTGGTCAAGTTATTAGAGCACTTTTCAAAATGTGTTCCTGGACTTGTTAAAAACTGTCATTAAATAAAAGTTTTCTGTGGTCAAATAAATTTGGGAAATTCTTGGTTAAACTAAATCAGACAGGTTTCTCCAATACAGTCCTCCTTGGACTCTTTCCTTAACTTTTATACATTGTTACTCTTCACAAGGGGTTATAGTATGTAACATTTTCCAAGTGTATTTGCCTCAGGAATATTTTTCATGGCATATACAATAGGAATCCTGTTCCAAAGAACACTTCTTAAGAAATGTAAGTTAATATTCAGAAAAAAAATTGTTGAGACTGGGTTAACATAAGAGCTATTGAGCTAGTGGAACTGACTTTCAGACTTGCAGTTTAAGACATTGGGCAGACAGTGATATCCTAAGGAAGAGTTTTAGGCAAGGAGATATTCTTGCACACAAATCATGATAGACCTGGAGCTGGAAGTAAGAAATTCTAAGAAAGGGCTAGAAGACAGATGATGCACTGGATTAAACTAATGTGCTGATTACTAACCAATTATTGTAGCTATCTGATGTGCCAGTTGAGAAGGATCCTCAGGCTTTGTAGGGAATCAGTGAGGGATTGCATGAGTACAGTGAAGCCTTCCATGGGACCAAGGAACATACTATGTAGTACTTATGTCACAGGTTGGCCATACGTGGACCAGAAAGTAGCTAGTTCAATGTGGCTTAAGAAATGGTTTTATTTTTTTAAATTTTTATTTATTTATTTATGATAGTCACACAGAGAGAGAGGGAGAGAGAGGCAGAAACATAGGCAGAGGGAGAAGCAGGCTCCATGCACCGGGAGCCCGACGTGGGATTCGATCCCGGGTCTCCAGGATCGCGCCCTGGGCCAAAGGCAGGCGCTAAACTGCTGCGCCACCCAGGGATCCCAAGAAATGGTTTTAAATATTCTTAGTTCATGACAATTTTCTTCAAAGGGAACCTCTTCTAGAAATGTAAGATGAGGGGGGGGAGGGGCAAGATGGCGGAAGAGCAGGGTCCTCAAATCGCCTGTCCCCACCAAATTACCTAGATAACCTTCAAACCATCCTGAAAATTTACGAATTCGGCCTGAGATGTAAAGAGAGACCAGCTGGAACGCTACAGTGAGAAGAGTCCGCGCTTCTATCGAGGTAGGAAGACGGGGAAAAAGAAATAAAGGAACAAAAGGCCTCCGAGGGGGAGGGGCCCGCGAGGAGCCGGGCTGAGGCCGGGGCGAGTGTCCCCAGGACAGGAGAGCCCCGTCCCGGAGGAGCAGGAGCTGCACCAACCTTCCCGGGCGGGCGGAAAGGGGCTCGCAGGGAGGTGGAGCAGGACCCAGGAGGGCGGGGATGCCCTCGGGCTCCCTGGGACACTAACAGACACCTGCGCCCCGGGGAGAGCCCCACACCCCGCGGCCGAGCTCCCTAAGGGCTGCAGCGCGCACGGCGGGGACCGACCGGAGCAGCTCGGAGGGACTCGGGAGCGGCTCCAGGGAGGGAGCTGCAGGGCGGGAGCGCGAATCCACCAGCGCAGGCCCCGGAGCACAGGGCGCCGGGACACAGCCCAAGATCCGGCCTCCCCCGGGACAGGCAGAGGCCGGGAGGGCCCAGGACAGCGAGGACGCTCCTGCCCCGAGCTGAGCAGATCAGCGGCCCCGCCCCGGAGCCTCCAGGCCCTGCGGACGGAGAACCGAGAGCCCCGAGCCCGTAGTTCCTGCGGAGGCTGAATCCAGGCTTCCAGAGTTGCCATAGCAACTGCGGCTGTTCCTCCTGGGGCCCCACGGGGTAAACAACCCCCGCTGAGCCCTGCAGCAGGCAGGGGCAGAGCAGCTCCCCCAAGTGCTAACACCTGAAAATCAGCACAGCAGGCCCCTCCCCCAGAAGACCAGCTAGAGGGACCAGTGATACTCCCCCGTGTTCCAATACAACTTGTTTTTGGCCACTCTGCACTGAGCAAAATGACTAGAAGGAAAACCTCACTTCAAAAGAAAGAATCAGAAACAGCCCTCTTTCCCACAGAGTTACAAAATCTGGATTACACTTCAATGTCAGAAAGCCAATTCAGAAGCACCATTATACAGCTACTGGTGGCTCTAGAAAAAAGCATTAAGGCCTCACGAGACTTCATGACTGCAGAATTTAGATCCAATCAGGCAGAAATTAAAAATCAATTGAATGAGATGCAATCCAAACTAGAAGTCCTAACGACGAGGGTTAACGAGGTGGAAGAACGAGTGAGTGACATAGAAGACAAGTTAATGGCAAAGAGGGAAACTGAGGAAAAAAGAGACAATCAATTAAGGGACCATGAAGACAGATTAAGGCAAATAAATGACACTCTAAGGAAGAAAAACCTACGTTTAATTGGGGTTCCCGAGGGCGCCGAAAGGGACAGAGGGCCAGAATATGTATTTGAACGAATCCTAGCTGAAAACTTTCCCAATCTGGGAAGGGAAACAGGCATTCAGATCCAGGAAATAGAGAGATCCCCCCCTAAAATCAATAAAAACCGTTCAACACCTCGACATCTAATAGTGAAGCTTGCAAATTCCAAAGATAAAGAGAAGATCCTTAAAGCAGCAAGAGACAAGAAGTCCCTGACTTTCATGGGGAGGAATATTAGGGTAACAGCAGACCTCTCCACAGAGACCTGGCAGGCCAGAAAGGGCTGGCAGGATATATTCAGGGTCCTAAATGAGAAGAACATGCAACCAAGAATACTTTATCCAGCAAGGCTCTCATTCAAAATGGAAGGAGAGATAAAGAGCTTCCAAGACAGGCAGGAACTGAAAGAATATGTGACCTCCAAACCAGCTCTGCAAGAAATTTTAAGGGGGACTCTTAAAACTCCCCTTTAAGAAGAAGTTCAAGTAACTCTGAACGTGAATGGGCTTAATGACCCCATCAAAAGGCGCAGAGTTTCAGACTGGATAAAAAAACAGGACCCATCTATTTGCTGTCTACAAGAGACTCATTTTAGACAGAAGGACACCTACAACCTGAAAATAAAAGGTTGGAGAACCATTTACCATTCAAATGGTTCTCAAAATATACCCTAAAAACTACAGAACACTTCTGAAAGAAATTGAGGAAGACACAAAGAGATGGAAAAATATTCCATGCTCATGGATTGGCAGAATTAATATTGTGAAAATGTCAATGTTACCCAGGGCAATTTACACGTATAATGCAATCCCTATCAAAATACCATGGACTTTCTTCAGAGACTTAGAACAAATTATTTTAAGATTTGTTTGGAATCAGAAAAGACCCCAAACAGCCAGGGGAATTTTAAAAAAAGAAAACCATATCTGGGGGCATCACAATGCCAGATTTCAGGTTGTACTACAAAGCTGTGTTCATCAAGACAGTGTGGTACTGGCACAAAAACAGACATATAGATCAATGGAACAGAACAGAGAACCCAGAAGTGGACCCTGAACTTTATGGTCAACTAATATACGATAAAGGAGGAAAGACGATCCACTAGAAGAAAGACACTCTCTTCAATAAATGGTGCTGGGAAAATTGGACATCCACATGCAGAAGAATGAAACTGGACCACTCTCTTGCACCATACACAAAGATAAACTCAAAATAGATGAAAGATCTAAATGTGAGACAAGATTCCATCAAAATCCCAGAGGAGAACTCAGGCAACACCCTTTTTGAACTTGGCCACAGTAAACGGAGAAGGACAAACAGTGTATGTTCTCATTCATTTGGGGAATATGAATAATAGCGAAAGGGAATATAAGGGAAGGGAGAAGAAATGTGTGAGAAATATCAGAAAGGGAGACAGAACATAAAGACTCCTAACTCTGGGAAATGAACTAGGGGTGGTGGAGGGGGAGGAGGGCGGGGGGTGGGGGTGAATGGGTGACGGGCACTGAGGGGTACACTTGACGGGATGAGCACTGGGTGTTATTCTGTATGTTGGTAAATTGAACACCAATAAAAATTAATTTATAAAAAAAAAAATTAGAAATGTAAGATGAACAGATAAAAGCAATACTGAATAAGGTCTAGAAACTCTACTATTCCCCCTATCGGTCTTCCTCTTCATGGACATAACTAGCCATGATAGCTTCTAGAGCTAATTAACCAGTTGAACAGAGTAAGGCTCACAGGTACTAAGCGAAGCTAGCATCTTTTATCTCCTTGGGGGAGGGACTTCCTGTTTTCTTTTATTATCTAATTTAGTTCCCATTTGTTCTCCACTAATATTCAGGAAAGATTTGAGAACTTCCAAATTAATTCAGTTTTACCAACAGACAATCAAAGGGAGGGCTTTTCAGTTCACAAGTACCCATTCAGGGAAAAGGTTGGAGTTTACAACTGAGGGACCCAGTCGATGCTGGGGAGTACATTGGCAGCAGTAATGGAAAGTGAGAGAAGCCTATGAGGAAGATATCTCTGTGACAGACAGAGTCCACCATCTCTTCCTGGCAATTACCCTTGCTTGATTTTAGAGGTTTTGAGATTTATTTAGTTACCAGAGAATGATTTCTTTGCAGTCCCAGTTGTTAACCTCATGGTTTTGTCCTGTAAACTCACAGCAGAGTTCAGAGCAAGGAAAGATATTTTAAGACAATATTCTATCTTGGAATCAACAGAGAAGTACTGCAAGAATAATTTGTCACTTTGACAAGCTACAGATAGCCAATGAAATTACTAGATACCTCTTTATGACATATTAGATCTGGAACAAAAGCAAACCAATACTCTGTAGTTAGACGATAATTGATGGGTTTTATCTGATACATACATACCAGTCTTGTCAACTAAAGCAACTTCGTGTCCTCTCTCTCCTCCAGTTTCAATCAAATAAACCCTGAAGGATCACAGCTAGGAGAACTTCCTATGCAGTTTTGCATCCCCAGGACCTAATAGAGAAGTGTGGCACATTTGTGCTAAGTTCCCAGGTATTATTTGCTGACCAAAAGGTATGCTTTCTGAGTATCTCTCTAGATCATGTGCATGTTACTTGGGAGAGACTTGACAAAAGGAGGCTAAGAAATTCTAGTCTTCATTTTGGAGGCCTTGTAAATACCTCTGAGGGCATAAGATGTATGTACGAGTAGATGCAAAGTTGGAGGCACATGTGGATTCCGCTTTCTGCCAGTTTTTCAGCAATAAGCCTTCCCTTTGATTGTTGGTAAAACTGAATTAATTTGGAAGTTCTCAAATCTTTCCTGAATATTAGTAGAGAACAAATGGGGACTATATTAGAAAATAAAACTGGAAGTCTCCCCAACCCCAAAAAGATAAAAGATGCTAGCTTCCCTTGGCACCTGCCAGCCTTACCCTGTTCAACCGGTTAATTAGCTCTAGAAGCTATCATGGCTAGTTATGTCCATGAGGAGGAAGACCGATAGGGAGAATAGTGGAGTTTCTAGACCTTATTCAGTATTGCTTTTATCTGTTCATTTTACATTTCTAGAAGAGGTTCCCTTTGAAGAAAATTGTCATGAACTAAGAATGTGTTTCCATCAATACACTTGTCTACTTAGCAAACTTGACAGGGATGGAGTAATCCTGCTACATTAAAAATCGCAACGTACAGGTTAGAAACATCTTCATAAGCATATTTCAACCAGTGAATCTCTGAACATTCCCCAATGACTTGGGTAGTTACCTCCTGAGACAAGACTTTAAAGTGTTCTATCTTTTTTTAAGCTTTGTGTTTTGAATTATCTAAAATATATTCCATGCACTGTGGCTATGAAATGTTGACGAGTTACAATCTGGATCACCTTCTCTGGATTTGTTTCAGCCAAAGTAATAAGTTTTTACAACTAATTGTAAATATCACCTTTCAGTGGTTTTAATGAACCTAATAAAGAGATATGGTAATTTGCCTGCTCTCTGCAGGCACTTAGCTGTAAGAAAATTAAATTAGGATTAAGCCATATTAACCCTCATTACTTAGTCAGAGTAATGGATATATTAACATAACTTAAGACAATAAAACATTGTTATATATGAATCTTCAGAATTTTTCAAAAGAAACATATATTCATATATATGTGTATATGTATGTGTGTGTGTGTATATATATATATATATATATATATATATATATATATATATATGAGATTTTTTTAAACTGTTTTAGGTGTGGTAGAATGGAAATTTTCCTTACACTTTGAATACAGTGAACCACTTTCAGGGGTACTTATAGTTACACCTGGATAGTCTCTGCCTCATACCAACAACATACTTGAATTGAAAGCTAGCATCATTTTTTTTCTTTTCTTTATTTTTTATTTGTTTAAAGATTTTATTTATTCATTCATGAGAGACACAGACGGAGGGAGAAGCAGGCTCTCTGTGGGGATCTGATATGGGACTCGATCCCAGGACCCAGGGATCATGCCCTGAGCCAAAGGCAGACACTCAACCACTGAGCTACCCATGTGCCCCTTTTCTGTTCTTTTTATTTTTAACCTATACCCTCTTTTATTAAAATGAACCACTTCCTTAAAGACAAATGCACAAGGATTTGTTGTTAGATGTGTTCTTGTTTCCACATGACAGTGTAACCTAACCAAGAGAATTTTTCAAAGTTAATGAGAGTTTTTAAAATAGTAAACCTTAGGATCTGCTTTTGGAAGTAAAGAATCCATGCATTCTAGTTTACCTTCTGGACAATGGATTTTTTCCCCCTCTGGAAACGTATACCACTATATATATATATATATATATAGAAAGTATATATATATAAACTCTAAATAAACAGCCTTCAATTGTATTCTTCCAAGTTCTTTTTTCTAAGTCAGTTAAACGAAACCTTATCCACATACATCTGGACATACTCAGGGCTTGTCATGTTGGGATTAAGAACTTGGGATGGCATCAACCTTGCTGTCATTGGTTTTTAACATTTGTATCCATGCCCTCCTTTAAAATGGGACATTTAGACAGTTCTGGGAGGGGTTCTTGAGATCTAAAGCACATTGACGTGACTCAATGTACATGAAAAGGAAATGTTTCATTGTTTGGTGGTGGTTTCCATGCCAAAAGTTTCCAGACACTGAAGACACTGACACCATGTTTTCAGAGAATGGGGATTGGCCAAGTGGCAAGAAGGAGGAGTGTGGGCAGGATATCTGGATTTTAGATGCTAAAACCAATGAAAAGTTGAAGTTCCAAGTTATATTTGCCAAGCATTTAAAAGCTACATCTTCTCCCATTGATGGCCTAACTGTGATAGCCCAAGAGAAGCATGCCAAAAAGGAGGGGTGAAGGGATTTCCTTTACTCGTAGTATATAATATCTCCCAAATGTCTTGCAGAAACCAATAATTAGGAGTTGCCAAAATACTTTAACATCAAATTATGGTGCGACCTCACTGACTTCATGTTCATCTTCAGAACAGGAAGGATGGGAGTAAATACGGACATGGAGAAAGTAAAAAAAAAAAAATAGCATGAGAAGCCTAGATCTTTAACATGACAGCAGTGACATTATACGGGAAATTGGTAAAATTCCCATCTTGAATAAAGATAAATTATAGATGAAACCACTCCCAAAAGGAAAGAAACAGAATACAAAATATAACCAATGTAACTTTTTGAGGAGAAAAGGCAGATTCTTCACTAGTCTTATCTCTTAAGAATGAGATATTGCACCATCTGCTCCCCAAACAGTTATTCCATTTCACTCTGGATTTCTCCTTGGTCTCCTCCCTATATTTCTCCTGCATTTTCAGATTGGCTCTCTTCCTGTGAGTCACATCCTTTCTTTAAATGTTTCCATATTTACCTTCTCTCTCTGCAGCTTATGTGTGACTCTTTGTTAAGTATTTCAAAATATTACATGTTACTGCATCGTAATACATTGCCTGTATCTAGCACCTTTTATTCTTAGAACTCAGTGGTGTTCAAACAAATAGTGTCTTCCTAATTACTATGTTTTGAAAAGTGATTATTCATTTTAGAGGTATAAAGCCATGTCATAATTTGTAAAAAAGAGAGAATGACTAGCTCACACAGATTCTACAGTGCTTCACCTAACTTGTGTTGGAACAACCACTGAAAGATCTGCTCCAGGTTATAGTCACTCTTCTTACTGTGTCATTGCCTTCTTCAACACTGTTCTACATGATACATGAACACGTACACCTTTAACTTGGGGTCATCCATTGTAATTACCTCTCTCATACTGACTGAGCTAGAAACTTGACATTTTCCTCTTTCTCCCTTCTAGTCAGTGACCAAACCCTTGCAATTTTACCTCATCATCAGCTTTGTAGTTTTGAAAACTGGCCTGGGGGTCAACTCCTGCCAGCTGTCTTGTTTTCTAAATGGAGTTTTATTGGAACACATCCACACTCATTTGTTTGTAGATTGTCTATGGCAGAGATAAGTAGCAAAAGCATTAATTGGTTCTTATCACTCCCCTATTTTAAAAACCTTCAGAGATTCCTTTCTTTGAGGATAAAGCTCAACTTCCTAACTACAACTTTCAAGTGCTATTACCATCTATGTCTCTTCTCTTTAGCCCTTCCTCAACAATAAATATTCCATCCAAAAGGAGCTTTAAGTTTCTGTAATATTCCATACCCAACCAGAAAGGACTCCTGATTCCAAAAGACTGAGTTAGTTGCCTCTTCTGTTTCGTAATAAAACGTTATATTTCTCCTAATCTAGCACTTGCTACAATCTTACTGTAGTTTCATTTACTTATCTGAATACTCTGCAATAATCTACTTCTTGCTGACACATTTACTAGCATAAATTACAGTGTCTGGCAGATATAGTATATCATGGAGTGTCAGAAATATTTAATTATGCAAAAAATAAAAGATGGATGCCATGCACATACTAAGGGAAAAAGAAACTTACCATGTGAAATTTGTAAAAGTACAAAGAGAACAACCAAATTTAGAGATAGGTAGACAAGGCCCAAGAGTGGTAGAAAGAATATGGGTTTGTTGGGAAATTAGCTGAATTTGAGTTGGAAATATGGTATAACTATGAGAAAGCACGAGGCAATAACCAGATATATTTACTGGATTTTGATATGCAAGCACCAGGAAACAGTTTCATAGCTGTAGTTCACACTGCTTAGTCCATTGTTACAAGCATGTCGACATTATCACATCCATATGACCGTGTTATTAATGATTCTAACTTACTCTCTGCAATTATTTAGATACGCATTTTGATTAATTATTATTATTCTTAGTAATTGCTCAATTTGAATCACACTTATTTTGAAATATGTATAAAATACTAGTATGAGAAAAGTAAACTTTTAGAAGATAAAAAGAGAAACAATAGGATCAACTTTGAATCTGAGGAAAAGTATTGCTATAGGTATAGGAAATACATGCTTCATTATCCATAAACATTGTATTAATTGTCACCCATCATCAGTATGTTCTATGACTTGAGTTGTTTATGTAGAGATGGTTAAGGATTGTCTCTTATCCAGCCATATATTCCTTTTCTGTGTATAAATGTCATCCTGCTGCGAGACTCATCAAGTTTTCCATTCTGTCTATACAGAAGGAAGATACCTTGCTTTCATATAAGCTCCAACATTTGCCTTATTAGATCACCGTCTAACCATCAAAGCCAGGGCTTTTCCTGAGGTGTAAATGAATGGAAGGGGTCAAAAGGAAGATAAGTGGCCAAAAAAAAAAATAATGTTTTTATTGTTTACTGTACCTAAACCTCCCAAAAAACTTTGAAAGTGGGAATTAGTATTATCTTCTTCAACTAAATTATAAAATTAGTAATATTAAAATATACTTTGTTTCTGCACAAATTTCACCCAACAGCTATTTAAATGGTTTTGTTTGCATTAATTCTGTTGTGATCTTCCCTGTTACAGCTAAAAAGAACTACATTCCAACTGATAGATATGCTTTAAAACATTTCCATGAAGGAAACTATTAATAAATAAATAATAAAATATTTATAAATGAGAGGATTTTACAGACCTTGGAAGCTAAATGTAACCAAAATATCTAGAGGAACCTTGAGCAGATTAGTCCTTGTGGATACCAAACATACTCTGATCTATATCCCAAAGGTGGCCTGACTTCTTAACTGTCTGAAGTGGCCCGTTCATACATAAAAAGACTTTGCCTAAAGTATCCATAGGAAGTACTGTTAGTATTCTTTTTCTAACTATAAATTTATAGCATTAGTTTCCAAAGGCAAAAAAAAAAAAAAAAGGAATATTATGGGATTCACATAAATGATTTGACTTATCCTGAGAAAGGAAATCCCCCCTACTGTTCTTAATGGTTATGTGACTGGGACAAGCCATGTTTGTACTGTTTGAATACATATCCCCTTACTCCTCCCTGGTGGGATTCAGAGTCACCCACTAAGCAGGGTTAACTAATGACTGAAATGAAATCCAGTCAGTTAAGAAAATCTCAAAGGCTTCCTGGAGTTAGGTTGGAAAGATGTGAATAGAAGGGCTGCACTTTATGTTTTTGCAATGTTTACAGAACCTCTAACACAATGGAACGTGATTAATGAGGCTCTCCAAACTCTAGCGCAAGCATGGAACTTTGTACTTGTCATATCTAAAGATCAGCCTTTATCACCCTCATCACAGAAGCAATGTAAACCAGAACCTGATCATTTCCTAGAGGAGTTACCCTGGTTTTCATCCTCAAGTAAGCTAAGGGGTTAAAGAGGAGACATTCACATTTTTTAAATAAGAATGACACTTTTGCTTAGGGAAATGTTTTTCTCATAGATAAAGAGATATTTCTACATTTACCATTTTATTCTATGCTTACAAAACGATGCAAAGCAAGTTTGCCAGAAATTATTATCACCTCTGAGAAGAGACATCTGGGGCCTAAGAAAATTGAGTGGCTTTCCTATATCTTCAGCTAGTTGGGAACATATTTGATAGCAGAACTCTGTCTGTTTCTATTCCAAATAGACTTCAACGTGCTCTTATACTTAAACACATCCTATAAGGCATTGATGAAGAAATTGGCCAATTAGCAAATTTTCTTAATATCTTCAAACTTAGTCTCTACTCTTTTCCTAAAGCCTGAGAGCAATATTAAAAATGAAAAAAAAGTGATTTTTCTATGATAAAAAGATTTTTCATCGTGTCAGTTCAAGACATTGATCTCATAACCTTCAAAATTGTGTTTTTCTGACCATTCCGAGCTCACACCTCATTAAATGTGCTCCCCCTCATCTCTCTTCCATCTGGGATGCTGCTGTGAATGCACGATGGACAGCTCACAAGTCCAGTAGACCCAGCCCCACTTCCAACCTCCTTTATTCTATCACCAATTTCTGGAGGCCTGAAAAACAAGAACTTCCTGGATGTAGAAAATTTATTAAAGAGTACATAAACTCGATTTCACCATGTGTAGTGGGCAAGCTCCTGTTGAAGAAAAATGAATGCTGAATACCAACCAGGGTCCATTTTCAACTGAGAACAACTCTGTCAGTTGTCCTGAAGCTCCTCATGTAAGGATTATAAATCTGTACTTTGGATCCTTTTATACTGTTGAAGGTAGATGTAGATTATTCTTCCTAGACATTTTCATCAGCAGTACCCAGAAAAGCATGATACAGTTCATCCCTCGGTAATAGACATGACATGGCCTTATTCTATTTTCTCCTTTTTTCTGGTCGGCTTTAGCTAATTTTTTTTTCAGATAATCCTCCTAGTAAAATGACATGTTTGTCTATTCTAGGCATTACAGTGGAAACCATGGAGAAACACCTTTGGTGGTTTTGCTTTATTTATTTTCTGGTTGCTCATAGCTCTGGAGCTGTCATCGTTTGAGAAAAGAAAGACTCTTGATCTGAGCTCCTTGATGGACAAGATGTTGTCTTTATTTTTTTCCTTTGGCATCTGATACTGTGTCTGACTTTCGTCTTAACCCATCTGTCTTACGCTTTCTTGTTTTGCCAGAAAAAAAGAAAAATGTGACATCCTCACAAAATGATAATTATATTGCCCTAACTGGACAGAAAGAAAGAAGATTCCTGATTGATGAGTATCTAAAGGAATGAAACTGTTCAAAGGATATATTAAAATAATTGATCATTTTGTTATCAAAAATAGATTTTTATTAGTAAAACATTATGTTTCCTTGAGCCATAGTAAACAAATGTACCATGTGTTGTAAAAATAGAAGAATCTTTTTTTGGCAGAGGAGTCTGGTGAGCAGAGAACTTAATACAAAAGCAGACAATTTGTTTTCCCTCATTGACTCATGGACATTTTTTAGATATTACTTTTTTTTTTCTTCAGAGAATGGAGTGGAAAGGATGGGTCCCCTGTATTCTGTTTATTATACTTTTGAATTTTTACAGATCGCTTGGGTGGGTTTAATCAGATAGCAAATGTTCTGCTCTTTTGAAAGAGTAGAGAATATGAAGAATGTTTAGACTCATATATTAGTTATTATTTCTCCTACTCTCTATATTCTTTATTTATTAGTCTTAAGATACTTCAAGTCCTATTTATTAATGATGTAAGAGGATCTAGCAAGAATATTACCAATATTAAATATTCATAGATGCTGACAATCCTCTTAGCTTCTAAAAATAATTTTATTTAGATATATTTTGCATATCATATAATTCACTCCTTTTGAGTGTAAAATTTAATTCTTATTTTTGGTAAATTTGCCAAGTTATGCATACATCACCATGAATCAGTTTTAAAACATTTTAATCACTGCATTATGATCTCTTATGCACATCTCTGTTCTTTCTTCTCCTGGCAGCTACTGATTTGCTGTCTTCAAAAACTTTGCTTTTCCTTAAGATTCTATAAATTAAGTCATGCAATATGTGATCTCTCGAGCTTGGCTTTTTTTATGGAGCAAAATCATTTTGAGGTTCACCCATGCTTTACCATGAATCCCTGTTTTGTTCAAATAGTAGTCCATTGCATGAATACACCACAGTTTATCTACACATTCAGCAGCTGATAGACACTTAGGCTGTTTCCAAATGAAAAATACTGCTAAGAGCATTCATGTAGAAGTGTTTGTGTGGATGTATGTTTCCATTTTCTTGGGTAGATATACCTGAGAGTGTAATTTCTGGGTTATAGGGTAAATTTATGTTTAACTTTTTAAGAAATCTTCATACCAAAGTGGCTGAACTATTTTTTGATGCCAGCATTGATGTATGTGGATTCCAATTTCTCTGCTTTTTTACTAAGACTGGTTATTTTCTTCGGTCTTTTTTATTATACCCATTCTAGCAAGAGTGAACTGGTTTCACTGTGGTTTTGTTTCCCTAATGATGTTGAGGCTTCCTTAGCTTTCACAGGCTTACTTCTGTGATTTTTAAGTCTGGCTGCTTAGGATAGAGATGAGAAAAACACGATCTTTTGAGGAAACTGTCTTAATTTATAGAGATTTAGAAGTAAATATAATTAACTTTGGTTTTATCCATAGTGATAAGAAGAAAAATATTTCCTGCTAATGAGGGAATAAAATGGACAGCCAGTTAGTGGCTAACTTCTGGACAGGTTTCTGGAAATTTGGCATATACTACTAGCTGGTTCACTGCTTTTGTGACCTGGACATGTGGGTGGAGGGTAGGAAGCTCTCAGATACAGTTATCCATTTGGGAATGGTCTAAGGGACAAACCACTCTACAAATAGAGGTATTCTGAAGGTTAAGTTCTTGTCTTTCTACTAACTCTGATCCGTAACCCATATACCTGTATCTGTTACACTTAATAATCTAACATGATTCTATTTATAAAGCATTAAAGTAAAAGGAAGAGGAAACTATACTGTTTAAACTCCAAACTGCAGCAGAATCCCTAGAAATAAAAATAAATACATAACCCAAGAACAAAATGATTCCGATATTTTCATGGTTTTATATTATGTTTGAGATTCATTAGCTACCTCTTCAAAACATCAAGGAAAGTGGGAAAGCCTTTGAAAATCAAGCTTTTGATGCCTTCTTCAGAGAAAGGAATGTCATGGCCTTTGTCAATCTAGAAACCAGACTGTGATCAACAACGGCCTTTCAGTGTTTAGGAAGAAGAATTCAATGTACGCCCTTTCACTATTGATAAAGAGTAGAAATCAAATGCAAATAAGCTCACTTAATTCATAGCATATGACTTTGTAATGTGTCAACAAAGTATGGTACGAATGGAAACTTTTGAAGGTAAGACAAAGACAGAGGAAGAGACATTACTTATGAGAAGCTACCTCTCTAGAATTTTTACTATTAAGTTTTAAAGACAACTTAATTTTTAAAAAATGTTTCAAGTGGAGAGAGGGAAAGCATGAAATCCAGGTTGTTCTAACCAAGTAAGCAAATGAGATGACTAGATCCAGAAAATTCAAGCATGAAAATAATCTAACAATAAAATTAAATTAAATTTAAAAAACACAATAAAAGAATCACTTGGAAAACTTTAGCTGCTTCTAGTAGCTAAGTGGAGGAACTACAGAACAAAATTGGCCAATAGGAATTTATACGAGATTTTCAATGATACAGTGAGAAGAGATCTAAGAATTCCCTATGTTGGGGACATTTATTGTTTAGATAGTTCAAAACTTGGTTGAAGGGTTGGCACCTGAAATTTTGCAAGAACGAAGCAACTCTGTATCTTTGAAGCTCTGAAACTCTGTGTACAGCAGGTTACCAGAAAAGCCAGGAATGGCAACACAAATAAAACCCATGTCTTAAGATTCTACAGAGTAAAATAGATCTCACATGAAATTATGTTCTGTAAACCACAGTAAGTAGATAACTAATAATGGTTTGTTCTTATTTTGAGCTTCAAAATAACCCGTTTCACTTACTGTTTATATATTTACCCTGGCAGTAGTTTTGCTTCTCTTTTTTGGATAAAAGAGAAACTGAGGCCTTGGGCTGTTAAGAGATTTCTCTGATAAAGTGTAGAGTCTTGAAGTACCACCATCCAAGGCCAATTTCAGGCCCTTTGCAACTACACATAGCTAAACTGATGTAGTATTTGTTCTTATGAAAGAGAGTTTTCAGACTTGAAAACTCTCTCTGACCTTTTAAAGAATGCAATTTTATTTTTCTAATATATCAATAAACAGTAGGAATTGCATATGTACACACATATATATACATAAATGTGCATATGTATGTATGTAATATAGTGGGAAATTATGTATATTTATTATTTGTATTAGATATATATATTCTAATTCGGAATATTTTATACTCAATTAAGTATGTTTTCTCAGATTAAATGGCACTTCCTTCTTCATCAGAACTATAGTCAGGCTCAGAAACATGTACTACAATTGTAGCACCCAGATTCCAAAGATCTACTCTCTGGGTAGATCTTTCATCTCTTCTTAAAATGGCTTACATCTTTACATCAACCATATACCCTTTTTGAAAAGGGCATTTCCCTCACTTACTCTTCCCCAGTGCTGTTGGAGAATGTTCACTTCGAGTTTTTGCCAGCTTCCCTTTGGAACAGAGAGCAAGTGCTTGACAAATGGCAGGTTTATGTATGAGGAAATCTCCATGGTTTAACGTGCTTTTGTTTCCTGTCAGTGTGTACCTTCTGTTTTTGTTCACGCATAATCGTCTTGTAACCAGCATGGAGAGGCAAAGAAACCAAGGCTTAAGGGAAATGGATATGCAAGCAATTACTTCTAACTGATTTTTCCAATTCTTGGCCCAAAGAGATTTCCCTGAGACAGAGGTCTCAGGTTGGTTCCTGGGGTTGCTGTATGCAGAAGGCTGGAAGTAAAAATAATGTCACAATTCCCCTATAAAAATCAGTACATTATCAAGAAAGCCTCCTCATCACTTGGGAGAGACTTTCCCTCTATAGAGAATCTGTTTTAGGATATTAACGTGCTTTGCATGTATCCAAGGTGTTTAATTTACCTAATGAGTGTAAATTATTTAACTATTTAGTAGTGTTTCTCTACTACACTGAGAGTTTTGATAGAATAGGGACTAAGTCTATTTATCAAGGTTCTGCCACATATTTTGTGTTTTCTACAAATGTTTGTTGGATAAACTGTATCTTATGTTTCAAAACCAGAAGAGTATGTATTTCAATGTCACAGAGTCACATGAATCACACCACACTCACAGAAAAAAAAAAAAGCTTAAGGAATATTTTACACTCATGAGAGAAATGAATAGCCATCTATGCACAGTGTGTTAACCGTGGATTTTCTTACAGTGGCTCTCTAGAAGAAAGGTTGGGTTTCTAGTTGCTACAGAAGCTTATTAATGAAGTCAACATGCATGCTTCAAATATTTACCTAAAAGAAAGACAAGACCAACTAAATTATTTGAGACCCTTAGACTAATCCAGAGACAAACTAGTATATCACTATTTTCCCTTGGAAGGTGAATGAAATGAACTCCAAACTATTAGAAAATGATGAAAAGGAGGAAAGGATCAGAAGTCATGGATGTCATCTTTTTGTAGGAAAGTTGGAATTCTAAACCAATCAGATGTGACAATGAGAAATAGAAAGGTAGGAGACATTTCAGAAAAGAGTCCAACGGGATTTGGAGACTGGGTTTGGGGACTGTAAGCATGGAGTAGTCAAGATGGGTTCATAATACACAGCCAAGAGGAGATAGTTGAACAATTTTCTAAGGTTATAGAATACAGGAGGAATTTCCTGGGAGATTATTCCTGGGTGAGTTCAATATTTGGGCTGTTAATGAGTTGCACTAAGGGCTTATTCTGTGCATTTAAAAATCTAAATTCATGAGGGTCAGCAGGACTCAGTGACTCACTTCCAAAGAACAGAGTATGGAAAAGGACAGATAACTTTATAGTGGAGAAATCTTGCACACAATTCCTTAGAGAGTGATGATGTTTTCATCAGTGACATCATACCAATATCATGCACCACCTGCCACGATGAGATGAGAACAGCACTCCACTTCCCTGGTATTTTTTCCCCAAGCCCGGAACTAGAGTCGAATCAGACAAACCCAAATGGAAAGACAAAATACATGACCATTATTCTTCAAAACTCCCAGGGTCATTAAAAACAAGGAAAGATTGAGGAATCATCACAGAGCACAGGAGATATGATGACTAAAGGCAATGTGGTATCCTAGATGGGATCCTGAAACAGAAGAGGGATACTAGTGGAAAAACTGATGATATACCAATAAAACCTGGAGTTTGGCTAATAGCCACGTAGCGATGTTGGTTTCTTTGTTTTGATAAATGTTCCAAGGCAATGTAAGATGATAGCATTAGGGGAAACTGTTCAGGTTGATGTAACTTTCCAATGTTTTGAAGGCTGGGACCGTGTGATGCAATGATAATATTGTTAGCAATAACCGAATAACAACTGAAATTTCTAAAGCACTTTCCCATGCACTGACTCATGATGTGACAATATTATGAGGCTGGTAGAACAGGTATTTTTATGCCCATTTTATTAACGAGTAAACAGTGGCTCAGAGCCAAACTTACCCAAGATCAAAATTTTCAGGGCCTTGGGCTTAAGCCACGATCTTAAAAACCCAAATCCTGTGTTATCTTTACTTCCAGACAGTATTAGAAACACAGGCCAACGTACATGCCATGTATAGATGGGGGGAGTGTAAAAAACATGGAGAGGAGGCCCTAAAAGATTTGAGATGGCAGCCAAGTTTCAGCTGACCTGAAAACTCTATAGAGGAATGAATTCCAAAGAATAGCAAAGGAACTAACTTCCTGTTTGTTTGTTTTTTAACTTTCTGGTATTTATTTATGTATGTATATATGTATGTATTTATTTATTTATTTATTTATTTATTTGTTTTTTTGTTTGTTTGTTTATGTGAGAGAGAGACAGCATGCACAAGTGGGGCAGGGGCTGAGGGAGAGAGAGTGAGTACCTCAAGCAGACTCCGCACTGAGCATAGAACCCCACAGGGGACCGTTTCTCAGGACCCTGAGATGATGGCCTGAGTGGAAATTAAGAGTCAGACACACAACTTGACTGAGCCATCCAGATGCCTCATGATGTTCCGTTTTTTGAAGGCCACAGATTTGCTTTTCATTTCTCTACTCTTCTACCCTTTTGCCTTAGCGATGGTGTCTTAATAAAAATAAAATAACAGTTTTGTGAATCTGCCAAATTCTTACACTCTGGAGCCCCTGTACCACATTTACTCCTCTTTTGCTTCCTGGGGCTATGCCATCACACATTTCTAAAGCTGACTTACCCGTCATGTGGCTAAGAAAATTGTTACAGTTATTCTGTTCATATGTTTGATGTGATGTTTTTCTGTACTTAATTTTCCTTGTCCTGATTACAGTCATCCCATCAAGAGCCTTGGGTAGGGAGCACAGCCCCACGATAGTGTGTCCTTCTAATTTATAGACAGCAATAATCTAAAACACAAATTGTGTACATCTGCAGCCACCTCATCTCACTTTCTCAATCTCACTCACTTTCTGGTAGCATAAATCAGAAAGCAAAACCTGTGCAGAGTTCCATTTTCTATTAAACCAAAAAGTATTCTTTCATATGAAATCATGATAATGGCATCTCAGATCAAGATTTCAAAGAAAGAACCTCCTGTGGGTACTCAGGGACACTTACACAACATGAAGACGACTATTTAAAAGCAGGTAGATGAGTATTTGCCCTAAAATGTGGTCTTCAGTGTTTATTCTGCAGCTTGACAAGCTCTCCCTATGCTTTGCTGCCACCTTGGCAAACTAAAAGGATTTACAACGAAATTCTGCACCAGGCCGGCTGGAAACTGTTCCTACTGCCTCTGTGGGCCGGCCTGGCTCCTGGAGGCGTTGGAAATGGCTATTACAGATTCCCATTGGCTTGCGTATGCTGCAGAGAGAACTTAGAACATCTATCCTCTGGAGAAACACATTTTTTTTTCTTTTAAAAATAACTCAGTTTTCGCAAGATCCACGTGTTACCCTCTAAACGATTTTTAAAGACTTCCTTTTTTCTTTCTTTCTTTCTTTCTTTCTTTCTTTCTTTCTTTCTTTCTTTCTTTCGTCCAGAGGGAGCTGGAGAAAAAGGGAATCTGTTGAAGATTGTCTGAGTTTGCACTGTGGGCGAAGTTCTGGCTCATTAGGGTGTGACGGTGACAGCAGAGGCGTCTGGCTGTCAGTTTCTCTGGCCGAAGCTTCCATTCCACGTCTATGGAGATGACTCGCCTCCAACTCCCGTTAACTTCTTGGGAGTCCTGAGCACTTCGACAAAGCTGTTTACAAAATGCAAAGCATCTGGGGAGCCAAGGCAGAGCCTTGAGCATTCACTTTCTTGCTCATTAAAAAAAATTTGTTTGAATCACTCATTCATCATTCATTCATTCATTCATTCATTCTGCTTTCAAAGGAGCTGAGGAATATTGTCGATCAAAATCTAGGCACTTAAAGCTGACCTGCTTTTTTCAGTCTTGGGATTCAGATCTATTTTCTGCATCATCATTCTTGTCTGTGTTTCCCCTGTTTATCCCATTCTAAGGCGCTTTCTCTCTCTCTCTCCTCTCTCTCTCTCTCTCTCTCTCTCTCTCTCCCATCTCGCCATTCACAGCTCATAACCCGCCCCCTCCCTATCTTCCGGGTAAGTCTTGGTCTTATCTGAATCTGTGGTCATTTGCCGCTGCCCACACCGGGTGAGTGGGTGGGAGACAGCTTTCCCTGCGGTTTCGTCTAAATTTTGCCTGGGTGCACGGGTCCCCTCCACCATCCGTCTGGCACACGCAAAAGAACGGTTATAAGCTAGATTTAGAAATGAGCCGAGAGTTCCACATCTTCAAAGCACCGCTAGGAAAGGAAATAATACCGGGGTGGGGAGGAGGGGGGTAGGGGAAAGGGAGGGACGGGAGAGAGGAAGAAATAAAGGAATAAGACCCAACTTTGCTGGCAACTTCAATAAATCTGGTAACTGGAGGCAAAAAATAGATTTCGAGGGCTGGGTCTGGTCCGGATGAAACGCTAGCGAGGGCTCCTTCCCATGCCGGAGTCTGGCGCTGGAAGCCTGCCCCTGGCGTCTCGCCACGCGAGTGCCCCCAGACAGCAACACGCCCGCTGGAAACGCACGTGAACAAAGCGCTCGCCCTGGGAGCCGCCGCTCGCGGTTTCCCAGCCGCTTCCAGCTTCGCCGGGGAGTGCAGGGCGCGCACAGGGTTAATTTAGTTCCCTCCCCGGTAGGAGGGAGACAAGGGGGAGGGGGCAGGCAGCTTACAGTCTGGGGCTGGGTACCTTGTAGTTAGTTGTACGTTCGAAACCTGTCGCTGTCACTTGGCGAGCTGGGCATCTCCCGTGGTGGCCGCGGAAGAAGGAGCGCTCGGAGCCCATCGGGGGGGCCCCCGGTCTCCGCCCCAAGGCGCTGCGCCGCCTCCGCCCGGGGTGTCTGAGCAGCTGCGCCCGCCGCCGTGTCCACCCAGACCCGGGATCAGGTCGGCGGTTCTCAACGATGGGCAGGAGGGACCTTGGCGGTGACCCCTAAAACAATACCATGCCCCGGGAGCCCCGCTGCTGCCGCGCCAGCTTCTTCCCTTTCCACCTCCCCGACCCGGTCGGATTCGGATGAACGCACTGCGAGGAGACACGGCGGCCTCCAGGTAAAGGGACGGGGGTGCCAGGGGGCGTTTCCAGTAACCGCCGGGGCTGCTGCTGCGCGGTTGGGGTCAGATAGACAATTCTTTTTTTTTTTTTTTTTTTTTTTTTTTTGAATCAGCTTAAGGTGGTCATCGCGACGGGATGGTTTTGGCTTTTTCTTTCCTCCAGAAAGAGCATAGGCTGCTTAACTCTCCGCTGGACTTCAGGGAGGGCTGTCTGCAAGTAGAATTCACCTCTTCCCTCAAGAGTTTTGTAACTGAGCTCTGGGGCAAAACGCACTGTTGCCAGTCGGCTTGGGGGGAGCGGGGGGGGGGGATGGATCCCAAACTGGGGTTTCTTGAGCTTGCTGGTATTCAGCGTCTCACTTGCCCAGAATGAACACCGTAACTTCTAGGAGTGACACCCCCCTGTCCCCCACCCCCGCGCTCACTCCATCTGCCGATAATATCAGATAATGTCACCGATACTATCAAGCGGTTGCACCTAAAGCCACCAGCCCGCCTCCTGCCCGCAATCCTGGATCGATTCCTGGCTCAGGAGATGCGGGAGGATGCCCTTGCGTTTTCCTTCGAGTTGGGGAGAGGGCTACTTTTTCCAAAACCAAGTCTTTCTCCAGCCCTAGCTGGGCTTCAGGGGCCCTGCCCTGAGCCCCGGCCCGCGCGCGCGCGCGCCCTCCCGGCGCGCCCGCGG
Source organism: Nyctereutes procyonoides (assembly GCF_905146905.1). Classification (NCBI taxonomy): domain Eukaryota; kingdom Metazoa; phylum Chordata; class Mammalia; order Carnivora; family Canidae; genus Nyctereutes; species Nyctereutes procyonoides. Next base: position 15,319,416 of record NW_026575139.1, on the reverse strand, counting down.
GGGGCGATGGAGGCGCAGGCGGCTCGCGGGGCTGGAGTCGGGCTGCGGCCGCGGAGCCGCGTGCGCCCGCCGCGGAGAGGGGGCGGAAAGCGCCCGTCCCCCGCCCACCCGCGCCCCAGAGCCGGGGGCCTGGCGGCGGCGAGGAGGGCGGGAGCAGAGCTGCCATCCCGTCCCCGCGCGGGCCCCGGATCGCCTGGAAAGATCCCTCCGCCGCGCTGACCGGTCCCGGGCTCGTCTCCGCGCCTTCAGCGCCAGCGCGGTCACTTCTCATTCCTAATCGGGCCGGAGATCAAGGTTGCCGGTCGGGGTCGGGGTGTTAACCGGGGATAATTAAGTACGGGGGGGAAGAGGGTGACTGGGGCCGCCTGGACTCTCACTGGACGCCCTGGAAACTCTTGGATCGCGTGGGGCTCCGGCCAGCGGCAGCAGCTGCTGGTGGAGGTGGAGGCCACCGTGGCTGTCGTCGCTGGCGCCTCGCTCCTGGAACCTCCCAGCAAGATGGCCCTCCACGTCTGTCCCAGTCCCATTAACTTCTCCCGCCGCGCGCCCCCTCCTCCTCCGGATATCTGTTAGTCACGCACTGCGTTTGGGGGCAGGAGCGGCTCTGTAGATGTAAATCAAAGTATTTTCCTGGCCACTTTGCCTAATGCACCAGGACCAGCGACCCGCGGGCACGAACCCAGGTCGTGTGTGTGTGTGTGTGTGTGTGCGCGCGCGCGTGTGAGAGCGTGTGCCAGCGTGCGTCCCGGCCGTGCGTCTGGGTGGATCCGTGCGTGGCTTGTGCTTGGGAGGCATCTGGGGCGTTTCTCCAAGTCGTTTTTAACACGACTAAGGCGCTCAAATACGCGAAGGTGGTAGACACAACAGGGATGCGAAGGAAATAAAAACAATTGGGAAAGTGGTGCCAAGTGACTCAGGCTTTGCACTGAGGACGGGGAAATCCTCCAGAGCCCCGTGGTGGGCACCGCCCCTGCCCAACTCTTGGACGGCGACGACGCCGCGTGTCCCCGGAGAGTTGGCCCCCGGCTGGTGTGAGGCTCGCGGCTTGCTTCTCGCGCGGCCTCACCGACGGCGCGCCTGGGCGCAGCCTGGACCTTGGCGCGAGCTCGCTCTCCCTCTTCTGTTCACACGCGGCCTCTCCGCAGACTTGTTAAAACATGACAGCAACTTACTGGAGGCAGGAGGCGCGGCAACGCGACGAGAGGAGAAAACCAGAACCTTTTAAAATATGTTTTCCAAGAAAGAGACGTGCACCTGGTTTTCTTACATTGCTCTTTAACCTTTGCAAAGAGATTGCGAAGTGGAAACGTTGCCTGTATACAGATCAGCCTCCTTTGGCTGTCAAGTCTGTTTCCTGAATCTTTGAGGGTGAATTTAGTTGTCCGTTGTAATCTGGGGGGGGGGGGAGTGGGGGGGGTGAACAACCTTTCTTTTCTTTTCTTTTTTTTTTTTTCCAGCAGCCAGAGTGAAGGGAGAAAATAGGTGTTCAGAATAATCACGTTAAACTTCGGATTCTTTTTCCAATTAAAGTTATTTCCTAAGGTCCGGGATCAGGGACTCAACGGGTGATATAGGGTGTGTGGGGAGGTGTGGGGGGGGGGGCGCAGATCACCAGGGTGGCCTCCAGTTAAAATAACGCCATCTTGGGTTGAGAGACTTGCTGTATTTTGACTCTCCAAATTCACGTTTCGATCCTTTCTCGGGGGTCTAAGTAATAGATGCTGCGGCTTGGAAGTACAGCCGCGGCGGGCGGTGGCGCGGGCCCTAAGAGTGGGGGGTCGGGTGGCGCCGGCTGGAGAGGCCGGGCGTGCGCGGTCGGGGTGGCCTCCGCGGCGCTGGCCCAGGCGCTCTGCACCTCCGCTCGGGGGGGAGAGGGTTAAAAGCCAGAGTCTGACTTTGCCTCTCGGAAAGCTTAGGGTTGCAGCCGCGCCTCCCAAGCATTCTTTAAAGCAGAAATGTGGGAGGGACTCCGAGAGGGAGGGAGGGAGGGAAGGAGGGGACAGAGAAAGAGGGCTCGAGTTGGGGAGCGCGCCAGAGCGCGAGGGACGGAGCGCGAGGAGGAGCGCGGGAGCCGCGCCGGCCGTCCCGCGAATTCATTACTGTAAACATCTCCCGGGGGTGGCGGCGGGGGTGGGGGTGGGGGTGGGGGCCGCGGCGTCTACATTAGCCCGGCTGCGTCCGACCCCGGCAGCAGTGAGGTGGGAGCAGCCTCGGGACCCACGCCGGGCGGGCGCAGCCCTCGCAGCGAGCCCCGCGCCCGCCCCCGCGCGGCCCCGCGCAGCCCCGCTCCGGGCTCCCCGCTCCGGGCTCCCCGCTCCGGGCTCCGGGCTCCCGGCTCCCCGCCGCTCCTCCAGGCGCCCCGGGCGCGCCCGCCGGCCTCTCCGGCCGCCCCTCGAGGTCCTCCGCCCCTGGGGAGCCCCGGCGCTGCGGGTTCTCTCTCGCCGCTGCCTTCCCCGCTCGCTCCGCTGCTCCCGGCACTCGTGGCTCGGCGGAGGCGGAGAGGGGGAGGCGGGGGAGGCAGGGGAGGCGGGCAGGCGGGGGCCGCGGGGCCGGGGCCGAGAGAGAGTGGCATGCCCGAGCCCTGGAGGCGGAGGTGGCGGAGGACGGGGGGGGACGATGCCGCGGCCCCGTAGCCGACACAGGCGAGAGCGAGCTAGGCGAGCGGGGCGCAGGGGCTCCGGCCGCCCTGAGGCTCCGGCCTCCGCACCCCCGCGCCTCGACGCTGCGGGCGAGCAGCCCGGGCTCCGGCAGCCGCCACCGTCGCCGCCGCCGCCACCCGGAGGACCCGGCAAAAGTTTGGATCTGGGGGAGGACGCGGCGCTGAGCCCGATGACCAGCGGGGCCCGGAGCAGACCTGGAGCATCTCCGCAGGTAACGCGCGCCCCCAACCCTCCGCCCCTTCCAAGCCCCGCCGCGGAGCTCCCGCGCCTCGGCGGCGCCTTCCAGCCGCTCGCCGGATCCGAGCGAAAGTGGGAGGGAGGCGAAGTTGGAGATCCTGGGGATGGGCACCTGGCGCGCAGAGCTCTCCAGGCAGGTCAGGGGGACCCGTGGGGCGTCTCTGCCAGCGGCGGGCAGCTGGGCAGGGAGGTGGGGCTCCGCTGGGGATGGAGGAGAACCCTCGGCCCCAGCTGGGGCCTCCTCCTGTAGCGTGCTGGAAATGGAGAATGTGGATTCAGGGGCTTTAGTATTCCTCCGTGTGTGTGTGTGTGTGTGTGTGGGGGGGTGATGCATGGATTTCACTCACTCCCACCCTCACCTCCTCACCTTCACCCTCTCTCTCTCTCTCTCTCAGCCTTATTTTGCATCTTTTAAAAATGAGAGGAACTCACTCCCACTCGCCCACCTCGTTTAGGTGGTGCAGGAAAGCAAATCTGAATGTGTGTGTGTGTGTGTGTGTGTGTGTGTGTGTGTGTGAAAGAGAGAGAGAGAGGATTTCAAGTAAAGGGGAAATTTTGCCTTTCCTCCCTTTGACATCCGAAGCCTTCCCTTTCTCCCTCCTTCCTTTCACCTTCTGGCGTCATAAAATAAAAACTTTAGAAGTCACATTTTTTTTTTTTATTGCAGGATGAGATGAAATGCATTAGCCATGGGCGACGTGGATTTACAGCGATTGTGTGTGTGTGTGTGTGTGTGTGTGTGTGTTAGGGGGTGGCTGGTGGTGTTGCGGAGAGAGGCCAGGTGTTCCTTGATGTTCCACCCGTGGTGTGTGTGGGGCAGTGAGTGGTCGCGTGTGTGCACTTGAGGCCAGGAGCAGCGGAGAGAGAACATGGTCACGTTTCCCAACAGCAGCCTTACTTAGGCTAACTAAGAAAATAGCTCCCGCTTTTCCCTCAGAGAGCTACAGAGAGATTCCAGCCCTAACTCTCCACCGTCCCCTGTCCCCCAGCCCAGTTTCAGAGCAGCTCAATGTTTGCTGCTGCTGTCATCATTATTATGATCATTATTTATTCACCTGGAAGCTCATCTTGACTTCTCTTGTAAATGGAAAGCCTTCTCCAAGAGCTTTTGATTAATTTTGGTGGAGGGAATCTCTTGTAAAGCTTGCAGTAAGCTAATCAAGTGCAAGGCACAAATCCGTGTAAATGCTCGCGCAGGAGTGCAAGGTGCTGATTAGATTTCTTCACATGCTGCATTTGCTATGCAAAGCCCTATCTAAATGGGAGCTATTGCTTCCCACTCAGCTGGGAGGCTCTTAAATCATACAGGGTTTCAGGGAGCTTTGGGGCATGTCCCCTTTCGCACAGGCTTATTGCTAAATTTATTATGTCTAACTCCCCCCAGCCAAAAGCTACTATGTAGGCTAGCTTCCATATAGGAACCCCTATTGTCTGTGGATTTAAGCGATATGACCTTCCTAAGTCTCCAATGAAAGGATCCCCCAAACATTTTGAGGGAATAGAATGCAGGTTGGCATTCGTCCAGGGATGTATTTGGTTGTTGCAGTATGAATGTAAAATTTTAGGTCAGTGTCTAAAGTGTTAGAACAGGACTTTTTTTTTCTTTTTAAATCACTAAACCATATGCACCAGATATATAAGATCGACAGGCCACCACGATAGAAGAAAAGTTGCTTATTTCCCTGTGATGTTATTGCTCCCACAAATACAACTTTTCTTTCTCCCCTGCTCAAAACCCCCAAACAGGATAGGGTTAAACCATTTAAGAATCTGTGATAATCGCTGGTGTCTGTGTAGCGCCATACTGTCATGTTGAGTTGCAAATATCTGAGTGGAGGAGGTTGGAAGATGAAATTTCGAGCATTATTCCATGTCTCTGCCAGTAGGTACACGAAACTGTAGAAAGAATTGGGCTAGCTGTGTAGCAGAACCTATTACAAACCTAGCATGGAAAGAATGCTTTTTTTTTTTTTTTTTTTAAAGCCCATGTCTTAACACTTCAGTAGTTTCACTGCAGTTTTAGAAATTCCAGGGGATGCTTTTAACAGAAGAAAAGTAGATTCCCAAATGACACCATGCTGGGCTGCCTTGAGGTCCCCTAGGCAGTCATGATTTTTCCCCAATATGCTAGGTTTCAGATGATGTGATCTTATCCGAGTTTGACTTTGACCGGCTGGATCTAATTTGAACCTCCTCTGATGCCCGTTACATTTATATTCTGGCCTGCTGGAGAGTTTGATTTAGGATTTAGACATATCTCCCTGAAGCAACCTTATATCTTCCCAGTTTGAAGCTGTGGTTTCAAGAAAGGCTCAAGTATGTATGTCCAGAAGCCTTATTCTGTAGAGACTCAGTAAGAATATCTGATCCAGTTTGACTCCTCAGTCTCGTACCCTAAAAGGAAGAATTGCTGCTTCTGCGATCAGCAGTTTCTGAAGGAAAAATAAATAAATAATTAAATAAATAGACAAACAGCAAAGGGCAGGGGGGGCTCTTGGTTTTTCTCAGTGTTCAGAAGATTTAAAAAAGGTCAAGGTGACAATTTTATTTCTATTCAGGTCAGACTTTTCTGAATAATCATCTTTAGGTATTTTCACTTTAATTTCAAGTTCATTTTTCACTAGATCACTTTAATAACTTTGTGGTTTCTGCCACTGTGATTCAAATCCAGTCCATTAGTGACCTCTATCTGTGAGAAGTGGATACTCATTGTTTTTCTTTCTTCTCATCAGTTTGCAGGTTATGTGGTGAGGGGTGGGGGGGGGACCCCAACAGCTCTGTAGTTCTTTCTAAATGTTGAGATTTTCAAACCTGATTTTTCTAATGTGGAATTCAGTATGGGTAATGATATTTAACAACAAGTAATAAAACGTTACAGGCTAATAGGCTACTAAATGGTTATTCCATAGAGCATCGACAATATGATCAATATAAATAAAATACCAGTGCTACCCACTGCCAGGAAAAGGATTGTACAGTCAGATAGACTAATGTTTTTAGACTCACGATGCTGCTGGATGGAAGTGAAATTTTATTGCCCCCAAGTGCTTACATAACAAGGGAAACGTGAGACAAGCTCAGAACATACATGTGATAACTCGACTTCATAGTAGCCGTGTGTGTGTGTCTTTAAATTCAGCTGTGCTTCTGCTGTGAACTTATGGTACAGATCAAGGACGAGGTGGGATGTGAGGAGGGTGTCTATAAACAGATGGTCTTTTAAGGAGACTTTTAAAATCTGATTCCTAATCCCAGCTTTGTCTTCTGAGGGTTTTCAAATTGAAATTTCAATTTGAGTTGATTATTCTAAACGGTAATTGAAGACAAAGTTTACTGAATTTCTTAGGTGGGTGGATACCATTATCTGACGTTTTCCAGATGGTTTTTGATGTAGTGGTGTTCAGGGATGTGGAATTTTTAGGAGGTTTTCTTTCTTTTCCCTTGGGAAGGTTTTATGAAAAAGCCATTTTTAAAGACCAGTGATGATGATGATGATGATGATGATGATGGTGATGATGATGATTAAACAACCATTATAATACCTCAGCCAAATTTCTTTCCTTTCCCCACCTTCCAAATTGCTTGGCTTTTTAGAAATTATGTATTTTTTTCTAGAACTACGTATTGGGGACAGGACTAAGACTGCCTGTATCTCTTTACTCTTTTTAGCAATATGAACTCCAATTAAGTATCTGTTTGTAGTAAAACACATGCACTCACCTACACATCAAGAACCATTTTAAGACAGAGATTCTTTTCAAGATTTTAAGTATGTTTCCTTTTAAAGAGCTATGACACAAATATTGTAATAAAAATATCCCGTGTTCCGATGAATACAGAGACTTATTTCAGCCACATGGAACAGTAAAACACTGTATTAGCAAAATAATCAGTGGTATTTTCAGTACATGGTCAAAATCTGTTAGAACCTTCATGGTTTTTTTTTTTTTTTTTTCTTGGCGGATTTTACATCTACTGGTCTTTTTGGTTTTCTTTGATTCCTTCTACTGAGGCTCTTTGAAGTGATTCAAAATTAAACAGTAGCTACTTTTTTTAGGGAAATTCATCATGCTATATTCAGGATTCCAGAAGAGTTAATGATGCAGAAAAAGTCCTGTAAAACATCTTTCTAAAAGAAGTCCTTCTCTTGTAGGCTTCCCACTTACTGGCCTCCTGTACCATTTGCAGTGAATTGGAACTCCGTTATTTATTTATTTTTCAAATACCACCTCTAACTTAATTTAATGTGGGATGTGTTTCTGCGGAAGCATGCAGCACCATGTGTCCCGAGTCTCCTGAACAAAGCAGTGTCGTTTTTATGGATCTGTAATAAGGGAAAGTCAAAAGAAAATATCCTTGTGTACTTTGGGAAGTCAAAAGGCCACATTCATGATCCTCAAACACTGGTCAGTTATTCTGCTGATGCCTAATAAGGCCACACATTTTCCGGCAGTTTAGTGGTTAAAGACCTCAGCCATTTTTTGAAGTATTCACGAAAATAAATCTCTGGTGCTCGTACCCATTAGGTGCTCATTAGAGCTGAGCAGTTTTTCTCACTTTCTTCCCAGGTTGCTTTTAAGGGAATGTGCAGGGAACTTGGCAAAAGGTCCCCTGTCCCCCTTAGTTCACGGGTCATGTGTTATATTTCAGTTCTTTTTATTAGAGCTTTCAAGACACAGATAAAAGCATCTTCCATCTGAACCTTTTAAGAACCTGAGGGCTTTTGGATTTAAACCCACCAAAAAGCATCAGCTCTCACCGTTCATAGATGCTATGAGGTCCTTGGAATATTGAAACCCTCTTCCACAGAGAGTGAAAGAACAGTGGCTCCCAAAGTCTGCTCACAAATATAGTGTCCCTTGAAGTCAACAGAGGTCATGAGCTGAATGGAAAACATTAGACTCATATCAATCCCGAAATAGGTCCATGTGCTGGTGTCACTCTCAGCCCCAGCTGCCTATGGGCATCACTTTTCATGAAAATCCAGTGTCAAAATAGCCTCTGTGATAGTTTCCTCTCCCCCTTTGCTCCAGAACTTGGACTGAAATATTTTGAAGAAGGAAATAACGCAGGGAATTCTGATATCCCTCATAGCTAAAGAGGAATTGAAGGCAATGGGAGTAGAATGGATGGTTCTACTCCCTGGAGGTTCCAGGAAATTCTCTTTAGTCCCTGAAGGATGAAACTGATCCATACCAAGCCTTTACTAGGCCTACCTGTCTTACCTTTCCCAGTTATCATATGCAGGGTTTTATCGCTCACAACTGCCTTTGTGAGTTGGTCTGAGAAAGCTTATTAGCCTAGCCTCTCATTGGATAAATAACTGGAAAACAATAATAATAACTGGAGCCAAACAAGTTGAAGGCTACCTATGGCTTTTGCTTGAGAAGTTCTCCTTGAGACCACTTGGCTTTGCAAAAAATTATGAATATTATGCTTAGTCACTTAGATGTATTCTCCAGGTACAGTTTATAAGTTTCTTCTTTTACCAACCCACCCGAAATGATCAGTTGGATTTTTTTTTTTTATTGAGAGAGTAACAATTATTTCAATTACATAACTGTGTAGTCGTAAAAAAAATAGCATTTCATTGTCTCCCCATCATTATAGTAGATACAAGTTTTCCTCTTATGGATGAGTATAATTTTCTGATGTAGGCCTTGTGATTTGGGACCTAAACTGTAGTGGGGAATGAGCAGTAGGGAGGTTGTTTTGGAAGAAAGAAAATATGTGTTTATATAGAGAAAACTTGCATTCTCATGTCAGCACACTCCTTTGTACATTTCTGACCTTGGACAAATTACTTAATCTCCCAGAGACTTAATTTCCTTTCTGCAGAGTTCAACAGGGTCGTTGCAGGGTAAGAAGAGATTAATGTGTGGGAAAATACCTTGATAATCATACAGTGTTATATTCCTATAAAGATTCATTATTCAGATTGATAAAATTTATCCCTGCAGGACTGTCATATGCCAGGATAGTTTTAAGTCTTATACTAAGACAGAGAGAGTGGCCTGGCCTCCAGGAACTTTGGCTTTTGTGAATACAGTGGGGTATCAGCCAAGCAGTAAAGTGTCTGGTGGCCCTCTACATCATTTCTTCCATCTATTTCATGGTGCCTTGTCTTCCTTTGTGAGTTTGCTCTGTTTTGATGAAGGTATTTTTTTCAAGGATCAAGAGTAATTAGGGTGAGATCTGTGCAGGGGCCAGACTTTCCATCCTTGACAGATTGGCTTGATGTTGGAAACTGAATTTATTACAAATGGATTCCACTGGGGCTCTTTTGAGGAGAAACCATCCACATTCCCTGCAGTAAGATTGTTTCTCTTTTTGGCTGGGTTTATACTCTAGCCATCCAAGTTACCTTTCACAAAAACACAATCCCTTAATAGAGTATAGGATGATGTTTAAAACTTTGGTCTTGCAACATGAGGCGGGCTGGTGCAAAAAACTGCCTTTTTAGTGTGGGAGACCTCCAGAGCTCATTCTTAATGAATGGAAAGCCTTGATTTATTATAAAACCGACATACCCCAAAGCTTGGCCTTATTTTGACATTGTTAGTATCACAAAACCCTTGTGTGGCCATATTTTACTACTTATTTTTCCATACTTTGTTCAGTTGCATTTTTCTAATTGTCCAATCTGAGGTGGTTTTAATTTTAAATGTTCCAAGAGTGAGCATGTTTATTTTACTTTCCTGATTTGTATACATGTAAGTCTTTGTAAAGGTTAATTTTTAATCATTTTATGGTTGCTTAAATGAAGCTTGCAGAAAACACATGCGTATGTGAAGTGTATTTATAAAATGTATGATTAGGTTGTGATTCTTGATCAGAAGGAATGTTTTTATCCGTTATTTGGATGTATGACCACGTGTATCTAATAGCATTCTTTTCCATTTCTGACTTACTATTTGCCAAAGTTCTGACACTTGCCCCCCCCCCTTTTTTAAGTTGATGAGAATTTTTGCAATACATTGTAAAGTACCTGGCCATATAACTCTATTTTTGTGTGACAAATTACTTTTGTAGTTTGGCAAAATTAATCTGAGTGCTTTTTATCCTGGCAGTGTTGAATGATACAGTAATAATACTTGAAGAAGAAAAATGTTTGCCTGAAACGTACTGCTCTGAAGAGTTCTGCTAATAAAACAAGAAGAGTTTGGAGGTATATGTGTGGGGAGTCAGAAACGCACTAACAAATCTAAGTCTTGGATACCACGGGAGGGGGTACTTATTCTATTCCTAAGCTTGGTGGTGCTAATTTAGCCCATATGTTCCTAACAGAATAGAAGGATGAGATAGCCCAAGTTATTTTTAATTGGACATTTTCTTTTCCAAATAGGTCCTAAGGAAACTCTGAATAAAGAAAAGAACAAAATGCAATGGGGGAATTTATTTTTGAGTGAATGGCTTGGAACTCATGAAGGAGACATGATTCTTTTCGAGGCAGAGGGTACACACCAGATGATAAAGTAAGCTTTTCCATTCATCCAAGAGGTGATTTTTAACGCTTACTGTATGCCAGGCACAGAGTGAGACTGGAGAGACAATGCAGGGTCCCTCCACCTGGAGCTGTCTAGGCTGAGAAGGAGAGAGGGAGATGCCAAACCTAATTGCATTTGGTTTGTACATGACGGAGGACGGTCAATCCTGATAAGTGTGCTGGGAATACATCGTGTTAAGGAAGAAAGTTTTATGTTTGGAGAGACTTTGTCTCAGGTTCTCATGCTGGCTGTGTCACTTGTTAATTTGGTAAACTTAGACACATCTTTAAATGTCTTTTAATCTTTGTGTCTAGCCTAAAATGTCTGCCTGTCTGGTATACAGTAGAGGCTTAATAAATGCTGACCGCGGATCCTTCTCTCTCCAAAATGATTCCACGATGTTACTTTCCCCTTCAGCAAACACCTTTGCCATTTCTCTGGAATCCCCAAAAAAGGCTTTGGACCCCTTGAACCTCTTCACTAACAGGGTACAGCCTCTCCTGCTAAAGAAAATTTCGGTATTTATGCATGTAACAGAGCATGAAAAGGACAGCAAAGGAAATAAGCACTTCATACGGTGGCAGAATGAGCTCAGAGCTGGTAGTATATAGTGCAGGCTGCTGGGGTCATAGGGGATGGAAAAGGGAGGGAGAACAGAAAAGAGGACTCACTCAGTTTGGGGAACCAGAAAGCGGTGTCAGCCGGGCCCTGTCTAAATTGTGGTTTGCTGTCGTTGTTGTCATTGTTGTTGTTCATTGAAAGCATAGGCTCCGACGGTGTAGGAGTGCTTCTGCACACAATCCTGTTCACCCCTGTGCCCCTTTCCTTGGGCGACCAATGCCTGCAGCTTGCAACGAGTGCTGTGTCTACACTATGACAGGTGCACTGTGGTTATCACTGTCTCTGCCTGTGTACAGAGATTTTTATCAGAATGAATTTTAAATACTTGTTTCACGCAGTTCATCTCACACATGACTCTTGGCAGTGTATTTTACTGTATTTTACTGTAGAAGATGAACATGTAAATTATTGTCATGTTTATATAGCACTTAGTTTGCATTAGGGAATGATTGTACCTTGCTGGTACAATGCTCCATGTCTGAATCAGAATGATGCTACTGGATTATCAGTTTAATGTGGAAATACTTCTTTTTTTTTTTTTTTAGATTTTATTTATTTATTTATTCGTGAGAGACAGAGAGAGAGTCAGAGAAGAGAGAGAGAAGCAGGCTCCCCAGGACCCTGGGGTCTCCACATGAGCCAAAGGCAGACACTCAACCACGGAGCCACCCAGGTGCCCTAGAAATACTTCTTTTAGGAAGTAACTTTCAGTGAATTTAAGTAAAATGATTTCTAACTACTTCTATGGAAGATACTCTGAACAAATGCAGCGCTCAAAGGCATTGGTCAAAATACACAGTGCTGGAATTATTTTTCCTTTATCATTGTAATTGGTTGAATACATAGTATAATTTTTTCCTTTGCTTTCTACTCAACAATTAAAATATAGGTTTTGCTTTCCACTATGAATCTGTACATTTTTTGCTATTACACAGTTATATTTAACAAGATGTTAGGCATGTCCCAGACTCCAAGTCCAGAAACACAGAGAAGTTTTCCTGGTAAGATCACATAATATATAATGTAATATATATACATGTAATTAACCAAATGGGAGCAGAGAGAAGCAGGCACTACAGTATATTTTGTAAAGTGTTAGCATCTCAGTAAGTAGCTTCCGAACCAACATTCCACCCAGCGTAAAACAGTATGACTTTGTTTTGCTACTTTAGAGCATGTAAGAGAGATTAAAATTCTTTGGAAAATAGTTTTTTAAAAAATTCTTTTGCTCAAATAGGTAAGGAACAAGTCCAAGAGTGCTGACAGCAGTGGAATTTAAAACTCAAGTCTAATAATCTCTGAGTCCCGAAGGAATGCACGACAGACATCCGTTCTAGTCACATGCTGGTAACCAAGGATTTGACAAAAGTTGAATCCTTACCATGTGCCAAGCACCATGCTGTTTTGGCATTTGGGATATTCTTTCAATGAGGACCACATCCTTGAGCATCAAGAAATCTGATGGGTCAACCTAGAGACACCTTTTTCCAAACTTGACTCACCCGCCTAAATTAACTGGAGACGTTGGTTAAAAACCCAAGTTCCTGGGCCCTAGGCTTAGAGATTCTGATTCCTTAAGCCCGTGATGAAGCCTGGGAAATATGGATGCACAAAACCTCCCAGGACTGGAGTTTACCGACCTCCATAATTTTTAGAATTTTTTCTGACCCAGAGACTCTGTAGTTTTATAATCATCTCTTGGATAGTCATTCATGAATTTCTGACATAATTTTTTTCTGTGTATTTTGTCACAGGAAATGTTGCTTCCTTTAACCCAGCTGTTCTCGTAAAGAATCTTCCGAGAGGCCAGACATCAGGGCTGGCTTCTCTCTTGGTAGCCACGGTCTCCTGTGTGATGCTGCCACCATGCATCTGTGTCCTTTAAACTATTCACAATTCCTCTGCTACAAACCGAATTATACTACTGTAGTCATACCACTCAGATTCCCTGTGCCTCTGGATTATGCCCATCCAAACGTGTCATCGCGACATGTGAGATCCATGACCTTCTGGGTCTCAAACCATCACTCAAGCCTCTTTCTCAAAGCACCCATCGCCTGCACCCACATTCATGACAAGGCGTGGCCTCTTGATGCTTAGCTGCTTATCCTTTATGCAGAATATAACCTCTCACTCTCCATTTGGCCAACTCTTTTCCTTTAAGACCCGCACGAATGTCACCTTCTCTCCCAATCAAAATTACTCACTCCTTTCTCTGGGCTTCTGCAGCATTTTGTTTATACGTTTGTTATTTCCCTGCTCATGTTGTCTTATAATATGTCTATTTTAATGTCTGTCTTTTCACTGGACTCTAAGACCCGTGGCTTATTCATTCCATCTCCCTTGGGTTGACAGTAATGGCAGGTGTACTGGCTTCTGCACAAATGTAATTGAATGAATAGATGCATAATTGGGCTGGCCAATCCTGAAGACAAGAAGATTCATAATCTAGTGATAGGGACTCCTTCCTCAGAAGTGTGTTTTCATTCCTCTAGATTGGTTGCCCAATGGGGGGAAAATACAACCACCACCTTTCTACCTTCCTCTAAGCAGGCTTGTCAGGTCAGTGCCTGCTGGTTAACCCAATTTTGATCAGCATCAAGCACTCCAAACCACACATGAGGCAATTCAGTTGCCAAACAGGAAGATCTGTTTAGAGAAGAAATCATTCCACTTGATGATAAATCTTCTGGCACTGAGTGGAACCATCACTTAAGTAGATGTGCACTCAGATATGGTTAACCATAGAAGGAGACATTTAACTCATAGCATTAACTCTGTATCTTTCTTAGTATAATTAAAGAGAGCAAAGCAAAGAACGTGTGAAAATTTTGTGTGTTTGCACTTTCTTTCAGCTTTCTTTTTTCTTCCCTTTGCCTTTATGCTGTTGATTTTATCTCAGGCACATTATTTCCTGATGGAGATATCTGAGGAGCCAGGGCTCTCCAGAGAGAAGACAAGAAGATTAGAAATCAGAACTCCTTAATCCCTCTGTCTTCACAAAGTAGGATCCACCTTAGTCTTCATGATATGAGCACTGAAGAGTATTTGAAGGGTACAATGAATTCTAAACTTAGGTGGTTTCGTATGGCCATGATGCTGACAAAAGTTGGACCTTCGTCCTTCTTGGCCAAAAGATGATACTAACAATACTTTGCTACTTTCATGGTGAATTATCAATGGATGGACAGGGATGACTTCATGCCTGTGGGCTGGATGTATGCAAAATTTCAGCAAAATTTCCAGTGGCTAAGTAGGTCGAAGATGGTGGAGTTTATTTTGATATGCTCCTACCTTAACCCTTGATTGCCTCTGGGCTGTCTATATGCTGGCAACACTTTCAATACCAATAGGAGATGCATGAAATGATACCTGAGATGATTTTTGATAAGCCACTCTGCTTTAATATAAGAGGCTTAGAACACTAGCCAGAAGATCTTACAAGGTTAATTTGTGGGACTGTTTAGAAACAGTGTTCTCTCCTTATTCTTGAATCACACTGAGAATCAACAAAGCCATGTTCTCATCTAGGGGATTAGCAATAATAATAATGACAATAACAATAGTAGTAGTAAACAATAAATAAAGGTGTGGGTCATAGACAAGATTTACTTAGAGTTCTGCTTATACAGTTTATATATATTTACACATTTAAATCTTCATAAAAACCTATAAGGTGGATTCCGTTTAGTAATACTGCTCATAATCCAATTGTACATACAGAGAAAAGCAGAGAGAATTGCCCTAGGTTGCTTAGCTTATTTTGTAGCTATTAATTATCTTTATAGGAGAGGTGAGCACTGGGTGATGTCCAAAATCAACTTGACATTTATGTTTCCATGCCTTGAAAACTGAATTCAGAGGTGATTGCTCTTGTCCAGTAGATAATCTGTGATGCAGCATTTTGATTTAGATTTTTTTTTTTCTGAACATCCCTAAGTAAGAAGTTATTATTTGCTCTTTGCCATTTTTGAGTGAAAAAGTTTCTTGGGTCTCTCAAAGTATTTCTGTAAAATGGGAAGAGGGAAGAATCACTACTTTGAATCACTACTTTGAAAATAAAGAATGACAACTGAGATCCTATTTTCTGTACTAATGCAAGTCTGTAGATAAGTGCCAGATTGTGAGGTACGTGTATGGCAGAGAACACTCTCCATTCTTTCCTTTACCAGCACTACTAATAAATAGTTAAATGAATTGATTTGAGGTTCACCTCTTTTTCCCTGTGGAGGTGATAATGGACAGTGGAATGACCAGAGGGCAGGTAATAGCGTAAAGCTAGTGGCCTCTGAGAGAGCCTGGGGATAATGGAGAATTGACTGTGTTATAAATAGGTCAGATTCTCTCCTTTTCTAGATCTATGTAATTGTTCAGGCAGTAGATTTTATTGGGGAAGAAGAATGACCCAGAGATGGGCTGGAAAAGGCTGTTCTACATTGATGGTTTGAAAAGAAGCACAGATATGTTTGAAAGTCTTCACCCTGTTGGCAATTACTCCTTTTTTTTTCTTTGCCATCCCTCTCTTTGTGCCCTTTGTACCAATGCATTCATATTTGCATATAGCAAAGTTGTGTTTTACAAATTCAGGGATTGCAGTGAAGACCTTCCAAACATCTGTCCTTCCTCATTCCATGTGAATATTATCCATGTTGCCTTAATTCCTCATTTCCCACTCCCTGATTCTCTGTTTCCCTTTAGACAGCTAGAACGGACTATCAGTGTTTCTGTGTTCTTTTGTCCCTGTATGCCCACTATCTGTCATGAGGCAACTGTGGGTGGGTGGCATTCTTGAGTCATTCTAGATGAGCTCATTGATGGAGTTGTGAAAGCAGGCTCTGCCCAGGAGTGGAAGCAGTTTGGTGGACGGCCCTATGGCCAGCCAACTCCATGACCACATGAAAACACCAGCTCTGTTTGGCCCTTCAGGGAATTCTGTGACGTTTCTATCTGTGATAGTTTGAATTTGGCTGAATTGGGTAGAACCAAACATTTGCTATCCTACTGAGAAGTTGCTATCAGGCCATGTGAACGAAATGTCAACATGCTCGTGTCGCTCCTATCAGGAATGACTGCCTGGTTTGTCCGGACCACATGCATCTGTAACACATCAGCCTATGATCCCGTGTCCCTCTTCCCTCTCCACTTGGAGTGCTGAGCTGATCGGATTTTCTGCTGAACTTCAGTGTGGGGTGTGTGTCAGTGTGAGCTGATTGTTTGCAACAAATCCCAACAAAAATGTAACTCATATTTCCTTAGCACACAAGCCATGTTGTCTAGAACTGCTATTTTGAGCCATATTTGATTACTCCCTCTCATTCATTTTCAAGTATTCTGTCTCTGGCTTTATGCATCTTTTCAAAATCCTGTCCTTCTTACCTTGCACTTTGGTTCCACTGTGGCCCGTGTATGTCTTTCCTCCCCTGACTTGGCACACCGCAGTCACCTTACTCTCCCTCCTTCCAGTACTGACGACATTACTTTCCATTGCTTCCAAGGTCAAGTCTGAACTTCTTAGCTCACTACTCAGGGCTGTTCTTTCTGTAGCTTTCCTTAATCTTCCCAAAGAAAGTTTATCTTCTCTTCTGAGCTACGTTTAGAGTATGTCTTGACTTTTGTCTTTGTAGTAGTCTTATTGTGGTATGAAATTTCACCAAGTTCTTTGTCTCTACTATCTGTGAGCTCATCTAGGGCAAAAGTCATGCCCAATAAATGTTTGAGGTGCTAAACTGAGCTCAGGTATCTGACCCCAACCCACCTCTGTGAAATTCCCATACAGCACAAGTCTGTGTCTCCTTCTATCTGTACTGCTTTGCAGCAGATTTTAAATATGAGGCAAATTGATATCAGCAAAGTTTGCACAGATAACTCTTACATATTTGAGTTTTAAAAGTATTTAATGGGATAGGCTCCCTTTGTTCTGTCTGTGGAATTCTTTGTCAAAGCAGTGCACTCTTGCTTTGAAAACAGGAAGGTAGGACATTCCAACAGCATCATGAACCCTTTGTTTATATTTGTAAAACCTGTCGTCTTTCCAGCCCTCTAGGCAAGAGCAAATAGACATAATCAGAGGCATTAGAACTTGATTATGTTGAATTGGATTCTTATAACTGAGGCTTGATAGCCAAAATTAGTGGTGTGCTAGTTTATACTGAAAGAGATGCTTGCATTATTGCAAAACCATAGACTTCAGCTTGCTGGAATCTTTGACGACATCTGGATGTTTTGAAAAATACAGCAATCACATGTTTTTTATTATCTCCATAATTGTATTCTTTTTAAAAGGGAACTGCACAAAGACATAGGGCGGGGGGTAATGGAAGGCCATGGAGTTTGGATTCAGATGGATGGATTTGAATCCCGGTTCTGCCTCAGCCAGCTAGGGTAACTAGAGCATGGTGTTTTTGTTTTGTTTTTATCTTTGTATCTGCTTTCTCAATTGTTAAAGAAGGAAAAATGATATGCTTCTCATAGGATCATTTGGCAAATAGATCAGGTGATACCTGACACACATCAAGTACTAGTAAACGTTAGTTCCATTCCCCTTTGCCCTCCGACTTGAAATAATATGAATGCTGTGGCTTATATAAGTGGCTATTTTTTTTCCTGCCCAGAGAAGACAGTTCTGTAATACTGTGTCACTTGTTCCCCAAAGGATCTCTGTAGGGACACAGTGCTTCCTACCCAGTTTCTCCATAACACTATTTATTTCCAGGGTCCAGAAGAGGATACGATACTCCAGAAATAGTCATTACTCTGTCTCAGTTAGGACACTCACTGCTGAAAAACTCTTAAAATCACATGTTTTATGGGAAAAAAAATCCTTCCAGCAGTCTCATCGCTTCAGAAGCAGTAGGTATCATGGATTATTAGAAAGGAATTATCCAAAGAAAGTGCTCTTAAAAACAACTGCCTGCAGAGGAGTGTGGCTTATCAAAAGGCAAAAAATGGGATTTTTCTACTAAGTTTCAGCTTGTCTTTACAAACATGAAAATAGTAACATTCATAATATATTCTTTGGGGACAGTGCTGTGAATGTTTCCACTAGGTGAAATTCTCAACTAAGAGCTTTTAAGAATGAACATGATCTCTCCAAGAACCCCAGGGAATGTCTATTAGGAAACAGGTAAACAACAAAACGAAAGCCATGACAAAGAGGAAAGAAAGAGGCAAATTAAGTGAATAATTTCATTGTAGACCACATTGTGGAAAATATGATGTGATAGAGACACAGTTCATTTAGCCTGAATGACCAATGTAATTATAACTGGCTAATGAGTATTTTTTTTCCTTTTCTGCATAATATTAGTGTCATCCACAGTTATGAAGGTGTTTTTCATATCAAAACACCACAGCCATACAAAATTTTATATTTATCAACTTCTTTCCTGGTGAAAAATCAGTATTGTTTTAGCCTTTACCTAGATTTCTATTTAGAGGCTTTTCCATAGTCTGGAAACACAGTGTTAGAAGATAAAGAAAGATCTACACCATACAGCATGATTTAAAAAACAAACAAACAAACAAACAAACAAAAAAACTTTAATAAACAGATATTGGAGCTTACCCTTGATTTTACTTTCCTTTGTGTAGAGATATTAATCTCCTTATGTAAAACACTCTGGAAATCTGGAAGGCATCCATGGGAAAATTGTAGCATTCCCTTTATTAATCAATAGAAATAAGAATAGGGTAGCCCAAGTGGCTCAGTGGTTTAGAGCTGCCTTTAGCCTAGGGCCTGATCCTGGAGACTCAGGATCAAGTCCCAAGTTGGGCTCCCTGCATGGAGCCTGCTTCTCCCACTGCCTGTGTTTCTGCCTCTCTCTCTCTCTCTGTGTGTCTCTCATAAACAAACAAACAAACAAATAAATCTTTTTTTAAAAAAAAAGAATAATGAATCCTGATGAGTTAGCTTAGGTTTGGTCTTTTCATGATGGGCGTGGAAACAAGCTGACTTGCCATTGTTCCTCTTGTTCTGTGATTTTGTATTTCTAAATCCTTACCAGAATTTCTATAAAAATGTATAGCTAATATCTTCCTGAAAAAAAAAAGAGTATCAGATAATTCTTTGTCTTTAAATGACAGAGAGACCTGTAAATAATGAGATCCAGAGGAAATCTCTGATTTAACTGGTAGTTTGAGTTTGATTCTCACTCCACCTTCTCACTGGGACTCCTAACAAGAGGATGAAAGGATTGGAATTCAAGCCTCATGCCCTTCCACTCTTCGAAAAAGAGCATGTTGCACATGGAAGAGTGGTAGCTGGTTTCTGTGAACTGTGGTGAACAGGACCCTTTGGTCGTAATTGATAGAAGGAATAGGATTGTTTGGAAAAGTTAGGAAATGAGGCCTGGGGGACAGAAGCTTAAAGAAGATCCAGGCACATCACTGGTAGAGTAAAGTCCCAGAACCTCTTTCTCTGCATACAGTAGCTCTTACCCTTCTCCAGTGGAGAGTTACTGGAACATTATAAAAACATGAAATGTTTGCTTTTTTCACGTCACTTCGTAATGTAACACTGTAAAGCCCAAATGACAGTAGTAGAGGTTCCAGTGTTGCCCCCACTTGTCCTGTTTAACAAGAAGGGATGGGAGGGGCAGCTCTCTGTGGTTAAGGACCCATCCAAGAACTGCCCCACCCAGAGGGAATGTCAAGTATAGCATGGTTGTTCCATGTGGAATTAGATGGATCTGAGTGTGAACCCAGGCTTTACTATTAACTGACTGTGAAATTGGGGGCAAATTATATATTTCATTGAGGCCTGTTCTGTAAAATGAAGATACTAATTTGTTTTAGTGTTCTTGTAAAATTTAAGTGACGTAAGAGATGAAAAGCATTATACACAATAGGATCTTAGTGCATTGTTGTTGGTTTTCTGTGTTTGACTAATTACTACTGTATCCTAAGTTCTTTAAAAAAATGGATGAATGGATAGCTGCATAGACTGGATGGATATGTGTAGAGGTTATACCCTGAAATGTCTAAAAGATTTATTATATTTAAAATTGCAATGGACTACTGGAATACCTGAAGATTTGATTTAATCATCTCAAGAGAGAAAGTATGGTATGAAGTGAGATACTTGCGGAAGGGAACCACTCTTCATATTTCTGTCATTGTTGTAATTCATACTCCTCTTAAGTTTTAAAGTACTCAGTTTGGTCCTACTTCCCTATAGGTAGGGCATGTTTCATTATCCCTTTCTCATAGAATTGGCAAGAGGAGAATGAAATGCTGAAGGGCATGCCCCTCTCTTTTGTGTATCTATATGTTAGATGGTCATTCTGTCAACAGTCTGTGCTATGAGTTGAGTTGGACCGGCAGTGTAGGTTATTGAAATAACATTAGGTGGGTGGGCGGAGGGTCTGAGTTCTAGTTTTTATGCTGTCTCTAAAAATTCTTTTGATTTCTGTCAAGTTACTCAACATTCTTGAACCTCGGTTTCCTCATCTGTTTAACACTGGGTGGTTCCAGTAACTCTCTAATGGTCAGAATCTAGGAGGCTAGCATTAGTGATTAGGAGCTTGGCTCTGGATTTTGTCTTCTAGGACTTGGAGCTGCCTTCCCTACTTGACAGCTCTGGCACCTTAGCAAGAAACTTAATCTACACCAGCATCTTCCTTTTTTTTTTTTTTTTTTTATCAGTGCAGTGAAAATAGCCAAATTAAAACCTCCTTAAAGAGTTGCCTTAGGATTATATGAGGTAATACATGGAGAGCATTTAGTACCTGGTCAATTATGTGCTCAATAAATACGGACAGGTTTTCCAACATGGCTTATTCAAAAAAATAAATAAAGTATGGTAAATATCGCTGATATTTTCAAAAAGCAGCGTGTCCCCGCATACTGTGTCCCCGCATACAATATATTGTCTGGGGGACAGAAGCTTAGAGAAGATCCAGGCACATCACTGTTAACGTGTCCCCGCATTACTGACCCAATGGCCTAGGTCATGCCCTTCCAAGCTACCAAGGCAGATGATCACAGAGGAACATCCCACTGGCCTGTGCAAAGAGAGATACAGTCCCTCTAGCTCCCTTTAGAAGCTTCGTACATGTTTGGCAGTGATAATGTTGATGACTGTCATAGCTTAGAGTTTCCTGGTGCAGACAGGTAAGACATGGGGACCTTTTGGTTTATGGCAGCATTTGGAAGGCTGATTGTGAAACCTTTGGTGTGAGGGAGCAATTTCAGTAGTCCTTCCTAGAGGTCGAAACTCTACAAGTCTAACAAGTCTTGTTTTCTCTTTTATCTGATGTGTCTGCCATTCATTAAGTTCCTGGAAATTTACCAGTATAACCACCCGAATCTAGTTTTGGAGGACTACAGAAGTAAAGGCATTTTTTGATGCCAGGCTCAGGATTTGACTCTCATGTTTAATTTTTACTATGGTATTCTTTCAAATTAAAGGCGTCTAGCCTCAACACATACAGCAGATAAGGCAGAGAAAACTTAGAGAGTGGCCACCTTCCATCTCGTGGCTCTTTTCTTCTGAGTCAAGTAAGCTTGTATGGGTGTCTGCCTTAGTCATTGCTATGAAATGCACACCGATCTCCTTTGCAGCCCTCAGACAGAAAAAAAAAAAAAAAAAGAATGGATAATGAGGC
Organism: Nyctereutes procyonoides; assembly: GCF_905146905.1. Taxonomy (NCBI): domain Eukaryota; kingdom Metazoa; phylum Chordata; class Mammalia; order Carnivora; family Canidae; genus Nyctereutes; species Nyctereutes procyonoides. Next base: position 15,297,807 of record NW_026575139.1, on the reverse strand, counting down.
TGTAAAAGTTTATTGGCCAAGAAACATGAAATCAGGACAAAATGTGATAATCAAATCGCCTTAGAATGCAAACAGTGTATTTAGTAGTGGCCAACTTTTAAAGGCTTGCCCCCAATATTCCACATGTGCTCTCGCACTTGCTCACTCTGTTTGTCTGCCTCTCTTTCTCAGTGATACCAATAGGATCATCAAAGAGTCATTTCTCCTTGTTGAACCCCTTGGAACGACAACTGTCTAATTCATATTTTCACCCCAGTTCCAACACTAGTCGGCTATAAAGTTAGGGATTCAACACATTGTAGTGGAAGGCAAGAAGGAATCAGAGGAGGAGGGGGAAAGAAAAAATGATAGAGGAAAAAGGGGGAGGGGGAAGCGAGAAGATTTTAGTTTACCTCCGCAGGTGATTATGAATAATTTTGTTGATGGTGGTGATTCTGCACTATAATTTTCAAAAAGGACAGAATCTTTTGTCCTATTGAAGAAGTTGTGTAGCAGATGACTTTTGGAGTGCATTGAAACTCAGCTCTACCCACGTGCTTGACGCGGTTATCCAAATTACTATACAAACAGAATAGATTCAGTTTTATATTCATCAGCTTATAGGGTAGGGCACATACTTTTCAAACATGATGTTGAGGGTTTAAATTGGAAAGAAAAGCTCATCAGAAGTAGAAAGTCAGGCCTCTCTTCTCTTTCCATTCTCATATAGAAGAAAGGAGAACACATTTTATTTTATTCTTTTTTCAAAGTACTTAACTTACCTATAAAAGGGCTTCATTTTACTCTGCAGGACACTACAAAAATTAGTTTAAAAAAGATGCATGATTGAGTCAGCAAAGAATAACTATTTTTTTTGAAGTCCCAAACACCAGAAAGTTCCAAGTGCCAGTTTAGTTTAGTCTTCTTGAGGGATTTAAATAAACTGTCATCTTGCAAAAGGAAAAAAAAAAATCACTGCAGAAGACAAACATTTGTCAGTGAGTGGTCACAGGCTGCAAATGCCCTTTCTACAGAATAGAAGTATTATGTGCTTCATTTCCTGAAATATTAACGCAGCTAAGAAATACAGTCCAGGATGTACAATATTTTCATTTTTTTTCTGAAGCTTGCCAGCGGCCTACGGAGGTCTCTGAGGTCCTATCAGACTGAGTCTTTGCTGTTTGAATACGTTCTTGAATCCTCCACCCCTTTCCTTAACTGAAAGCTGGCATTCCAATTAAAGCTGACAATGAATTCAGTGCATTTAATCGAGCTGAGAATCCCTCCCTTGTAAAAATTGTGGTATTTCTACTTGATCCATTATTTGTAAAATTCAATTCATTGGCTTTGAGCAAAACAGTCAGCATTGTGAATAGGAGTGTCAGGTTTGACCTGATCCAAGGAATGGTTATGTCTTTGTAGCCATTTCTTTCTGAAGGTAAAAACAGAGAACTGCTGCTATGAATTTCAATACATTTGGCCTGGTGAAGAGAACAGTACCGTGTCACTACAGGATGCTGGTAAGGTGATTCTGAGATTCTTTTCCCCTGAAGGCGGCTGCCGAGCTGTATGGCGGTGTCAGAGGTGGCGCTGTCATGAGCCAGCCCCACACGTCCTCACCCCCTGGGTATACATCACACCCTGCAGAAGGCACTGATGTAGAGTAAAGCCCTATAACATCATCTAATAATGCCTGTCTAATGGAGATAGGCATCATTCTGGTAATGTAATTGTGGTCCTTAGACACTTGCAAGTTAGAAATTTGATTTTACTCTTCGTGTAAAAGCTATCTTTATTGAAAGGGAAAGATGGAAAGTTTACAGGTGGCAAGGTATTGAAGGCATTTCATATCGAAAGTCACAGTAGATTCACATCCTGATGGAAGGGGCCAAAGGAGGTGGGCAGCCCCTCCTAATCTTGCTGTGCCTTCAGAAATGAACTAGTCACTGTGTGTTAGAATATGCCCAGACTCCTACAAGACACCACAGATCGGTGACGTAACTATTTCTCCCCTAGGTGAAAATCTTAAAATGAACCTGGTAAGAAGAGGACAAAAGTGGAGGATGCCAGCTATTGAAAACTGGAAAAGAAATAGCTGTTTGAACATTTAACGATTAGAGGGAGAAAATAAGTGTTAAGATTTAGACATGTTGCTACTTTACATGTGAGATGTTAATACAATATGGATCAAAGGCATATAACTAAGAAATTGACCATTAAGTTGATAAATTCAGTCTTGTGAATATAGATTCTTTGTACTTAAAAATGTCTGGAATATGCATATAATTCTCTTAAAATTAAAGCAATAATATAGGCAGTGCTGTCTGGACATTTAAGATGTCCTCAAAGTTTGGTATTCTGGAGATATTTTTATAGATTTTATCTGCAATATTTGCCAGTTTGAGAGAAGGCCCACTGGGTTGTTAAAAATTAAGTATACAAGGGTAAGTGCAATGTGCAGAAATTTCATTGGCAAGAGCTTTATTACAATAAAGCTTATTAACCTTTTGACAAGCTCTAGCCTACATCCCAAACACCCTGCTTTCTTACACTGATTTTTACCTACAAGTGGCACTCCACTCTTTGCAAAAAGCTGGTGATAAAACTCTACTGGGAAAATGTTTTAATTTAAAAATGGAATTGTAGCCTGAGCTTGGTTTGAGAACCACACGTCCTTTGGACAGAATCTTATTTTCAACCCACTTACGTTGCACATACCTTCCTCTGCAGAGATGCCTTTCTACCTAGACAAAGTAGTAGAAAACGGTTAAGCTAGCCCTGAGGCCAGACACCTTGGGTACAAATCCCATCTCTTTTTGTTACTTGATGCTTTAGACAAGTTACCATGTTCCTGTGCCTTAGTTTTCTTATGTGCAGCAAGGAGATAATGTCCACCTTATAAGGTTGTTGAGGAGATGTTATGAGTTGATACTTACAATGTGCTCAGAACAGGGCCTGGTGTGTAGTATATGCACATTAAATATTAGCTATTTATATTACCTATAAACATTGCTTTACTAGCACAAATTTTGTACCAGTTGAAATCATCTAGTAAACAACTTTGTGAACTCTTATTTTCAAAGTGATAAACTTAAAAAAAAAAAAGCACGAGACCCTGTTACTCAATTGGAAGCTAAAGTCATGACTAATTTACGGTGTTTTTTTTTTTTAAGCTCTTTTTAAATTAGGTAGCTACATTATTAGTTTCCAGCTACCTTGAGAGCAGTGTGTGTATCAGATTCCTCTTGTAATACCTCCATAGCTCCTAACCAAGTATTGAATGAAATCTGCTTTAGACTTACATTATGAATGTTAGGTTTTATGAGTAGAATACCTCGATTTTCTGAACGGAGATAGACTTGATTGTGTCCCTACACAGACCCAGAGATTTATAAAAACAACAGCAAACTTTTTAAAAAGAAACTTCTCTTCTTCTTTTTTTTTTTTTGTTTGTTTCGGTATAGTGCTAATTCATATTAGACGATGCTGATTGTACAAATAGTTAATCTGGGATGTGTTTTAGAAAGTTAAGCAGGTAATGGGCATCTATAAAAAAGTATCTTGCGATGTTCTAAGCACAGAGCATAAGAATAATGAACCCTCCATGTAGTCTGTTTTGATCTTGGAATATATATGTCCTGTGCACATATGTGTTTTCATTTGGGTTATGAAATAGTTATTTTGCAAACAACAAGAGACAAAAGGTTCTCATTCCCCTCCCTGAGTTATACTCAGGTTTTCCAGGGAAATTGTGTTTCTACTCTACATCATTTATCCTTGCTTAAAAAGTTAATTTTCAAAACAAGTAAATGAGAACAGGTAGAGAAAACAAAGTGGGGGATAGCCGGGGTGTGTGGAGGGGAAGTCAGAGTCATGGGCGGGTGCTTAGCTGATTTTAATGAGAAGCCAAGCAACGACCGATGTTCCTGGATAAATGTCGATATGCATTATTAAGTGAAACAGTGGTAAAATATAGACTGTCAGAAGCATTTTTCTTCTGGAGACATGGGGAGAATTGAAATGCGCTTTCAAAGGAGACATCTCTTTCAGTGTTTCTTCAATCATTTTCTGTTTGAAGCTTTAATTACAGTGCTGCTTGCTACCTAATGCTTTCAGTTTAAAATCACATCACAAAAGGGGAAGATGCAATTGCTCAGAAGAACAGCAGCCATAGCAAAAGCTTCGAGGTGTTTATCCACCGGGGAGTTCCCTCTTCATGATTCCTTTAGAGATCCACATTGTGTTTTTGGAATGCTTTTGTATCCTGCATATCGGACACAAGGTTTCTTTAGAGTAATTGCTGTGATATTGCTATTGCCGGAGCAGATAATAACCTTCGGGAAATAATGTTTCCTGAAATAAAGGAACTGTTTATTCCCACACTCTCTTCTCAGGATAGGGTAATGCGGGTGGCTAGTGGCTTCCTAAGAGGGCAGTATCCTAATCAAAGGAGCGAGCTTGTATTTAAAATAGAGATCTAGACCTAGATTTGGTCAGATGAATACACATAGGAGCACATACAGACACCCGGATCTGTACTTATCTACACGTATCCCCACCTATCCGTGCATTTATAACTTTCATAATCACTCATGCTGAAGAATCTGTTATTCACCTGGTCAACTTATACTTGGAACATGTGCTCAGCCTAGGGTGGCAGAGGCACAGAGGACTCAGCCTCTTCCGCAAGTTGCTCTTGGCCTGGAGGTGGACAGACAGGGGAGCAAGTATCATAACCTGAGATGGTAGGTGGGTGTAAGCAGTGGCTTCATAAGCAAGTAAAAGTGAGCTTCCTTTCCACTCTGGGTCCCTGGGAAGGCTCCAGGAGGAAGTGACCTTTGAGCTGATCTTTGATGAAAGAATATGGCTTAGCTAAGCAGATAAGCAGCAAACAGTCTAGCAGGAGCAGTGTCTAATCACTCCAGGGCTAAATTGACACCAAAATGAATATGAGCTCTTTTGTTTCCAAATAGTTCTGATGTTCTTTGAATACATCATTCTCACTGCCCAGAGGAAGGGGAGTCAGGGAGCCAGAACACCGTTGCTTGCAGTAAAGATTATAGCCAATTTGCATTATATGAAATATATACATACCAATGACCTAAATAAAACCCTTTATAAAGCTCTTTTATGATCGCCCCCCCCCCTTTTTTTTTTTACCTCAGGGCGGTTTAGCACGTTAGAGGAATCAGATCATTATTTTTCAGGTAAGGAAAGGAAGATTCATAGTCGTGATCTCCCTTGCGTGAGGTCACCTGGTTCAGTTTCCCTGCAGTGCTGTTCCTGGGACTCACGGCTGGAACCCAGGTCTGCGCTGCCCTGGCCACCCTGAGGATAGATGGCAGGTTCCAGGTTAGGTCCAAGATCCCGGGATCCCCTGCATTGGCCGCATTTCCTCAGTGGTTTTCCTCAATCATTAGTCACTAGTGATGCATAACAGGTTAGCATTAGTCAGCGGGCCTGTCTTGATCACTCTCACTTCATGTAAAATTGGCAAGGCTTTCTATCTGTTTCAGGAAGCCCATAGGATTTGAGCAAAAAATGTTGACTTTCTCATAGCTCTGCCAGGTCCGGTTCCCTTCTCCCCCCAGGAATTTAAACAAATCTCTTAATACTGCATCATCATTTCCGTACTTCAAAGTATATCTGCCAGACAGACCTTGTCTGTTCTAGCTCTGACTCTTCAGGAATGGATACTCTTTCTTTCTTTCTTTCTTTCTTTCTTTCTTTCTTTCTTTCTTTCTTTCTTTCTTTCTTTCTTTTTCTTTCTTTCTTTCTTTTTCTTTCTTTCTTTCTTTCTTTCCTTTTTCTTCTTCTTCTTTCTTTCTTTCTTTCTTTCTTTCTTTCTTTCTTTCTTTCTTCTTTTTCTTTCTTCTTTCTTTCTTTTTCTTTTTATTGTTGTTTGTCTACTACCTGTGGACTTACACCCACCTGGGGGGAACGATTTTGATTTTCCTCATTTGTGCAAGGTGAGCCAGTGTGACTGTATAATTCATTGAAACTAAGTCTGGAATGAGAAAGTATTGAGGAGAAAAACAAACAAACAAACAAACACCTTAACCTATAAAAATTAAAAATGATATCACACAAGAAGGGACTGCCTCCTAATAGTCTTCACATGTAAAATCTGTGCTCTGGAACGAGGAATTTGTAACGGCTTAGGAGAAAAAAAATAAAAAAGAGTTGCTCATAGGGAAAAAAAAAAAGTTGAGTGATGCTATACGTACCAATGTGACTAGTCTCCCTGATTTTGGATTCTTTGACACTTGTGAGAAATCTAAAAAAAAAAAAAAAAATGAAGAAGAAGAAGAAGAATATTCTTTTCTCTCTTTTTTTTTCCCTACAATTAAGATCTTTTTGACTAAGAAAAAATGCAGAAGAGCAATTACTCCGTTACTTTAATTACTCTCCTAATTATAACGATAACCTTGTCACATTATCATAATTCCCCAAACAGAAAATGCAAGCTCCAAATTGCACCAATATTTGGTAATTTTACCTTGTTAACAGCTCACTGTCAGTTTGTAGAGCACTAAATTTTCCCCCATTACCTTTCAGTAGCATGGTGTCTATTTTTTCTTTCTTTTTTTTTCTTTGCCTCCAAAAATGATGTTACATTCTGTAGAGCATGTTTGTGTTCCACCACCCCATAATTTGAATGCAACTTTTTAACAGCTCCTCACAGCTTCCAAAGCTATCTCTGGAGCAGTCTGTAATTCTCCCCTGGCTGTTTGATGGTGACGGGAGCTGTGCATGTATCCGGAGAGAGGAGAGAGGAGAGCACAGCCTGGGGTGAAAAGTAGCTATTTATCAAGGTATCTTACAATCTCAGTTTATGTTGTTGTAAAACGTTACTGTGCATGTTCTATGAGATTATATCCACTAGAAATTTGTCAGCCGTTGTCAACATACTGTGATGAATAAGGACATGCATTCTTCTAGTCGACTTAATTTTAGTCTGTGTTTCTTTGCCCTCATTTTCAAAGAGACGGACTACCAGGGACACTTGCTTGATGGGACCATCTGTTAGATTGTGAATTGTGCAGAGCGAATGCTGCAATTCTACTTGAACACTCACAGAACCCTGGCAGGTAGACAACTAGGCGTCCTGATGCATGAGTCTTGCCTGCGTGGACATTCTCCCTCCGTTATTATAGCAGGTGATATTACTGACAACCAATAAAGTTGCAGAATGGCTGCCTGGTTTATAATGATAATGTAGGGGTGAGATAAAATAGATTCATAACAGAAGTCTTTCCAAGTAGAATGGTAAATTTCCCTTATTTTAAGATGTATAATACTGTAGCCCTGAAAATCATTTTGTTCTTTCAACAGCCTCAGCCTTTGGTAAAATTATGGAATCATGAGGGTGGCTGATATTGTTGTCTTTGTATTTTATTGTTGTCTGCCTTCAGTGCTCTTAAAATTCCAGAACTCCCCATTTTTACTTATCTGGGACACTTTGGTCATCATCATTTTTTTCCCCAGTTCTCAAGCTCCTACCAATAAAACCAGTCTTGAGATAAACTGAAAACTCATTCCCGCTATAGGGAATATAACTGCCATCATTGCTAAAGGTTACTTTTTTAAAAAGTATTTACATTTTTAAAACTATGAGTAAAGCCTTGGGCTAAATATAAGTAGTTTCTGAAGTGGAATGTTTGGCAGCTTCTGAACAACTAACTGGGAAGAGGGTTCATGGGAGGAAAGGCGTTGTTTCCTATTGAAAGTTCACTGGACACCTGGTCAGCTTCTTAAATCCATCAGACTCACTTAGGTCTTCAAAAGGATATTTCATTTCGCACAGATGTAGACATTTCTGAAATTCTAACCCAACGTAATTGGAAAGTTATGTTAAGAAAGTTAAACTTCTTTAATGATTCCTGTGTTTCCCAGGCAGTTGGTGTCAAGAAAACCAGAGTTGAGTGCAATCTCTACCACTTTTTGGGTTTTGAGGATCTAATGCGGGTTATTTGGTTTTCTAGAAGTACAGTCTCCATCTCTGTTAACTGAAGTTCATAATACCCACTCATGGGCTTGTTCTGAACATCAGTTGAGGTGCTATTAAGTAGTGGAGAGAGGAAGAGAATAGACCGGTATGAAACATCAGATAGTTTATAGCTGGTTGCAACTTGACCCACTGTTCTTTTTTTTTTAAATCCAGATACAAGATATCTAATTTATTTCATAAATGTCTTGAAGACTATGATGCTCATGGACATCAGTTATTTTCCTGTTCTTTAGGACATTCTTCAGGCAACAACAGTTCAATAACAGGAAAGAATGGCATCACAGGATTGCATCATGTTCTTCAAAATGAAATCTATTGATGGTTGAACAGTATAAACAACAAGGAACATAAATGGTCAGAAGGACCCAAGGGAAACAGCCCAATGAAATTAAACAAAGGAAATTTTATACAGTGAGGAGAAATCAATGGGTTGCAACAGAACTCTGCATGAAGGGACAGAGCTCTTGAGTCCCAGACTAGAGGCAGTTGAGTACCCATGTGGACTAGAGCCTGAGCTTTTTGGTTTCCTTTTGTGAGGCTATTTTCACAGTGTTAAATATAAAAAGAAATAATAAATAAATGTATTTTAAATCTATTTTTTCTTACATAAAATTAGACATCCACTGGCATCTATAACACTCCTTAAAGAGAAAAAACACATATCAGTTTTTGAGAATTACAGTTTTCTAGACACTGTTGCCTTTCTCTATTTAGTCTTTCCAGAAGGCTTATCAATTATGAATTATGATGGTTGTCCCAAATAATATCACACTGTCGCCAGGGCCACACAATGAGGAAGCGATGAGATTGGAATGGGACCAGCTGTATCTGACTCCAGAGTCTGTGCTATTTAACAAATAGCAGATGCATTGAATGCTATCTCCCCATCCAAGTCCTACTTTTTGTGACTGACGTGTTTCAGATCTTCTGTAATCTCCAGACCGCAATACTTAAATGTGACCCGAGAAAAGAAAACCAAAAAAAGAGCGGACTTCTCTTGAAAAAAAAAAAAAAAAAAAAAAAAAAAAGTTAAATGGCTTAGGTGGAGAGTATGGATGTATCTGGTATTTATTTGTACATAACAGCTAATAATTGATTTTGAATCCCAGTAAAGACATTGGAGTTCAACTCTGCATTGGAGTTTAAAGGGAGATGGTGTAAAAATCTTAGCATAAAAAAGCCATGAAAAAAAGTAGTCCTACATGTGGTACTCAAAAGGGCAACTGGAAGTCAGGGCACTGATACTCTTCCATAAGATGATATTTATCAGAAGAAGTAAAGGACGGGCACAAGCTTTTCGGCGACTCCATTTTCAATATTTATGTGACAGAAAACCAAAGTGGCACTTGGAAAACTACACTTCTCTGCCTGTACCTCTAGAATATTATAACCAAATGGCATTTTTTTCATGTCTCATGAATTGATTTGGTCAATGACTCTATATTAGTTGAGTTGGATGGATATGTTTAGAAACTTTAGTGATTTTAAAAAAAAAATCACAGTGAGTAGCAATTTGGCAATGTTAAAAGTGAGATGTTTTCCTCATTTAATACAAATGGATTAACTTAGAGAAATAGAGGAAAATAAAAAAATTGAATAAACAATATCTATCACTGACAACCTGAGTTAGAAACATATTTAGGTAACTAGAAGCCTAAATCATTACATTTCCACTGGGCCAATGAAGATCACTCCAAGTATATTTATGGAGGATCTGTGTGAAGACACTTTGTCTTTGGCAAAAAGGGCTGGGGTTCGGAGTGCACCATTGGACTCGTAGATAATATAAAAATAAAGTATTTGAAAGTTGGGTTCTGTCATTTTCTCTGTCTTTTGTAGACCACATAAAACTATTTTCTGTGTCTTTTGTAGACATAGGTAACACTATTACAGAAAAATATGAATCTACCTATCATGATTGAAACAAATGATATGTAATTTAATGTAATAGTTCTTAAACTGTGCAGCTCTGCATCATCCTGCAGATCAGCTTCTTCATCTATATGATGGGGATTATAATAGTGCTGATTTCAAAGGATTTTTTTTTCAAAGGATTTTTTGGTAGTGATCAGATGTGAGACTATTTCTAAAAGTGATTTGTAAGTTGAAGGGTACTATTCATGTGTAAGTCCTGGTGGTGATTATTATGGGGTAGTTCATACTTTAAGTGCTATTTCATGTGGCCTGTCGTGTCATAAGAAGTTTGCACAATAATAGCAAATTTAAATGTATTTCCTGGTTTCACTAATTTCCTGTTTCATATTTCCTGTATAATCATGAGTTAGTTCTCACATGGAATCTTGGCTCTACCAAAAAGCAAACAATTTAATTTTATAATTCAGTCAAGGCTTGGAGATTTTTAAAATGTTACTTCCTCAATATTAAAGGGAATTCAAACTCCTGAATTATTTGGTACATAATTTATACGATATTAAAAGAGAAGCTGTTGAACATACACCAGTCATTTTATAGTAAGAAGGAGAGATGAAATTAATCATGAGATCCCTGGTTTTATCTTTCTCTATCTTACCATTTATATGACAGTAAGAAGAGAGTAGTGGAGTTATTAACTATAGCAGTTAGTAGAAACACAATTAATAATATATATAAGAGTCAAGGTATAAAGCCATAGAAATCCTAGAGTTTATTTTTTTTTACAGTAAACTCTACCTCAACATGGGCTCGAACTCATGACCCTAAGATCGAGAGTCACATGCTCTACTGATTGAGCCAGCCAGGCACCCCTCCTGAGTTTTATTTTAAACTAGACTTCCATTTCTGTCACTTCTATCCCTTTCAGGGATCTTAGGAAAATGGGAATGAAATATCCTGTTTTAAAAACTGCTTTTGTTTGTTTGTCTCTGGGGGCTTTTTTGGGGGTGATGGTACAGGATGAGGATAATGAAAATCTTCTTGTCCCAAATGACATGCAGTTTGGGGTGTCCTATATTGTTTTTGCATAGAAAGAGTGATATTAATACCTCCAGTATGTATAGAGTCAAAAAATAGCTTTTGTCATAATATCTATTGCGTGCTCTTCCTTTTCTCATAAGAAATCTGTCACCTTCATTTTAAGCTACAATGTGAATATGAGACAAGTGGATTCTGCAGTTGTTTTAGTGGGCTGGATGTAAAAATAATGATCTTGATGGAGCTATTCAGAGTATTATGTAGCCTCTGGAACCCCAGTAGTTTCTTAATCCTATTAATAGGAATAGTACCAGCTCTCCAATACATACATGACCAGTGACCAAATTTCTTTATTTTTAAAATTTTCAAATGATTTCAGGAACCATGTACATGGGGATGTATTAAGGTGTATATGCTTGAAAGTTCTTGTGCTCAGGTTATTGGTTTTAAAATACAGGTTGTTAGCTTTTTAAAAAGTTGCTATTTTGGGGTTGTCATGCTTAAAAGACATTTGGAAATAGCATTAAAAAATACTCCTACATTGAAAGAGCTGTTGCAAGTCATGAGAGAAAATGTGCTTGACATGACACTGATGTATTCGTACCTATTGAATCCATGGGTCCTTGGGAAGGTTTAGAGCCTATAATGGAATTTATTACAAAATGCCAACCAAAAAGCCATATCTTAGGGGGGAAAAGTCTTTTTTTATTAGTCCTCCAGACAGAAACCTCACTGCTTGTGGAGTGCTTTTAATAGAGGATGAATAAGCAAAATGCACCAATTTGTGTAAGATTTTCCTCCACCTCCAACCATTAGAATAAGAAAGATGGGTCTTTGCCCCCTGCCAAATCTAGGCCATGCTGACAGGTGAACCAGAGTAGGAAAACCACAAATGGAGGGAAATTTGCAAATGCCACTGTGCCAATAGTTTCCTGATGAAGTATCTTGATTATTTACACAATGGAGACTGGAAGACAAGGGAGGGTATAATTGGCTAGAGATCCACTTTCATATTGGCACTTGCCTAATTCCTTCTGGTTGGAAGCCTTCAAGAGGGCGCATGAGCCAATTATAGTTTCTAGATGTGTTTATCGGGGGTGGGGGAGGAGTCAGTGCTGTGGACTGAGCACCCTGATGAACCATGCATGGTCAGGGGAGATAGTATTCAGTGGATGATGACTGGGTAGGATTGTAGAAACTTTCAAGGGAAAGTTTCATTGAGAGATAAATGTAACAGATTCTTACTCCATTCAAGACTGAAATCAAAGTTTGCTCTCCAAGAATAAAATGGCTTTTTAAAAGAATCCAGGGATCATCCTGATTTTCAACCCATAAGATAACACTTGGTAAATTATCAAGGCGAATCCTAGAGGAGTCATTCTTACCATTCTGTGAATGTGTGTGTGTGTGTGTGTGTGTGTGTGTGTGTGTGAGAAAGAGAGAGAAAGAGAGAGAGAGAGAGAGTAAGGGAGAGAGAGAGAGAGAAATTTCTGGTGAAAACATTTTGGAAAGTGCAGTATTTGGTATTGTTCAGTTAGCTGATCCAAATATGTAGTTAAAATACACAGGGTTTATATTCCTGGACTACTTGCATCCAAAGAAAATGTCATCTGGTGGTTGAAAAGCAATCTCAGTATTGGGCCCTATCAAATATTTGGCCTGAATAAAAAGGAACATAACCCTTCCATGTATCGGCTTCCCAGGAATGAAGCAAGTGTAAGTACTTTTCAATTAGGTCATTTGTGAATTAGTCATTATGAAACAACAACAACAACACAGTCTGTTTCTGCCAGATGAAAGGTAATCCAGTGCAGAACTTTCAAACGGTATTCATATTTGTGTTGTGACTGAAAAGTAATGAAAATAGTTTCCATAGGTCATGCAGAACTTCTCATGATTCAACCAGTATTGTTGAAAGTTGCAGGAAGGACACATTTATTGGAACCTATTTAAGTGAAAAAATGTGATGAATCTTGTGCTGAGGGGCCAATTTTTTTTTTTTCCCACAGCAGCTGGGCCAGGGAAGGAGTGTGCAAATACATCCAATAAATTGGGAGCAGAATTGTGGATTTGAGCTTTACAGAAGTAGTAGAACCATCCTAATTCAGCTCCCACATGGACATGTCCACTCAGAACTCTGTGGGCACCTGCACAGTGGTGTGAACATCACAGTATTCCCACCACTGGCATGGTGCCTGCACATAATAGACACTCCAAAGGTATTTAGAAGCTCTAAGTTTCCTTCTATACTGTCCCTGTTATACTAAAATTGTGGTTTCTAGGAAAACTATAAATATATGGGAAAACTAGTTTCTAGGACACTATATGCCATGGGTGCGTTTGCCCTATTGACATATTGTGTGGATTAAGAGCGTGAATTCTGGAGCCAGACTGTTTGGACTCAGACCTCAATTCTGTGCCACTGCAGAGAGGTATGTAGAAGACTGACTGGACAAGCTCCTTTATCACCCTGCCCCAGGATCCTGCCGTGTACAATGCACGTACTCATAGTACCTACTCATGGAGTTGCTGTTAGGATTGAATGTGTTAGTATCTGTAAAGAATGGAGCCTAGAACAAAGTAAATAACTTGTTCAGTGAATTTTGTTTTCCTCTAAAGATCAAGGGAATGCTTAGCTTTATCAACTTCTGTGAACAACGTGGGTTACCCTCCCCTCTGCCTCCCCAGCAGGTGATTAGAGAAGGCTTGAACCAGAGCTGCTATGCCAAGAGTCTTACCACTTATTTGGAAATCAGTCATCCATGTTCTCCTTGTGGTTGGTCCCTTGAGAATTTGGCCCCTTCCTCGTTTCATAATGGGATAAATACGGATGGGATGGTGAAATCAGGACCTTGTTGACTTGGGAGAAGGAGGTGTGGGGGCAAGAACACGAGCCCGTGCGACAAGGCACACGGCTTCATTCTAGTTCGCTGCTAGGCAGGTCACTCTGTTTCTCATTGAGTAGGAGGGCCCTGCTTGGGCAATCGAAGGGGTTATTATATGCATGAGCACTGAAATTAAAAGATGATTGGAAAACCTTAATGACCGTATGTGAGGCACTGATAGACCAAGACAACAGTCATTGCTAGGTGCATCTCCAAATTAACTTCCCTTGCCTTATATAATGTGAATGGGGATTTTCCTTAAACATGTGCTCATGTTCAGGAGACTTGGTGCAGCTCTGGACCAGAGGGGAGGGGCACACACACACACACAAAAAGGTGATTCAGCTCTATACTCAGTTTCTTTTGTGTTTATACCCATTGTTTCCTTCGTCTTTTCTTCTTCCTTTCCACAAATCTTGTCTGGGACCCAGTGACCCTATCACGCCTCTTCTGCTCTCTGTGGAGCCCCACCTTGGCTGCTCTCACCTCTCATTCTTGGGCTACTCATCTTTCTCCTGTCAGTTGCATAATCTCTTGAAACCCAGTTTCATGGTCTGTGAAATGGAGCAGAGGTCAAGGGACATGGTATGTAAGTGCCTGGTATACTTTAGCTGCCCCTCCCTGCCTCTTACTCTGTTAAAGATTAGCAGAGCAGTCTTTTATCTTAGAAATTCCAACTATGATACCAACTGATCAGTAAACGCTTTTATGATAAATAGCTAACATTTTAACAGTAATTTCTTGGCAACTACACTCCTTCTTTGAAAAAGAAGGACTGTATCATGATGGACCTGTGGGGACGCTGTGGCAAATGAGTGAGGACTGTGGGGCACAAGGAGGCACTGTGGCCACTATTGGTGATGACTGTAGTGCCTTTGAGCACTGCTTTGGGATTTCTAGAAAGAGTAAAACTCTGCCCAAGGTGACTCTGTCATGACCACGCATCCTTGGCAGCTGACCATCTTTTGTTAAGGCTACCAGTGACAGTCAGTACAGGCTTCCTTTTTCTAGTCTGGGATGGAGTGAAGGGGAAATGTGAGCCTCCCTGGTTCCCTGGGTTGACCAGAGACATAAATGACAGTAGGAGCAACAAGGAGCCCAGAACCCAGCATGGAGTCCTCTGTGCTGGGACCATGGAACTGGGGCAGGGCAAGGACAGCACAGGCAAGAGATCATTCCCTGCACCAAACATCACACTGGAGGCATTCAACTTGTCCCTTGGGGAGGAACGTTGGAGAAAGGGAGACATTAGGAGCCAGGCCATTGCCAGTGCACTTGAGAGTTCTGATAAAAAAAAAAGTCTGCAGACGGTCACAGTAGGAAATGTGTTTTAAGAATTTCAGATGAGGTTTGTTTTGTCCCCAAGCCCTCTGGTTACCATGGTTTGTTGGGGTTTTTATCAGAGCTACTGAAAAATACATTTCTGAAGTGATGTCATGAAAGCATTCTTTTTTCTCGGCTTTTGGGGAGATTTTGCATTAGCAATAAAAATGATCGCAAGTGCTGTAGGTACCAAGATGTTTTCTCTTAAAAGTTCTGGTCAGTTCAATTCGGAGATCGTGCTAATTAAATGTGACAGTGAATCTCTGTGGCTTTTATAAACTGCTGGGAGGTCCATCTCATCTACCACAGTATTCTTTAAACAGGCTTTCTCCACATGGGCTTATCATCTTTCAACCGAAGAGAAAAATCAAGAGCAGAAAGTGACAAGCTGCCTTCACGCCAAATAAGACACTACCTCTGCCATCCCCCTCTCTAGCTTTTGGGATTGACAGCCATCATCCAATGGGGGGCGAGTCGTCACGTTGACACATAAATTATACCTTGACTCCTTTAAAAATGTTCTCTTGTTCTTTTTGCCAACGTTGCATTGACCAGTAGAAGTGAAAGGACTTCGTGTCCATAGGTTTCACATTTCAACTCTAGATTAGAATCTATGTGAGGCTATTGTAAATACTCGGTAGATACAAAAATCGCACATGTGATAATTCTTCTTTTTCATTTCAGGTATTAGGACTCATGGTTGTACTTTCTTACCTCAAACTGGCCACAGTGTTGGAAGCAACTAAATGAATTCACATTTAGAGGTCAATTATTTTTTAAAGCATTGCATGGGTATGCTTTAATTTGTACTCTTGCTCAAAGAGCAAAGAGTGAAGTGTATGGTTTTAATGAATTCTTTATGTTTGTGTTTTCCCTTAAATTCTCATTATTTCTTTGAAAACAACTCCAGTAGTTTAATATATTCCATTTCACTTTTTAATTTTTTTCGTCACACTGTATGCTGAGTCTAGAATTTAGATTTTATTTTTTATATTTTATTTTTTTAAGATTTTTATTTATTTATTCATGAGAGACACATACAGAGAGAGAGAGAGAGAGAGAGGTGGAGACACAGGCAGAGGGAGAAGCAGGCTCCATGCAGGGAGCCCGATGCAGGACTTGATCCCAGGACTCCAGGATCACGCCCTGGGCCGAAGGCAGGTGCTAAACCACTGAGCCACCCAGGGATCCCCGAGTTTAGATTTTAAAGCCTTGTTTCTTCAAGTTTTTGTAAGACGTATCTCTTGAAATTGTGTCTGTTTAGGTTTCTTAGTGATACTGTGTTTGGGTGGTATAAAATAGTAACCGTGTGTCTTGGTCCCTGGTGATATCTGAAGGATTTGGAACCCAGAGCTTTCCTTCATCCCTTTTGCTCTAGTCCAAGTGGCAAATGGATATATTTTGTTTTAGTATGGGATGCTTTCTGCTAATGTCCCCCCCCCCCCGCCTTTGGAAGAGTACATCATTTTAACAGTCACTGTGGTATTAGCTCAGGGTTGGCTATAATGTTTTTATATTTGTATCTGCTGTAATATTTTTTATCTTCTAGAATTTCTTTTAAAATGGAAATCATCACACTCATATATTGGTTTCAGAAACTGTAACAGACTATAAGCATAAAGAACAGTATGGGATATGGAGAATGTTAAATGATTAGGGGACCAGGCAGTGCATACTGTGACATTTTCATTTAATGGTGCCTAACTGGCAGTTGAAGACTGTAATCCAGTGGATGGGCCGGTTGATGTAGGCATAAGAAGGAAGGAATAGTTTGCCTAAACTCTGAGCTCATCCCTTCCACTGACAGTTCCAAAGGCTATGCCAAAGATTGATGCCAAAAAAAGGAAATCAAAGATAATTATCTGTTTGGTACTTCATTAACTTTCTTACCATGGTGGAAAGGGAAGTGAGTACTAAGATAGTGGAGTAACAAGGTGGACTGAGGCGAGTCCACTGGGGCAGAGCTATAGTGAACTCTCCTTCTGTGACTCTGCATTTGACATTTGAAGAATACAGTTAGCACCTTCTTTCTTTATCAAGTGTCTCTTGATTGGGTTTGCCAAAGCTCTTCATGGCCCCTGTTTCTTATCATATACACAATTTATCAAGAAATACCATTGTTTTGTAGTCAGTGGAATGGAAATGCACGCATGTGTGTGTGTGTGTGTGTGTGTGTGTGTGTTGGAGAAGGAACATGTTGTGCCAGTTTACTAAGACCATATGTACTCTACAGCCAATCTTGTCTAAGCAGCTCCAAAAATTTTTTGGGTGGAGTCTTGAAGATGATCCCTGTGATTATTTGAAAGTTGTATGATGCTGAGACACACAGTACAATCTTGAGAACCACAGGCCTAAATAGCAATGGGCCATTTTTTGTGCCTGGCATTCAGTGCTGCAAATGACCTGGATAATGCACTACCTATCAAAAAGTCATCACAGCCCTGTGCTTCCTCATTTCTGCAGCTTTACTTGTATCAGAGACCCAGGATTTCCTCTTCTCTGCTTATCTAAATCCCACTTCTTTTCCAAGGCCAGTTCCAAGTGGCTTATCTGCCTTGAAGAATTCAGCTGTGGTGGTTCCCTCTTCCTCTGAGCTCATAGATGTTATCAGTTATACCACTTCTCCCACTATTCATCAACTGGCATTTGTATTTCTGTGTTGTCTTTTTGTGGTATATGACCTGTGTCGTTTTTGTGTGCTTCTCAAGCAGATATGGGTCATCTCCTTAATCGAGATATGGGGAACCAGGGCAGCATGGCTTGAAATTTTTTGTATTAGCATTAATTAATCAGATCCAATGTTCACGGCAGGGGTTATGAAACATGTACTGGTTACTTGATTGTAAGACAATTATAAACGGACAGTGAGTAGATCTTGATGTTCTTTTATTGTTCATTTGTTCTGCACTTAGCCAGACACAGAGCTGGTCCATTCCTCAGTATCAGGATGTATATGGTGACCCCATGGGCCCAGAGAACCACATACTCATGCTTCTCATTCTTACCATTTAGTGACCCATGTGCCCTGCCCTGTGGTAGATACTTCACACATTTTAATGTATTTAATCCTCATGGTAGCTTTTTCCGTTAGATGCTCTTATTTACATTTTACAGATGGTGAAGGGGCTCAGAGGGTTTGAGTCACCTGCCCAAGGTCTCATGGCCCATCAGGGTGGAACTTGGATTTGAACCAAAGTCAGAATAACTCACAAGAGAGAGCTTTTATCACTCCTTTCCACTAAACCAAAGTTCTGTTGCACATAGTCCACGTTGCAGTATTAGCTCTCCAATTTTTGGCCACTCAGAGCTGAGTAGCCACAGTTTCTATGCTACCATCTTACCATGACTGAGTCATGTTTCTGGACATTTGAACTTCATAGTCAGCTACCTCGCATGGTCAGACATAGCCTTCATGGGAGGTAAGTTCTCATTAATTGTAAATGGATGGGTGTTGGGGAGTTGTAGCCAATGGCCAGAATATCACAGAAAAGAAATTCTGCCAATAGTAAGAGAAGGAAACACTTTCTCCTCCATCACTCATACCACAGACCACACACACACACACACACACACACACACACACACTCCTCATATCCTTGGAAGCAAATAGTAATTGGGTTTTATATTCAGTAAAGTGCAATTAGATTTTTCTTTACTCACTTTTAATGCTATGTTAACATTTACTGATACAATGAAGAAACAGCTTACATCTGTTGAGATAATTCCTGATTCAAATGTGGATTTCTTTATGTTATATTGTGATTGGACAGTTACTTTGTAGCTAAGGAGTTTACGCATTAGCTAAGGATAGAAAAATGTCTCAGCTCCTTCTGTTGGGTGTGCCAACTCTTTCAGCTGTTCAAGAAAGGATGTAAGGAGAAATTGTTTAGAAATGACAGCATGGGGTGAATGCTGGCATCAGGTGTCAGCGATGCTATTCTTGGTTGTGCTTCTGGATTGCTAATTTAAAGTGAATGATTTTCCCTCAGTGTCTTCAGCTGGTTAGTGAAGAAGTGTTCCATGATGATATTTTCCTAAGCAACATTTGGGTTTCCATGATCTCCTTTTGGCATTCTCAAGTTAACACTATCTTAAGATTTCAGACATCTATCTGATCCGCCTCCAAAGGCTTAATGGAGTGATTTGAACCATCAGAGAAACCAAGCTTATTGTGTCTTCATTTTTTTGTTTATTAGTCTGGGTTAAAACAGTCATTCTCAAATGTATGTGTATCAGGACTCACCTAGGAGTAGGTCAGTGTAGTGCTGTTTGGCCCATAGAAGGACAAATCTGTAGGGGAAAGTCTCAGGAGTCAGCATTTTCAAAGAGCTTCTTAGGAAACCACAAAGCACACTAGTGATTAATGACCTCTGGTTGCACCATTCACCAGATCAAAAACAGTTCATTCAAAAGTTGTTCATGACTGCTTGATCATATGGTTAATAGATTTAATAAATAAAAATATGAGATGCTCAGTTAAATTTGAATTCTTGATAAACAGTGATTTTTTTTTTTTTTTGTATACATATGTCCTATGCTCTGTTTGTATCCTATTTTATTTTACCTGGCAACTTCTCATGCTATAGAAATTCAAGGTAGTCTTGCTTGTTTCACAACTGTTAATACTAAGAGGTCAGAAAGGATCCTGATACAAAAAGAGGTGTGTGGAGGCTTGGTACTGCTCGTTAACTAACATCTTAATCCTTTTGAAGGATATTAGAAGTTTCAAGATTCCTTTTTTTTTTTAATCTTTTATTCATTTTTGTGCCTTTATGCTATACTTTGCCAATGTTGCGTTCACTTTTATTTCTTAAATAAATTGAAGAGTTTGTTTGTTTGTTTTTGAGTGCAAAGGAATTTAGCTACATGGCTCCTATTAAGCCATCACTTCATGTGGAAATTTGTTCCGAGGCTTCTCATGTGGGTACGACCACCTTCTCCTTAATTATAGAGCTCTGTTTTGATGTGAGGCTTATGAGGAACCTGTTGAGCAATTTGTTATCTTCCCAAATCATTATTCTTCCAAATGGAATATTTTCCACTGTTGAATTGCATCGCTTCACTCTCCTTTGGAAAAAATTCACCCAGGACATAACTGGGTTCAGCAGGCAACAAAGGCATTGGCCATCATTCAAGAGGAGACCAGGTCATTACCAACACAGCTAAGATTCATTTCCACTGAAATTGATCTCTGGATACTGCCCACCTGATTATAGACTTACTTGGCAGGAAAGGCCTTAGTCATTGGGTAAGCAAATATTTTTCCCTTTGGCTTTTATTTAATAAAGTTATCAGACAAGATTATTCATACACTTAATGGGTGCACTTGTCTTATAAATTGGGCAGATACTAGCACAGAGCCTGTAATAATAGGTGGTTGTGATTGCCAAGGGAGTGGTTCAGCTGGCTAAAACCCAACCCTGAAGGTGGTTCATTCCCAACCTTTGCCCCTGGACTTTTACTGTCTCACTGAGATCTCAAAACCTGGACCCAGATCATCCCACACAGTCCTCAGGTGTGAAACGGGCCCAGTGTTATACTGCAGGTAAATATTAATGTGTATATCTGATACTTCTGTGTGCCTTGGGGTGGAGTGTGGGTGGGTGGATCAAGGGACTTTGTGACTTACAACCTCATTTCTCATTTTCTGGAGCTGACGGGAATTTGATTAAGGGCTCACATAAATATTTCTTCAAACTCAAAAAATATTTACTAGTACCTCTGTCTGTTCCTCAAAACATTGTTTGAGAATGGATTAAGGGCTTCTGCAGCTCAAGAAACAGAAACTGGATGTCCCCAAATTGACTCACCACTTTTGTAAGTACAAGCTGGGTTGGAACGAGGGGAATGAGATAGTTCTCAGCTTTGGGAACAGGTGTGTGGGTCTCTCCAGAAGTAATCCCAGGCAAATGGCAGCTCACTGTCATCGGGGAGAGGAGCCGTTTGGATTCCCAAGGCCACCAACCAACATTGCTTCCAGTGAAGTATTGAAAACCCTGCCTCGGACTGTCCTTCTCCCTTTGGGGGCGTGTACTGTTGCAGGAGCGGGCTGTGGTAGCACTGTCCGTCCAGTGAGTTGTATGCACAAGGGAGGACACAATGGGGCCTGCCTTTGCGTCACCTCAGGCACCATCTCGCCTTCCTTCCAGTGCTTAGCGCCTTCACTGCCCAGTATCAAATTGTTCATCTGTAAAGAAGTGATAATACTACCCACTTGGCTGGGGTATCCAGCAGATTAAAGCAAGGAATATATGTTAAGTACTTAGCACCATGTCTGGGGGAGACATAGCTTTTAAGGAGTTGTGTAAACCTTAATTCCTTCTTGTTGGTAAAACTCCATTTGTGAGAATATATTGTAGAATTGGACAGAATGCTTCTTGTACTAACTCTTTGAGAGATTATTCATTCAGGACCTTGTTTATTTATCGTCTGCACTTTCTCTGACTAGTTACCTCCCATTGGGTTCACCAGTGACCAATGTTGAGATAAAATGATCCTCCTGTCTTTACAATCTGTGCTATTATTTGAAATTCCAGCCATCAGAGGCAGTCTCAGAAACTCATGACCAAAACCATAGTTATCTGGGTTTCTTTCAGTTTTACTGCCATTTTAATTACGTGTGTTTTCTTATTTTCCTCTCAGGACAAGAGCTATGTATTTTATCACCATGGTTATCTTCTGATGCTTTAAAGTATTTGGCTGTTTTCCTCTATTTGGGCATAGAGGCAGGGATCCTGTACTTTGTTGAAAAGTATTTATATCTCCGAAGACTAGAGTGACTTACATTTATAAAGTGCTACAACATTATCATTGTTTTGTGTTTGGTGCTTGCAAACTCAGAACTTTACATGTTGTTAAGAGTTTTCAACACCTTCTTTTCCTCCTTTGAAAAATAATCAGCAAATTGCCTCTAGTATTCTTCCAAGGAAAGCCAAAGATTTTGTTTTCCAGTTTCTCAGAGAATCTAATCTCTAAAGCAATGGCAGTACAAACTGCTTGTACCTTTTGGGGGTAAATTAATAACCCATTTGTCTTTTTTTCTTATCAAACTCATTCAGATTTACAGCTCTCCATATTAAAACCCCTTGCTTGCTTCACGATGGTTATAGTCTATTGTAGTGGAGGAAGGGCATTTGTAGACACACCTTGAAGGCATTCCAGATCCCCAAGAGCATGGACACCCTGTGCTTGGAAGGCAGCAAACATTCTGATGGTCAACCCGAATCCTTGACCTGAAAGTCATAAAATGAGCACATAGTTTGTATTTCTGTTCAGAAGTGAAAAGCCAGCTCTGCCCCGATCTTAAATATTGTTATTCCTCTCTATATATAGCTCAGGACATTTGCCAGCGAACTATGACGCTCTTGTTTAAAAACAAAAAGGAAATTCAAATCTCACAATAAAGAAGGAGCGATTTGTAATGTGTTGCCACTTGGATTTTTCATTTTGGGTTGGCACATCTGCAGCCTGTGGGATCCCATGGTGGGTGACCCTATTTAAATAGTCATGCAAAGGCTATCAAGTCTTATCATTCTGATGCCTATGTCTGCTATTGGAGTAGAAAACTACAAAGCCGAATTGATTTTTTAAAAATGTAGTTTTATATTTTTCTCTGTATATGTGAAAATGGAGGAAGTGAAATGTGATTCATTTTAAATGACGTATGCATCCGTTTTTTTCTCCTGCAGTGCTGTTATAGAACTCCTCTTGACATTAAGGAGAGTTGAGTGCATCACCAAGAGGAGAATTCTAGTCACAAGTCCACTGTTGCCGTCATTAAAAAAGAGGTGCTCGGATTTTTATTAATTCCCTGCATCTGTGCTCCCCTTCAATATTCTGCTTTCTAGGCAGTATGCTTTTTATTAGTCAGCTCCTTAGCCTCCAAGGACCATCCCCTGCCTTCAATATGTGTGTTCTACTTCCTCTCCTGTCAATAGGACTTGAGCGAGGAAGTCGAGGACAGACATTGGGCCCTTTATTCAGCAAATGACAATCACTGCCTTTGGAGAGTCTGTTAAGTTGTGAATTGAGGGGGAAAGAGATATTTTTTTAATATTTCCTGGGGTGCTGCCTTTTTTGTTGTCAACTATGCACAAAAGGACACCCGATCGGTTGTGTTTTTTTTTTTTTTTTGATACATTGACACACACACACACACACACACACCTGCATTTCCATGTGTAACTATTGAGAACGCTGCTAACCATTCCACGGCAGCAGCTTTTGGGACTTGCACCGACAAGAAAATCGCAGGCGCACTTTGTTAACTAGGCAGTGTAAAAGCATATTGCAAACATTATTATCAGATGAGAACATCTTTATAAGTCCATAACCATTTTGAATAATAATGGCAGCAGTAGCACCGCTCACTGATGGATGATAAACCAGGGCGAGATGGCTAAGTGGCTGACTCTGAGAAGTCACCTTCTAAATCAGAGACAGAGCGGCAGGAAGGATGCGCTGGCCGGACTTCCAGGCAGTGCCTCCTACCCCTGACACCAGCAGGAAACATACAGATGCCACCGCAGGGTAGGGCAGATGAAGATCAGGGGGTGTCACAAACCTTTTGGAGGAACGTGTTGGTTGTTTCACATATTGACTTTACATAGCTCCATGTAGGAGTATTCGCTTACAAAAAAAAAAATGAGTATTGCTTCAAATTTAGAGATATGCACAAAGTCGCAGAGGAGATGCTCAAAAGGCACCCAAAGATGCTCGATTGCAGGGTAAAATACACCTGTCTTGTCACAGCAAAGGGGGTAAAGTCGAGTCTCGTTGAAATCTCGATGGCTGTCCCTGCTCCTTAAACCCAGACTGGCACTCAGCAACCTGCAGTCATCTTAGAAACCTTGGGAATAAAAAAAAAAAAAAAAAGAAAGAAACCTTGGGAATATCAGCGCAGCAGAAACACATCCCTCCCAGTGGAAACCTCGTATCTTCTGATCCTCCCGGCAGCCCGGATAGAAACCAGCTTTTGGAAAAGACTGAATTCTTTCTTTGAGATCACTGACATCTGCAGTGAGTCTCCACTCCTTTTCTACTCTCCCCTAAGCGTGAGGTCCTTCTTCCAGCTGGCCCCGATGGATCTCATGCCCCCCTTTGGCCAAGAGCTGTCTTTGAACTGCAGTGGCTGGTGGGTGTGGGGGGCCAGCGGGGAGGAGTGGGAGTCAGTTAAAATTTGTGTGCTGCTCGGTGGGATTACAGGTTTCTCCTTCTCTCTCTCTCTCTCTCTCTGTTTAAATTTACTTTTATTCTGAAATATATGCCTTCTCTTGGCTGAAGTAAGAGAGAGTTGGTCTGGTTTTAAGGAACATCCCCAGAGCCATCCTGTTTATGCCTAGTTGACTATGACAAGCAGCTGCCACCAAAGCCACCAGTGCCAGGATTTGGAAATTGGACGTAGACCCCTTTTATTTAGGCGTAGGTTATTTGGGGGGAAGGGAGGTTGGACAAGGGCTGGGAAGTGTCAGAAAATTTATAAATGCATCCTGATGCTCTCTCTTCCCCAGTGTCTCATTTTCCAGCTGCCCGGAGAAAGTTACTTTACCTCTCAGAACCTCAATATTTCTCATCTGTAGAATGGAAATCAAACTCTTTGCACATCAGACTGTTTTGAAGATTAAAGGACACAGTCCTAAAAAAAAATAATAATAAAAATAAAGGACACAGTCCTTTTAAAGCACTTTACATAGTTTCTGGTTTATATTAGGAGCTCAAGAACCTGAATCCTTTGTCATTATCAGGACCATGTTTATAGTGCGGCATATTTTTTACTGAATATGTATAGGGATCTAGAGGGCAAGAATTGACGGGGTCTTCCTTAACAGCAACACCATTGGAATAATAATGAATACCCTTGTGAATCTATGTGCCAATAGTCCAGAAGGGGAGGGGATGGTCGTCCAATGCACAGGCTATTGAAATTACCTAAAATTAAGTAGTTCTCAAAAGGGGGTGCCTGGGCCATTTGTAGATTTGTCCTTGAACGCTCAGCAGTCTGGTTTGGGTTGTCTCAATTTTGTCACTCAGATTTGCATCTTGTCTTTCTTTCTGTTTTTAGTTGTTTGGATTTCTCCCAAAGTATTTGTGGCTAAAATTCCTTTTGGACTCTGAGCTGCCTTTTTTACATAAGCCTTGGATTGGAATCAATAGAATGTCAAGATGCCAGGCACATTCAGCCTAATAGCAGGTGGGTGTCTGCTGGACAGTGTGCCTGACAGTAGCAAATTTAGGCCAGAATTAATGAGCCAGGGAAGGTGCTGTTGATGTTGCAGGATTTTTGCAGAGTTTTCAGAAGTAATTTCATTTTCTCCTTCAAATGGGATTCATGTTTGCTCAAGAAATTTGCGTTCATGTAGATGCCCATGCCTGTGTGTGTTGTGTGTGTACACATTTACTGTGACATCAGGCTGATTTATGCTTGGAAAATAACCTTGAGACCACGCACCTAAAAATCGGGCTCATACACCTCAATAGAGTTGAGTTTAAGTTAACAGTTTGTCTCAGACTGCTTAGTGTTCAAGGAGAAGAAAACAAACAAATGCTGAGTGAACCTCTGAGGCTTTTGTTTACTTATTAGGACACATTCCTGTTGTATGAAGAGCGGTGTCAGAAAACAACAGGTCAGCAGAAGGGAGGTCCCCTGGGTGAAGGCAAAGGAGCTACAGACAGGGACCACTGTGTTTCAGTCTTGCTGTTTAGAGGATGCTTAACATTGAGAAAACCTCCTGCCTTTGGACTTTCTTTTCCTCTGGGTCTTTACTTATGTATCAGGGAGTAAAAAAAAAAAAAAAAAGACTAATATGGAAATGTAAGTTAAGTAGCTGGCGTACCTCACTGCTACTGCCTCAGTGGTGGCTTTCTAGCTCATCCATGGAGAATGGAGAGAGAAGACCACGGCGATGGTTCTAGTTACTTCCCTGCTTATGTTTTCATTTATCTTTTTTTGTGTGTGTTCCTTTGTTTTTCTTGCTCTGTATCTTATGACAGGCTTTCTCTGGTAGGAGCTTTGGATTTCAAATGGACACTCAACTCTGGAACCTATGCTTTCTCATCCTTGACCAGGAATGCCCTTTCCATTCCTATGACCTCCCACAGTGGGATGATATTAAACACCCCCTGATCTAGATTTGGGCAGAGGATGAATAAAATGGAAATGAGGCTTATGCAAATTAGCTTCCCATTTGTTTGGAGATAGTCCTGGGGCCACGACCAGATTCTAGAATAGAGCAAGCAGTGCTCTGAATGACAAGCCCGCAGCTTCGCATGGCTCATTATAGGATGCCGCTTTCCCGAGAAGACCGGCCTCTATATTTAGTGGTCAAAGAAAGGAAAACAATGCTTTGACAGTGCCATTGAATCCTAGTTTACACGGTTTAGAAAATTCTACCACAACTCCACTTCTCGGAACAAATTGATGGTTGTTCCCTTCCTTTGGTTCAAAGCCCTGGTCCTCATGGACATTCATAGTGATGAGCGCAGTGATGTTAGCATTGGAGACTGATCCAGGATGAAGATTTGCATTTTCTTCTGGAACAAAAGGTTAAAGTCTTCCTTTGCAATGATGATAAAGTTTGTTTAATGCTATCAATTATTTTTAAGTTTATAGAAACCGATTTTATTTTTATTTTTTAAAGATCTATTTTTTTTTTTTTTTTTTTTACTTATGAGAGAGAGAGAGAGGCAGAGGCAGAGGCAGAGGGAGAAGCAGGCTTCTTGCAAGGACCCCAATATGGGACTCGATCCCAAGACCCAGGATTATGCCCTGAGCTGAAGGCAGACACTCCACCACTGAGCCACCCAGGGGTCCCTAGAAACCAATTTTAGTAAGAAAATGGATTATTTTTATTCAGGAAAAAAAGTAGTGTCTATCTAGGGGGATTAGGAAGATGGTGCCCAGAGTTCCTTTGCCACATTTCACTGGAATAAAAAAAAAAAAAAAAAAAAAAAGATCCAGTATTTGGGGTCATCGTACAGGGTTATTTCTTCGTATTACGCCATCTAGAGTTAGGATGTGTGATAAAAATGATCCTGTCATTTCATTTCAACTGGGTTGTAGCCTTTGAAGCGATGACGCCTTGGCTGTGGATGATGGTGGTACCTGTGAGCATGGATGCAATCTGGCATTAAGTTATGTGTTTCTCTACAGTGAGGAGCATGGTTTTATTTTTGTGGAGTTCCTCATTTGTGTGGCTGTTTTTTTTTTTTTTTTCTCGGAGGGTTGGCAAATGGAGAATGTCATCAGTGTAGCAGCCTGTCAGTGGAAAGAACACAGGCTTTGGAAAGGAATAATTAATTTCATATATTTTTAAAATTTTTTTAAGATTTTTATTTATTTGAGAGAGAGAGAGAGAGAGAGAAAGCGTTTGAGAGCAAGCATGCACAAGCCCGGAGGAGGGGCAGAGGGAGAGGGAGAAGCAGACTCCCTGCTGAGCAGAGTCCCACAACACAGGACTCAATCTCAGGACCCTCGGATCATGACCTGAGCTGAAGGTGGACACTTAACTGACTGAGCCATCTGGAGGCCCCAGAAGAATGAATTTTAAATATTTCTTTGACCATTATTTTTCTGAATCTCTAAGCTGTACATAAGAAGTCTTTCTGGAATGTTCTTAGGAAGTTTGATATTTATAGGGAACAGCACCTCTAACGATGGAAGATATTTACTTAGTAACAGCTCCCACCTCATACTCTGTGTGATATATACCAAGCCTAAGTATAGTCAAGTCCTGCTCTTAGATGTGCTGGCTGGTGGTAAAGCAAAATGAGTGGAGGCTTGATATCATTCTATTCAATAGCTAGATCAGCATTTGTTTGATGTAATATGCCCCTACATCATATGATGTGTGTGTGTGTGTGTGTGTGTGTGTGTGAATGTGAGGGATGAGGGGCTGGGCAGGTAATGGATTGTGCTGATCTAGGAGCCTCTATGCGTGTGATAGAAAGCTTGAGTTTGGGAAACTAAGAAAGAAATAGAAATAATTTACTCAATTACTCTTGGAAATCTTTTTCAGCCCCACTTACTGATTTTCATTTGTATTTAGCATTTGTTTGAGACAGTAGAGCAAAGTGGTTAAGAAGTGTATGTTTGGGCCAATCTGGGTTGGAATTCCGGCATTTATTCGTGTTTATCTTGGGTAAGTTACTTATCCACTGTGGGCTCAGTTTCTTCATTGGTATAATGGTAATAACGAGAGAACCAACCGTATAATGCTATTGCACAGATTAACTGTGAAGACATTTGTAGTAAGGTGTCCGGCACATAGTTAGGCACTCAGTAAATAAATCATAGCTACTGTTGTTGGAATCCTGACTATGATGTGTAAAAAGGGGATGGTAGTCCAATCGGATGCAGTCATTGTGAGGATTGCATGAGATTGGTCGGTCGCGTGCAGATGTGTCCTGCAAAGAAAGTGCTGGGTAAAGTCTAGCTGTTTTTACTATTAACTCAGGATGAAAGCACCTAATTTTAAGAGATGTTAAGCAGTGGCTGTAGAAAAAAAAAACATCATTTTATATGGTTCTGTTTATGTGAGATATATTTTAATTATTTGCTATAGGTTTCTACAATATTCTGCATAATTTTTCAGAATGAAAATTGCACATTGTGACACTGCACGACTTGGGAGGTTAAACTTAGGCTTCCTGCACACCCCCTTCCTCTGCACTTATCAAACATAGAAAACCATCTGAAAGAAAAGAAACTACAGACAATGCCCATTTGAGGAGTGAGATTGTCCTTGTGAAAGGTTAGGGCTCGAGCCCTTGTATGCAGAAAACCATCACATGGATGATCTCCGCAAGATGCTGAAAATTACTCGGTGGTGTGGGGGTGGTGGAGGGATTGACCCTGAAGGTACGACTGGCTCTCTCAGTATTTCCAGAAATAAACACTTGAGGGTCATTTGTTTGTGTGTGATTAATTTTAATTCATATAATGTTTAAGCTGTGCTATAATATTTAAAGAAACAGAGGTCATGAGAAAAAATATACCAGGTCCCCACTTTTTGTTATATTGGAAGGTAAGGCAACACTTTTAACCCTTTCAGAATCCTTGCTGTTGGTGAGCTGAAATGGGCAGATATCCCATTTCCCAAATGGTAGCAATCAAATAATTAATTATTTGAGTGGCTGATGGGCACTCTTTGCTGTGAACAGAATTCAGATGGGGGTTAAAGCGGTGCATTTTGGGAGCAGAACACTCCCATCGATAGGCCCGGAAGAAGGGATTAGATGCCATGGGGAGGAGATCCAAGCCCATCCTAGAACTCCTCCAAGGAGGAAGTCAAGATCAGACCCCGGGTCGGCTTAAGGGATATCTCTCCAAGGCATTAGGCAAAGAAGAAAATATCACTTCCTTTATATGATATGAGCACTGCATGTTGATTGCAGCGCTCTGGAGAGAGCAAAAGTGGGAACCTCCTGACAAGTACCCAAGAAAGAGGAAGTGGGCCTTTCTTCAGCTAATCAGAATCTGACAATGGATAGATGGATGTGTTAAGAATAGGCAGTGATTGCTGCAAGTGTTTTTTAGTATTGATCAACTCTTGCGGTGCACTGGACTATCTTTATCCCCCGCAATAGGATTTATTTATTTATCCCTTTGAGAATATGGGGTCCCTGGCTCCCTGGAACCTGTGGGCGACCAATCCAGGGAGGCCTCCACAATTAAATTACTCTCTTGTCTCAACCTCTCTGTTTAAGCACCAGTGACCTAGGTCTCCTCAGCTACTTGCTTTACCAAATGCAAGAGTTGATTAGTCTTTGCACAGGACGAAGAAATGTCTTTGATGAATGGGACGTGCCCATGGCAGCTTGCACCGTACTGATTGGGGACATTGCATTTATTTCCCTGATTAGGTAATTAGAAGAAATGACATGAACAAGAAATGCTGGAAACATAAATAAGAAAAATGTCGGGTCAGTGCAAGACATTTTTTTTAAAGATTTTTATTTATTTATTCATGAGAGGCACACAGAGAGAGGCAGGGACATAGGCAGAGGGAGAAGCAGGCTCCCTGCAGGGAGCCTGATGTGGAACTCGATCCCAGAACCCCGGGATCATGCCCTGGGCCAAAGGCAGGTGCTCAACCACTGAGTTACCCAGGTGTCCCCAAAGGCCTTTTATTATGGTGTCTTTGTTCTGTCTTTGTGTAATAAGGAAGTCGACATTCGAGGACCTAGGTTGGGTGACTGGCCAGGGTGAGACTCAGAGAGTCTTCCTTCGCCCTTTCTGCAGCTCTTTGTTCCCTTCCTGTTTGGGGGGACGTGACAGTATGCCCTCCAGAGCCACAGAGGCCAGACGTTCTTCTCTGGGCTCCCGTGGCCACTCCTCTGCTCACACGGCAGGCCTGGGCGAGCAGAGAATTCCTCACTGTGCAGTGGCTGCCTGCAGATGCCCGCTCACACAGGGTTCTAAGTGGTGCTGAAAGCTGCTTTATGAGCCTCGCAGAGTCGGTGTGCATGTCTGCAGCTGCACGTCTGTGAGAACACTGGTGTGTCCGGGCATCGCTGGCCCTACCTTCCTCAGGCCCTCTGTGTGGGAGCTCTAGGAGGCCTTTGTGCCCCCCCTCACCTGTTACTTTTCATTGCAAATGGGGCATCGTCCAAAAAGACAGGAAAGCATGGGCTGGACTTGGGGGAGGGGGAATGGGAAAGGCAATGAATAAAGCCATAAGAGGGCCTAGGAAAGGCGAGAGCCAGGCAAGGGCTTCTGTGGCATGGTGAAAGGATAGTTAACTTAGAGCCAGGAAATGGGGTTGGCCTTTGGGCGCTGCTGACTGGCCCTGTGACCTTGAACCCTCCTTTCCTTATTGGTAGAATGGTAGTCTAAATAGCTACCTGTAAGGTGGAGGTGAGATTCATGGAGATGCTAGGCTTGGCAGGCCATCTGTCATCAACACCCAATAAGAGTCTCCAGCCCCTGAGCCTTCTGAAGCCATCCGTTTGCAGGTATGACTGAGTTCAGTATCTCCCCTCTGGGCTGAAAGAGCAATACTGCTTGTTCAAATGTTTTCTTTCTCTTACTAATCTTTCTCCGATTTTGCTCATCCCAGACTATCGGTTTTCCAGGACAATATTTATATTTATTGGTACGTGAATCCTGCCTTCTCCACTCAAAAGAGGCTCGATGGTGTTCGGTTATGATAGAAATACTAAAATGATCCTTATTTTAGAAACATGAAACTTATTTATGATCACAATATAAGACACATCTAATTGCTGATAAAAAAAAAACTAAAGTGAAAGAGTAAAATAACCAACAGTTACAATCTCAGTATAGAGAATCATTTTGTGTGTGTACCTTATATATGTAGGAGACGATATGTGGTGGGTTTTAAATTACATATTGTATTACTTAATGTGTTATTTAGAGTTCTGGATTCCATAAAATATAGTTTTTTGAGACTAAGGATGGATGGATTTTATTCTCTTCATATTTAGATATATCTGAATCATAAGAGATTTGACGATGCCATCTGGTCCTGGAAGCGATGACAAGATTCAGGTGAAAAGCTGGGAAAGGGAAACAAAGGATGAACAGTTGCATTACCCTTTCTTTTCTTCCCCTAACTTTACTGAGGAATAACTGACAATTACAGTTGTATATACTTTCTCCTTTCTTAAAGTTATACAGGAGTGCCATTGCGTCAGCAATAATAATAGCAAATATTTTTATATCATTTCCCTCTTTGGCATGGGTTCTACTTGTCACACACATATGAATATAATATAATATAATATAATATAATATAATATAATATAATATAATATAATATAGTTAATATATATGTGTATCACACATACATATGATTTATATATAATTCTTTTTAGAGAAGACATAAGTGAGGCACAGAGAGGTTAAGTAACTTGCCTATAGGTCACACAGCCAGTGAAGAGTGGAGCCAGGCTTCAATCACAGGAGGTTGTGCAACTTGAGCCTTTATTAACTCCACTGACTTCATTGACAATGCTGGTATAAGAAATAATGCTTAACTAACAGGCATAACATTTACATTCTGCAAGATGAATAAGTTCTAGAGATCTGCTATATAACTTTTTGCCTATGGCTAATAAAAGAGTTTTATACACTAATTTTTTGTTGTTGTTGTTAAGCGAGACCTTATTCATTGTTCTTATTGCAATACATTGAAATTTAAAAAAAGAAGAAAAAGAAGCAATGCCCCAAATTGGTGTTTCATAATTCTGATAAAACTCACTTCCACTTAGGTGCCGATTCTTCCACAGTTTAGGAATTGAAAATAAGATGTTTTGTTCTATTTATTTCAAAGTAAAAAAGTAAAAGACATGAAGGAGTCTTTGTTTAATGTTTGTAAGCAATAAAGTTAGAACACCTGTCGGGCAAATTCTCCCGGGCATGGTAGACATGGAATCAATTTAGTAATGATCCTGTCATTTGTACAATGGGGCCATGATATTTCTCAAAGTCAGAAGGAAGAAGTTCACATCCAAAATGTCAACACAAGAAGGTAAGTTAACTCTCATGGAATTTAGGTGAATCAAAGTAATTCACAGGTAGCATGTAAATATTAAAGTTAGCAGATTTTTTTTTTAATTTTTGGAGTTGACTTTCCTCTATAAATCAGTATTCTCCAGTTTGGCTATAGGGGAATCTCACTATTTTATATTACCAGTATCTTACTTGATATTTTGTCTTTGGTTATGTCTTAAGTAATGTGTTATAATTTCTAGTTTTACCATCAAATAAGGGAGCTCAATATTATACTGTTTTCAAAATTATACTTAAAAAAACACATTTACATTCTTCCAGCCTTTCAGAAAATGGGAAGAAATGGATTTTAAGCTTGAAACTGCTTGGTCATTCAGTTTGTAGATGACTAAGGAATGAAAAAAAAAGGCAGAGCTCATCTTGGTCACTCTAATTGACCCAGACAGCAGATACCAGTGTGCCAACGGTTCCAAAGAATTCTAGTGGAAGAACTACTTCTGCTGTCTCAGATTTTCCTGATTTGTTTTGTTTGCTCATTTGATGTATAATCTTGTGGTTTCTGTCCCCCTTCACCATCTAAAGCAGAAGAACATACTTGCTTCTTAGGTCATTTTAATTGGAACTTGCTCTTCAAGTCCTAACTATTTCAACAAATTAAAGGACTTGACTGGATTGTGTGTGTGCGTGTGTGTGTGTGTGTGTGTGTGTGTACACTTTGCTGTTACTCAAACCCTACCACAGGTTCAGCAGACAAATGCAAACTGTCTCTTTAGATGTGGTCACGGTTGACAGTTCAAAAGAACAAAATCAAAACACTTTGAGACTTGGAATTAAAACTCAACTTTGGAAGAAGAGCTCACATTTCAAAGATATTGAACTGATAATAATTTTTAACATCCCCTTTTACCATAAATTTTTCCTGATTAAACACTATCCACAAAGCTATGTTGTCTTCATCATCCTTTGAGTGAGATCTCTGGAACCCTTGTGTGGTGAAGGATGAGGAAATATTTGAGGTGACTGCTTTTATTTTAGCTTCCTTTTTTATTATTGGGGAAGGGATTAGATGAAAATATTCTGGAATGAACCAAATTTGACTATTTGAGTACTGAATGTTATTTTTCTTTTTTTTTTTAATAAATTAATTTTTATTGGTGTTCAATTTACCAACATACAGAATAACACCCAGTGCTCATCCCGTCAAGTGTCCCCCTCCGTGCCCGTCACCCACCCCCCGCCCTCCTCCCCTTCCACCACCCCTAGTTCATTTCCCAGAGTTAGAAGTCTTTATGTTCTGTGTCCCTTTCTGATATCTCCCACACATTTCTTCTCCCTTCCCTTATATTCCCCTTCACTATTATTCATATTCCCCAAATGAGTGAGAACATACACTGTTTGTCCTTCTCCGATTGACTTACTTCACTCAGCATAATACCCTCCAGTTCCATCCACGTTGAAGCAAATGGTGGGTATTTGTCGTTTCTAATGGCTGAGGAATATTCCATTGTATACATTTTTCAGTACTATTACAACTTGAAATGAGTGATTACTCTTGTGGCCTTTTATGTGTTCCTTTTCCTCTCTTCATGAGTCACTAAATGAAAGACACAAGCACTGTTACTAATAAAAATTAATTAAAAAATACTTTCAATGCAGTCAACATTCCAGTACCTGGATGAAGTGCTTTGCTTGGATTATGTCTTACAGTATCTTCACCCACCTTTCAAGATAGGTTCTGTTGCATTACTATTAGCTTTATGTGAATCAGATCTAGGCTTCCAGAAGGTCACTGACTTGTTCAGTGTCATATGATTAGTTCAAGTTGGAATTGAATAGCTCTTTGTTGTGGAGTGTGTTGCTGTGTCCTGCAGGAGATTGAACAGCATCCATGGACCCCACCCACTAAATGCCAGTAGTACTCCCAGTCATGACTATTAAAAAGGTCTCCAACATTGCTAAATATCCTCGAGGGGAGGTGGATCAAAGTGGCCGCTGTTGAGAACCACTGCACTGGTTATGTGGCCAAGGTCGGGAATGTCTTAGGTTAATTCCCTTCCTCCTGTATCCTCCATTGTATTGCTTCTCTCTGTTCCTATAGCACATAGCTACAGCCCTCTGTGCTTCTTGCCTTCTCTCTGCCCTTTCTTTTTTTCTCAACTTAACAGTTTTGGCCTTTAGTAAGTGGTCACTGACGTCTGTGTGCTCATCTCAGTGATGGATGGGCTAAATGCAGTGATAAACTCCTTCCTATTCTCCTTGTGGGTATAGTCCGGTAAAAATGGTGTAGGGTCTACACATCCTGAAGCAGCCTGCATGGAGAAACAGACAGTAAGCATTTTTTTTTTTTTTTTAAGTTGCTCATGTCTCTTGCCTTGCTCAGTATGTGGTTGGGTTATGTAATCATGTGTTCACAGACTAGACTTCTAATCACTGTTTCCTATGAATTGCGGAGCGGCCTTGAGCAAGTCACTGAATCATCCATGTTTCCTCTTTTTTTGTTGTTTTGATGACATGAGAACCATCCTTCTATCACAATGCCTCTTACTTTTGACTTTGAGGAGTCGTGTGCTGTTAACTGCAAAATGCTTTGAAAAGAATTCTGAGGCATCTTATTTATTGAAAACTAAGTATAATTTTTGAAAGATAGATCATTATTCCGTGGAATTGATTTTCCAAGATGAAATGGTCCATTTGTCGGCTGTCGATATATATAGTATAGAAGAAGGCCAGGAGGTAACGACACCAGGCTCTCCCAAGCTATCTTCATTTTGGTTTAGGTTTCTCTGGATTAGACACTTTTTCAGGCTTTATAGTCACTGAGGATTTGGACAAATATCATTTTGAAAAAAAAAGGAATGAAAGCACACATCAGCGGTGTCTTGATGTTGGTGTCATCTGTTCGTTTCACAGAAGCTGAGGACATCTCTTGCCCTCTTCCGAGTGTGGTGTATTTGAAGTGCTTTGTCCTGTGGGAATTCATTCTCTGCAGAAAGTCTGCTGTCGAAAAAGAGTCTGAACACTGAAAATCTGAAGATGCACAGGCAGGGGAAGGACCACCGCCCCACCTGTTGCTTGGTAGGTTATGAGGCAGGTTCTTAGGAGCGTTTGAAATGTAACTTAGGTGAATGCTTAGGTGATCAGAAATCCCATCACTGGGATCCCTGGGTGGCGCAGTGGTTTAGCGCCTGCCTTTGGCCCAGGGCGCGATCCTGGAGACCCAGGATCGAGTCCCACGTCGGGCTCCCGGTGCATGGAGCCTGCTTCTCCCTCTGCCTATGTCTCTGCCTCTCTCTCTCTCTCTCTCTCTCTGTGACTATCATAAATAAATAAAAATTAAAAAAATTAAAAAAAAAAGAAATCCCATCACCTTCAGCCTACAAAATAGCCAGCACATTGTTCTTGTCAATTAGCATATAAATAGCCTGGAATTAAAACAAATCTTCATATACCTAGGTTAGTGGGCAACTAAATGGTGCTTCTTAATTGCTTTTGATTTATTGAGTGGCAGGTGTACATGAGTACCTAATTTATAAATGAGATTCAGTTTTGTCTACTAAATATATGGTGTTTTTATTGCTTAATAAATATTTCTTGAGCTAAGCCCTGACTCTTATGGATGTGAGGAATAAAGGGGCATTATGCTTACATAGAATGCTATATAAATTTAATGCACATTTATCTTGTAGTTTTAAACACATATAACAGTCAAGAAATGAATGACTCACTCCACTAAATTGAAATAACAAAGTAAATTACAAATTGATTTTTTAAGTGTCAAATTAAATATTTGTCTACATAGTAGTTGATTTCACCCTGCCTGAAATGGGCCATTAAAATAGATGGGACAGGAAGAAAACAAAAATCTTTTATAAGACTTTTTTAAAAGAAAACACGTGATAGGATAAAATGGCTTTCTTATGTCTTAATGCTAATCAATATACCTGTGACAACGGAAGAGAAAATAGAAAAAGGAAATGACTCTAGAGAAGGAAGGCGGCAGCTCCTCCTTTGTTCTGCCGTTTGCATCCCAGGGACCACATCCCCACTTTCTACCCCCATCCGGTAGCAGTTGGGCTGCAAATTGTGAGACACACAGTACATCGTGACTGCCACCTTTCATTCCTTGCTTCTAATCCTCCAGATTAGAAGACTTGGTACACCCTTACCCCTTTGGTGATAAAAGTGCATCAACTCAGAATAAATGGGGTCTGGTATGTGCAAAGGAGTATTGACATTTTTTGCTCAGTCAAAAACTAACCCCGTGAATTCTGCACCTGTTCATGCAGGATGCCATGCAGAGTGCCCCGGGGGATCCAGACGGGGAGAATATGCTGCATAGCCAGTTCCATGAGCTCAGGGCTTTCTTGGTAGTCAATCCATAATATTTTAAAATCACATGAATATTTTGCATAAAATTTTCAAATCAATGGATGGAAAATACACAAAATATGTCTTTGTCTACTATATATACTACCTGTTAATTCACATCTGGATACAAATAACATTTTCTTTTCCCATCCTTCTGTACAATTGCCACTGTGTTATGCTATGATTCATTAAGAACCTTGAGGTTAAAAAAAGGTAGAGGGCACCTGGGTGGCTCAGTGGTTGAGCGACTGCCTTCAGCTCAGGGCATGATCCCGGGGTCCTGGGATTGAGTCCCGCATCAGAGTTCCCACAGGGAGCCTGCTTCTCCCTCTGCCTATATCTCTGCCTCTCTCTGTGTGTCTCTCATGAATAAATAAATAAAATCTAAAAAAAAAAAAAAAAAAAAGAACATTGAGGTTAACTTCAGAAGAAAGGAGAAAAATGTCTATGTAAAATATCTAGATTAAGTTTTCATTTATTTGAGCTTAGCTTTCAAATGGTTAGTTAAAGAGTTTTTAGACTTTTCTCAAAACTTCTAGGTTTGTTTTTTTTTTTTATGAGGTTTGTGAAGCTCTAGTCTGTGTTGCTTTTGAAATTCCATGAAGCTAACAGCTGCCTCTTCCTCATGATATTCAAACTCAGTTTTCTCTACCTCATCTCCTGGCTGCATGGCCAGTAGGTTAATTTACGATTTATCAAATTCTTCATATGTTTTTTTTTTAAATACAATTGGGACTGTGTTGATTTGATAAGGTTGAAACATGTTGATTCAAAAATCAGTAGGTATAGTAGAATTTTAAATAGATCATGCACTTTCTGGGGATTGGAAATATTGAAAGGATATTGTTGATTATTTATAGTCTACCTGGGAACCTATTAATAATGTTTTATAGATTTTGCTCTCTGTACCATTGGCAAACTTTAACTGTTTCTTTTGATAATTTAGCATTATTTACATGGCTCTGAGTCACCTTTCTTTCCCCCCACCCCTCTTTGAATTGAGATAATTTTATTCTTGGCTCTGAGCATTAAAGGTACTCAGCATCTGATTTTTAAAAACTGTATTTTTAAAATTCCTATTAACTGGGACACCTGGGTAGCTCAGTGGTTGAGCATCTGCCTTTGGCTCAGGGTGTGATTGCAGAGTCCTGAGATCCAGTCCCACATTGGGCTCCCTGCATGGAGCCTGCATCTCCCTCTGTCTATGTCTCTGCCTCTTTTTCTCTCTGTCTGTGTCTCATGAATAAATAAATAAAATCTTGAAAAATAAAATAAAATTCTTATTAACCTTATATCCTGAAGATCCCATCATTTCTCTGCTTATTTAGAATATTAAGATCACAAATATCTCTTAATAATTTGTTTCTGAATTTATCTAAAAACAATACTAGTCCATTTGAAGCATATAATATTTAAATTTTATTTAAATTATATGAAACAAACAAGTGATTAAAGCTTTAACTGATAATAAGTGAATGATCATATTATTTTTTACCTAAAACAATTAGCTAAAATTGATATTTCAACAATAATGAGATTTTAAGTCCACTCAAATTGTGGTCTTCTGAGTATTTTAATGAACTGACTATAGACCCAAGTTCCTTGGTCTACTTTGTCAAGAAAATTCATATTGCAATTGACAGACTGAGGTAATCCAGCAGCCATATGAAACATAAACTAAGGTTTGTCTCCATGTAACCACGCTGAGCCTTTTCCTATGGCTGGGAGCATGAAGCTCAGACTGATGGGAGGGGGCATGTAAGACTGAATAACCTGTCCCAAACCCCAGCCCCATATTGTCTAATTCCCGTTAGCATGGCTTCCTTTGGTTGGATCCCCAGATAAGAATAGATTTTAAAATAAAAATTTATCTTGATTAGAAAAAGTCATCTAATACTAAAGAGCCCTTAAATTGGCTTCTAACTTAGAATAAGAATAAACTCAGGAAAGATGTCTGCAGAAAGGAGAGGCCAGTGGGAACAAACCATCTGACCCATAGGGACAGCAGTGAAAAATTAGAAGAAATTCCACAGACACGCCTTAAGTATGTCAAGAAGCAGAGGCTTGACCCTAAGGAAAGTTGCAATTCTGTAAAGGGAAGTGACCTGTTAGCAGATGCAGTTTGAGAATGAGTGACCATATATGGTTGCAAGGGTCTTGCTCAGGTCCCATCTGTGTTTTAAGTTGGCTTCAGGGAAGGGTGCAGGGCATGATACCTAACACTGAGGATGTGTGTTGTATGTAGAAGGTATGTGCATGTGGGTCTTTTGCATATGATGTGTGCCTGAGCAGAGCTTCCTTGAACTGCTTCCCCTGGCATTCCTATACCCAGGTTCCCCCACCGGCGAGTCTCAGCTCAGAGGTCCTCTTTAAAATGCACACACTCAAAAAAATGCACACACTCATTGTCGCTAGGTGGCTCAGTTGGTTAAGTGACTCTGACTCTTGGTTTTGGCTCAGGTCATGCTCTCCGTGTCCTAGGATGGAACCCTGAGGTGGGCCCCAGACTCAGACAGGAGCTGGCTTGAGAATTCTTTCTCCCTTTGTGCCCGCCCCCCACTTCATACATGTATGTTCTCTCCCAAATAAATAAATAAATCTTAAAAAAAAATAAAATGCACCCACACAGGCCTTCATCACACACCCTAAATCCCTCTTACTGTAGTAGGTGCTCAATAAATAGTTGGGAATTTGCTCCCTGAGCTTTGAAAGAGGTTTGGCCTTTAGAGTTGCCCTAATTTCTGTCATTTCCAGTTGAGGAACAGTTGAGGCTTCTATGTTTTGGTACTTTTGATTCTAAGACCCTCTCCTGTTTAGTTCACATAATCTTGAAAAAATTAAAGTTTTCTTTATGGTTCCTTACACATCCACACTGAATTACTTAGTAGAAGATGTGTGTGGTATGTCCAAATGACCCTGGGTTTTGGGAATCACAAAATCCTAGGTTCAAGAGTTGATGGTTATAAATTCCATTAATTTGAGCACATTATTTCATTTTTCTTAAATTTAGTGAGTTTGTTTTATTCTCAAAATTGAGTTAGTCATAATGACTTACAAGTAATTTATGAGGATTAGTGCTAGGATGTGAAAAAAAAAATGCCTGAGAAGGTGCTTGGCATTAAGAACATGCTCAGTAGTTGGTAGGCACACATTTTGAATATATATATGTATGCTTATTTATTTTATGTTTGTGTATATGCACATAGCTATGAGAAATCATGGATTTCAAAGATACAGAAGAAAGAAGCCTTTGAAGTCTATATGAAAAGAGCTTAGGAATTAATGTCCTTCTTTTATCCAAGGTATAAGTGCCTACCATGTTCAAAGAGCATCAATAGGATTAATATTCAGGATTTTCTTTGAAGTCCTAATACAGAAGGGCCTGGAAATGAAACCCATAGCTATTCCTATAGGGGGATAACTTCTTAATATCAAGTAACAGGCCCAGCGGGAAAACTAGGCCATTTCTGGTTTGCTGTATTTTCCTGTCTCCACATACACATGCTCTTGGTGCCATGAAGAAGGCTCAGAGGGGTTCAGTTGACTGGCAAGAGGTGAGCATGTTCCTTGCTTGGTCTGGGCTTAGAATCCACTTCCACAAATCCCCCAAGGGCGGGCTTGGGGGCCTTTGAGAATTCTGTACCTGAGATTGGGATCATTTTCATTCATCTTCAGACAGGCTTTAGGCCTGCATCTCTCAGGAAATTACAGTTCATTTTGTGATTGTTCAGGAGGGACCTCTTAAAATACCAGCGTCCAACAAACAAACCATCTCTATCTGCACAGGTCAGGGAGGCGGCATTCCCCCTCAGGGGACAGGAAGCAGGTTTCTCTGAAGTCCTGCAAAGGTTTCTTTTCACGTGCCATCTTTTCTTCCAGATCTGGAGAATGACAGAAAACCTATCCAGTTGGATTTAGGTGGGGTCAACTAAAGAATAATCACTCCCTTCACAAGACGGTTAAAATGAATCAAGCATTTCTGTAAATATTAAAACAGTTGGACACACGTTTTTCATGTAGTTTGTTGGTTCTTTTTCTTTTTGCTCCCCCCCCCCCCTTTTTCAGATGCTTTAGCACATTTGCTATCTGTCATGCTTCTGCCTAGTAGAATCAGGGACCAAACCAGAGATTAGACACAAACACAAAACAGGCTTTTTTTTTTTTTTTTAAGTAACCTCTTCTTTTTCTTTCCTTTTTTAAGTATTTATTTATTTTTTTAAGATTTTATTTTATTTATTCATGAGGGCACAGAGAGAGAGAGAGAGAGAAAGAGAAAGAGAGAGGCAGAGACACAGGCAGAGGGAGAAGCAGGCTCCATGCAGGGAGCCTGACACGGGACTGTATCCCAGTCTCCAGGATCAGGCCCTGGGCTGAAGGCGACACTAAACCGCTGGGCCACCAGGGCTGCCCTCTTTCCTTTTTTTAATGTGGTAAAAGGACTTCAATGTGAGAATTTAGTTTTTGGATTTTTCCAGTGCACAAATAAATTTAAAAAAGAATTTCTGATTTAGAAATTCTGAAGTAACTGAACCCATCATCTTTTAGAAGGCTTATTATTTTTTTTTAACATCTCCACTGTTTAAACTCTTTCTGCCTATCACCATGGTACCTGGGAGAATTTGGATATTTCACAGGCAAGCAGTTACTATGCAACTGCACAGATCAGAACACGCTAGCTGTGCCTTGCTTGTTATGTGATGTGTTGACTTTCAATTGATTTTAAGCACACTTTAAATGGTAATGAGAATGCTGAGCTGGGAGATAGCATATGGCTTTAACGATTTGATTCTAAGAAAGCAAGCAAACATTTAAAAATGATAGAGTTTCATGATAGCGGAAGTCAAGGTGAAATCTGAGTGTTTGAATGACAGAAACTATTTCTTCCCTCTCTATTATTTTTAGCTGGGCCTTTATTATATTTTATTGTGTTAATATGAAAAAATAAAGAGGAAAACCAGAATTTGCTATCGAACTTTGGATCAAATTAAATATGACATAAGGCTTTGCTCAAAAGGTATGACTCCTTTGGTGCTTTTGAACTCAAATCATCCTTTCAAGCAAAATTTAATATGAAAAGTCAATTAAAATATAATAAGGAAAATGTAGTTCAAGGAGCTGGAAAATGAGAGAAAATGTGTTCAGGCCATGAAAGAAAGATGAAGAGAAATATTAGCTATTTAGGCATGAACTACATTTATATATATAGCGCTCAGTACATATTCTTTTATTAACTGAGAAAAATATACGAGTAAATGAGAGCAGCCACTTGGAGATATTTGCTTTCCTCATGAGGAAAACCATCATGGTGGTGTCATTACTGAGTTTGTTTCCTTTATTTGTTCTACTGGATTTTCCTGACTGCTATTCCCAGCTAAATAGCAAAAGTCCATGAGGCTATTTTCTTCTTAAACTGTTGTATTTTCATAGTCTAAACTTAATACTAGAAATGAAATGCTGTCGGTTTTTAAGAGTTTTCAGGGCTGAAACACTTTGTGAGAAATTTTGTCTGTTCACAGAGATGTGGAAGTATCGTGCTTCTACTTCTGCAGAAACCTAAAGTTACCGGTGAAATATATAGTCGGACGTGTGGCTTTAAATTATATGCTGATAGGATGTGACAGCTGAATGGGATCACAGAGAGGATATACTCTGGTGGCATTTTTGTGTGCCAACAAAATTGACTTATTCACAACCATAAGTATAATTTCTGCAGTTGGGAAAGAACCCTTTGATCTCTGCTTTAGACTCATGTTGGTAGCCCTACACTTGTTAGTGTTTCACTGTAGTTGTTTCATTTGAAACTCCTAACTCTAGATACTTCATGTAGAACAGTTTTACATCCAATGATGAAAGTAATGATAAACATTTATTGTGCCTTCAGTCCATTCAGGCCATTTGCTAAGTAAAGACTTTGTATAGATCCCCTCATTTAATCTTCACACCCATGTTGTAAGGAATTTTTGGATTAGAGGAGTTAAATGATTTACTAAATGCCCACCGCTCATGGCAGAGCAGGTGTCTGGACATATAAGTATGTCTGATTGTATTTCATTTATCCTTGAATTGCACATATTTCTTAATTGAGTGAAGTGATTCTACTGAAATTCTCAACTTTGACTTTCAAGGGAGTTTTAGATTGCAGTGTGCAAGCCATACTTATCAACCCAGGTACTAGCAGCAGATTCAGGAAACCAAGTCTTCTCTGTCATCCCCATCAACCCATTATATTTGCTTTATTTATTGTGGG
Source organism: Nyctereutes procyonoides (assembly GCF_905146905.1). Taxonomy (NCBI): domain Eukaryota; kingdom Metazoa; phylum Chordata; class Mammalia; order Carnivora; family Canidae; genus Nyctereutes; species Nyctereutes procyonoides. The sequence goes on along the minus strand of NW_026575139.1, from coordinate 15,254,614 downwards.
GCTTGGCTTCAGGTGGTAATATTCAGATGCTCAGTGAAATTCCTTTAAATTTCAAAGCTAATTCTCAGTTGGACCCAACAGGTGGCACTCCTTCCTTGGGACTCATGGGATTTTCACGCTAATAGAGACCTTAGATTAGGCATTGTGAAAACCTTTTTTTTTTCCTGTTATGGTTTTAATATTCAAGAGGAGAAATAAAATGATTCTCCTCAAGGCCACACATTTAGTTAGTGACAACACTAAGACAAAGATCCAAGTCTCTGGATTCTTTCTACTAATCAGACAGCCTTTGTTTAAAAAGTAATGTCAAGTAATAGATTTAATCTTATATGGCTTATTTCATCCAGCTATACATTAGGATGAAATAGGGGAAGTGGGCTTTTTTTGTTTTAAATTCAGATGGCATATGCAAACCGCTTTTGGTCCCATGAAATACTCTTGCCTCAGTAGGCCAAAAATATTTTCCAGTATCAAAGATGACCATGTTTTGGCTGCTTCATTCCTAGACCATGAATAGTATTAATAACCACCATCAAGCTGGTAGCTATCATAAATACCCTATGTTGCTATTGCTAAATTTTAAAGTAACTCGGTAAGGCAGGTATCATTATTCCTGTTTACTGAGAGAGAACCATGACTCAGTGAAGTTAAATGATTTTTTGCAATGTCATATAGCTACTCGTTAGAATATTCAGTAGTTGAACACTGGTTTCTCTAACTATAAAGCTTAAATGTTTCCCTCTGTACCACATTGGCCTAACAAAATGAAAGTTAATTAATATTGAAGAATTATCGAGTATGTCTAACAATGCCACTCACAACAAAATTAATTTCGGCTTTTTAAAAAAGATTTTATCTATTTATTCAGGAGAGACACACAGAGAGAGGCAGAGACACAGGCAGAGGGAGAAGCAGGTTCCCTCTGAGGAGCCTAATGTGGGACTCCATCCCAGAATCCCGGGATCATACCCTCAGCCGAAGGCAGATGCTCAACCACTGACCCACCCAGGTGTCCCTAATTCCTGCTTCTTGAATTGCACCTTAGACATTCAGTTTCATCATTCGTTCATCTATCTTTTCTTTCTCTCCTCAGTGAGTTAATGAAACCCTGTGCATTTCACAAGTGAGGAAATCAGGTCATAGCAAGATTAAGTAACTTCCCCAAGGTCATACAGCTAGAAAGTGGCAAATCTGGGATTTCAGTCCAAGACCCAAATAAAAAAGATAGGCTATATCCAGCTCTGAAGATGTTTAAATGACAGTATCCTCACAAGCAGTGGGAATAAACTTTTGAGTGGGGCAATACAATGATACTCTCAGGATATTCCTATAAGTAGAAAGTGGCTAGAAAGACTGGGGACAAAATATGAGACAAATGTAGTTTAGCTCTGTTTGAGGGCAATAGCTAATATAGGAAGAGAAATCTGTAAAGTAAGAATTGCCCTCACTAGTGACTCATTTGGATGGTAAGTCAGGAGGAAGTAGGAAGAGTGGGTACCACTACTGTGGGTAACAGGGGATGTTGATGTCATCGGTCAAAATGAAGAAGTTGGAAGAAGAGCTTAAGAGATTGAAGTTCCAGATGGATGGATGCATGACTGCTAATATCTGTGGGTTTGGGAATTAATTCAGATGTAACAATGTTGGAACTGGGTTGAAGATTTGGAATCCAGTTTTATACATTTAATCATGTATTGAAGAGAAGGCACATGGGGATAGAACTATAATGACTGTCCACATTTTGGGGTTGGGAGGAAAACAGATGTGGTCAGAAAAATAAGAGGGCTACCAGGATATCAGAGAAACTGATGGAAAGGAGAGTTTAGGGAAAGGAAACATGGTCAAGGGTAACAATCCTTGTAGAGAAGTCAAGGTGAAGGAAGATTGAAATACACCATTAGATCTTATATTTGGAAATCATACAGTGGATTTTTTAGGGAGTCATTTCAAATAGTGTAAATGGGATGAGAAGAAGCCAGAGAGTAAGACATAGAGATAATATAATTTACATAAATGCGAAGAGAAAGGCAAAGAGGGAGCTTGTATTGAGACATGGGTTTCGGAATAGTGAAGATCTGATCAGCGTTGTCATCAAAGAAGACCTAGTTGGAGGTCAAGCCTTTGTCTTATCCATTCCAGGTGCTTAGTAGGTAATTGTTGAGTATTGTCACTTAGCATTTTATGAACACAGAAAGATGGGTATTACTCTCATTTTATTTATTTATTAAGAACACCGTAGAATCAAATAAACAAATGGAAGCCATGTCCTCTGGCCTGCAGAAGGGAGGGGAGGAAGTTGGATGAAGAGCACAAGGTTAAGTTCACAAAGAAGAAGGTTCGCTTACGGCCAATCAGGGATTACAGCTCAGGAAGGTGATAAAGATGTAGGGACAGAGGCTGATGTGATGAAGGGAGCACAGGATGAGATGTAAGGGAAGGAAAATGTGAAAGAAACCACCTAACAGAATGTGGCCCAGGGCAGGCAATAAACTGACAGTCCAAACCCATCAGGGCTGGGTTGAGCGCTCCATGGATTCATAGACCATTGTCGAGCCATTTTGTCAGCATTGCTTACAAGACTCTTTGAACTTTAAATGACACAGCGTGATCTTAATAAAGAGGTCCTGGAGCACAGCCAGGCTTCCAAGACTAAAATTATGCCTAACATCACCAATTCCCTAGAGAGAGTGTGGCCCTCTGGATAATGGAAGACAGCAGGCTGCCGTAGCAGCTGGTTATTGGCAAGCTGAAGTGGATGGATGGCCTGGGGAGAAAAGCCCTAAAGATCTTTCTGCCCCAGAGTAAAGAGCGTAACCTTGGAATCAAAACACTTGGGTTTAAACCCAAACTGTACAACCCACTACCTACATGAGATTGAACAAATCCCTGGAACTGCCTGAGCCTCAGTTTTGCCATTTATAAAATGGCCCAGCCATAAGACTTGGCTTATAGAAATGGGAGGATCAAATGAGATGTATGGGGGACTACATTGTAAATTGCAAATTCTATGTGAATATTATTTCTTTCCTAAGTATCATTATTATTTGTAAAGCCACAGAGATGTGGATGGCTAACAAACAGTACTAGCAGGAGGAGTACCCTGTATCTGAGTACTGTATCTGGCATGCAGTATTTGTTTTTATGTCCACCATGGAATGTTCTGAATATGAGGCTATACAAACAGTTGTTCCTAGAAGTCAAGTAGAAGACTTTAGTGTCTATGACGAATAGTGCTTCTTGGTCTATATGGAGGAAAATCTTTCACAATAGACATTTGATTTTTTTAACCATATCTAAAATCTATCATTAAATACTAATTTCTAGGTGCGCCTGGCTGGTGCAGTTGGTTAAACGTCTAACTCTTGGTTTCAGCTCAGGACGTGATCTCATGGTGGTGATGCTGAGCCCTGAGTCAGGCTCTGTGCTCAGCATGGAATCTGCTTGAGATTCTCTCTCCTTCTCCTTCTACCCCTCCCACTTGTGTGCTCTCTCTCACTCTCTCTCTCTCTCTCTTTATGTATAGTAGGGGGTAGAGAAGTCTATTTTCTGGGTATAAATATATTTGCATATATATGCACACATACTGTATAAATGCATATAAAAATTTACATGTATGCTACACAAAATATACCTACCCGATTTTCTTTGCCCTAGCCTACAAAGCTGTCTTTTGAAATGATGATACATTTTTTTTCCAGTTTCTCAAAGTAAGCATCTTGCTGTAACAACTTTGGAATAGTCCCTGTGCTCAGATTTGGAGTCACTGCTACAGAATCATTCCTGTTATGTTCCTGGCTCTTCTCCCGCCCCAGCTCCTCTATTGGAAGGCAAGATGGCGCTCCCAATTTAATCAAAGCACCCTGTAGCTCAGAGAACAAATTGGAGAAATCAGGATTGATTACATTTCTGTGCTCTCTTTGTCTTCATCAGGGATTGTTCAAAGACAAGTTAGAGTTTTCAAAGTGAGAGTAGCTTAAGGGGGCTCTACATTCAGTACAGAAGATTGTGATTTGATAAGAGCTCCAATTATTATGAGAAGCGAAATAGAAAAGTTGAGTGTAATTTTGCTTTAAGAACCATACCTTCACATCAATGACTTCATTTGCCCTGTGGCGGAATGTATCTGGCAATTTATTTATTAGGAAACAAGTTGCTACAGTGTCATAAATGGATGGCATACCCTTCAATGTGTGAGAATTCTGTGTAGAGATCCTTCATTCCTGTTGAAAATGAAACTAATAACCATTTGGAAGATATATATGCCATAACCCTAGATGAATGATCATCTCTGTTCTTTGGTTTATGTTGAGGGGAGTCTTGAGGTGATTTTCTTCTTTACAACTAGATAGGGAGTTGGAAATGAAACTGGTCTCAAATGACACTTTCTTTCCAAGTCCTTCAGATATTCCCAAATATCCCTCTTTCTTTTCAGCCTGTATATAATTTTGTTGATGTCTCTATTTATGGCAGTTATGACCTTCTGCCTTCAATTATTCATTTATCCATCTTCTCTCCTAAGTAACGTGCAGGCAAGAACTTGAACTGATTTATTTCTGAATTCCCTGAAGGCACTTAGTATAGAGCCCTCCACTTAGCTCTCGCTCACTTGGTAGCTGCTGCAGCTGTTCCAATGAGGTAAGCCCCAGAGAACAGTAGATAGAGGCCTCTTTGCTTGTGTCTGTAGGAAAGACGAAAGTCGAGGTTCTGGGCATCAATTATTATTAAGAGGGAAAAAAAAAGACTTGTGTCATAATGCTTTCTAGAATAATGGCATTGACTGAATAACTGATAAGCTCAAAGCCAGCATATAAAGAGTGACCCTGTCTTATTGTTCATTGATGACTGAAGCCCTCTGCTTGAGGACACGTTGTGGCCAGATAAATAACTTCTGATAGAAGATGAAGGAGTTCCTTTTTATTTTTCTTCTCTTGTCTTTTTGTCAGATCTTGGCAGGTAATTGAGACCTGGATTAAGAATGGAGAAAAGGTCAGAGATGTACATTGTACAGATTTCTGGGTAACAAAAAGAGTACCCCCACTGTTTTTGATGGGACCATTTTGACTTTGTTCTAGCCCACTGCTTTTGTTCAAGCTCACATTATTGCTTTCTTTAATATTATTTCTATGAACTCAAGAACTTTAAAAGCTATCTTACCTCAATTAATGCCACCCTGTTTTACTGTTTTTAAAAAAAAAATTGTGGAATTTTTGTTGTTGACTTTGAGGGGTGAAATGGGTTGAAAAAATTGTCACTTATTTTAACATTGGAAAGGAGCTTGAAGTAGAAGCAAGTCCAGTTCCTTTCATATGTGTGACACAATACCTAGGAAAGTTAAGTGACATGCCTGTGTTAGCAGAACATGCAGAAGTAAAATCAGGATCTCCAAAAACTCTCCCAGGTCTTCCTTTAGTTTTACCTTATTTAATGCTCTCTCCACTGCGGTTTTCTGTTGCCTGGTACTCTTCTCTAACATGCATATTTATTTACCCAACCAAAAGTTGTGAACTTTTCAAGGACTCGGATCATATCTTTGACCTCTTTTGACCTTGCACAAGCAAGCCTGAGCTTTTGAACATTATTATTCACAGTAGGTCACCCTTCAAGGATTAATGGTGGCTGTGGACAGCATTTGTTTGCACAAATTGCCACGGATGAAGAAATTGAGGGAGAGTTGGAAAACAACAAAAGGGAAAAAATAATTACATGCAAGATAAAGAAACCTAAGGATTGTTTAAAAAAAAAAAACAGAGAAGGATTTCTTTTTGTTCTTATTGTTTTTGAAATTGGACTAATGGCAGAGGAAATAAAAAGATGCAGATAAAATAAATTGCTCTAAATCACTGCAGCTCAGAGCAGTGCTAGAGAAATACCTTCAAAGAGGGCTTAGTGAATGGGAACAAAATTAGTCTTTCCTGCTGTGTGTGTGTGCAGAGGGGTGGACCGTGGCGGAGAGTGGTTAGGAAAGAGAATGGGAAGACCACAGTAGCCCTCTTAGCCTAGGTCTGGCTGTCAATGCTGGTTAGCGAGGACGGGACGCTTTGACACAAAGGGTTCAGAATCATCACAGATCACAAAAACACCAGTAAGGATTCATAGCCCTTTTGGTGCATAACTGCAGTGCACCTGATAAATAATTCAGGTAGTCAGAAGTGCTTGGTAGGGCGGACTTTAAGTGTGCTTTTTCATCTTTTCCTTTAATAACATCCCAGGTTTCCATCTGATTTAATTAAATTTACACTCCCCGCTTTCAGTTGTCTTTCTTTCTTTCTTTCTTTCTTTCTTTCTTTCTTTCTTTCTTTCTTTCTTTCTTTCTCTTTCTTTCTTTCTTTCTTCCTTTCTTTTTTTTCTTTCTTTCTTTCTTTCTTTCTTTCTTTCTTTCTTTCTTCTCTTTCTTTTTCTTCCTCTTTCTTTCTTTCTTTCTTTCTTTCCTTCTTTTTCTCTTTCTTTCTTTCTTTCTTTCTTTCTTTCTTTCTTTCTTTCTTTCTTCTCTTTCTTTCTTTCTTTCTTTCTTTCTTCTTTCTTTCTTTTTCTTTCTTTCTTTTCCCCTCCCTCCTTCTTCTTCTCCTTCTCTTCCTCCTCCTTCTCCCTCTCTTTCTCTTTTTTCTCTTTTTCATCAAGAAAGATCATTTAGAAAAAAAAAGAAAGGTCATTTAGGGAACCCACTGTTTTGTTTTCCTTTAGCTACATTTGCCTTTCGAGAACTCACAACTCTAGTTGGAAATAGGGAGCAGTATTTACTTTGGCTATGGTAGCTGTCTCCACTGGATAGTGCTTATCAAGTTTGCTTAAGTTTTTGCCTCAATAATGACTTACAGGTTTCCTAGGTTTTAGGGCTGATAGAAGGATGATATGCTTTTGAAAATGTATATAGTGTACATGTTATTTATCTAAATCAGGCACAATCAGGACAGGTATTTCATTTTAATTTAAAAAATTGTAAAAATATTTAATCATAACTTATATGCACACAAAACAAAACCATGTAAGTGGACAATAATTTGCCAAGCTTTTGATGTAGGGTCCAGAGTTTCAGCTGCATATGGAACCTGATTGGATTAATATTGTTTTCTTCCCCAAATGCATCAACTCTGATTTCCAGGTTCCTTTCTTATATGGGAATTAAGGTGTCTAGGCACTAGGAGAGTAATCTGATTATGGAACCGTAACAGATTTTAAGAACCTGCTTTCTCCATTTTTGCCTTCCATAATGTGCTGACAACTTTAACTGACTTGCCATTAAAACAAACAAACTAGTTTTTCTAGACTATTCAACCATGTTTTCATATGAGTAACTCCCTTTTTGTACTTCTGTTTTGTTGCTTTATTAAATAAAAAATCTTTATTCTAACTCTATAATTACAGTACAAAAGCATAACTAACATAGTGTGGTTCGGAACTCTTGGTAGGCATAGAACTCCTAACAAGTCAAGAGTAGGTGTAGAGGTGCTACAAGAATATCTGAGCAGCCACTAACACCCAAGATGCCACTGGTACAGCGAGTGAGGGTACGTTAAGATAGTATTTTTGAGTATATTGATTAAGTGGAATATTGGTAAGGAGTTTTCTGCTGTGTACATCCCAGCCATTATATATCTAAGATGTGTAACCTTCACAAAATTAAACACTTAATGCCTCCAATCTATATCACTAGAATGGCAATAATAATAGTTACTTCTTAGGTTGCCATGAGAACTAAATGAGTTGACAAATCTCTAGCATGTGGTGTGCATTTCACAGTTTTGCATGCCACTCAGCACGTTACCTCTTATTCTTTGTACTTCCATGCTTGGTATTCTTACCTCCAGTCTATGAAAGTATCACTCAACATTTTTTTAATTGCCCCCGTTAAGGAGGTTGCCCAAATATTTTCCTAAAGCTCCTCTTCCCTTGTGCTGTTTTACTACTGCGGATATACAGTATGTCTGTTTGTATGCTGTGGTCACTTGAAAGGCCGTAAGCTGTCATAGTATCTAAGATTTTCTTCTCTTTTTCCCAAGACCCAGGTTTTACTCACCTTGGGGATTATATCACCCTTCTAGAGAATGCATGGTCTATTGTATGTTGAGTGATCATGCCTCCCTCCACCCAAGGCTCTGGGCACTGCATGAGAGTGGGGCCAGCTCCTTATGTGACTGAGCAAGTGAATGTGGGAGTCATGCTCCCTTCCCTTCTGGATGCTCTGACTCTGAGACCAACACTTTAGATTTGGCAGCTGTTGATGCGGAGAACCCAGTAAACAGTTGAAGCATATCAATGAATTTTAGAGCCTGAGAGACCAATTAGAGATAGACAATATACTTTTCTTAATAACCGCTTAGCAATTTTCATTTTTTATTAATGATTATCATCAAAAGTACAAAGTCCTTATTCACTGGCCTGAAAAATAGGGAGTGGATGGATTCTTGGAACTTCTGGGGATATGACCATGGCACTTGAGAAAAAAAGATTTTCATTCCAAAAGTAGGAAATGCATAAGGCCTAGGAGCTGGATTCAGTTCAGAGTGGAGGTCCAGAGGGAGGACTTTTGAGTGGTACACAAATAAATCACTTTACAGTCCTGCTCTTAGAGTGGGGCATAAGTGAGCTGTTTCTTCATCATCTTGTTTTATGATTGACTCTGGCATAGCTTTCTTTTCCACTGTATTGTGAACTATTGAAGTGAGCTATCTCTGTCAGTCTGCATGGGCTGCCATAGCAAAACACTGCAGACTGGATGGTTTCAACCACTGACATTTATTTTCTCACAATCCTGGAGGCTGGACATCTGAAATCAAGATGTCAGTGGGGTTCTGTGGCCTCTTCTCTCCTCGGCTTGTACATGGCCATCTTCTTTCTGTGTCTTCACATGGTTCTTTGCTGTGTAACTGTGTCCTGATCTCCTCTTCTTAGAAGGCACCAGCTGGATTGGATTAGGGCCACTCTAATGACCTACTACAAACCTAGTTACTCAGTTAAAGACTCTGCCTCCACATATGGTCACATTCTGAGGTTCAAGAAGGTAGGACTTTAACACATGGGCTTAGCCGGGCACAACTGTGTCCATGACAATCCACTACATGTCATGTGTGGATTCCACAGTGAATGGATGAATGACTGAATGGATTTTTATTTATTTATTTATTTATTTATTTATTTATTTATTTATTTATTGTCAAGTTTGAATTGGTAATTCTATCAATACTTGTGAGTTATTAACAAGTTTCTTAAAACTTGTATATTTCTTTCACACTAAGAGAGATAACATTCCATGGCAGTATTTGTGTTTATTCATTGGCTATGCAGAGTTGCTCCCTCCATGGAAGCTGGTCCCCTAATCACCCGAAGAGCCACCGACACAAGCAGGCCTGCCCCAGACTTTTGTAAATCTTATTAACAAATTGTTTAAAAAAGTGTGTACAGTTCTCCTATGTGACTGAGCTGCCTCTTAGAATGTCCTGATTTAGAATTCTCAAACTCCACCACATTCTGCATGGAAAGTGATACTATGGAGAGAACTGGTACCAAGCATCTTCTCTGCTCTTAGGGATTCCATCCTGAAAAGGGCCTTGCACACACACACACACACACACACACACACACACACCAGCCCTGCACTCCCTCCACCCAGATAAACAGGCCTAGAAGTGCTGTAACCTTGGGAAGACAGACCCTTCTGAGCAGCCAGCCAAGGCCCTAGGAGAAGGTTTCTGCATCCTGGCTACTCAGAGTATAGCCTGGAAGGGGCCATATAGGCTTCAGATGGTCACGGCCTTTGGGCCTGTGCACATCTTGCCCTGGTGGGAGGGTGCAGGTCACAAATCTGATGGTGGTACTGTGGTCAGTCACAGTTCTTTCAGGAACTCTCACTGATTTTGAGATTATTCCCATACTCTGACTCCCCTGAAGAGTGAGCAAGAGAGTCAGGGCACAGAACATTCTGAGGAAACATTATGGTCAGGGCTTAGCAACAACCAAAGGAAGCTAACAGAGGTGGTTGTTTCACCTGAGACTCTCTCCATTAAGTCTTGACCCTAAATCTCCATTTTCTGGCCCCAGAGGTCCCACAAAAGGGTCCCTCATCCCTTGGGAAACAAAAAAGAAACAATTTGGCTGTAGAAGCATATGAGCTTTCAGGTGGAAGCAGAAAATACCCAGGTTCCTGCCCACCTGGTGTGGTGCCCACCCACAGCAAGAAGCCAGGCCTCAGTGCCCACCCTTCTCAGGTGAGCGAGAACAGCCTCTCTGGAAGGATGTACCCCTGCCCAACCCTGGATAGAACTGGCAAATTTTTTGTCACTAGGAACACTAAAAGCTGCTTTTTAAAATTATCTAAGGTTGTTTGCTACGCCATGCTCATAGCTTCAGGAAAAAATAAAAAATAAAAAAAAAATTTAAAGAGTCAGTGCTTTTCCTCACCACATAGAATAATTTATAGTAGGGACCAATTTACTTGCTAGGGAACAGCGGGTGGTCTGTGCCTTTCCCAGTGAAAGGGACATTATGCTAAACAGGGTGGCTGGCTTCAGTGCTCAGGATAGAAGGGGAGAGACCCTTCTAATTAATTATGTGGCTCTCTTTACCCAGCATGGGTACCTCACTTTGTCTTTAAAGTTCTTATTTAGTCAAAGTTGTATTTCTTTTATTTATTTATTATTTATACTCCATCTATTTCCAAAGAGAATTTGAGACAGCTGAAAAATGTGGGGCTTATTTATCCCAAAACAGGACACTGAAGGAGAAAATTCTGCTAGAAGCATGGAGCTTACTTTTCCTCCCCAAGCTCCTCTTTCCATAACATTTTCTGTTCTACTCTATCCTTTTTCCCCTAAAACTTCTTTCAGCTCTTTGCTTTACAGATTCAGATTGTCTCTTTCGATCCTTACCTTCTCTCATCAAACCCTCCCTGCTCTAGTCCATTTAATCTTGGGCTTCCCATTGCCCTTAGAATAAAATCCAGATGGCTTGCCCAAGTCATGATGTTTTGTGTGACCAGGCCCATCAGTGGCCCTCTGTTCGCTACACTCCTCACTAAATGCTATAGCCACATTGGTCTTTTAGTTCTAGAACGAGGTTAGGCTCTTCCTCCCTTGGGCCTTTGCACCTGCTCTTATTATGCCCAGACGTTCTGTTGGCCTCTCTCTTCTCATGCACTGCCCTCCCTTGTCCCAGATCCCTCATTCATTACAACTCCTCATTTTTTGGGAATCCCGTGTTCCAAGATGTCATCTGTGATGGCCATAGCTAAACCCACACCTGTCACCTTTATTTCCTTCATGACATTGCTCACAGTTTTATCATTCTCGTCTCATGTGTATAGTTTTTTTTTTCTTTTCTGTCTTGCTTTCTAAACATGCCACTTTCTTAATTGTAAAGACTTTATTTATCTTTTTCACCTTTGCATCACAAAGACCGCACACTGTCCCAGGCACATGGTAAGTAGCCTCTCAACAATTGTTTGATGAATGCATGAGTGAGAAATACTAGCCCTAGGCAAAGGTGGGATCCACTTCACTTGATTTAGAAGGTCTGCCAAGAATGTTTGGGTTTCTAGAGAGAGTAGCATTCTAATCCAAAGGAATTGGTTTATAATTATGACATTTTAGGCATCAGGGACTTGCAAGGAAAGGTTTTTGAGGAAACTGTATCATGTTAAGTGGCTACCCACTCAAAGTGCGTTTTCCCTTGACCTATTTCTCGAATGTTTTGTCTCAGACAGCAGACCTGCCATTTAGATGTAATCCCTTAGAAGATAAACCTTGTCAGACCAATCCTGATACTCCCTAAGGCCTGAGAAGTGTGTTTTTTAGTCAAGCGTGAGAATGTAGCTAAGCAAGCAGCAAGTAATCTGATCTCACTTCCTACAGATGATCAATCTCAATGTTTTAATCTGCTTTATCATCCCAAACATCATGTTTACCCTTGAATACTTGAGTTTTTAATTTTATTTAGTAGCGAAGAATGGAACTATTTTCTGGACAACTATTAGGTAGCTGAGACAAAGATGAAAAAAACAGTCCAAACTATCTTCTTGCCTGAGGTGTGTGTGTGTGTGTGTGTGTGTGTGTGTGTGTGTGTGTGTGTGATTGGGAAACCTTCAGCTGTGTTGTTGCCCTCTTGTGGCGGCTTTGTGTACATGGCCCCAGGTGGCAGTGAGTCCTATAGTTTGCGTTCCCTAATGAAAAGAAAGAAAGGAAAAAAAAAAAAAAAAGTCATCATGATCCTGTTCTGGTGTGTGTGTATGTATATGCTTGTCAGGGGTGTGGGGGAAGCATTTTTTTTTTAAACAAAGAATTAAGTGGTTAAAGTTGATTGACAACATATAATTAAAAAAACACAAACTTTCTGCATTGAGGATAAAGTTTGAAGCCCACAGTGTTCATAACTGAAAGGAGTGCTCTGACTGTGTATAAACCTGTAAAAGGATCTGCTTGTATGTTTAAATTCTCTTTTGTTTGGGAAATATCACTTAACATTTCGTTCAAATAAGAAAAGCTGCCAGTGTAGATTCTTTTCAAGATAGCTTTTAAAATCTGTTGTGTATTTTTAAAATTTTGCTTTGAATGATTCCTTTTGTGCAATGTGAAGCTTACCCTGGGCACGATACTAATGGCTCTCCTCTGGGGTTTGATTTTAAGTCTTGAAAAAAAAACTCGATTTTATTTTACCCTATTTCTGCATGCTGGAGCAGATGCCCTTGAGAAAAAGGAAAGGTCAAGGATAGGAAATAATCATCTTTCTTTTGTTTCTTTTTTCCCTCCCATCCCTCAAATCCCGAAATAGTCCCCTGAACATAGCCTGACACTTCAACGTGACAGGTGTTCTGAAGATGAGGAAGCGCACTGTGAAACCTGTTTATTCAGTGAGGAAATTTTGTACCATTTACATTCAGAGCCATCCCTATGATACCAAAAGAGGCTTGCGCAATGAATTTTTCATTTTTTAAACTCAAAACCAGATAACTCACCTGCAAATACACACTATGTAATTTCATTTCATGTGCTGATCAATATCACTGACTGAAATGTATTCTCCTTGTGAGGGAGACAACGAGATTTTCTGTTTCATTATGCATATTACATATGTGGTGCAATATTTTGGTGGGAAAATGGGTCATGTTTATATTTTTGGATTCAGTTGATTTTTTTCTATGAGCTTTTTTATAGCTCTCAAAGTTCCCGGCCTGTTTTGTATGGATTCTATCTCTGCAGAATGGTAAAGGAGTATGCAATTAAAGCACAGTTGAGCTGTCACCCTGAAATTTGTATAAATATAGATAAGTTATTGGCATTGTATGGGAAGAAACACTTGAGATTTGTTGTTGCTTTGAGGTTTTTTTGTTTGTTTTGTTATTTATGTATTTATTTATTTACAGAGTTTTTGTAGTAGACCATAAGGACTTGCCTGAATTTCGGTCAAAATCATCATAGAACTAAAAAGTTAGGTATCTAGGGTGATCAGACGTGCCTTTCATCAAACCAAGTTTGTAATAATGGGTCAGACTGACCCCATTTCAGTTCATAAAAGCACCGAATTTGATGTTATTTTGCAAAACAAGTACAGTGCTGTGGCAATTACAATTGTTCTCTCGTTGCATGTTTTATGCCCTTTCCTAAGGTTACCTAGTTTCTTGGTCTTTGATGACTGTTCATCTATCTCTCTATCTATCCCTCCATCTCTCTGGGTAGGTTAGTGTTGCTTAAAACCTTTGAAGCCTTTTCCGAAATATTGGCTTGGTGGTTCCTTATGGGACCTCAGGTTGAAGATGTCGAAGAGTTTTTACAGACTGCCTCTTCAAGCAAAGTAATCCATCTGAAGGTCATTTTTGATTCATCTATTTATTCTATAAACACATCTTGAATATCTGCCATTTGCTATTTTAGGCTCTGGGAAAACAGTAGTGAGCAAAAGCAGTCCAACCTCTGCCTATGTGGAGCTTACAGGGGACAAAGATAGGGGTCAGGAGCAAGGCCTTGCGGCTCGTGCATGAGTTCAAATTCTGTTGCTGTCCCCGAGCTGCTGATCGGCTTTGGAGAAGCTATATAACTCAGGGCTCCATTCTCTCTGTTGGGGTAATAACAGTATCAGATGTATTGCTTTATATTGAGTCAGCACATGGAAGGTTCTTAAAAGGTACCTGAACCTGCACATGCTAAGCCAGAAATTCTCTTAAGACGTTGCAGTGCATAAGTCAAGTGGGTGTTTCGCTGTACAGGTAATGAGCTAAGAGGAGAGGCTAGGATGGAGATTGTGGATTATGCTTTATTTGCATACACAGGGATCCCTGGGTGGCGCAGCGGTTTAGCGCCTGTCTTTGGCCCAGGGCACGATCCTGGGGACCCGGGATCTAATCCCACGTCGGGCTCCTGGTGCATGGAGCCTGCTTCTCCCTCTGCCTGTGTCTCTGCCTCTCTCTCTCTGTGGGTGTGACTATCATAAATAAATAAATAAATTATTAAAAAAATATTTGCATACACAGATGATAATTTAAACTTGGGGCTTGGATGCCATGTCCTGCAGAAGAATGAGAAAAGCACCTGGATCCAAGCTTACTGGACTCACACTGAATGCCTAGATTGAGGAAGGGGAGCCTGCAAATAGGAAATAGGAGGAGCAAGAGGAAAACCAGCAGACTGTGATGTCAGAGCGATCAGAGAATGAGAAGGTTTCAGAAAGGGCATGCACAGCAGGTCTAACTGATGCTGGGAGATAAAGAAAGAAGACAGACAAAAGCCCTTTGGATTTACCAACCCAGGGATGATTGCTGACCTCAGTGAGACATGCTTGTGTGAAAGCAGGGGCAGGAACCAGTGTAGAGATTGGTGGAGGGAGATGGGTGAGAGGTGAGAAAACAGAGATGTAGATTGTGAACCATTCTTTTGAGAAGTTTGGCTAAATGTTGGGAGAAAACAGCAGCATCAGGAGGGGGGATTTTTTTTTTAAATGGAAAATACCAGAGAATGTTTATTATTTTTAATGATATTAATCAAACAATTAATTATTTCAGAGAGAGAGTGCAAGCGAGGGATGCCCAGAGAGAGAGGGACAAGCAGACTCTGCACTGAGGGTGAGGCTGCACATGGAGCTCCGTCTAAGGATCCTGAGATCATGACCTAAGCTGAAACCAAGAGTCGGATGCCAAACCAACTGAACCACCCAGGTGCCCCCAGAGAATGTTTAAAAGTAGATGCACTTTGAAACAGAGAGATTGCGTACACAGGGAAGGAGAACATAGAGGGTGTTATTCTAGAGAGGCCTGTAGGGCCAGAGCTCCACAGAGGTGATGGATTGGTCCAGCTCTAAGGGAAAGAAAGTGGATGCAGATGTAGGTGGGCTGAGGTTTCTGGCAGCAGGAAGACAGGGGAGATCCTGTCTGATGTCTTCTGCTTATCTTCACATTGAAGTCATGCTGTCTACTGAAAGTGAAAGAAGTTAGGGAACCTAAGGAGAGTGAAGACCGACTCCATCTTTGAGGAGACTGAGAAAGAAGTATTCCAGAGAAGTAGAACAGAGTTGCTAGGCAGAGTGCAGGCTTATTGCAAGTTGGTGATTCCCTAGTTAAGGTAGGCCTTATCTGGGGGCAGCTCAGGTGGCTCAGCGGTTTAGCGCTGCCTTCGGCCCGGGGCACAATCCTGGAGACCCGGGATCGAGTCCCACATCAGGCTCCCTGCATGGAGCCTGCTTCTCCCTCTGCCTGTGTCTCTGCCTCTCTCTCTCTCTCTCTCTCTGTGTCTCTCATGAATAAATAAATAAAACCTTAAAAAAAAAGGTAGGCTTTATCTATGCTATTACATGACTTTCTCTGGTAAGAATCTGAAACTCAGGTAGGTACAGGGGAGATGGGGTTTGTTTGTTTGCTTGATTGGTGCAATGATAAAAACAGGGCAAGGGAACCTGGGGTCTTGGCAGAAGAATTTTTGATATACTAGATTGCACACCCTAAACCAATAATTCAAGGAGGAGAATGAGGTGGGAAGAGCACCACATTTTTCTTTCTTTTTCTTTCCTTTCTCATCAGAAAAACTGAGCTGGCATTCTGTGGCTAGGATTTACGACAATTTGAACTTGAGTAAGTCACAGATTTCTCCAAGCTTATCTCCTCATTTGCAAATTCAAGATAATAATGACTTCTTTCTCATGGCTCTGTGAGTATGGCACTGTCACTAGCAGTGGTCGGCACTCAAGAGGTATTTGACTATTTGGCGGAATTTGAACTCAAGTTAAAAATATATCAGAGCCTAGGGGTGCATACACTGGTCATACTCACCTGCTTATTTCTTCTGCTGAATAATCAAGGACAGTATAAACAGCAAGTTCAAATCTCTGGTTCTATCCCAACATAGTTTGCTCCCTCCCCCCCAAAAAAGGAAAGGAAGGAGGAAAGAAAAGAAGATGATTTCTCATTCCTTCCTTCTGCACTCTAGGTGAATGCTGGAAGAATGTCTTGGGGGGCATAATGGACTGGGAGACAGCATGGAAAGGGATACAAGTATTCAGAGTGAGCATTGCATGTTTGGGTTGTAGGGCAAAAAATAGAAGAAATCTTTCAGACTTTCTGGAGTCAAGTGTTCTTATGGGATTGCTTAGAAACAGTCCCTTGCCAGGGGTCAGGGAGGGATTGGGGGGGGCAGATCTAGCAAGATCTTTCTTAAGATTACTGTTTGTTATATTACTGATCTCACTTTCTACAGATTTTTTCCCTTATAATTCAAGAAATTCTTGATACCTAAGGCATCTCATCTCAAGCTACTTGTATACACAAGGTGGCCATGTGTTGGGCAGTTGTGACTAGCTTTACTACTTCAACAGCTTTTCCCATAGTGGCCCCACATAAAGAGTTTCCCAAGCTGTAAAATGTGGTGACAGCCACCTTGGGGTTCTTTGAGATGAAGTAGGCAAGGAAGCTTTGCTGTCTGTTTTGCTAGCAGCCTGTCAGTGGCCATCAAGTCCTTCAGATTCCTTCAATACTTGGCACCTTAATGCTGCCCATAAGCTGAACTGCTTGGTTTCTCACTCCTGCTGAGCCCTGAAGTCACATGGGGGAGAACAGATAATGGGTTCCCTGGAATAATTATTCTTTATTTATGTACCAGTCCAGCTTGGACATTTTACTCACTTCAGGTGCCAGGCTACTACTGATGGTTTTGTATATTTAAGCAGTGGAGAGAGGCTTTAGTTTTTACAGGGAAGTGCATGTTGGTTTTAATACCATCATAACTGACACCATTCATAAAATCATACCAGTAGCTAGTATTTTCTTTTTTTTTCTTTTTAAGATTTTATTTTTTTATTCATGAGAGACAGAGAGAGAGAGAGAGAGGCAGAGACACAGGCAGAGGGAGAAGCAGGCTCCATGCAGGGAGCCCGATGTGGGACTTGATCCCGGGACTCCAGGATCACACCCTGGTCCAAAGGCAGGGGCTAAACCGCTGGAGCCACCCAGGGATTCCCAGTAGCTAGTATTTTCTTATGGAAAATTTATACCATCCTCTGTTCACACCACCAATATGGCTTCAAGCAGATTACTTCATCTCTGTAGACTTCATCTGAGGTTGATATACATATCTCCTATGGGTTGTTGTGGGATTACATTAAATGAAACATATTAAAATGCTTTTGAAATTGCAAAGAGCTTTATGCAAAGAGTTATTTTATCTGACATGAACTGATACTCAGACATGGAGTCTGTGCCGTAGATATCTTTCTAGTAATCAGCCCTACACCTGGCAGGGAGTGGGCACTCTCCACTGTTTGCTGGGTCGTACTTGGTGCTGGTCGTGCACATGAGTCTTGTTTTCCATTCCGGGCAGCACATATTGAGAAATGAAGGCATCAGCATTGCTGAGATTGTGAAGCAAATGAAAGATATGGGATATTTACATAGGAAAGGAGAAGATCTGAGAGACCCAGTAAATGTGTCCACATAGTCACAGTGTTGATTGATGGGAAGATGTATGTGTATATCTCCAAAGGAAAATAACTATGATCAGTAAATGAAAGAGGAAAGTAAAATTTGATGAATTCAAGAGATCCAACTCTCTACTAATATGGGACAAAAGCTCCCTGTGGAAGAGGGTTTTGTTATTGTTGCTGTTTTTTAAAGCTAAAAATGGGAACGGCCAACACATAAGGGGTGTATGTTCTCCACATGTTCGATAACACTTGAAATGATTTACAGCCCTACAACAACTGTGAGAGATTCATATTACCATTTTCTTCAATGGACAAATGAGTTAACTGGGGCCAAGGGAGGCGAAATGATGTACCCAAGTTAGCATAGCTGGCAAGTCAGAAAGCTATCCAGGTCACCTGTCGCCAGAGTCCAGCACAGTTTATTGGGAGCCTACGTGGTATTCTTAGTTACTTTACATCCACTATCTCTAGTGCTCCCAATAATTTTGTGAGCATGGCTTATTCTCCCCTCTTGAGATGAACAAAGAGTTTGAGCGATGTTGAGTCAAATGCCCATTGTCATGATTTTGAAGAGTAGCTGAGCTGAGGTCAAAACCAAATTCTACCTTACCCCAAACCCTTTCCTCTTGCCACACCACCACATGTACTGCTCCACCTCTCACAAATCAATTTGATCCCCCCCCCCAAAAAAAAAAGAGAAAGACCAGTTGCCTCCATCCTGATGGTGGGTGTCTGGGTGATTGAGCCCTAAAGTGGCCCAAATGGTCGATCATCAGAACCACCTGGAAAGTATTGACAAAATGCACAGCCTTCTTCAAAGACCTATCAAACCAGGGTTCTAGGATCGAGTCTCACATCAGGCTCCCCACACGGAGACTGCTTCTCCCTCTGCCTATGTCTCTCCCTCTCTCTGCGTATCTCTCATGAATAAATAAATAAAATCTTAAAAAAAAAAAAGACCTATCAAACCAAAACTCTGTATGCAGGGTGGCGCCTAGAAACCCTCTTTTTTCATCTTCCCCTAGTGTTTTTGATGACCTTTGGGGTTGGAGAATCTCTGAATCAGATGATGGGAAAAAGTCTCTCTCAGAGATAAAAGCCAAGGAAACCCACTATTTTCTATGCCTGAAACATGCGCTGTTCAGTATATGTTTGTTTGACCAAGTGAACGGATGTCTAAATAAGTGAACTCTCTTTTGGAAATTGGTTGAAAAGCATATAGATATGGGCTGAAGGGGACCCATCCTTTATGCACTGTGTAGACTTATTTCTTTTCTTTAATCCTATCAGTGTTGTCTCAAGAAAATTCTTCTCTCTGCATGTCTGCTCACCACTGAGTTTAAAAACCATGAAGTCCCAGTCTTGCCTCCAGATACGCAGATTTTAATGGAACCAAAGAATGGTCGGTCAGTGGCAGCTCCCTAGTGGATGAAGAACAGCCAGTGACAGTAATGAATATGTCCTCAAAGTTTATGCTCTTGAGTTTTTGACATTGTTTGCTTGTTCTAAACTTATTATATGAACCAACTACACTGGAAACCATGTGGGAACAACTCTTCAAATGTGTTAGAGAATTTTATGTTTGCCAGGAGAATAGCTCCTTTTTAATTTTTTTTTTTTTGGTCCAATTTTAATGTTTTCAATTCTAGACTGACTGGAGCCAGGAAATTGTCAACCGTTTATATAAAGTGTTTCCCTTCTTCCCTTCCCTCTTTTCCTCCTTTTCTCCCTCTTCCCTTCTTTCATTCTCTTTGTTTTAGCAAAGAAAAATATTTGTCTAATGAGAAACTTCAAGGGGTTTGGTTGAGGGTCAACGAATGAGATGGAAAAATGATTTCAAGTGAGGGGCTGACTATTGTTTTATTTTTCCCCAAATTCCTCTGCTAATCCCCACATCTTGGCCAGCTAACTATAGAACTCTCCTGACTGTTGTAAGAACAGTATTTATAACCTATCTTCAGGAATGTGGAAATGTGCACAAGATCTATAAATTGTTTTAGTGTTTCCAGATTGTAACAGAGACATTTGTAGTGTAGTAGGACCTCTGAATTCTGCACCTGCGTGTCTGATTTTAAGCACAAATTGTCTAACTCCAGAAGTGCTAAGTCCCAGGTACCCAGGGAAACTTTACGTAGAGATTTCCTCTTCAGGTTGGCTTTCTCATTCGTAGCATTTCATGCGCTGTGCTGTCTTGTCACAGTCCAGCCAATGCTGAGACCATTAAGATTTTATTAGGTCTGTCCTGGTGTCATTATATTATGCAATCGGCAGTGCTTATTGACAATTCTTCTTTTCTGTACTATGATTTTTATAGTCTGAGTTTATTAAGCGCTCCTGGAATACAGGCTCCTGGAATTAATTTTTTAAAAAATTCTTCTTAGGCAGCACTGCGAGAGAAACACTTTGCTGAAAGCTTTTACATGATTTATGTGCTTTGAGTCTCAGTTCCTATGAAAAGAGTTAAATTAGGGTAAAGTAGTCTGAGTAACTGCTGCTTACAGGCAGCTTTCACAGACCGGCAGGGCCAGGTTCTTGGTGTCTCCAAAGAGCATTTGTTCCGTGTTGATTTATACTCAACCTTTTGAAACTGTGTTTTCTACTTTCAGTGAAAATTCCTGTTTTTCCTTAGCACCTTCCATGAAACCGTTCTTCATAATCTCTAGCTTCCTGGAAAGGAAGCGTACTCAGTGCCGTATTCAAACAAATAGGAAAAGGGGAGGGGGCAACTTTTGCTCTCAATATTTGAAATCATCTTGTAAAGCAAAATCTTTTATTCCCAATATTTAGCGACTTGTAAATGGAAATGGCTAGTGAACTTGAAACATGGGTTTGTTTATTACCTTCTGGAAACAGGACTCCCTGACGTGGGAAGCGGGCAGATTTGGGGGAATGTGCTGTGCTGTCCAAGTTTTATTTCTTCTCTCAGTGGAGCTGAGTTTCACCTCCTGATCTTTATTATCACCAGCTTGGGTCCAGGTGCAACACTTCTGGAATCTCTTCTCTTGCTTGCACCTTCTTAGCCTTCAGATCATCAGAGGGACAATCTTTGTCCTGCAGTGTTTTTCCTGATACCCCAGGGACTAGGTAGGTTAGAGCTCTTTACGCACTACTGTAATTCTCAGATACGTTAAGCTTAGAACTCTTTACATAGTAACGTAATTCCATGCTTCCATTTCTCTCCCTTCACTGACTGGTCAAGCCAGTGAAGCCAAAATCCATATCAGCTCTGCCTCAGACTGTATCCTCATTTTAGTGCCCAATAAATATTGCTTGAATAAAAGCATGTTACATTTTCATGCTTTTTTGGTGTCCATGGCAAGAAGTACTTTTAGGTTCTGTTTTTTAGAAACCTATGTTCGATTTCTTCTACAAAATTAGAATAATAATGCTAACCTTCTAAGGTACTTATAAGATGGTGTGGGTCAGTGGTTCATAACTGGGGGCGATTTTGTGATCCCAAGGGACATGCCCATGACAGTGTCTGGAAACGTTTTTGTTTTTAAAGATTTTATTTATGTATTCATGAGAGACACAGAGAGAGAAGCTGAGACATAGGCAGAGGGAGAAGTGGGCTCTTCACATGGAGCCCCATGCAGGACTCCATACCCAGACCTGGGATCATGCCCTGAGCCGAAGGCAGAGACACAACCAATGAGTCACCCAGGTGTCCCTGGAAATATTTTTGGATGCTCATGGGAGCCCCATACAGAATTATCCAGCCCAAAATGCCAGTAGCACTGAGGTTGAGAAATTCTGGAGTATATTACAATACATAGAACTTGGTAGGTTCAAGGTGGTTTTATTTTGCTGTATACATCGGAGTTTACCTCTTTGGACTACGTAAATCATAATAATTAGGTAGAGAATCACAGTTTATTATGTTCTTGCGTGAGTCAGGCATCATGAAGGCTTTCCACAAATACTATCCTATTCAATTCTCTCCAGAATACTATGAGTTAGGAACTATTTTCATCTTCATTTTTCAGGTGAGGAAAGGAAGGCGTAAAAGGTCAAAATCCTGCGGCTACTCTGTGTCAGAGGTGGGATGAGAACTCGGGGGCTGTGCTTTTGACTATTATACTGTACTATTTTCTCTATGAACAGAGTCTCCCACTTAAAATCTGAAAGGATTACTGCTCTTAGGATGCAGTAGGAATTAGCACTGAAAATATAGAGGAAATTTTAGCGTATTTAAATGAAAAAAACAATGTTATTATTGCCTACGTGTTTGTAATTTTCCACTTGTACTAATTTCAACAAAGATACTGTATATTGGCTGACATATTTAGGCTACCATTGATCCAAGGATTACAACAGATTTGCTATTTGCTCTAATTTTGTGGGACTTTCAAGAAGCTCAAAAACAACAACAACAACAAAACAACAAGAGTTTGTTTCCAATTCAGAATTGAGCTTGTCATAGCTGATCAACACATTGTAATCTCGATGAGACTTTTCTTCTGTTAAGGTGGATAAACAGTGACAGTTTGCCCCATGTAATCGCATTAGAGGATTTCTTCAGGACAACATCCTCTTCTTACATAATTACGAAAGAAGCACTCATAAGTCCAGTACCTCGGCTAGAGAGCAAGGCCTGGGGCAAAGGACTGGCTGATGGGGCTTTCCTCCTCCTAACAAAGACACAGCACAGGCAAGTGGAAAATGTGCCATTGGGAAGCAATGATAGTCTCCAGGTCCCAAAACCTGAGTGCTTTGTTAGCTCCCAGTAATTATTGCTTTGAGATTTCTGGTTGATGAACTTTCTAAGTAATTTCTGTCATCCTCAAGTATTGGCTCATTGTTTCCAAGGCCTTAATACTTGGCTTGTAAACACAGTCAAGAAACATCTATCCTTTTTATTTAGGAACTTAGAGCCCTGGAGCAGCTGTTTTTCTCTCTTAGGAAAGTCTATTTATTGTGTGTTACTATTGCATGTGGAAGATTCCTGCGGAATACTCAAAACTGTGTTGGGTTCCATTCTTCCGGTCTCTCTTTCCTACCTCCTATGAAGAGTAAATGCTAATAGCACCAAACAAATGTTTGTTCTTAAGTAAATCCTGCTTCATAAAGTGGGATCTCATGATTACAAATAACTTTTGCACTCCTACTGAGCATTAGTGCTTGTCATTCAGACATAGATTTCCAAGGGTCTGTTGAGGCCAAGTGTATGTTATAGTCATTCCCCTACTCCACCTACAAGATGTCATTTATGTGTAAGATGTAATTTGAGACTATCTTCTAGGGACAAAAGGGATCAGTATGCTTTTACTCTTACTTGAGTCCTTTGACATGCTCTTGAATTTGTTTTGTATTGAATAAATGAAAACGTTTGAATGATTAAATAAGATGTTACTGTGTTTAGGGCAATGACTCTCAAATTTTAACAGGACACCCTAGGTTCTTGCTACTTTCCAACAACTTCCCAGCTCAAGCTCAGGCTACTGGACCAGGATCACCCTTGAAAATCAAACTATTAGGGAACACTGAGATGGTCTAAAAATTTGAAATCTGTGCTAAGGATGACATCAGGCTGATGACACTAAACTCATTTTTCCTATTCTATCCCGGTTGTATTATAAATCATTCTTTAAGCAGATAGGAGGGTTTTTGCTGGGGTGGGGGGAAGGCTCCTGTCTAGTAGTAAAACGTATATTTGTAAGTTTTAACAAATTAAAAGTATCATATCTCAATCTGGTTTGCCTGGAGAAAGATTCCCTATCTCTCCTCTCCCCTTTTTGAGGTCTCTGAACAATAAAACATGAATTTTACTGTTTCAGGTCATCAGAGGCATTTTTTTTAGGTGGTTCGCAATTTTTTTTTTTAAGTCGTGGAACAAATTTACAATATCCTTGACACTTAAATAGCATTTACAATGCTTTGTTTTCTTTTTTTAATTATATTTCTAAGGATAGCTGAGGAAACAATTTCAAATACTTCCTCCGTGCTCTAGATATATAAGTTGTTTTAGTTTTTGTCTGTTGGTGAGAATTAAGAAATTCATAGCTTGCCATGTCCTGTCATGTTAGCTTATTTTGTAAGGAAATCAAATCTGGCACCTTTCAATTAACTGCTTTACCTCTCTGATCTAAAAACAGATAGAACATGTTGTAGAGCATGAAGGCATGATTACTATCTGTGGATTGCCTTTACTTCCTCAACTGGGTCCTCTGTCATTTCAAAGTCAGCTGAAGGTCCTTCTTTAAAAGCAGGAAAAAAAAATCCTCACGGATGGGAGGAAGGTGGTGATGTTGAAAAATAACTTATTCCCAATCATGAGCTTGGCAGTTCTCAACGAGATCACAATGGTGATCTCATCTGTACCTGGAAACCCGGAAAGAAGGAATCAATAGAAATGTATCATGGACTGGAGTTTCGTCGTTCTTGGTAACTCGAGCATAAGCTATTTTGGAGAAAGACAAAGATGTGAAGAGGGGAAAGTGGGGAAGAAAAGAGAAATCGTCTCTCTGCCTTCATGCGTGCTCCTCTGCATTACATTTATTCATCTCCCTTGCAGGATCAGATCAAAAGGACACATCTTTTTTTTTTTAATTGAATTTATTTTTATTCGTTTCAGAGGTAGAATTTAGTGATTCATCAGTTGCATATCACACCCAGTGCTCATTCCATCATATGCTCTCCTTAATGCCCATTACCCAGTTACCCTGTCCCCCCCAACTCTTCCCCTCCAGCGACCCTTGGTTTGTTCCCTATAATTAAGAGTTTCTTACAGTTTGCCTCTCTCTCAATTTTCCTCTTATTTTATTTTTCCTTCCCTTCTCCTATGTTCTTCTGTTTTGTTTCTTAAATTCCACATCTGAATGAAATCATACGGTATTTGTCTTTCTCTCTCCCACTTATTTTCGCTTAGCATCATACCAAATGGACTCATCTTTTTAAACAACTTTATCAGCCCCTATCTTGCATTTGTTTATTTATAACTAGAAAGGACTTCCCATTTTTTTCTCCTCCAGTTGTATTAGTCAGTCAGTCATTTCATCTTGAAACAAGGTGTGGCCAGTCAGATTTGTAGGTGATCATCGTTATTGATTCAGTGGGTTCAACAGTGTGTCTGGTGGGCTTTTCTATTGGATACGCGAATAGATATTTAAGAGAATATACTGATTGGGATGTAAAATTCACAGTACACTCACTGATGGTGAGGGGGAACTGTCTGGTTTTCTTTTGAATGAATATATGATAATCAAATCATGATCCTTTCTCAGTACCTTTTCAACTAAATTATTGTTCCTTAAAACATCACTTAATGTCAGCTCCCTTGTCTCTGGTGTTATTTGTCAGATAACATTGTTCTTGAAGGACATAGAGTCAGGTCAGCACTTCATCCATTACTCTCCCCTTAAATGACTTTTTTCTCTTTACTTTCCTACAACAGATTGCAGATTGAGCTTAACCAAGAAGTTCAGAGTCTCATCAACGCTGACCTGATCTCCAGCACGAGAAGGGAGTTCTAGTTCTGCCTGCCTCGTTGGGTCCCTGTTGACCGCTGATAACTTGGCTTCACTCATCGCCTGTGTGGAAAATTCTCCCTATTGAAATTATTATTATTATTATTGTTATAATTATTATTATTATTTTTGCACATGGAGGACAGTAACAAAGAAGGCAACACAGGCTGATAAGACCAGAGACCACAGGAGAATTCTTTTACCGCAGGCCTTCGAGACTTTTCCTCCACTTGGAGTTCTGGACTTTAACAGAACCCCATCTAGTCATTTTGGTTTTGCTATATATATATATATTTTTTTTTCTTCCTTTTTACTTTCCCCACCACCTTGTATTTTGTTTCTGTACTTCAGAAATGGGCCTGCAGACCACACAGTGGCCCAGCCATGGGGCTTTTTTCCTGAAATCTTGGCTTCTCATTTCCCTGGGGCTCTACTCACAAGTGTCAAAAATCTTGGCATGCCCTAGCGTGTGCCGCTGCGATAGGAACTTTGTCTACTGTAATGAGCGAAGCTTGACCTCAGTGCCTCTTGGGATCCCGGAGGGCGTAACCGTACTCTACCTCCACAACAACCAAATTAATAATGCTGGATTTCCTGCGGAACTGCACAACGTACGGTCGGTGCACACGGTCTACCTTTATGGCAACCAGCTGGATGAATTCCCCATGAACCTTCCCAAGAACGTCCGAGTTCTCCATTTGCAGGAAAACAACATTCAGACCATTTCCCGGGCTGCTCTTGCCCAGCTCTTGAAGCTCGAGGAGCTTCACCTGGATGACAACTCGATATCCACAGTGGGGGTGGAAGACGGGGCCTTCCGGGAGGCCATCAGCCTCAAACTGTTGTTTCTGTCCAAGAATCACCTGAGCAGTGTGCCTGTGGGGCTTCCTGTGGATTTGCAAGAGCTGCGAGTGGACGAAAATCGAATTGCCATCATATCGGACATGGCCTTTCAGAACCTCACGAGCTTAGAGCGTCTGATCGTGGACGGCAACCTCCTGACCAACAAGGGCATCGCCGACGGCACCTTCAGCCATCTCACCAAGCTCAAGGAGTTCTCCATTGTTCGGAATTCCCTCTCCCACCCGCCCCCCGATCTCCCCGGTACACATCTGATCAGGCTCTACCTGCAGGACAACCAGATCAACCACATCCCTCTGACGGCCTTCTCAAACCTGCGCAAGCTGGAACGGCTGGATATATCCAACAACCAGCTGCGCATGTTGACCCAGGGGGTCTTCGATAACCTCGCCAACCTGAAGCAGCTCACGGCTCGGAATAACCCCTGGTTCTGCGACTGCAGCATTAAGTGGGTCACGGAGTGGCTCAAGTACATCCCCTCCTCTCTCAACGTGCGAGGTTTCATGTGCCAAGGGCCTGAGCAAGTCCGGGGCATGGCTGTCAGGGAGCTGAATATGAATCTGTTGTCGTGCCCCACCACGACCCCTGGGCTGCCCGTCTTTACCCCGGCCCCGAGTACGGCCCCCCCGACGACTCAGCCCCCCACGCTGTCTGTCCCGACCCCCGGCCGGAGCCACACACCGCAGACTCCCACCACAGCCAGGCTGCCCACCGTCCCGGCCTGGGATGGCAGGGAAAGAGTGACCCCGCCTGTTTCCGAACGGATCCAACTGTCTGTCCATTTCGTGAATGACACGTCCATTCAAGTCAGCTGGCTGTCCCTCTTCACGGTGATGGCGTACAAACTCACGTGGGTGAAAATGGGCCACAGCTTAGTAGGGGGCATCGTTCAGGAACGCATCGTCAGCGGCGAGAAGCAGCACTTGAGCCTGGTGAACTTGGAGCCCAGATCCACCTATCGGATTTGCCTAGTGCCACTGGATGCTTTTAACTACCGAGCGGTGGAAGATACCGTTTGTTCCGAGGCCACCACGCACGCCTCCTATTTGAACAATGGCAGCAACACGGCCTCCAGCCACGAGCAGACGACGTCCCACAGCATGGGCTCCCCTTTTCTGCTGGCGGGCCTGATCGGGGGCGCCGTGATATTTGTGCTCGTGGTCTTGCTGAGTGTCTTTTGCTGGCACATGCACAAAAAGGGGCGCTACACGTCCCAGAAGTGGAAGTACAACCGAGGCCGGCGGAAAGATGACTATTGTGAGGCCGGCACCAAGAAGGACAATTCCATCCTGGAGATGACAGAGACCAGCTTTCAGATCGTCTCCTTAAATAACGATCAGCTCCTTAAAGGAGATTTCAGACTGCAGCCCATTTACACCCCGAATGGGGGCATTAATTATACAGACTGTCATATCTCCAACAACATGCGATACTGCAACAGCAGTGTGCCAGACCTGGAGCACTGCCACACGTGACGGCCAGGGGCCCGGCGTCAGGAAGGCGGACACTAGGACTCCCGAGAACACACACGTGTGTGCACATAGAGACACGCGAATTACATTTGATAAATGTTACCCAGATGCATTTGTGCATTTGAATACTCTGTAATTTATACGGTGTACTATATAATGGGATTTAAAAAAAAAAGTGCTATCTTTTCTATTTCAAGTTAATTACAAACAGTTTTGTAACTCTTTGCTTTTTAAATCTTAAAAAAAAATAGTTGCTGAAGTACTGTACAGGGTTGTACAATGAGAACCCAATGCCAAGGCAAAAGAAGGAGTGATTCTTCCTCATGATGCACACTACCCATTTTGCCGTAGAAGCTGTCAGAATAAATTCCCTTCTTACGGTCGGTGGTCAGATGAGAGGGCAGATTACAGTGGCCTCATCAGGGCAGGCTAAATAATGTGGGTAAAACAAGAAATGGCCCAGATACCTCCGTGCTATTTCTGCACTTCCTGACCTGGAAGAAAAGTATAACATTTCGAAATACAAGAAAGGAGGTAGTTACCCCGATTTGACCCAGAGCAGGAAATGTATAGAAAGCATCACGAGGAAGCCCGTTCCCGTAAGATAAGTTAACCCAACTTGGCAAAACCCAGAAATCGACACGTTTGGAAAAGAACTTCAAACCCCAGGGGTGGGGGAGGGGTTGGCTTTCTGATTGGGAGCTTAAAAAATCACTCCTCATGCTCCCCTGGCCCTATGCGATAACAGAGTTAGAGACTTGAGTGTGATTTCGGTCATCTGCAGGGACACGTAGGATGTTCCAGCGAGAAAACTCCCTTTACAAGTGTTACTATTCAAATTATATGTCAGGTTGAATCACATTCAACAGAGATATATTCTAGAATACTTTTGTAGAAGAGGCTAATAAAATAACGGGAAGAATTATATTGAATGGAATTATTTTTGATAATGAGACTTATTTCGGTAGATTCACTGAGGCTATGTCAACATGATATGTAGACCAACAAGAGATGAGTGTTTGGAATATACTAAAGTTGATATTTGAAAACCGTCGATACCATTTAGACAAAAACAAGTGATCAGTGGTTCTGCTCTACTTTATCAAATGACTGTATTAGTATCATGTTGAAATAGCTTGAATTAATACCTTTATCCCCTTGCAAATTTGTCTTCCAATCACCTCACATATATTTTCGTAATTAGCTATTTATGCTACATTTGTTTGGTTTTTTCCCCCACTCTGCTTAAAATTTGAAAGAAAATTTTAGATGCCAGTCTTGGTTGCACAAATATCCATATATACTTACACACTATAAAATGTATACTGATTTTCAGTGCTAATAATTCTGTAAAGATACATCAAAACTGGCTGAAATAATGTTTGTTTGCTTTTTATTTTTTTTATTTTAAAGCAATACGGAGTTTCCACCTTGGACTGAACTTGAATTCCATTTTTGAATTTTCGTTTATTCCTTTTCAGTCTTGAGTGCCCCTCTTCTTTGGGAATTGTGGAGGGATAATCTACCTTTTATTAACCGGATAACACGAGAAATGAACAAAGTCAGAGTGCAGGCTTGTTCCCCCAACCTTGGCAGAGTGGGACATAGAGCAGAGGGCTTAGAGAAGGGAGGGATGTCTGTGCTTACATATTTTCAAAGTAATGCCCATCTTCACAAAGTATGTATAACTTACTCCTTTTCATCCCTTAGATGTAGAAGGGCTATCGATCGCATACATTATCTAAAAAATACACACCCTTGGAAAAATTCCTTTTAAAGTCAATTTTTACCCTGTGTTGCATATTTCCTTTACCACGGGCCACTTCTTAGGGACCTATGAAGTTAATGTCACAATCATTTTGTTTCTCTCTCTCTCTCTCTCTCTCTCTCTCTTAACAAAATAGAACTGTGATGTGTCTTCTTTGTAAGAGTTTAGGTATAAAATGCTATGCAAGTTTTTCTTTATAGTAAGAGCTTTATTTTCTTTAATAATGTACCCCCAACTTATATGTTTTAATCTCCCTTGTCCCTCACAATAAGCAGCAAATATAACTCAAGTTATAATGTTGTAGAAGCAAGAATCGAAACTGCAGTCAGTTGAGCTGAAATTAGCTACGAATTAATTTGAATTAATCCTAAAGTGACTTAGGTTTCCATTTTAGTCTATTAGCTAGTGAATTTTGGCTGTTGCTTTTTTAAAGCTAATTCCACACAGCGAAGGGACAAGACAGTCTGTGAAGGTGATCAGTGTAATAGTAAGCCATGTAACATTCAGGACAATGACATGGGGTTTTGTGTATTTTACTGGATAATTCCCTTCCACTGTCCTCTTCCCCTTGGCTGTGTAGATAAAACTATATGTTCAAATGATGGCACTTTGACTTTTGAGGGTTTTTTTCTCTTCCATCCACGAAATAATCATTCTCATGTATTTCTATTGTGCGTATAACCCCCAGCACGATATTTGGCAGCTGAAATGTTTTTGCTTTGGGCCAAGAAGATCAATGTTGGAAGGGTTTCTATGACGTCTTATGGGATTCACAGAATTATGACGAGATAGAAGGTAGTTATAGGCTTCACTTCGATCTTGCACACAGTGTGACAGAGACTACTAAAATTGAGATCAAACTCCCACTTGTCGTAGCATAAGCTAGGGCTCTCGCCTACACCAGGACAGAAAGCACATCATGGGATTTGTAATGTTTTGTATGTCTTAAGAAGACTGCTGAATAGCCAACCATCGATGTTGGGTTGGGCTTTGACTGGCATTTTCAGTCATGGTGGTGTGTTTTGCTGATACATCTGCTCTGTATTGAGCCTCCTTTGCTGTCATTGTTTATTTTGAGATGAGTCAGGAGTCACAGTTGAATCAGTCACAGACCAAGTCCATAAACAAAGCCATACATACCGACTGGCTTATAAAGAACTTGATGCTGTTTGACCAAACAAGGTGATCAGATCATACAGAGCTACATTCAGAGCTAGGTAACTATCACTGTGCAGAGGAAAGTCTAAAGGAAAAGGCACAACCATGATCACACAGATATTATTGATCATTATTCACACCCATGGTTTTCATTAATACTTATTTGTTTGGGGAGATGTGTTTGAATAGGGAGAGGCTCTGTGTTTCCCTCAAAACTGTCAAATGCATTAACAGCTCGTCGCAATGGACACCACAAGCAGAGACCAAAAGTGCATTTCCCTGCTTAGTTTCCTTGTGTGAGAAGTGGGAAACATTCTATCCCATTAGAAATAATGCAATTTCTAAATATCTGGATGTTTGTTGAAAATATGTTAGATGCATTCCCTGAAGTAAAAACAAAAACAAAAACAAAAAAAAAAACCTGTAATGTGACCAATCTGGCAAAAGTATTGATGACGGAGCTCATTTTGAGGCTCCATTTCCTATCAGTGCAAATCACTATGGTCTTCGTCATTTCACAAGATCACAGCTTACTTCCCCTCTGTGGAGAACCAGCTCTGTGTGCAGCCAGCCGGACATCCAATCTGAACATAAATTACTAGGGCTGCCCTAGTTCAGAGAACATCAACTGGAAGGCCCAGTGCAACTTTTGACAGTGAAGTGGTTAATTTCCACTGACATCTTTGTTTATAGCATTTTTTCTTTAAAACCCACCATGAGGAGACATTAGAACATGAGAAGAATGGTTTTGCCCGTGATTTACCTTTCCTGCTTAATGGGAAAGCAGAACAGTTTCCTTGTGCCCCAAAGGGAAAGAGATACAAAAACAGAACAACACAAAAACTACTAGTTCTTAGTCTTTGTCAAAACTGGCCTGATGTCCTTTTTTTTTTTTTTTTTTTTTTCCCCAAAATACAAATGAAGAAAGCTATTGTTTACATCCTTCTCTGATTTCTTCTTCAGCAGGGTCAAAAGACAAAAGACAATTGCTGGCAACAAGGGATGCTTGTCACAGATTGTGGGGAGAAAGATTTATACATGTATGATACTGCTGTTATAACAAACTAATCGGATTCTTGTGCTATAGTTTTCATTTTTTTCTTCTTCTAGTGGCACATGTATCAGAAGAGCACAAAGCAAGGCCATCGCAACAGGAATTTTTAAACTAGTATGAAACCCACACATGCTTGCACACACACACACAAACACACACCGAGGTATTTATAAAGATAACCATGGGATGTAAAATTTATGACCTTTTTGAGGCAAGGTGAAGGTGTCTCCACCGTCTGTCCCTCCTAGGACCAGTATATATTCACTGAAAGTTAATCCCGATGAGTTGTTATTGTTCGAACCATATGTTGATTTGCTTCTGGTTTATGTTTAGTGTGTCCTCACTACAAGGAACTGCAAGGGGCTGGAAGATTTTGCATTCATTACACATCCTCTGAGACCTACCATGTCACACACTTTGTTAACTACAAACTTCACTCTACACTATACAGTACCTTGTTGATATATTCAGTAAAGGCTTATTTTAAAAGAAAACCACACTGTGTTTAAGTTCATTGGGTTACAACCAATACTTGCGTTGTTAATGTTAAAAAGAAATGTGGGATGATTCCTGATGATGTAAGAGGGTGGCAGGGGTGAAGGAAGTAGTAGGATTTTTCCTTTTCTCCTACTTTGAAGACAACTTGTATTTTTTAAGGCCATTGGACCCTTTTTTGTGGGAGGGGTTTACATGACATCTTCATGTTCTTTTCTATTTCTCCACTAGATTGTGTGTTCCTATGAATATCTTTTTAGTATACACACACACATTAAGCATGTTGTTTTGTATTTGTGAAATCTGTGTTATTTGGCATAGAGATAAATACCAATGTAGTTATCCAATCGGAATAGTCTTTGCCCCTATTTCATAACATGCGCTATTGCTTTTAAATGTCACTTTTCCTTTAGAATTCTTATGGTACATTTCTACTTATGATTTGTTTATAGTTCATCCACCCATACTTCCAATGAGCACTCATGGAAAATGTTATCTATTCATATGCTCCAGTGCAACTCAGATTTATCTCAAGGTTTGCCAGAGCCCCTCTTTAACTCTCACTAATAATGTACTTGACATAGATTAAATCAGGAAATAAAATCACAACACTTCAGTTAACTAGTGTTAATTATTTGTAGACTCTGTTGGAAAATTAAGATGAAAAGCAATGGTAACAGGTGATTCATATTACATTTGGGTGATTTTACATCGAGAAATGTCCAGGCAACTCTTAGTTACTTTTACCAAGAATTACAGACCTTACTCTGTGAAGACCAGACCCTTATTTAAGGAATACAATTCATTAAAAAAAAAAAAAAAAAAGTTTATTGAAATCCTTCTACTTTGTTCCAGGCTCTTGGCTGAGTTCAGAAGTTTCAGAGAAGAATAAAATACAGTCTTGGGCAAATTAAGCATATCTTCTACTTCCCTATGTTCCTAAAGAAATCTATCCACCCAAAGTATTTACTCCTCATGTATTTTCTACAGAGTACTATGTTAGGTTCTTCTGGGAATTCAGAGAAAACTATGACTCTCCTGCTAAGGAGCTCATAGGTGCGTTAAGCTCATTTTCTAATACATTCCAGAGTCTCAGAGACCATGTAATGACTTTACATTCTCTCAAACTAAGCAGAGTAACTAAGGTGACAAAAGAAACATATGTACTTCATGGTAAATTTGATGATGCATTTGTTGTATATATTAGATGATCTTGATGTTTAATAGATGACACAAAGTGATACTGCATTGATAAAATTAGGATTAAATTTGAATTAAAGTTTCAAACATATACTACGTACTTGAACATTTAGGAATTGTGTTTGGTAATTAGACATGCAACCTTAAATTTCCATTTGGACTTGAATATAAATCAAAAACAATAATAAATAGCACCTGACAATTATTGAGCACCTATGTAAGACCATATTTAGGATGCTTTAATACACGTGGTCACATTTTGTCTTTAACCATATAAGGTACTTTATCTTTATTTCTCAGATTGTAAAACTCTGCTTCCCAAGAAGTATGGTGATTGGTCCATGATCACAAAACCTGTAAATGACAAGAGTAATTACAGGGAATTAATCCTAAATATGACTCTTAAGACTCTTAACTATTTCTTGTCTCTTAATAAATTGACTAGCTTTAAGACTAACTAGCCTTCAGGACAACTTCTTTATCAGTGGTTAAAATTTGTGATGATGGAGATATCACAACTTCACTCAATGGATGAAATATACTGATTATTGTTCACAATAAGGGAACATTCTAAAAATCCCCAAAATACTTTTAAATCTCTTGGTTACCCATCCTTATTTTTTTAATAGAAATTCTGTGTTTGTTATTATCGGGTGGCTGCACATTTATCTGATTTGAAAGCTTCAGATGGAATCAAGATATGCGTAAACCCACAGGGTGAGCTGAAAGGACTATTAAAAGGACTTGAGTCAGATTATTTTTAGTAATGAATTTGTTTCATACTTGAAAGGTTGCTCGAAGTATTTTGTAGATCCTGTTGAAGATGCTCATATGTCACAATCTATTAGGGCCTTAGCAAACGGGCTTCTGAATTTATGCTTTTTATTTTTTTTTCATAGCACAAATAGAAAATGTGTGCTTTAGAGGATATTATAGGAGCTTTATTTTCAGCAGTTATACTGACAGTTACAGATAAAGAATTGGTACACTCTAAAACAGATGCTTTTTTAGTGCACACTCCAACTGATGAGCCCATTTGTCCATTTTCTTGGTATGAAGTCTAAACTAAACGAAAAATAAATTACGTCCTTGAGGAGATTCTTATCATCTCAGTGACATCATCAACTTCCATATTGGGCCAATGTATTCCTAATCAAATATAAAATCTGCTGGTTGAGAGTCCGCTGATTTGGGCAGTAAGAACCTCTTTTAGTTTCATTTTGTTCTTATTCCACAAATATTTGCTGAGGCCTGCTAAGTTTTGGTGCTGAATGAGGCTATTTTCCAGGATGGTAAACTTTGCATCATTGAAAATCTTTCCTGGAAGTTACTGGCGTTTAACACATGGGGCAAGGCTTTTCCTGCTTCTTTGCCTTCTTTGAGCTGGCTCACACTCCTACATTTACATAATCAGGTAGTGTTTCCACTTCCAAGACTTGTAAGATTTCTCAAATGTGTTTTCTTTTCTCAGTTTCCGAACTCTGACATGGTGAAAACCCTTCCTGTCGTCTCTAGTCCACTTCCACCTTTCCTACACACCGTGGGACAAAGGATAATAATCTATAAAGAAAGCCTGATTGTGACACTGTCTTGGTTTCAAAATATTCCATTACCATGACCTGAAGAGAGAATTCAAACTCTTTGTATGACACATATGTCATATATACGTTGCTCTCTGACATTCCTTCCCAGTCTGTCTTCCTCATTCATTACCTGCTCTAGACTAGACACAGACTGGCTAGGAACAGAGTCTATCTCCAAGAGACCTCAAGCTCCTTCAGACTGCTGTAATTTTGTTCATCTTTTATCCTATGACATTCACTTTCTCTTTAGTTTAGTGACCTGTTCCTTCCTCAAGATACAACTCAAGTGTCCCCACCTTTAGGAAGCCTCTTAAATCACATATGTCAATTATCTGACCCCTCTGTGTGCAGTTAATAGAACTTTAAAATACCTGTATTTATGGGATCTGTATGTTGTGGTTTTTCATGGATCTGTTACATGCCTATACTCTGAGCCCCCTGGAGACAGAGGACATACCCTGTCAATGTTGTGTCATGTCCAGTGCTGAGTACAGCGCCCAGCCTTTGGCAGGTGTTCAGGACATGATTTTAGGTAAAATGTGAACAGAGCACATGGGACTCTGCCATGATATCAGGCTCCTTCTGGGGTCAGGCTTCCCTGAACAGCAGCAGCTCAAACAATAGCTGCTTAGTCAATCCTCTATGGCTGGATGATTTTTTTAAAAGCCTCAGAATGATTTGTAGAATTCTGGATATGTAGAATTAGCCTTGCTCAAATGCCACAATATGCACTTTATAAGAATAAATAAAGCATACATTTTCTAAAAAAAAAAATGTCTTGTTTACCCATGACAGCTTTTACAGAAATTTTTGTTTTCATGATTATTTGATGACCACACATTTACCTGACTTGGAAGCTTTACTATGAAATTAGGATATGTCTATACCCACAAGGAGGGCTGAGAGAACTATTCAAATGATTTGAAGAACATTTTTTTTTAAATATTTTACAATCTCAAAGCTCTGGGCCAACTTGCAGAAAGACATACAAAGATATCTTGAAGAATTGTCTTACAACAAAATGTCATCATCATGAGACGTACCCAAAGTATGGATAGACATAAAGTCAAAGTAAAACATTTTGACAGTTTGCTAGTCAAGATGAATTTTTCACATGTAAAAACCAGAAATACGTTATTTTATATTTTTTTTGTTTCCATCAGCAGTATCAAATGGGACATTCATTATTCACTGTGTCATATCTTATATCTAAAATATGACACGTATCATTTAGAGGTTCACATTGTATTGTCTTGGTTATTTGCTACAAGAATAAGTAGTTTTCATCTAGAAATGATATTCCCATAAAGAAGAAGGCAGTAGAGGTGGTAGTTATTAAGAACTCAGAATTGAAACAGACTGACTTACTTTGGAAACCTGTCTCTGCCAATTCTCTTTGTTAATAAGTTACACTTTATGGTCATTAGTTTCTTTTACCTGAAATAGAGATAGTGAAGGTTGACACATATGGAGATTGTCAGAAGTGCAGGCATGGAAAGCAGTTGGCAGTGTCTCAGATTCAAGGGAGCATTGAATAAATGGCATTGAGCACCACGTATATTTGAGACAAACCTCATTTGCAAGCACAGGGTGACACACTGCCAACTTTATATGAAGAAACCAGACTATGTGAGTATTAAGATCAGAATTATATGTAAGAGTCATCTATTTAAAGGTAATTAGCATCCCAAATTCCACGTAACTGTGTACGACCATTATCGATACAAGTCTGACGGGGTTTTTCCATTTCCCCCTATTCTTTTCTCTTTTTTTCCTGGAAAAATTGGGGTAAGGAAGAGTGCCATAAGGTAGCACAGAACCATACCAGGTCCTCTGTCGCATGATGGATGGGACCACTGACCAGCACTGGTGAATGGAGAAAGAATAAACTTCTTAGTAGTGTAGCTAGCATATTTCCTATTGGATCTTCTGAACATGTATATGTGTGATTATTGCCGAAAATTAATTCAAGAGTATCTAATGTGCCCTAGAATGGAGTATTCAGGAAAACATTAGAAAATTAAAACATTTTAAAAATCAAGATAATAACTCTATTAAAAAGTGTGTAGTGTGAAATGGCATAGTTTTGTTTCATTTTACTATATGACCAACCATAGGATCTATGGATCTAGGATCTTCCAAATCGAAGAACGTATTAATGGTTTTGCAATGCAGATGTGATAGTCTACCAGCTGTCACACAGTTACTTTTTTACAGCCAATACCATTCTCAATTTTGTAATCTAGTTGTAATTAAGAGACATGCATCATCTTCAGATAGGTCATGTTGTTTCTTTCCTTCTGTACACTATCTGTTGATGATAGTTAAAATAGTCTCAAAGCAGCTCACTCACTGGGAGTCCATATTAGCATTATTTTCCTTTTTATCCTGCCTTTCCTTGTTTAATAAATGCAGAAGTTGAGACATTCAGATGCTAGGGGAAACAAATACTTTCTCTTCTAGTTCTTGACTGAAGGGTTCAGTTGGTTTCAGGGCAGTTATTTGGCAGCTATAAATCAATACTGGCATTCCTGTGGTCTGTGGCCCGTTTCTTTTCTCTTTGGGCTGGTGTCTGTTTGATAGTTTGCCCCCCAGCTCTTTCTATTGTTAACTGTTTTACATATTGGCTATCATTAGTTGGAATACAGTGCATTCCAAAAGTGTATGTGGAATAAGCAAGAACAAGTTGCTATGTAATGGAGGTCAATCACCTCTGATAGAGAACTGCAGTTTTTCTTTTTCTTTTTCTTTTTTTTTTAAGATTTTATTTATTTACGAGACACAAACACAGAGAAGCGCAGAGACACAGGCAGAGGGAGAAGCAGGCTCCATGCAGGAAGCCCGATGTGGGACTCAATCCGGGTCTCCAGGATCACACCCTGGGCTGAAGGCGGTGCAAAACCACTGAGCCACCTGGGCCGCCTGAGAACTACAGTTTCTATACAGACTATTGTATTGTATATGTCCAGAGCTTAAGTTACCCTTGCTCCAATCCATACTAACTTTGGGCCTTGAGCATATTTATGCTTCAGATTCCTTATTTGTCCCTGGGGTAATTACTTACTTTAACAGCAGCCATAGAGCACAGGACCATGTCAGGTACTTTCTGAAAATATATGGAATGAATGTCCAGAAATTGGATTACGTGGCTTGGGTCTCCCTTGGCTCATGGGTACGATCATTATCTCTCAGTCTTGTTTCTTCTAGTCCAGAGCATAAGACTTTGGTTGATTTCTTAAGTTCTTTTGGACATTAAATTCCATTTGATCCTTGTAATTTTTCCATGAGGTTTAGCTGTATTGAATTGGGCTGATTTTTGTCATATGTTTTTATAAATTCAGGAAGATGTATATGGGATAAAAAACAGGGAGCATGCAAACACTCAGTTTCATTGACTTTATTACAAAGACTTGCGTGTCCCCCATTAGTGACAGCAACAGTAAACTCAATGTGGAAGCAAAATGCATAATTTTCAAAAGTGCCGTGGAATCACAGAGAACTCCCACTTTGTACCTGGGTGTTATTATTTAATGTTTCTAAGTCTCCCTTTCCTTATATGTGAAATGGGGTAACAGTACTTGTGAAGACTCAACAAGATAATTTATGTCAAGTGTTTGGTACAGTGACGGGTTCATTCAAATTCATTGTGGCTAAAAAATTACAAATGAATAGAAAGAGAAGCAAGTGGAAACAAAACTCATTCTTATTATCTCAATTATCTTTCTCTCAAAAGAGGCGAGTTCAAACTATGTTACTAAGTAGACATATTTATAAAATACTTTATTTCAATAAAAATTATTAAAGATAGATTTCCTTACAATAAAACTTGTATAAAGCAAGATTGTTTCTTAAAATATTGAGTGCATCTTCTATCTTTGTAAGCCTTTTATGTAATAGCTATTAAACTTTAAATATTCAACAAAGAAGAAATTATGAGAAGAATATCCAGGAAAATGCTGAATGATAAATGTGCTTTATTTTTGATGAAATAGAACAGATTTTAACACTGACTGTGCCACTTCTTATCTTTGAAACTTGAAAAAGTATATAATTATGATCTTAAAAATAAACTGAATTTTTAGAATAATCAGAAAATACTTCTTTCCAGGACATTCAATATGTTTATAAAATTGCAGCTTACCAGGTAGCAATGGATGTTAATATTTAGCTTTAAAGTGGTTGCCTAAGAATCCTACGAGTAAATAATAGCTTCAATTGATTACATGATACATCTGAATTTAATAATGAAACATTACTTTTTAAGGATATTTATGTAATTCAGACTTTGCCAGTCTAGGGATGGATACTTTAAATGAATGGCTTTTAGCTGTGTAGTTAGAAAATTATCCTTGGAACGCAGATTGAGGTATCATTATCTATCCAGTTTTACAAGCTCATTCCTTGTTGTGTAATTTTTAAAAGGTCCTTGTTAGGTAATTTTTAAAAGTTTGTTAATTCTATAAAGATAATTTAATAAAATATAACCAAGTTAGTAAAATAACTATTTTCAAAAGTTAGTTAAGTATTATGCTACCTCTATAAAGGACCAAAATGGCATTTAACAAGGAATTTATTAGAGCAAATATTACAAAATTATTTAATAGTTTTCTTCCCAAACATTAAGATTCTACCTGGCAATTTAAGAATTTACAAGTAAATCAAAGATGAAGCCATCTGGAGGAAAAAGCACATTATTGTTAATTTTAATTTAGTTTTGCATAGTGAAGGAAATTCAAACCTTCAGAGGCGTATTTTTGAAATAATTTATTATGACAAAGATAGCTTTCCCTAATGAAAGATTTACTGTAAAGTGAGTCTGTATTAAAAAAAGTCAGTGTAACCTGATAAGTAAAAAAAAAACAAACAAACCAGTATAAGGAAAAAAACAAATAAAATGTTTATGTAAAATTACCAATATTTTAGAAGTGACAACAACAAAAAGCCAACAAAAACACATAAAAATATATTTTACGGAAGAGTGATTAAATATGGGCAAATACATTGTGGTGTGACATCCATTTTTAAGGAAAGATAAACAGCATGTTTCAGGGAAGTCTGAATAAACACACCTAAACAGGCAAATCATTTGTGGCCTGAGTACAGGTTATTCAGGTTTAGTTTAGAAAATATCATCATCATCATCATCATCATCATCATCATCTAGAACATGAAGTAATCAACAGGATTAACCCTTAGGTTAGAGTATTAACCATCCAAGTACTAGAATTGAACTCCTTTTATAAAAAGTTATTCCAGAATCCATGGCATAAGAGATGATGGAAATTGCACTGGCTTTGGAGTTCAAATAGTGGCTCATTGACTTACTAGCTGTATCCCTAGCCAAATAATGAACCTCTTTAATATTTGGTTTCGGATCTTGCAAGTGGTATAATAAAAACCCCTACCATAGTGATGGTGTGAGAATTCATTTAAAGTTACCAGCAAAGGGGCACCTGGGTGGCTTAGATGGTGAAGTGTCTGCCTTTGACCCTGAGATCAAGCTCCGCATCAAGCTCTCCACTCAGCGGAAGTCTGCTTGTCCCTCTCCCTCTCCCTCTGCCCCTCCCTTTACTCATGCTGTCATTCTTTCTGTCAGATAAATGAATAAAATCATAAAAAATAAATAAAGTTACCAGCACAGCACCTAGTACATAGCGGTTGCTTAGTTGTGTCAACTCCATCCAACTCCTTCCTGTCATTTCCTGTCTCCTTCCTTTACTATGACCCTGATAGAACAAAATTCATTCTTGTGCTCCTGTAATAAATACAGACATCTCACAGTCCACTGTTTCATGAGATCCTCAGATAGAGAGAGATGTTGTCTCATGTGACCAGGAGTGACATGCTTTGAGCATCAATCTACCATTCCTGCCATACTTGGGTATGCTCATGCACTGTTTGATTTAGATGAAATTTCAAAGCATAGCAGTTGCCTTTTGAGCTTCTGGGGGCATCTGTGGGAGAGCCAGTGAGGCACGCACTTTTGCAAACTTTTCATGATGCAATCACCCCACAGTAGTAACAGTAGAGTTAACCATATGCACCCATGTAACTGCGTCATTTTTTAAAAAGTTTAAATTACCTGTATCTCTCCCCCTTTGCTCTGTCATCCTCCACCCTGCTTGAAATACCCACTAGTTTCCTCACTCCTTTGATTCCAAGCATCCTCATCAAAATGGTTACATGTTACCTAGATTTTCAAGAAGTGGAATGTCTACTAGCCATTATGATGGGGGCTGGGAATATGTGTCTTACCCAAATATAGCAACTAGCAGTAGAAGATGGGACAAAAGATGGATTGGAGGAAGGAGAAATGGAATGGTTTGGAGCACAGGCCACCAGGATGGACAGCCACTGAAAGGTGTCCCAAATTTGGGGGCAGCTTTAAGGGAAGCCAGCTGTGCCTGTGTGTTTGGTATTCCGTGCAGTGCTCTAATGCTATTGGTAGAAAGCTTGAGGATGCCGAGAGTATCCACTATGATTCTAGCCTCTTCTCCACCACCCTTAACTGATTACAGTCAGGCACCTTGGCTCACAAAAGGGCTAACGGTTCAATTTCAGATTTACTTGAGATTTTATCTTGGCTTCACTTCTCCCTCTACCCTGTCCTTCCTCTCTATGCATCGCTTTCACGGCTGTCACCTGCAAGAGCCTTCTCTAATAATGCCTGCTGATCTCTGTATGAGTCTACTTCCCTGACAAACCAACCTGCCACAGCCTGCTTCACACTTCTGCTCAAGACTCAGTTTCTTTTTTTTTTTTAAGACTCAGTTTCACCAGACATAGGACTTTAATTATATGAAGGTGTAAGACTGAGCCCAAAGGTGTTCCTCACCTATTGAACAATATGAAATAAAATTAACTTCATGTCATAACCACTGACTGTTTAGTTCTACGAATTTGGATGAGACACATGAACATATACACCAGGCCCTAGTTATGCCACATGCTAATTTGTGGCAAACCTAGTTTAGTTAATCAATATTTAACCTTTCCTCTTCTCTGATGATTGTCAAATCTCTGAGAAAACAACCCAAATATGCCCTAAAACTTAAAAATTAAAATATATGCCAGCTACAAATACCCACAAAATATAGTATTAAATTGTTTTTAGATTTTATTTATTCATTTGAGAGAGAGAGGGAGAGAGAGAGACTGTAAATGGTGAGGGGAGGTAGAGAGAGAGGGAGACTCCTCGCTGAGCAGGAAGCCGGATATGGGGCTCAATCTCAGGACTCCGGGATCTTTTTTTTTTTTTTTTAAGATTTTATTTATTTATTCATGAGAAACACACACACAGAGAGAGAGAGAGAGAGAGAGAGGCAGAGACACAGGCAGAGGGAGAAGCAGGCTCCATGCAGGGAGCCTGACATGGGACTCGATCCTAGGTCTCCAGGATCAGCCCTGGGCTGAAGGCGGCACTAACCCACTGAGCCACCCAGGCTGCCCGGACCCCGGGATCTTGACCTGAGCTGACGGCAGAGGCTTAACCATCTGAGCCACCCAGGTGCCCCAACATTCAATTCTTTGAAGCCAAGTGAAACCAAAATTTCTCAACTCTAAATGAAAACGAAAG
The DNA here is from genome assembly GCF_905146905.1 of Nyctereutes procyonoides. Lineage (NCBI taxonomy): Eukaryota > Metazoa > Chordata > Mammalia > Carnivora > Canidae > Nyctereutes > Nyctereutes procyonoides. The sequence continues at coordinate 15,212,092 of NW_026575139.1, read as the reverse complement.
GTGTAAGTAAAAGACCATCAAAGTGATTGGTGCTTTAGTGTCACTAAATCCAAGTTTGTCTCCTGGATGCAGAGCAAAGATAATCACTGAGACATGGAATGCGGGAATGTGGATGGCAGCCAGCAGAGGAGCCAGGAGAGCAGACTTCATATCTGCTTCCCAGAAGGAGGAGAGGCAGGGAAATTTGAAGGTAAAGGAAAAAGATCTGGCTAAAAAGTTGCAGCTGCACTCATAATTCTGTAGCTGATATTAGTTCCATGACCCTTTGGTTACCAGTTTCATTAGACCAAGTGTTTTCCATGGAGAGAGAAAAACTAAAGTGACGAGAGAAGAATTTCTAGAGTGACCAGTCTTCACTCTGTACCAACGTTCCCTCATAATCCAATTATTTCAACTCTACCTGCAAGATCCCAGAAATGTTCTTACTCGTTGGCCGACCGCTGCGAAACTGGGTGACTCTCACTTTTACTGTGGCTCAGTTTCCTTCTTCCAGCCATAAATGCAGTTAACAGACGGCAAGTTGTTTGTGAACATGCCTTCTTGTCATGTTGAACAAAATCTTGCCAGGAGTTTAAGAGAGACGAATTCTCTTTTTGGACCAGTGCATGATTTTACAATAAGCAGCTTTTCTTGAAAGCAGTTGCCCACATGGGCAAAGAGAAGGTGAATATTAAAGGCTATCGGGTATTCAGGGCACCAAATGTACTTTCTATAATGTGAGTAGACTTCTGGGACTGCATCAGAAATTCTACTTAGTTCTGCTGAGTTTTCAATATGCCCAAAGAATGACAGCAGTAAATGAGTTGTGTCAACCATGTTGGAGAGCAGCTGAATTTTCCCTTATGATTTTGGCTAGGATTAGAGTGCTTGATAATCAAATTTATATTTATAGACTCCGTTGCTATCATTAAATGTATCATCCATGGGATATGGATATATCTCAGACATGGGGTAATGGAAGCCCCCTGAAAGCATTGGTGAAGATCTGACCATAAGTGATAGGGTAAGCTCTGAAGCTTTGGAGCACAGGGCTTAGTATTTCAAACCAGGTGCTTCCCCTCACTGCATTGTGCTACCTTGCTAGTAGGTCTTCTTGCCCTCATTGTCATCACCAAATGACCTAACTGTGCCAACTCTGCTATGAACCTGCGATGGGCCATCCTGTAGACGAAGCCAAAGAGATCTGGAAATGACCAGTCTGAGCACTGTATTCCTCACACTGTATATTTTATCAGACAGCAAGGTACTCAGTGGATTAATGACCCAACCAACCTTCTGACTCCATTTAGAATCATGCAATTACTAGATTTTAATGCAGATCATGACCCGGCTTTCCTCGGCAAATAAAATGTAAAATTTGGTCACCGAAGTCTATAGAGCATATATACTATCTATCTATCTATCTATCTATGATATCCTTGAGAATTATTTCGTTATTTTCTTTCATCTTTGGGAAAATCATTGACAGCCTTCTCTACAGAAGCAAATTAGAAGAGACAGAGTTAATTAATAATGATAATAATGATAATGATAATAATGACTGAGTTCTCTCATTAAGACCTCTGCCATTACACTACCATTTGCTGCCACAAATTTCCTGTTTTTTAATAAATGTGCCTTGGGAATATCACTGTACTTATATGCATGTGCTAGATTCTCACTGGTCTCACTCTGTCTCTTCTGTTGGAGTCTAGCATCTCTGCAAAGAGCTTCGATCCCCTTGATTAGAACACAGCAAACGACGCGAACAACCTGGTAAACAAATCGTTAGAAGCCACTTCCTATTACCACTTCCTATTCTCTCTCCCAAATAGCTTGAGAGAATTAGTATGAATATTCCTAAAAGTATAGATCCTACATTGGGCTTTTCTACAGGACAGCTGGCCTGGGTGGAAATCTTGACCTGGTTTTTTACTCATCAGGTGACATATGGCTTCAGCTGTAGCTATAATTTCCTCAGACTTGGTGTAAGAACTAAATGAGTTTAAATGCATATAAAGCATGTCCTACATCCAGTACTCTATAATGTGGGTAGCAATATTCTAATCCCTCCCATGGTGCACTTGGTCTATGACTTATTTGTAGTACCTTGTTATCCTGGTAAAATACATCTCTGCTAAAAGTAAATAAACCTAAGGTGAAAACTAGTGATAGGGCTTTTCAAAGCATAACAATCTCCAAAGATAAAGGCAGGGAATGCAGTACTTAATGCTGGAGTGCAAGGTTTAAGAGTTAGCTTTTTTGACAAATCCCTAGGTATGGCTGATTGGTATTTGTCATTCCTAATTCCTTCCATATACGTTTTCCCCCCCTGGGAAGAAATCTATCACACACATAGGACAACTTTGCAGGTAGGATTCTATATGTCAGTCGGGCTTTGCCAATTATATGTACATGCACAATATTTTCAAGACAATCATGAAGTGGAGGCTATCTGACTATTAATGTTTGGGCTTAGGTATAAAGGCAGCTAGACAATGTAGCTATAATCGGTGTCCCAATGGCTGGTCACTAACATCTCTGGTGTCAAGAAGCAAAGCAAGAGATCCCTGATTTCTGGATAAAGGCTACAGTAAAATGTCATTGCATACAATAGTTTAAGGGGTGACTCCAGATTTCTCTCCTCTTAGCCATTTCGTACTCTTCTTCTGGGGCTAATGTCAGCCTCTATAGACAATAGATTATTTTTTTAATAGATTATTTTTAATCATCTTTTTTAAATTATTTTTTAAATAGGCAATGGAAATAAAAATGTTTGCATGGGTTTAATAGTAATAATTTAAAAATAGTGTTTCTTCTGATTGTTGGTAGACCATGGCTTTGTTACAATGAAACCTGGAAGTGAATATATTAAATAAAATAAATTTTAAGCAGTCCCAAAATTATGCACCTAATATGTTGTGCACATCTAATATTTGTATTGAATCTTCTCCTGTTTAAAATGACTGGAATTGGGCAGCCCGGTGGCTCAGTGGTTTAGCGCTGCCTTCAACCCAGGGTGTGATCCTGGAGACCCGGGATTGAGTCTCACGTCAGGCTCCCTGCATGGAGCCTGTTTCTCCCTCTGCCTGTGTCTCTGTCTCTCTCTCTCTCTTTCTTTCTCTCTTTCTCTCTCTCTGTGTCTGTGTCGCTCATAAATAAATAAATAAAATCTTAAAAATAAAATAAAATAAAATGACTGGAATCATTTCCATCTCCAGCATTTTATTCTTGTTGGATGAAGTATTTGGTACCCAAATTGGCTGCAAGTCTATTTACACAAGGATATAAATTTGGTATTGGTCTCCTAACCTGGTTATAAAAGAGGAGACAATTCTATTAGTGAGTAATGGAACATTGGCAATTCTTGGCTTGTAGTGAAAAAAAAAAAAATCAGCTACTGAAATTATTACCTGAGGTCACTTGGACTGAAATACCCATTAAGCCAAAGTTTTGGTGAGCTATGTGATTTCAATAGAATTTTATGATAGGAATATAAATATAATAATTGTGGGATAGGCTAGGTCTTTCTGACTGGACTGAAATATGCAGAGAAAGAAAACAACAGCTCAGGTTTTTTTTTTTTTTTATTTTATTTTTTTAATTTTTTTACAGCTCAGGGTTTTAAATACTTTGCTCAAGGCAAGTCAGAGGCCCAGGGAGTGTCCATGACTACTTCCCACAGTCTTTTATATCTTGTAGCTGCAGGGCTGCTGTTGGCAAAAAAAAAAAAAAGGACATGGTGTCTGATCCTGTTTATTGCTGAATTATAATGTGGGCTAAATCACAGCCTCACCAAGTCTCCTCTGTGGAAGTTATGGCATTGATTGGGAAAGTTTCAGAAACCAGAAAATTCAGATGGAAATATTAGGTGGATATAGATTAGTGTGACTGTACCGAATGTCCAAATCTAATGAAACTTCCTTGCCAGTAGCAGCCCCTTATCCCTGTTGTAGGAGGTTGGTTTTTCCTTTCTTGGGGAACTAACTTGCCTTAGGTAACTAATGTATAAGGAATGCCATTTATCCTCATGGCCCGTCCTTCCGACCTTACTGCCCTCAGACTTAGAGTTAGAATTAGTTCCCAGGGTGCTAGTAGAGGACAAAGAGTGAGCCAAGAGGAACAGGCTGAAATATGAAAAAAAAAGCCAAGTGTTTGTTGGTTGTTATCAGCAAAAATCTGGGGAATATGTGTGGCAATAGGTTTAAAGGGAGCTTCACCGGGTAGGAAAAATCATAAACATCTTGGTCGAAATTCCCCAATATGGATGACACCACCAGAATCTGCATCTAATGTGCTTGCCCAAGCAGCCCAGAGAGATTAACGTGGACTCAATGGCTCACACCAAATGAAGGTGCAAGGCAAGGAATTCTTTGATATGTGGTAGAATCTGAGACTTGAAAGGGTGTGAACAGAGGAGTGATTTATCATCGGACTCATTTTAACTTCTAATTCTGTCTCCTAAGAGATTCCAAGTGTATTTCCTTCACTAAGGCATTTAACAGTACATTGATGAGGACGTCCTCTCTTGGAAAGAGTTGAAGGTATGGATGCTGCCCTTGAAATGGGCTCCGTGTTTAAGGGGAAGGATGGAATCCTGGAATGGGAGACGTCAAATGACAACATTTATTACCAGGTATAGGGCAGACATGATTATTATAGGCATCTGGAGTAGAGTAGTAGGTAAATTGTTTAACCCATTCTCTAGGAGTAGATAATTGCTCATCATAACTTTATGAATAAAATAGATGTCCAGCCAACTTAACTCAGATTAAACCGTACAACTGAAGAAATTACCCACGTGTGACAAATGGAAGCCCGGCTTTAATTATCACAATGGAGTGTCACAGCCATTTACCAATTCCAAGAGTTAAGTTGTAGGGGTAGTGATTCCTATGTTATCCTCACTTCAATTGCTTCTTTCACCCATGAAGAAGTTGGCTATATTTTGGTGAAAAGCAGATCAATATACATTTCATCAAGTGGCAACTTCAGTTGCTATGGTTGTAGAAGATGTAATATCTTGTATTCAACTATTAATCTAGAAGTGGTTATACTTTTTTTTGTTTTATCTCAATAAATGAAGAGCACTAGAGTGGTTTGCTTTCACCTTAATTAACATTTCTCATGGTGATATCAAAAATTACTTCCAGGGACCTTGACGGTCTCACCATACCAGAGGATATTACACAGGTCTACTATCTGATGACATCAAATGACTGAAACTGGAGAGCTGGGGATACACAATATCTGAGCTAACTGTGTAATTTACGCACATGCCAGAAAGTAGGAGAAAACCTCCCATGAAAATTTAGGACCTACTGTCTTTTTCATATTTCTGAAAGTTCAGTGGGACATGTCTGAAAATACCTTCCAAAGGAATAGGCCCAGTTCTTGGCGAGCTTCCTGGATGTTTGAAAGCAACATAGACCCTTTTGGATGTGCTGCTTCAATACTTTTACCAAGTAATTGTTACATCTGTGAATTTTCTGTTTGTTTCAGAATAAGAGTAGACTCTCCTGCTTATCCAGTCTATAGTGCAAGCTGTTTTCTCTGCCACTTGGTCATAACAGTTCAGCAAAATCAGTAGTTCCTATATTTTCTGAAGCAGCTGGCCTTGTAGTTTGAAAAATCTTGCAAATCTGATAAGAGATTAATAATGTAGAAAATTATTTCGAGTACTCAAAGAAAACCAGGCCTTTTTCCTGAGATTGATGATTAATATCCTTTTGAGAAAAAGATCCTACTGTGCTAAGAGATGTGAAGAGAGGCCAAACAATCGACCACTGGACTCCCAAGTGGCCATGCAACCATGATCATCATTTTTTTTTTAATTACCTAACCATAAAGTTGAGCTTGGGCAACAAAAGAGCTAAACAGAGTAGAAATTGTATATGTAAGATTGGCTCAGTGTCAAATTTGTTGCTTGAACAAATGTATACCCTACCAATGGATTTTATGGTCCTGCACTGCCAGTTTAACCTATGCCTAGTCCCTAGAAAAACTATAGAAAACAATTATCTTTCAAGTGTGCAAATCATTGAGTGGTGCATCTGTTTGCTCACTTTGCTTGAAAATGAAGGTTGCCAGAGCATGAATACAATTTAGAGGATTGGTAATAAGGAGATATAGGGAAGAGAAATGTGGAAAGACCTTTCAGAACTGGTAGAGTCTCTGTGGATATTAATGTCCCATCTGATTTCTCTTCAGAAGACATTCCTAGCTGAAAAACCTCTCAATAATTATGTGAATACAATGACCCATTTTACAAATATTAAGCACTTTTTAAAAGATTTTATTTATTTATTCATGAGACACACACACACACACACACACACACACACACACACAGAGGCATAGACACACAGGCAGAGGGAGAAGCAGGCTCCAAGCAAGGAGCCTGAGGTGGGACTCAATCTCTGATCCCGGGATCATGCCCTGACCCTAAGGCAGATGCTCAACCGCTGAGCCCCCCAGGCATCCCAAACAGTTACTTTCAATAGCCAGCCCCCTTGCTTGCTAAATGAATTCATAAATAAAGAATTTATAACAGCAAGAAGATAGGTTAAAACATAGACTCAACAACATGGATTATTTGAATCAGCCGGTACTGAGTACCCAAGCTGCCAACCTCAGAAACAAGCGGTGACACTCACAATTCACCATCCACTAGGGGGCCAGCCATCTATCTGATGACAGATAATGACACTGGATGCCTTCCATTATGGAAAGGGCACCTATTTATCCAAATTGGAATAGGCAATTATTCTGCATATGGATTTGCCTTTTTTTGTGACCATGCCTCTGCATCTGTTGACTTACTTAATGGGACAGCATCAGAGTGACCCACATGACATTGTTTTTGAACAATGCATTCATTTACAAAACAAAGGTTGAAGAAATGGACTCAAGTCAATTGGATTCATTTGTGTTATCATGTGCCACAAGCTGCCTGAAGCAACTGGCCTTTTAAAACAGTATAATGTACTATTGAAGACTCAGTTATGGCACCGCTTGGGAGAAACACTGTTGGAAGATGAAGGCATTGTCTTTTCAGAATAAGAAATATGATCTGAATCCCTGACCAATACATGGCACTTTTTGTTTATAGTTAAATTTCACGTGGGAATGATCTTAAGCTATCCTAAAGATCATTGAATACAGAGAGGCTCACAGTCCAAATTAAGATACCCAGATCTCACATGGCTAACTCAATTTAAAACACATGATAGGAACTAAAGAGAAAGGGCTATCCTTAAAATAAGGTGCAAGCAGGCTTAAGGTTTAAGGAAAGGTCTCTAATAGATAGACCATTTCTGGGGCCCAATATACCCTATTCAAGAAGCATAGGACCATATACACCTGGTCAAAGCTGTAGCCGGTCAATTACTGCACTAACATCTGTGAATTTTATTTGCATTTATGGGACACAGGACATATGAGTTCAGGAGGAGTTTCACGAATGTGTGGCTAATCCTTGACCTCATAAATTTTGAGGACTTCAAAAAAATTTTTTTGAGGACTTCATATCCTTTATATATTTAAAAATATACTGATATATATTTAAATATATAAATATAGTGTATGTGTGTCAAGAATATTTGGTGCCTCAGATACCTCATGGATATTTAGCATATTATGAATGTTTGGTGGCTCTTGGTCTTCCCATCCCTTTATATTATCTATGTTCAACATACACAAGACATACTTACTTTATACTTAACGTGGTTCATAAGTTACTAACTTAGGAAAGCATCTTATGAGTTTTGTTTTTGTGTTTTGTATAGCAGAACTGAATGCTGTCTAACAATATACCAGGGTAACTCATACAAAGTATATGTCTGGAAACCAAGAGATAAACTGAGAGAGGAAACATTTATCTTTCATCTAAAGACTACTCACAATATTCAGCTTTCCATTCATTTGACCTTGGGCTGTGATGGTTTACAGGTCTTAGTACTCAAAAGAAGAATGTCTCTCTTCTAAGAAGACACCCAGTGATTCCTGTGAACTCTAGGATTACCGCTGAGTAATTTGATGTTTGCATGCCACTTACCCAATAAGCAAAGAGGTTGACCGCTTTGGCTGGCACAATTGATCCTGATTATTAAGGAAAAATAAAGATGTTGCTACACAAAAAATGGAGCCTAGGCAATTCTGTAAGAACACCTGTTAATGCTTCCATACTTTTTGGTCAATATATACGTGGGAGTCTATCACAACCCAATATAGGCAGAACCACCAAGAATAAAGAAAACTCAGGAATAAAGGTTTCATCCCCCTGCTGAGTAAAAAACTCTGACCAATTTCAGTGCTGGCGGAGGAACTCAAAAGAAAGGGAATGGGATGAGCACAAAAGCTGTCATCAACAACAGTTGTGATCTTGTGATCACTTGCAGAATAAGGAATCTATAATCATTCCTCTTTTCTTCCTCACTTTGTTATGTATGTACTGACTTTCTTTTTTGCTACTTTCCTATTCCCCTATAATTTTATATAAATTGTAATGTTTGTAGTTTGCTCCTCTAATTACAGACTATCAAGTTAGGATTATGACTGAGTTGAAGGATGATGATAAACCAGCGTTGGATACAGTGACAAAGAAATTTGGGGGGAAATACAAATATTTCTATTTGTATAAAGAATGTTATACAATATGTTATATTATATGTTAGGCAGGTGCATGCTGAAATTGCTTTTTTTCTTTAAGTATAAGTAATCAGTCTTGAGTTGCCAAAGGGTGTACTCTACAGGATATAGTCAATTGGCACTCAGCATCCATTCTCATATCCTTCTGGATGCCATCCTGTATTGAAGAAGCTGTGAGCCTAAAAATGCATTTCCAGACCCTCCTGTCACTAGTGGTCTTGATGGGAATTGGGTACCATCATGAGATGCACATTTTTGAAAGACAATATGAGGCAGTGACCATACTTATGTTGCTGTTTCAGTTAGCATGTTCATTGAGATGTAAGTGCCAAGAGCAGCTGAAATGGATTAGTGGTGGTGCCCAAACAGCAATTCCCCTAATTCCCAGAGGACAATCACAGACGAGCTCTAGAACTTATGGCCATTACTTGCATTGGCAGTCCCCTTTCTCTGCTCCTGCAATTCTCCCTAAAATTTCCTATGTATCTAATTTCCTTTCTTGCCTAAATAGCTAGGTAGATTTTATTTCTTAAACTGTACCTCTGACTAGGTATTGCTATTAAGTTCTGTGCACTTCCTTAACTATCCAAGGAACTACATCAAGGACACCAGCCTTAAGGGGTCATCTGTCTCTGTGATTGAATGTTTAATGCCCATCTCCTATTTTGCTGCAAGATCCACAAAAGTAAGGACAACAGTTGTTTTGCTCAGAACTTAACATAATGCTTCACATTGTAAAGAGAGCCAGAAGCATCAGACAGCAGCGTGGTAAAAATAGATTTTATTTAGAAATTATTGCAGCAAGGGAAAAGAGAGCTTAGTGTAGGATTGACCTCAAGGGTGAATACCAAGGACAGGAGGGGATTTTTAGCCAAGGACTGAGGTGAGGTGTCCATAATAGACAGTTACTAAGAAGAAATGTCAAGGGCAAGGGTACAGTTACCAAGAAGAAATGTCGAGGGCAAGGGTGTTCTCTTTAAACAGATTTAGGATTCTTCCCTTAGGCAGACCAAGATCATCACATATCAGGTGTGGAAGATTCTTACTAACATGACTTAGCAGGATGCTTACCATAAGTGAGCTAGGTGGGCTCAAGGACAAGGCTCAAGGATGGGGCTTTATTGAAACAAGGGCTCAAGGGAAACTCTCTAGAGCTGACTCAGGAGAGACACACACACAGGAGACCTAAAAAAAATATTTTTTGAATGCATAGATTTTAAGCCATGTGTAGGAGGTACAAAATTTATATATCTTTCTTTTTTTATTAAGTTTTTTTCTTTAATTCCAGTATAGTTAGCATACAGTGTTATATTAGTTTCAGGACCACAATATAGTGATTCAACAATTCTATAGATTACCTATGCTCATCATGATGAGTGTGTTCTTTAATCCCTATCACTTATTTCATCCATTCCCCACCCACCAGAATTTGTATTTCTATTTTATAATTGACAAGTTTATTTGGGCTAATAGGACTTAAGTAGAGTATTTTGCCCAAAGACAGTGCTCCATAACTAATGTGGACAGAAATTCCACATCTCTGGGTGGGTGGGTGGGGGGATTTGGTACTGTCCCCGTCATTATGTGCAGTATCTCAATGGAAATTAAGATTGCCCTGAAGTCTGACTCCAGGATCATAGCTGTAAATTTATTCATTTTAAGCATGATGTTAAGAATCTGAAAATATACTAATTATTAATTTTCTATTCTACAGTTTCCTCCAGAAAGCTCTGATGTATTTATTTTGGGTAACAATTTATTTGAGCAGAAATCACTTGACCCAAATTTTGATGATTTAATAGCTCATTGAAAGAACTAGCCTGAAGCTGATAACAAAATCTGTTGCAGATGCTATAACTCCTATTTGCATCCATTGGTCTTTTGGTTTATGTGCTTTAATAATTTGAAAAACAAGAGGATAATCAGGAACCAAGATAGATATGTATGTCTCGAGGCAGAATTTAATTCAAAATTGTACAAAATGTTTTGTCAGATGAACTCCTTAACCACATTTGTTATCAGTGGCACAAAATATATTAGATTAAGTTTTTGAATAATGTGCAAGGATGGTGTCAGATTGATCCTAACAAACTGATGAAGACTGGCATCAAAACCAGAACTTTGTTTCTATCATACTAGTTTTAGGTAAAAGATTTTAAGATGAATTCTTCCAAAATGCAATTTCTGATAGTATCTATAACTTTTCATAATTATAAAATTTAATGAACCTTGTATCATTGATATTTTTATGTCATCCTTGAATTCTTCAAATATTATTTCACTTTTTATTGGGAAATTATTAATATTTAACCACACAGGAAGATAAAGAGTAATAATAACAACAATCATGTACACATCAACTATCTTTGATCTTAAAATTATTCCACATTTGCTTCAGATCTTTTATTTATTTTTTTTAAATTACAAGTATAGTTGAAAGCTTTGTGCCCCCTACCTACAACACTAGTCTCTTTCCTTTTCTGAAATATTTACTATATTCACATGAATCAATAAACAGTATATAGCACTATTTTACATTTTAAATTTATACATCAATGGTTTCAAACTCTATGAATAATTCTGCATCTGCCTTTTTTGTACTTAGTATGTTTGTGAAACGTGTCTATGTAGTTTTCATTCATCCATTCACAATACACTATAATATTTTATTATATAAATCTATCATTTTACAATTATATAAGAATTTGAATTTTACTTTCACAGGTTGATGAACATTTAAGTCATTTTACATTTTGGGGGGATCATAAAATCTTCTTCATTAAACATTCTTTTAACATCATATATGAGATCATATATACCTAGGATTTGAATTGCTAGATTGAAGATTCAATTTTCATTTGTAGCTCTACCTAATATTACCAAATTGCTATCCAAAGTGTTTGTACAAATTTTAATTATCACCAGTTATACATGAAAGTTCTCATTTCCACATCCTTGTTATTTACTATTGTAAAACATTTAAATATTTGTCTTAGGAACAGAGACAGTGTCATTCTGGTTTGAATTTGCATTTCCCTGATTCCACTTGTTGTTTAAGCTTCTTTTCATTATATTTTATTTTTATCTGTCTTGATATTTTGTTCATTTTTTCTTTATTGGTTCAAGTCTTCTATATATACTGAATAGTAATTGTTAGCTCTTTATATTCTCTGCAGTAATTTTACATTTTGTTTCTCTTAATATAAGATTATAAAATTATTTTTTAAGATTTATTTATTCATTTAAGAGAGAGAGTATGTGTAAGGTGGGGAGGGGCAGAGGGAAAGAGAAACTCTAGCAGCATCTGTGCTCAGCACAGAACCCCATTCAGGGCTCAATCTCAGGACTCTGAGATTCTGACTCTGAAATCATGACCCTGAGGTCAAGACCTGAGCCGAAGCTGAGTCAGACACAACTGTGCCACCCAGGAGCCCCAAGACTATAAATTTCCAAACACTGTTAGCTACCTCTCTCAACTTTTAGTGTGTAAGTTTAATTTAATTATCAGCTCTAAATTTTTCTAATTCGATTGATAAATCTTCTTTTATCCATAAATTATTTGGAATGTCTCCATTTTTTTTGTTTGTTTTATAGGTAGGTACTTTTAATTACTTATTCCTCACTATTTTCATTTAAGTCAGAGAACATGGCCTGAAAAAATATTCATTTGTTGCCAATTGTTGTGATATGTTTTATGGCTTAGTAAAATTCGGTCATTGCCTGAAACAAGTGTTTTTTTTCCCTAGTTGTTGTTTAGAGAATTCTATGTAACTACATTAGATTGAGCTAAGATAGCTCATTTTATTTTTTCAAAATTTTTTTACCTGCTTCTATCAATTGTGGTGATGTGTTAAATGATTGTGCATGTGTCAGTTTCTGTCAATTGCATCATATTCTGACTCTGTTATTCAATGGGTAGATTTTAGAATAGTTCTGTCTTTTTGGTAAGCTCTTCCTTTTATAAACGTGTATGATCCACTTAATTTTTCAGACAGACATTTTATTTTATTGCCTTAAACTCTATTTTGTTGTTAGTATAGTTATACCAGCTTTATTTTAGCTGATATTTTCTTCTTAGTAGTATTAATTTCTTTCTTATTTTTAGGCTTTTTATATCCTATGCTTAAATTGTCTCTTATGAGGAAGGTTGTTTTTTTTGTTTGTTTGTTTGTTTGTTTCCTTTCAACTGATTTGGATGATGCATGTTCTATTTTTATTTCTTTAAAGTGGTTTCCTGACAATCTCAGCATGCCTATTTGACTTAATGTCCAAATTAATCAATACTTTCTTATTTCTCCTGAATAATAAGAGGAATTTCAAATATGTTACTCTCCTTCATCACTTGTCTACTTACATATGCTTTCCCACAAGGGCTGGGAGCACATGTATGCATACAACTGAAAAAGACTTCTATTTAAATAGGGGCTTCAAAACAATAGCAAGAAAATCATCTCGGTTAGCTAAATCTCCTTAAATGAACTGTTTATAAGTAAAGCAATGAACAAAGAATATCAAATATTTCTTAGGCCTAAAGCAGAATAATGTATTATTAGAAGTATGTTTGATGTTGCTGAAGATTCTTTCACAAACATATTATTTAAAGTCAAGCAGAGTTGTTTTTAATGACCTTATTAGCTCAGATGATGTTTTCATGATTCGTGCTGATATCATTTGAAGAATCTTTAAATAACACACTGCTAGTTGCTCTGATAGACAAGAGCATCTACACTAAGAAGCAACTGTTTCTCTAACTGTGTGGGAAAGACTTTTATTTCCTGACATGCTTCCTTTTCATTGAAGAGTCCCCAAGATGGCAAGTTTTCTTTTAGAAGCAATGTGCATTTTCCATCTTGAAGTGGGTTTACATTTTGTTTGTTACTACAGAAGATGTTTTGTGAGAATTTTATTCTTGCCGTGCTTTTCATCTGACAAATCAACAAACAAAAAAGACATCTTGGATTTTAGACTAAAAATCCCCTAAGAAAATTTAAAACTTTTACACAATTGAAAAAGAGATTGTGTCTTTTATTAGGCAGCAACTTAAACATAACTCTCCTCTATTAGTGAACCATTTGCAAAATCCAGACCTTTGGCTTTTTGTCTGTGTTAAGTTATACCAAGTTAAGTTGCTCAAAATGAGTATATAACTAAACTAATACATTTAAAAATACTTTTAGTGGTTTACAAAAACAGAAGTTATCAATGATTTGCTTTACTAGAACAGTTTGTTTTATAAATTTCCCCCACTCTTTTGAAAAAAGGAAAGAAAAGAGATCCAAATATTTTTTCAGCCATTAATCGACATAATAACACCCTAAGATCATTTAACTGCATGGGAAGCTTTTATCCCTTTGGCTTGGTCTGCTGGAGGAATGTCATATTCCATGCTGTGAATAGAGGTTGCCTTTAACCACATGAGAGCAATTAGGAGAAAGTCAAGGTTTGAACCTGGGTGAGCTCATACACAATGGCTGGGATAATGGTCATTATCTACAACAAGGAATACAGCAAATGAATTCCAGACATTTGCAATGAGGCATCCGGACTCAAAACACATTTAAGCAAAAACAAACAAACAAAACTCCCCAAAATATTTTCCACTGGTGATCCAGTTGAGTATTTGCATAATTAGCAGAAGATATTTCCAGAGTCACAAATGTATACAAATGCCACGTTTTAAGCAAAATTGAAGAAAAAAATTTAAAACGCCACCCTACACACAGCATAGTTTTTCTACAGAACAGATGTAACTTGGAAAGGTACCAACTTGGTCATCCTAGATGACAAATCTTCTGGTGGCATCAATAGAGTGCCATTTGGCTAGTCATGCCTGGGTGAAGAATATCCGGAGGTTCTATGTTGAGTCACTAAGAATACTCCATTAAGTCATTTAAACCAAACTTCCTAGCAAGTGATCTCCAGAATCTCAATTTAATGTATCTTTTTAGAGATTTAAGTGAAATCTCCAGCAAAGCTAAAACTGCCTCTGCTAGCAGACACATTAGTATTCCTCAGAGTACTCCTCAAACTCACTGCCTTTCCCTAGGAGCACATGAAAGAAACTCAGATCCAAGTATACTGTATTCTCACCAAAGCCACCTTGTAAAGAAGCTGCCCTGAGATACAGAAATATGGACTTTGTTATGAGCTTAGTCACGGAGTTACTTTGATTGAGTCCCTTAAACTTTATTAAGCGCCACTCCTGGCCTGTGTTATAGGGACATTTAGAATAAGTCCATGTGTATGAACCCTTCTCTGTGTGATGCTATTAGAGAGACATCATCAGGACTAAGCTGAGTAGCAGGCTAATAAATGAATGAAGAAACCAGAAAAATGATACTTAGTTTTCTTTTAATGCAAATTACAAAGAAAGGGTACCTTTGTTTTTCATGATACTAAGAATATGTGATTTAAAAATTTTACCTCTTATATCAATGCTATTTTACATGAACAGATTTAGTGCCATTTATCTTGTTTTCCAAAGTCATCTGATGACAATCAAGAGATATTAAAATACAAACTGGTTGACAGAAGCACCTTGATATTCATGTTTGTGCCAGTTGAGCTTCTGATGGAGCGATTAAAAGAAGAGACCAAAAAAAAAAAAAAAAAAAAAAAGGAGAGAGACCAGCCTTTTTGTTTGTGATCCTTCTGTGAGTAATAGCATAGAACAGCTATGAAAATACCATATGTTAATTTGTAAATAACTTTCTCTATGTAATTGTAATATACCCTAATTGTGGAAAATCTAAAAAACACATAAAATATAAAATAGAAATTACCCATATTCTTACCAGCCAGAGCTACCTACCCCTCACCATTTTCATATATGTGTGTAGTCTTCTTTAAAAAAAATAAAATTGGGATAATCCACTTTAGACAGATTTGAATCCCATTTGAGCAATTTATGTTTATAAAATTACTTTTTGAAAATAATACCCCATATTGATATACTAACGTTTATTTAATCAGTGATCTGGTGAAGGATACTCTAATTTTTTTTTTTTGGTATTATATTTGGGGTAACATGAACATCTTATCTTCAGGCTTGTACACTTTGAATAATTGGGAAAATTAGGCAAAGGTGTGAATACTTCTAAGCTTTTATTTTTTTTTCCACAAAATTACATTCTTTGAACAGTTTGTACCAATTTAAAGATTTACCTGCAGTGTATAGAAATCTCTGTTTTACTCTAGCCTCACTAACACATTGTTAATGTAACAAGGTTGGCGATGTTGCTGATGTGTCTTCTTGGTAAAATCATAAAACAGACTTCAACCAGATGTTGAAATAACACCTGGCTATTAACAACAGTTAAACAAATTGAAGAAGCGTCTTTAAACTCAATCCTGAAAGCTCTTCCCCAACATTTGAAAAGCTTTAGGCAACACGAGAAGAAAGAATGCATTAAATTGAACCTAGGGGGCCATATGCTGTCTACAAATCAGACCCATTAGCTTTGCTTACCTTATGGTTTGGTTATCACGTGGAAACCATCTTTGCTGCCAAGGAGAGATAAAAGTGTACATTAAAAATACATTGCACCTTATCTCACGGAAGCAGGTGAAGAGGCTTTCATTCTTTAAGCAGACGGACTCTACCTTTTTGTTGCATGTGTTTAACGAGAACTCCACATAAATGCTAGCAACATGCAATCTGAGCATGCTGTTCCAGGAACAGTGTCTGCCATCTGCTTGGGCTAAATGGAACTGCTCAGCTTTGGCCTCCCTGGCCTTGAAACTTGACTATTGGAATTTAATTACATGATTATATGATTAAATCAAAGAGATTGAAAGGTTAAAGCTAATGTCCCTAGAGGTGAAGCAGGCCCCAGGCTTCTGAAACAGCTGGCACTGGGGAGAAAGGTCCCTCCTGGCATGTCAGAGAAGGAAAGGTAATGAGCTTTTCTGGGGGTGACACTGATTTTGTTTTATTAAGATGTGTTGCTGATTGGGAAAGAATTTTAAGTTCTCAAGTCCAGAAAATGAATTCAAAAGCTTTTTTTTTTTTTTTTTTTTCTCCTTAAGTCAAAATGCTCTAGCATTTTTTCCCCTTGATTTAGCTCTTTGATTCTTTTTGCTCTTTTGAGGAATTTTGAGAGTCTGGAACATATTGTCTGAGAATTAAGGAATTAGGAAAGCAAAAGGGAATCTGGGACTTATTTTCAGTAGATGTGTTGTTTCGGTCTTAAGTCTAGCAACTCAATGCAGTGCTGGTGCCAGCTTCAAGATAGATATTTTCTGATGGACTCTGACCTTGATAGTGAAATTCAACATTATTTTCAGAGAAGATCCATCAAAAATCAGCCAGTGAGGAGAGCTACCAGTTGCAAACAGTCATCTGGGTGTTACAGTGAACTACGGCCCAGAGTCTACATAGCAAGAGGAGATAGAGCCCAGTCTCAGGAGACTAGGATGTGTACTAGGGAGCCGAAGCTGATTCAATCACTCACTGGCATTGGCAAATTATTTAGCCTGTCCTTGACTCAATTTTCTCACCTGGAAAATGGACTAATAATAATACCTACCTCATGGACCTGTTAATCAGGATTAAACTGGCTAGTTACTGCCAGGTATCTAGAATGGGGTCATTGTAAAGATGAATTCTTACTGTTATCAGATCAAATGAGGGAGATTCCAAACTTCTTGGTCATTTGAATTTTCACATACTTGCAAAATACTCCTTTCAGAGAGGTCTACATATGATATTACTATGTTTCGTTGACAAACTCGTCTACACATGCAGAGTGTGCTATGAGAATTATCACATAGATTTAGGATAGTACCATTTGACCTGATGGCTGCAACTGTCGAATTTTCAGTAGCATTCTGGTGATGAAAAATATTTTGGCTAGGAGAAGAATAATAGAAATGGAGGCTCTGTTACTCAGAGGGCTTTCAATTCCTCAGTAGCAAAACTCCTCTCTCATCCCATCTTGTACCTCTCTAGGCTTAGCTTCTTTGCATTCAGTCACCCTGAAGCATTTGGCACTTGTTTATTTTGTTTGTGAAAAGCTTATTCATAAAGGATATGGCGATGTGCTGCTTGCACCTGGGAACCAGTGTTATTACCAAATCAACAGTTACTTGCAGAGACTTAGAAGGTAGAGTCTGACATGCAAATCAGCTCTTGCTAGTGACTGCAGAGATCAGAGGAAACATATAGATTTTAAATGCAGAAAGACACAGTCATGGTAGGCATGGGTGAGAATTTTCTAGTAGTGAGTATGGTGAATATTGGAAACGTTAACTTACTCTTTTGTTCTGTAGGTTTTGTTCCTATAATGATAATAAGACTTGCCTGCATTTCCACACCTGGAAAGGAATGACACCTGGTTTTTACTCATCTCTTTAATCTCAAAGCCTTCTTTCTCAACCCGGATGCCATATTGCACCATGCAGAGTAATGCAGGTGTCATAATAACAATCACACCAACATTTATGGAATTTTTCTATGGACTGGACTCTTCTAAAGATGTTAAAGTGCATCCTCACATCAAAAACACATTGAGGTGAATGTGAAAGTTAGCTCTACTCTATAGATGAATAAACTAGAGTATCTCAGAATCAGGCCCTGTAAGTCAAAACCCATCCTCTTCTTATTCGTATCCTATTAAGTTCACCTTACGGCTTTGGAGAAAAATAAGTACATGTGTGAAGCATTAAGAAGCAATATAAAATCATAAAAAGAATTTGCATGTCAGGATCTGGAAAGCCAAGTTCAAGGCACTGATCTGCCACAACTCTCTGTATCAAATTGGATAAACCAGGTGAACATTCTATACGATGATAGAATTGAATGAATTATTATTACACATCCTTCCCGATGACCATTCTGACTATAAATACCAAATTTTTGCTACAGATTATAAAAATAATCTCTTTTAATCTAAAAGAGGGAGACCTCATTCTGAAAGGTATGGACCACATCTGACGTTTTCGTTTTATTCATTTTCTTTAACTTTTCAACTCATTTTGCAATAGGTTTCTTTTATACCAAACACTTCATAGAACTACTTTAACAATGGTCTCCAGTGACTTTCCAATTATTATTTTTAATTTTTTAAACTAGTATTGTATCAGTTAAAGGATCTTTTTGTGCCACAGAATTTGATTCATTGAGATTCTGAGAAAAGCTATGGGATCTTTCACTGGAGGAATACACTAATGCATGAAAACAAATCTCTACATATGGTCTCAGGTGACCCACAGTTCCAAACACTGCATGATGCTGAAGAGGGGTAAGGGAACTCCTCTGGATTTGTTGAGAAGGACTTTGTAAATCTCCACTGTTAAAGTTTGGACAAAACTCAGATAGAAATGATTACAGAGGGAAGAGTTTGAGTCAATGAATGCATTGGAAGCTTGTGGGATTTCTTTTTGAAAATAGGAATATGGGGATCCCTGGATAGCTCAGCAGTTTAGCACCTGCCTTCGGCTCAGGGCATGATCCTGAAGTCCCAGGATCAAGTCCCACATCAGGCTCCCTGCATGGTGCCTGCTTCTCCCTCTGCCTGTGTCTCTACCTCTGTGTGTGTGTGTGTGTGTGTGTGTGTGTGTGTCATGAATAAATAAATAAAATCCTAAAAAAAAAGAAAATAGGAATATATAAACAAGCAGTGTTAATCCTGGAAACATTAGAAATGATCTTATTCAAAGCTTTATTTTACAAATCTGGCAAATTATCTATAAAAATAGAAAACAAACTTTGATATTGTAAAATTACTTGACTAGTTTTCTCTTTTCCCCCTCCCCCAAGCCCCAAAATAAAGCAATGGGCAAAGTAAGTTGTCAACTTCTGTTTTGTGCTGTAAATTCTTTCTTTTTAAGTATATATGTGGGATTTCCATTTCTTTCCATTTTCATTTCCCAAAGAGAAGAGTCTTACAATCTGTTTTGGCTTGCATTCCATGCTTCTGTCTATCTGTGAGTTGGTAGTGGTGAATGAAACCAGAGTTAAGTGGCATCTTGCTGTGCACATCAGAGGAAGAAATGATAAGATAAAGAGATAAGCAAAGTGATAAATAGCTTGGGTGATAAACACATGCTGACTACTGCTCTTTTCGACCCGACTCCAATCAGAAGTGATATCCCCTGCTACTTCCTTATACCATTTTTCTACCAGTGCCAGAGATGGGCAGTTTCAAGTAGACCCACATGAATGTTGCTCTAACCACTGAATGAATGACTATAAGAAAGTTGTTGAGTGACTCCAGACCTCATTCCTTCATCATTTGCAAGTTTGTGGACAGGCTTTAAAAAAAAGTCTGGGGCAGCCCGGGTGGCTCAGCGGTTTAGTGCTGCCTTCGACCCAGGACGTGACCCTGGAGTCCCGGGATCAAGTCCCACATCGGGCTCCCTGCATGGAGCCTGCTTCTCCCTCTGCCTGTGTCTCTGCCTCTCTCTCTCTCTCTCTCTCATGAATGAATAAATAAAATATTTGAAAAGAAAAAACAAGTCTGTGTATATCTCAGTATATTTCCTAGGATATAGTGAATATTCAATAGTGGTGATTTTCACTATGATCACGTATCAAAACATTTCCTTTTAGGAAAATCTCTGCTGGTGGTAGAGTACTTGTTCAAAGCAAAACAAACAAAAAAAAAAAAAAAGAAAAATTTTTTACACAAATTCATAATGAGCATTCAGTTTTCTATTTTGAAAAAAAAGTATAAAAGGATATTCTCTAGGTGTCCTCTACCAGTGCTATGAGAAGTTCACATTTACACGATTATATGTGTATGTGTGTGTGTATAAATATAAAAATATAAATATATAGTCTCTATCTATCTACCTACCTACCTGTCTATGTATTGAGAGATATTTATTGTAAGGTATTGGCTTCCATGGTTATGGAGGCTAAGAAATTCCAAGATCTGCTGTCAGCAAGCTGGAGACCCAAGAGAGCCAATGGCGTAAATCCAGTCCAAGTCAAAAGAACTGAGAACCAGGAGAGCGGATGGTCTAAGTTCCAGCGCAAATGCCAGCAGACTTGAAACAAGCAAGAGTCAGTATTTTAGTTCTAGAGTGATGGCAGCAAACAGCCAATGTCCCAGCCCAGCAATTAGGCAGGAGGAATTCAGCCTTTTTTGTTTTATTCAGATCTTCAACTGATTGGATGAGGTCCATCCACATTAAGGAGAATAATCTATTTTACTTGGTTAATCTCTTCCAGAAACATCTCACAGATATATTCTGAAAAATGTTTGGCCAAATGTCTGGGCACCCCATGTCTCAGTCAAGTTGACATATAAATTCATCATCACACCATAGAATTGCAGATGCCCAGAATTTGAGAAAGATGGAATTTGCCTGACTGCATGAATTGCGTGTTCCTTGTGACTTAGTTTTCAATACCAGAAGCCTGCTACAAGGAGAGACAGAGCAAAATGGCAGAGACTAGGGTCTCAAAATTCTAGACAAACCAAGGTAGGTAAGACTCATTCATGGCTACGAGGTCAGACACAGTCTAGTGAGCCTTGCTGTTCCTAAACCTGATCACTATAACCAACAACTTGTCCACCCCACTGGAATTATGACAATAAACATTCGTCCTGAAATGTTACGTTGCTTTTCTTGAATAGGAACATAAGATCAAATCCAAAGGAGAATTTGATCATGAAAGATGTAATGTCCCTGGGGTGGGGTGGGGGCAGTCTATCAGAATGACTCTAAGGTTTTACCTATATTCACCTGCAAATCCACCAATATCACCCCTAAGCATAACTTACATCCACATCCCCTTATCTCATTTATGCCCCATCATTGCCTCCAATAGCCCTTAGAAGATCTGTGCCTGCCATTTTGAAATCTGGCCATTCTCATGAAAAAAAAAAAAAGGGGGGGGTACCTTGGTTTCCAGTCAATTCTAAACATACTTTATGAGCACAAAAGGAATCAGATGTCAACACCCAACACAAAGGCTGCTCTTGGTTTAGTTTGAAAAACTGGCCAATGGACAACCCATCTCACAGAATCTACTTAGAGTGCTTATCAAATTGTAATAAATTTGATTTAAAAGAAGAGCTTTGAATGCAGTTAAATGAACACCTTTAACATGGGAGGTTTTGTAGTCTATTTGCTGTCACCGGTAATATCCAACAAACTCCTCGTCTCTCTTTTCCTTACAGAGCCTTTACTTCAACAAGTAGAGATTTGCTTTGTTTTCTTTCTTTTCTTGGTAGGCGGAAGAGTTGTGATATCCAGGGTACCAAGGCTTCAGCTCCGGTTTGTCATCTGGCGATGCTATCACATCTCATTTTTAAAAGAGAAAATTGCACTGGTGCCCACAGGCCATAGAAATGTCAAAACTACTAAAGAGTTTGATCCTCCCGATAGTTTGGGGAAGCTCTCCGAAAGTCCCATGGATGTAACAAAAGAGCAGGAGAGAGAGAAGGGAGAAAGGGAAAGGGAAAAAGTAAAGCAGTATTCATTTCCCCTAAACCCATGCAGCAATCAACTTTGCAATTACCGAGATCCATTTCACTGGACTTTATAACTGGAAATGAAATGAGTGAGAAATGAGAATCTCTAATGAAGCCTCAGGTCCCCACCCATCACGTTATCATCACATTCCACCACTTCCAACACTCACTCGCCAGCTTTGTAATTTGCAGCTTATTTTCTCACAGCTCGCCAAGCGATTCGCATTCATTTACGTTATTGCAGTTTAACACGCAGACAAGTAGAAATATGGTTTCAGATCTGATGGGCTCGGCATTTTTTTTTTCTTTCTTTCTTTTTTTTTTTTTTTTTTGTCTTGTTGAGTTTGTTTTGCTGCCTGAAACAAATGTCTCTGGAGCTCTGTTTGATTTAGCATGTCAGACTGCTTCCTTCAAAGGCGGTTTGGAAATGCTTTATATACGATAGACACACAAAAAAAAAAAGCCAGAAAAAAAAAAGGTGGGGGGGAGTGGGGCATGATGTTTAAATGAGGAGCCATGAAAACACAAGCAGGGCTGCCTATCAACGTGGATATGAGATTGCCATTGTTGTGAGATGAGCACCTGCCTTCCCGAATTGAAACCAACAGAAGAGGGGGCAGGAGGCATTTCAAAATTATGAGCTATGAAGAGGTTTCTTGTGCATCATTTCTTTCTCCTCCTCTTCTTCTAATTTTTATTGTTTTAAACTATCACCTCATAGTGGCAACTCAGGATTTGACTAAGGACCCAAACAAACACTGTCCAGAGATCTTGAGCTCTTGGGGATTCCATCCTTTTTATATTTATTCTTGATACTAGATCCCAGACATGATTTGTACTGATTTCCTCCCATCCTGGGGACTGTCTTTTCACTCTCTGGATCATGATCATAGCCTTTGATGCACAAATGTTTTTAATTTTTATAAAATCCACATCACCTTTTCTTTCTTTTCTTTTCTTTTCTTTTCTTTTTTTTTCTTTTCTTTTCTTTTCTTTCTTTTCTTTCTTTTCTTTTCTTCTTTTCTTTTTTTTCTTCTTTTCTTTCTTCTTTCTTTCTTTTCTTTCTTTCTTTCTTTCTTTCTTTCTTCTTTCTTTCTTTCTTTCTTTCTTTCTTTCTTTCTTTCTTTCTTTCTTCTTTCTTTCTTTTTCTTTCCTGTTGCTCATACAGCTTGATGAGCAAGTCTCATCCAGTGCCCAGTGCATTAAGGTATTCTAAAAATATTCTTTAAAAATGGAATCTGCCTGGACTTTCCAGGAAGGAATGACATTTAATATTGAGGTCATGGGGATAGGCGATTTCTCGTCACCAGGTCCAAAATCTGAAAAGCTATTGGGATGAAAAGTTTTTGTAATTCAGTGGTGAGCAAAAACTCTCCTAAACTGTCACAAAGCTAGAGATAGTCTTCATTTATCCCACTTAGTGGGAATAGTTGTCCATTTTGTTTTAGAAGTATTACTACGGTCAGTAATGAAATACTATCTCAGACTCCACTGACTCTAACAATTGGCTATATACTGAACTACTCTTTTTTGCTCCAGATGTCAATAAGCTTCCTTTTAAGGTGTACAAATATTAATATATTTTAATTTAATACTTAATATGCAAATACATTTTGATAGGATTTAACTTAATATTTAATATACAAATAAATTGTAAAATAATTATTGCAATCAAGTTAACATATCCATCCCCTCACATAGTTTCCTTTGTGTGTATGTGTGTGTGTGAGAGAGAGAGAATATTTGAGGTCTATTTTCTTAGCAAATGTCAGCTGAATTACTTTTAAAAAAATCTAGAATATTTTTTTTTAAAGAGATGTTATTTATTTATTCATGAGAGACACACAGAGAGAGGCAGAGACATAGGCAGAGGGAGAAGCCGTCTCCCTGTGAGGAGTCCAATGAGGGACTCGATCCCAGGACCCTGGGATTATGACTTGAGCCAAAGGCAGACACTCAACCCCTGAGCCACCCAGGTGTACCCAAAATCTAAAATAGTCTGAATTTTGAAGACCTGCTGAAATCGTTTATGAGCCTGCAATGGTAATAGCAACTAACAAGGGTGTAATGTCGGGGGGCCTGGTTTTCTTAGTTAAGTGTCTAACTTTGGTTCAGGGCTCAGGTCATGCTCTCAGGGTCCTGACTGAGCCCCAGGCATGTGAGATCAGTTCCCTGCCCAGCACGGAGTCTGCTTGCCCCTCTGCCCTTTCCCTTTCTCCTCCCACTGCTCATGCTCTCTCTCTCAAATAAATAAATAAAATCTTAGTTAAAAAAAAAAAAAAAGGATGGAATCTTTTAGTTTCTAATGGGCTTTCATGTATTATCTCACTTGAACCTCTCCAAAGATTTTTACGGAGGGTGTTAGACCTATTTTGCAAGTAAAAACACTGATGCTCAGAGAGATGAAGTGTGTTAAAGAAAACCAGAAGTTAAAGCAGTGGAGATAAAATTTATTATTTTTTAAAGCTACTGTAATAAGGAAAAACAGACCTCAGTATTAATGGGTTAAATTCCAAACACAACATGGACCAGTGGGAATTATAGTCAAGGAGTTAAGGGGGGGGGGAGTTTGGGGGGTGTCAGTGAGTTCAGAATTATTAGGAGGAAATCTAAGGGAAAGGTAAGGGAAAATTTTGGTGAAGCTGTTTTGCTGAAGGTAGGTCAGTGTGAGCAGATACCAAAGTGGGGAGATGAGGAATTTGGTGAGATATTGAGGGTGATCAGATATTGCTAGCTATGCAGGATTCTTTGCTAAAACTGAATCCTCAAGGAAGAACACAGAACCCCTAAATTGAGGCCTACCCAGAAGGAGAGCCTCAAAGAACCTGGCAAAAGTTTGGTCAAGGAGAGAGTCTTTGTCCAATGATTTTCCCAAAACTGATGAAGTGTCAGAACTGAGAGGATAGATCTTATGTCCTCTAGGCTCCAAATTCCAGTGGGTAGTATAGTATCTATGTCTCAAGCATTCAGACCAAGATTTACTAAACAAGTTGACCTCTAAGCAAAGTGTAGTCAACGCTGTGTCTATGGGATGCTAGAATAAAGCAGGTAATTAATTGAGAGAAGGAGCAAGAGCGAGAGTGAGAGAGAGACATGGAGTCAGTAGTCTATGCCAGACATACTCTGGATGTGACAAGACACGTAATTTTCTATTACTGCATGCCTGGAAACCTGAAGTCAGGGAGTGCGGTTGATAGAACCAAGAAGAAAATCAGGACTGCCCACATAGCCTGCTCCGGATTTCTATTCCATGAGATGCATCCTAATGAAAGCATAAGGACTCTGAATTTGAGATGGAGAAGAGGAGGGGGCATCAAAGAACCTTGAAATTGCTTTTAAAACCTTGAGAGTTCCAGCTTACATGACTTCTTATAGGATGTTACTTGTTAACTGTGTAGCCTTGGAAAAGCGTTGTTAACCTCTTTGAGGCTTCTTTTCTTTATTTTTCTTTTTTTTCTGATGTAGCTATAAGTTTGGCCAACCTCTTAATATTGTAAGGCTCCATCCTGCTGGCAAACACTTCAGAAGCTAAGAACTCACTTTGTATACCTGCCATATGGGAGGAGAGAGGAGAGTGCCATTGGAGGGTAGCCATATTGAGTAAATAGTTGTTCCAATAGTCCTGGCCTTGTTTCTAGTGGAAATTTCATTCAGAAGTTGTGAAAATATTTTTTTAATTAATTAATTAATTAATTTATTTATTTATTTATTATTGTTTTTTAGAGAGGGAGAGAAAGAGAGTGGGGTGGGGAGGGGCAGAAGGAAAGAAAGAATCTTAAGCAGGTTCTACACCCAGTGTGGAACCTGACATGGGGCTTCATCTCACAACTGTGAGATCATGACCTGAGCTGAAATCAAGAATCAGATGCTACACCAACTGAGCTAGCCAAGTGCCTCATGAAGAGATTGTTTAAGTCAGGACACCCATCATTGCACTTGATTTCATTCAACCGAACCAAGGTAGGAATTTGGCAGTAGGCACCATTCTGAATCATCCCCTGCTCCCTCTTCTTTCTACTTGTATATCTGCTTGCAGAAATGAATTGGACAATTTACTACAATCCAGAATTTTATTTGTAGTCATTTACTACAATCCAGGATTTTTTTTTCTGTTAAAAAAAAAAGTTTATAATTCTTCCAAGTTACCAATTAGCTTAGATCTCAAATATATGGATAGGTTGGTAGGGCAACTAGGGTGGGGTATGGAATAAAACCTGAGTAGAACCTTTCTTATTTTGTTTGATTCAAGCAAAATAAGCAGTTCTCATAGGCACATAACCAATCCTTCATATAAATCCCTTTCCCCTGGCATTCGATTGAGATACAGGAGCCTGAAGGTGCCTGTACATAAAGAGCATACATTGCATGCATTGCAGTGACTCAAGTTAGCTATTCTCCCATACATTCTCATTTCCTTTTTTCTTTAAAAACAAACAAACAAACAAAAAAACAAAAACAAAATGTCTTTACTACCAAGGTTAGGAGTATCAATTACTAGCTAAAATCTTTTTTTTTTTTTCAGGAAATAATTTTGCTGAAACTAATCTTGTCATATTAAGGTAGGTAGGTAAAGTAATGTTTAAGAAATTTCCCAACTTTTATTACTTATAGAGTGTCAAGATAATAATTCTTACAAAAAAAAAAACCACTTTTCCCCCCCTTCTGTGACTCTTATGATTCTATTATTTTTAGTGGCCCCAATCCCCAGGGTGTAGACTCATTTCTTCTCTCCCTTGTGTTAAGCCAGGACAGGAAGCATTTTTGTGATGGGCAGGATAGATTTCCAGAACTCCCTGGTGCTTCTAAATCTCCTATTTTGGCTGGGGGAAATTACCCAGCACAATTTGTAATGTCAGACAGCAGTATAAGAAGAGGCTAAATGTCAGGGCTGGGGAAGCAGAATGATGAGGGATAAATGCAATGGCCTAAAGCAGGCCTGAAGACGATCCCATTAATCTTTCATTTTACAGGCACTGGTTTCTAAGGCAGACAACAGGGACACAAATAGAAGAGGTGTGATCTGAGCAACTTATGGGATAAAACCTTCCCATGACAACCCACTTGGAATGTTACATGGCCTTGCTAATGCCAGCATTTAAAGGATTCTGATGTTCTTGGTGTTGTCTTAAAGATCTCATTAGAAGAACATAGATGAACATTCCTTGAATCTCTGTGGAAAATATTCACAGTTTGTGGGCCATGAGAGAATTTGGGGGGTTTCATTTTTTAAACGAATCAAACTTGTTTTAGATCATGGCCATTAAGAACTCATGGGAGGGGATCCCTGGGTGGGGCAGCGGTTTGGCGCCTGCCTTTGCCCCAGGGCGCGATCCTGGAGACCCGGGATCGAATCCCACGTCGGGGTCCCGGTGCATGGAGCCTGCTTCTCCCTCTGCCTGTGTCTCTGCCTCTCTCTCTCTCTCTGTGTGTGACTATCATAAATAAATTAAATAAATAAATAAATAAATGTTAAAGAACTCATGGGAGCATGGTATTTTCTGTTATTATTGTTGCTGATTAAATCTGGACTCCAATGGTTCAATGCCATAATAGCTATGTCGAAACCCATCTACAACTGAGTCAAAAATATCCCATGAAATCAGGTTAGGTCACAGTCAAATTTTTACTGTTTCACGTATCTCACGTGACTGGTTCTGAATAGCCTATCCTAATCTTGGATTTACTAGTGAAATTGTTTATTTGCATATTTATTGAAATAGTGTAGTAGACTAGATAGAGTGGTTACAGTGAGATCCTATCCCTCTGCCCCTCCCCCCACCTGCTCACGTGTATGTGCATGCTCTCTTGCTCTCTCTCAAATAAATCTTTAAAAAACAAGGATGGAAAATATATTTGAAAGACCACAACACTAACACTACATGGCATAATTTATATTTTTCCAAGTATGTCAGGAATCACTTCAGAATTTTATAATTTATCATAATTATTGTTATGAAAAGAAATTTTCAGTGCATTATAAGGATGCAAAGGGTCAATTATATACTTATTTAAATGTGGAATATGCAATACTCTTATCTGATCTTCTAAGTGACTAATCATACAATTCTCACAGCAGAGAATCTGATCGTTGGGTAATTTATGAATTTGAATAAGCACAATGTGTGAAAGAACTTATGTATCTTCAACTATGACAGGGCATAAATATTTTTTTATCATTTTCATGTCACTGGGCTATTAGAACACTAGTGCATTCCAGAATTAATTTTATTTTTTAAAGATTCATTTAATTATTTTACAGAGAGAGAGAGAGAGGGAAAGAGAGAATAAGTCGGAGAAGGGAAAGATGGAGAGAATCTTCAAGCAGACTCTGCTTGAGCCCAATGCTGGATTTCATCTCATGTCCCTGAGATCATGGCCTGAACCGAAACCAAGAGTCAGACTCTCAACTGACTGAGCCTCTCAGGCACCCTATTTTCCATCTTTTTTTTTTTAAAGAAATGCTTTAGGTTTTGATATTATTTGTGTACTACTAAAAGCAAAGACTGTCTTCACAAATTTGACTTTTGCTGTGCATTGTGTAGAACAAGTGCATATGTAGAACAACTGAATATACACCAGTTGAATTATATTTAAAGCTACAATCCTATTTACTAGAATATTTGATTAAACTACACAAATTATTTTCCAACTCGGCTATGGAATCTGGTTTCATGTGATCAAGTGTGACCACTAATATTTTCATAAAGTTTTTTAACTTTCATTTTGAAATAATGTCAAATTTTAAAAAGTGGCAACAATAGTATAACTAATTCTCATATACCATCTCTCTAGCTTTCAAAAATGATGACATCTTTATATAACTACAGTTTTTAAAAATATTTTATTTATTTGAGAGAGAAAGAGAGCAAACAAGAGAGAGAGAGCGCACAAACAGTGGGGAGGGGATAGAGAGGGAGGGAGAAGCAGGAGCTTCATCCTGGACCCTTCAGGACCCAAGGATCAGGATCAGGTTAAGTATCAAAGGCAGATACTTAACCGACTGAATCACCCAGGTGACCCTTATTGCAGTTTTATAGTAATCAAAATTAGGAAATTCACGAAGACATAGTACTATTAAGTAATCAACAGACCTGCACAAATTTTACCAATTGTCCAACTAATGTATTCTTTTCTGGTGCAAGATTCAATCCATAATCCCACATTGCAATCAACCATCATGTCTCCTTAATCTACTGCAGATTGATATGGTTCTTTGTCTTTCATGACCTCAAGCCTTTGAAGAAGACTGCACATTTACTTTGTAGACTATCTCTTCTTTTGGGTTTGTCTGATGTTTCCTCACAATCAAATTAAGGTTCACATTTTTGGCAAGAGGACCAAAAAGGCATAATACCCTTTTCACTGCATCATATCAGGAAGTACATGTTGTTGCTAAGTCTCATTACTGGTCTTATTAATTTTGGTCACTTTAAGATTTGGCTACAAGAGACCAAACTTGAGATCATTCTGCTTTATTGTGACTAAACCAACTTCAGTTCTTAACTTCACATTCAGACTTTAGTTTTGGAAACAGTTGTTGAGATAATGGTGTATGAGCTTTACTTGGAGACAAGATTGTTATTTTCTTTTGAATTTGTGGTTTAGTTTCTGGAAACCAAGACATGGGTCTAAACCTTTTATGTAAGCTAAATGAATCAGTACATGCAAGTTCAGTCTCTCTCATTGGTTTCTTTCTCTGTCTTGCCGCAGTTGCGGAAAACCCACCAAGATAACAGGATTCTACTCTTCTTTATTAGAAATGGAGCAACATGGATCACATCCCCCCCCAAAAAAAAATATCATATACTTGCAATTCTTCCATTATCAATCCTTAAGTATAATACTCAATCAAATTACCTTTTCTTTCTTAGGGAATGATCTCTTGCTGACCTTAACTTCCCTTTTATTGTTAAAGGATATTATAAGGTCGGTATATGTAAGGAGAAATAAGACCAACAGCCCAGTTCTTTTTTTTTTAATTTTTTTTTATGATAGTCACAGAGAGAGAGAGAGAGAGAGAGAGAGAGGCAGAGACACAGGCAGAGGGAGAAGCAGGCTCCATGCACCGGGAGCCCGATGTGGGATTCAATCCCGGATCTCCAGGATCGCGCCCTGGGCCAAAGGCAGGCGCCAAACCGCTGCGCCACCCAGGGATCCCAACAGCCCAGTTCTTAATGACAGGAAAGTAGGAGAGACAAAAACAAAAAAGTATAAGAGCTGCAGGAAAAAATTACTGAGTGACTGTAACTATATGTCTGTGTGGGAAAGATAGTGAAACGAGACTCATCCCTCTCTAAATCAGAAATTCAGTTGGAAATGAGAAGAAAGACCA
The DNA here is from genome assembly GCF_905146905.1 of Nyctereutes procyonoides. Classification (NCBI taxonomy): domain Eukaryota; kingdom Metazoa; phylum Chordata; class Mammalia; order Carnivora; family Canidae; genus Nyctereutes; species Nyctereutes procyonoides. Next base: position 15,181,708 of record NW_026575139.1, on the reverse strand, counting down.
ACATAACACAAATGGTAAAGAGCCAAATATGGAAGCGCATGTGAAATTAAACTGTCCAGGTCCATCATCATATAAAAGCTGTGCTACCAAGAGTGCCAGCAGGTTGACATCCTGCTTATGTGAACCTAAACAGAGTTGATGAGATTGTTTTAGTGAGACTATCTGACCACTCTGGCGGCCTTATCATTAAAAGCAAAGAATGACATTGCTAAATGATGAGCCAAGTCCTATGTATTATCACATCAGAAAGTATTAAAAAACGTGTGGTCTTCATTTATGGTTCAGTGTGTTCATATACTCAAGTAGGATTTATTCCTGATGAAACATGGTAAATATGCAATTTGGAACATCAAAGTACAACTCTCTATAGTTTATTTGGGAAAAGCCTATGAAATCAGAGGGGAGAGATCTCTTTTTTAATAATTCTAGGATTCAGATAATTTAATGGGGAACATTTGCCTCACTACCATCGTAGAACAGAGTTGGTCACTGATAGCCAACAGTTAGTCCTGGGTGGAGAAGCAATCGCTATCACTGCATTCCTCAACATACAGATATCTGGGTGACAGAATGAAAGAGTTTTGAGTCTAAATGCTCCAGATTATTAGGGATCCCGGCTGTTTTCACTGTTCTCTTTCAAGCTCAATCAGTCTTAGCTTTTTACATCAACAGTGAATGTTCACTTGACAAAATACATTCATAACTACTCTATATTCTATCTCTCTTGACAACTCCATTCAATTATTAACCTGTCTTTTCTAAAAATGATGCCATAGAATTAAATTCATGAGCTGCTTTCCATGCTGCATTTTTTAAGTTTTTAAATAACAAAACAACCTCTGTATTTATTTAATACTTCCAAAAAGGAGCACATTTTTTAGCTACTTCATGATTAACTATTGAAATGTGTAAGTCTAGGAATTTAACAGGTCTGCAAAAACCAAACACCTTCTAAATCTGACTTCCATTTGAAAAATTAGAGAAACCATTGAACTCTTATTATAACTGCCTGTTGCTTAAAAGATCATACTGAATACCAAAGAGAAGTAAATAGATCCGATGAAAGGAATTTCTGTGGCTGGCTGCTTAGGTTTGTTTTGTGTAAAACACACCTTTTTTTATTTAAATTAGATAAATGGCAGGGTTTCCTGCCTAATGAGACTGTTTGGACTCGTGGTTTGGAAGTGTCACCTCCATTCTTTATCAGATAATCATAATTAGGGCGAATGAACGAACCAGGGAAGTGGGAAGCAAGTCAAAAAGTATACTGAATGGAAACAAAAAAGACTTCCAACAAGCAGACCACCAGGGCGCAATCAGGGGGAAACATCTACAGTGCAAACACACAGCCCGGGAAAGGGTGTTGGGCAACAATGACGTGATGCGGAATTGTAGAGCTAATAGCAAGTTTGAATCCTGACTGTCCAGATTGCCTGCCCTCTTGTATTTAAATTACATCCGCTTTTTCAATACAGCCCCCAAAACTCCAGTGTTTCTTTCTTCCTCTCTCTTACTGTTCATCAAAACTGCCCTTGGTAGATTTAAATTGCATTAGTCCTTAAATTTGCTTTTGATATTTTTCTGCTTCAATCTGAGAAGTCTTTCAACAACACTGGCATTTCCCTGTCCTAGCACACATACACAAAAATTTTCTGAATACCTACATGTACTCCTTTGGAAGCACTGTTGAATCCATATCAGATAATAATAATTGCTATCAGTCTCCTCTAAAATTCTGTTTTTTTTTATGAAGTTTCAATATTACTTTTTTTTTTTAATTTTTATTTATTTATGATAGTCACAGAGAGAGAGAGAGGCAGAGACACAGGCAGAGGGAGAGGGAGAAGCAGGCTCCATGCACCGGAAGCCCGACGTGGGATTCGATCCCGGGTCTCCAGGATCGCGCCCTGGGCCAAAGGCAGGCGCCAAACCGCTGCGCCACCCAGGGATCCCGAAGTTTCAATATTACTAAATGTCTTTCTCTTTAAGAAAGATTCCTGGGGGAAATTTCTAGGCCAAGCCAAGATCAAGACCTGAACTGCGATTAAATACAAAAGGGCACGGTAGTTGCTACAGGGATAGAAGAGGCCAAGGCCAGGTTATCATTCAAAATGGTGGAAAAACAAAAGTAAGATAATCATGTAATTAATTTGAAGGAAATGTGGAAGTAGATTTTTAAAACCTGATGCCTCAAGAACATGGGAAGTAGAGAACAGATTCCAGATTAGTGACTGGTTAGACATTGGAATGATAGCACATATATATTACTAGGCACCATTTTTCCATTAATTCTGATTCAGTAAGTCAAAGGTGGTGCACAAAGATCTGCATGTTTTAGATGTACAGATGATTCTGATTCACGTTGTTATCACATAGAACACTTTCGAGGAGCACTGTGCTAATATACGATTGAACTTGCTTTGTGGCAAGGGACATAAACTCATCTCAAATTTGTTTAAGCCAAAGCAGCAGGACTGTATTGATTCAAGTGGTTGAAGTGTTCAAGAGAAGATCATTAAGGTCAACATGAAGGTGGATCCAGGTGCTGAAAGGAAATCATCTGGAAACTTTTTCTGTCTTCTGGCTTTGCTTTTATACTTGCTGGCTTCATTCTCAGCTAGGCTTTGACTAGGAAAGGTATTAATATGGAACTAACAATTTTGGCTTAAGGTATACCAGCTTAGTAAACCTATTAAGAAGATGATTTCTATTTTAAATTAGTTCAACAAATTTACTTTGATTTGATTATATTGAAGCAATTTATTAAATTAATTAAATTAATCTATGGAATTAATTTGGTCTACTAAAATAACTGCAGTGGACAAAAGGATGGGGCATACTCATTAACTACCTTTGTCTTCCTCCCCAGAATTTTGGGATGAGACCTTCACACACAAACCAAATAGACTGAAGACGAATGAGGGTTAGAACGTGGGGTTGGGTTTCCAAAAGGAAATCTGGATCCTACTCTCAGAAGAGGAAATGAATGCTGATAAAGAATAAACAACCTATGTCCACTACACATGGATTCAGGTAAAGCAAACAAAGCCCTGGGCCTGAATACAATTAATCTAGGTAATGGCCAGCAACTCAGTAAGAAGAAAGTTAGCTTATGGAGAGGTAGTTTTTTATTCTAGAATAAGGATGTGTTTTCTTGACACAGAATGTGTACTCTCTGCTTTGAAGAAACACGAGTGTCTAGGAGTGTATTTAGCAGGTTCTGGGAGAGTTAAATTCAATAGGTACTAGAAGGTATTTTCACAAGGGTAAAGTTCTTTGAGAGATTTTGATAGATGGGTGTAGAACTCTGAATGCAAAGACTCCAGCAACAGACTATTAAGTAATTTAGTCATACTGGGGCAACTGGGGGGTATAGTCAATTAAGCAGCCAACTCTTTGTTTCAGCTCAGGTATGATCTTCAGGGTCATAAGATCCAGCCCCAGGTTGGACTCTGTGCTCAGAGGGGAATCTGCTTGGGATTCTATCTCTCTCTTTCTCTCTCTCTCTCTCTCTCTCTCCCTCCACCCCTCCCCTGTGCTCTCTCTGTAAAATAAATATTTCTAAAAGAAAAAGAATTTAGTTACAGAAAATGTTTTCTACTGCTGATTTACCTCTAATCAGAAACTCTGAGAATGTTCAAAAGTTTTATAGAGTGTGCTGGTTCCAAAATAGATTTTACTTCAATACATTTTTCGGGGGATCCCTGGGTGGCGCAGCGGTTTGGCGCCTGCCTTTGGCCCAGGGCGTGATCCTGGAGACCCGGGATCAAATCCCACGTTGGGCTCCCGGTGCATGGAGCCTGCTTCTCCCTCTGCCTGTGTCTCTGCCTCTCTCTCTCTCTCTCTCTCTCTCTCTCTGTATGACTATCATAAATTAAAAAAAAAAATAAAAAAATTAAAAAAAATTAAAATAAATAAATAAATAAATAAATAAATAAATTTTTCGGGAAAGTTAGGAAAGGATATACCAATGATGTTCGATAAATGAAAAAGGCTGTAATAAACTGTTATTAAAAGTTATAGGTTGATGTGAAAGGTAACATATTCATTGTTAGTTTATTACCTGTCAGTTTAAGGTCTTTGACACTCAGCACATGTAACATAGTATTAAGCTATATATGGATACACATATAAAATACATATATAAGAGCATATAAAGTATATATTATTTTACTTTTTTATTTTAGTAAAATAAATACAACTTAAAATTTACCATTTTACCTATTTTAAGTGTATAGTTTAGTGGCATAAAGTACATTCACATTGTTGTACAACAATTATCACTATCTAAATGCAAAGTTTTTCATTAACATAAACTAAAACTCTGTATCCATTAAACAATAGCTCCCCATTCCTCCCTGGTAGCCATTGGTAACCACTGGTCAACTTTCTGTCTCTGTAAATTTGACTAGTTTAGATATTGCAGCTGAGTTGAGTCATATAGTGTTTGTCTTTTTGTGGCTGTGTTATTTCACTTAGCATAATGTCCTCAAGATTCACCATATATAGCATGTAGAAGAATGTCTTTCCTTTATTCTCTTTTCTTTTTTTTTTTTTAGAGAGAGAAAGTGACAGTGGAGTGGGATGGGGGAGGGACGAAGGGAGAGGGCAAGGGACAATCTTAAGCAGGCTCCATGCCCAGCTCAGAGCCCAATATGTGGCTTGATCTCAAAACCCTGAGATCATGACCTGTGCCAACACCAAGAGTTGGTTGCTTAACCAACTACCCAGGTGCCTCATGTCTTTCCGTTTTTAAGACTGAATAATAGTCCATTGTGAGACTATACTACATTCTTTTTAAGCCATTTATCCAGTGGCAGACATTTCAGGCTATTTACATCTTTTGGCTATTCGGATAATGCTATGAACATGGGTGTACAGAACACTATATGTAATATATATATTATATGATGTACTATATGTTATATATTTTAATTATTATATATATTATGTATTATATTACATATATGTGTATATTTTTAATGAAAAAAGAAAAGTCTGCAAATGTATGTAAATGTATATTTTAGCTGGTAAATATCAAACTTTTATATTTTGGATTATAGCTGTCATTACCATAAAAAGAATCTTATAAAATAATTTTACTTTAGAACAAGTGAGTGCTTGCTTTGGCAGCACATGTACCAAAACTGGAAAGCTACAGAGAAGATTAGTATGGCCCCTGCACAAAGATGACACGCAAAATCATGAAGCGTTCTATTATTTAAAAAAACAAACAACAAAGCCAAATTCTCTTTAGGTAGAAAGCCTAAAGAAATTAATTGTGGAAGTTTATAGACTTTAAATAAGCATGAATAGACTTCAGATGACTGTTGTGTAAATGACACTATGCTGTGTTATCCATCGTTGCTCCCAGTGTGTGATACCACCTATGGTACTTAGAAGTGTAGGTGGCATCTGGACAAACATTTAATTTTGTGGTTATATATACATCTTTTATTTTTATTGTGACAATATGTCGCCAGTGCATAAAACATGAGGCAACCTCAGAAAAATGTCTTTTTTAAAACAGATGCACACACACACACACACACACACACACCCCACTAGGCTTGAAATATATGATTTTATTTAAAAAGTAGTAAGTGGATATGGCAAAAATTGTTAAGGTAATGACTGAAATTTTGGTAATTTATTATGTACTTAGGAAGAAATAATGGAAAACAAATCTATTACCAGGAAGAAAGATAAAAGTCATTTAAGTTTGCATTTGTATGCATGGAATTGACAGAATAATAGGTCATAACACATTAGGGAGAGAGAACTAATGTAGTACTTATTCAATGCATTTGCATACAAGAGACATATAAAAAGGAAGAATTTGACTGGGGTTTGAACCAAGACTTGAAAGAGGTGATAGAAAGAAACTTTTGCCTCATTGTTCACAGTGCTGATGTCAGATTCTCTTTCTGTCAAAATTAGCTTAAATAGAATGAAGTGATTTTCACATTAAGCCCTTTTACAGATGCACCTGGTTTTCTTGTTCATTGTCAGTTGCAAACCCCAAATGTTACACTGAACACATTAACATTGCATTTGTCAGACCTATAGAACAGTTAAGTTCGTTCTTAGCAGAGAATGGTTATTGTTTTCTATTTCAAAACTGCTTCTACATGACATCTAAACGCTAGAGGTGAACTGTAAAACTCAGTTCAAGGTACTCGATCTTTTCTCTATCGAAGGTTAAATAGATAGGTTCTCATAGATTATCTCCAAAGCAGTGAGTAAATCAAAGTTTGTTTTTGGATATTTTGATGTTTGGCCATTTCCTGAAATTTATCTGTGCTGAAACTTGCTTATTTCATATCTTTTTTTCTTCTATTACAAAGCAAGAATCAACATTGTAAAGGATGAAAAATTGGGTATTTTGATAGGAAATGAAGTCATTTCGTTTTAGGAAAACATTTTAAATATGTCAGTTCTTATTATCAGAAGGCCATATACTCGTGATGCTATTATAATCTTAAAGATTTGAGCTGAGAGCATCATATAGGAATATCTCAATGCGTTTCAAACGAGCGCTTCTTAATTATCTTCCCATGAAATATAGGAAACTGGCAAAATAGACACTAGACAGAAAAGGTCTTTACCTGACACTTTGGAAGCCCATGGCTCCACCACAGTTTTAGGTCCATAGAAAGTGCTAAATAAACGTAAATTTCTGTGGATGACTGATACTATATGCTCATTTGAATAAAAGTCATCTAAAATTTCTAACTTGAGCGTTAAAAAATATCCAAAAGCTGTTAAGGAAAAGCTAGCTGTCTTTGGAAAGTTAAAACTTATGTTTTGTAAGCACAAAATTAAAGACAGAAAATTTTAAACATTTTTAGTTTATGTGAAAGATATAAAAGTATATGGAGTTTATGGGAAAATGTATTAAGTCTGAAAACACAACACCCTTTTTCTGGATTATTTGGTATTCTTTCTCTTTTTTTCTCTCTTGCCATAAGTATATCTATCAAAATATATCCTAGATCATTAAATTTCATTGCATTTCCTAGATTGTGGAGTACTTCTGATTTTTGAATACATTAACTTCAAATTTAGATATTATAAGCTCAAAGCTGATTCTTCTTAAAGGAAAACAGGCTAATTATATCCATTTATTTAATCTCTATTAAAGCCATCACAAATGATTTATTGAATATTTTTAAAATATAAATACCTTTTCATATAGGTCTCCAAGAAAATGCTAGAATCACAGAGTATGCCCTCTGATGATTTTTATATTCAAAAAGATTGTCTTTTCAAAGTTTCAATAATTAGGAAACTATTTTTGCAATTTAAAAATATATATATGTATACTATCAACATTCTTAGATTCTAGAATCTATGAATTAATATTTTTCAAAAATTGGTACAAGGTACTTGAAAATGCAAGATAAAATACTGATAAAATTTTAAGAGTGAAAAATATGGAATTAATATTTCCTACTAATATCATCTATTAAAATGTGTTATTTAAGTGAATGCCTGGGTGGGTCAGCGATGGAGCATCTACCTTTGGCTCACATCATGATCCCAGTGTCCGGGGATGGAATCCCACATTGGGCTCCCCACAGGGAGCCCGCTTCTCCCTCTGCCTATGTCTCTGCCTCTTTCTTTTATGAGTAAATAAAATAAAATCTTTTAAAAAATGTGTTAAAGACAGTATTGTACAGCATTTTTCAAGCGTGTCATAAAAATACTATTTTTTTGCAAAATGGTTTATGATAAAAGGAGTTAGTGTTCTAAGAAATTAGGGATGTGTGTCCCAGCAAGCCCTAATGCACATTATTGTATTAAGGTTTCTAAGGCAGTAGGATTACTCTAACATGGCTTTAACTTGAACTTATGTTTCATGCTGTTTTTTAGTGCACACATGGAATGGCTTTCAGAACTGATGTTCGCTAGAATAGTAGAAGGAGGCCAGAGAACATAATGTTTACGAGGATACCTTGGCACTAAAATGTTTGGATTCAAATCTTGTTACTTAAGTCTTTACCTTGGAGTTTATCTGTGAAATGGGAACACTGAAATAATAGTATCTGTCTTATAAAATAAGTATTATATTAATTAACATATGTAAGGGCTTGGAATAATGCACAGAACAATGGGCACTTAAAAAATGCTGTTATCAAAATTTGGTAAACCGTTCTGGGGCTTTGAAGTAACCTATGATCAATTCATTTGTTCCCATTCTATCTCTTATTACATACGTATGATATGTATGTGTGTGTATATATATGTATACATGTCCATCTATCCATCTACTCTAATCTATTTTATTTTTAAAATATTTTATTTATTTATTCATGAGAGACACAGAGAGAGAGAGAGGGGGAGAGAGAGAGAGAGAGGCAGAGGGAGAAGGAGGCTCCATGCAGGGAACCCGACGTGGGACTCGATCCCGGGTCTCCAGAATCAGGCCTTGGGCTGAAGGCGGTGCTAAACCGCTGAGCCACCCGGGCTGCCCCATCTAATCTATTTTAATAAGTTTTGCTTCTTGGGGCGCCCGGTGGCTCAGTTGGTTAAGTGTCTGTCTTCAGCTAAGGTCATGATCCCAGCATCCTGAAATTGAGTTCTGTCTTGGGCTCCCTACTCCGTGCAGAGCCTGCTTCTTCCTGCCCCTCTGCTGCTCTTCCCTGCCTCCTGCACTGCTAGTGTTTTCATTTTCTCTCAAATAAATGAATAACATCTATAAGAAAATTAAAAATGAAAATATAAATTTCATTTATCAGCATATTACAAAATATTTTCAATACAAAATCATAGGGAAGCCTGAGTGGCTCAGCAGTTTAGCGTTGGCCTTCAGTTCAGGGAGTGATTACGAGTCATGGGATTGAGTCCCACTTTGGGCTCCCCTTGAGGAACCTGCTTTTCCCTCTGCATATGTCTCTGCCTCTCTCTGTATCTCTCATGAATAAATAAATAAAATATTTTTTAAAAGAGAAAAAATACAAAATCATAAAATTAATGTCAGATATAAAATCTTAAGATTATTTTGTTAAAAAGTATTTTACTATATTTTCCTAAAATACAAATAAAATCATGTCCTTTTTTCCAGGAATGCTGTCCAGTTAGCTATCTGATTTAGAGAAAGCATTTTCTAAAGACATACATATCTTTGACTCAGCCCTCTTATTTCCAGACTACTACACAGAGCTCCTTAAATCTTTTGCTGGGACTTTGAAAATGAATTTCTGCTCAAACATGTGTTCCCTTTTGTAACCAGAATATAAGTTTCTGAGAGTATTTTCGTCTTACTGTGTATCTGGTTGCTAGACACACATGGTCTGTTCAAATTTCCTCCTAGGTTAGACATACATAATATTTTTATTAAAATCCATACATTTTATAATGAGATTGAAAGAAATAATTCCACATTGCCCATATACCGCTCCTATTTTTCCCATATTCTCATAGAATGAGTAAAAATACAAACTTATTTATGCTTTATTTTAATTAAATTGATCTTTTTTTAAATGAATCACCAGTCTAATGTACACTGCTAAAAAATAAGAGAGGAATTTATTGGCTTACATAATTATACCATTCAAGCTGTGAAATTTACTTTAGGTACTTCTGTATGCAAAGCCTTAAATCAATGGGTCTCAGTGGGGATAGTACCACCCTCCAGGGCACATTTTGAAAATTTATGGAGGTTATTTTTAGTTATCATAACATTTGGGGGGTAGTCACTACTAGAGTTTTGTGAATGGGGCCAGGAAGGTTAGACATCCTGCAATGATCAGGATTGTTCTGCAAAAAAATATTATCCATAGCCTGCAGAGTTCTAAATATCTTCCATGCATCCAAAGTGCGTGTTTATACCTAAACCTAAAGACTAAAACTCCATTTTACATATAAATTCAAAACAGGTTTTTGGGATAGCTTTAAAGCAAACTGAATAGCCAAGAAATGCAAATATTATATAAATCAAAGAAAACTTGTTCTGTTTTAAACTTTACCAAGAATTGCATATCACTTTGAATTTTCCATTAAATGTGGCCATATTTCTCATGGAATTTCTGGATCTTTCTCAATTTGTAGGTTCTGAATGCAAATTTGTAATAGAGGATATCTGAGACTCTTTTTCATAGCCAGGTGAAAATATTATTAAAATTAGTGGAGACATAAAATATAGGCATCTCATTAAATTTTATTAATAAAGGTTGTCTAAAAATAACTCATGTTCTTGGTTTTTATTTGAGTATTTCTAAAACACAATGAAAAACTTAATTGTGAGAAAACATTAAAAAATTATTTTTCATTTTCTATATTTAGAATTGGCCCATGAACCACATGGGGGTTAGGAACACTGACCTTCTGGTGCAGTCAGAAATTCATGTGTAGCTTTTGACTCCCCCAAAAACTTAACTACTAATAGCCTTAATACTACTAATAGTCAACAAAACTGTTGACTGGAAGCTTTACCAATAGCCTAAACAGTCGAGTCACACATATTTTGTATGTTATATGTATCATATACCGCATTCTTACAATAAAGTAAACTAGAGAAAAGAAAATGTTAAGAAAATAATTAAGGAATAGAAAATAAATTTATGGCACTATCCTATATTTATAAAAAGAAAAAAAATTCCATATATAAGTGGATCTACACAGTTCAAACATGTTGTTCAAGAGCAACCTGTAGGTGTTTGTTGTGTTTGTTTTATTTATTTATTTATTTATTTATTTATTTATTTAGAGAAAGAGAGAGATCAGTGAAAGAATACTAAGCAGGCTTCATGTTCAATGCGGAACCTGATGTGGGGCTTAACCTCATGACTCTGAGATCAGGACCTGAGCCAAAACCAAGAGTTGGATGCTTAACCAGCTAAGCCACCCAGGCACCCTAAAATATTGTTATAAAAAAGGTTTCAATTAAGAAGTATTAGTTAGGAATATGAAGAAATATCAAAACATTTTGAACACTAGTGTTTTAGAATCACACTTGTAGGTAATACTGAGAGCAATGACCTAACTCTTCTCAGTTACGTGACTGCCTTACGACCACACATCTAGTACTACTAAGAAAGAAGCAAGACGCCAGATTTCTATACTTCTAGCAAACTCTATAAAGCTATAGTTGAAGATAATCATCATGTGAACTTTCAATAATATACACTTACTGAATGAAAATAGAGGATTAAAGGAAGATAATCAACCAATATTTGTCTTAAATTAATTCTTATCCTCCTATGTTTTAAGGTAAAACAAAGTACTTTTGCAACTTTTCTGATAACTCCTTTTGACTCTGTGAAAAATACCAGAGCACTTTGTCTTAGTTAAATCTACTGTCCACTTTGAGTCCTGCCTTAGAGAACTTAAGACTTTACACACCTTAAATAATAATTGGAATCATGAATCATCTTTATTTCCGAGTCAATAGAAGACCCATTTATGCACTATATTGAGGGAAAAACAAAATCCCAACCCCAAATTCCAAATCACTTTGTCTTCAAGATTAAGCAGACTTAAATATTACTTCCTTTGCTACTTCAACTGAAAGAATGTGGGTCTAAAAGCAGTTTTAGTAAGACCTGAATGAAATTATAAAGCATTTTAAAAATGAATCCTATTCTCCCGAGTTTTAATAATAAAATGAACCTTGTTCCTGGAAAATATCAAAATTGTGGTCTAGAAATGATGTGCAGTGACTAGCCTATGTAATATTTGAGTCTGTGGAATATTAATTTACTGAATGATTGGTTGCTTATTGCAAATTTGGTCAGAAATTTGGCAGTGCTGACTCTGGTACAGTCATTCTCTCTGTTCATTATCTTGTAGGTGTGCTGCCTCCTAAAAGGGTCATAAGAGCAATGTGCTATAACTTGGGCTTTCTTACAGCTGCAGTTCTACCTAATTTGTACTTTGGCACTCGAAAGATTATAATAAATGAAGTGCTGCTTTCAAAGTTTCAGACACACCAATTTTTCCCCGTTTGGCAAAGGTGGATTTAATTTGACTTTCACGAGTGCAAAATCTGTCTCCTTAGAAGTTGGTCAAACTATTAATTTTATGGCAGGGACAACTGAGTACAGTAAACCTTTTCACAAAGCCAGACAGCTTAACCTAATTAAAGGGTTGTTTTGACAGGTGGTTTAAAGTAGAATGAATACTATCAAGAACATTTCAAGAAATGAGTTTGACGAATGTGTAGAGTGTGCATGCAGGTGAAAGGGTGATTTGGAAAGCTGTGATGACAGGATGTGTCCAAAAAGTGGAAGGTAGACTTCAAGATTTGTCTGTGTATTTAATTGACAATTTCTTTCTCTTATTTAGATATTTTAAGAGATGGAAAACATCAAGTTCATGTGAACACCAAAAGATACCGAGAATGGACATTGGCCATGAAAATAACTTTCAAAATAACTTGCTTGTTTTCGAGAAGAATAAAAGTCTCCCTTTAAGAAACTGGAGGTGTGTTAGGACAGAAATTTTAATTTTGAATTGAGATTTTTCTGAATATTAGTAAAAGCTTTCATGCTTTATTTCTACTGGAGTTTTTGAATCCTAAGACTTGAGACAATATAGAGATATTATCAGTAGCCCATCTTATGATAATTTGATCAGTTAACATATAACTTTTGGGCAACTTTTTTTGTCCTTTCATATAGGTTTCAGAAGTGAAAAAAATGAAATAAAAAAAAAGATCAATTTTCCAGGTTATGTTTCAAGGATGTGCTCTCAAGAGAAGAATCTATAAAATTCGTTTGGAAATGGCAGCATGTGGTCTTCTACTTCATGTGCAACAAGGATTGATTCTCAGAATGCAGATTCTTTATAAACCATTCTCATTTTTCACCCCCTGTTTCTTTTCCCCAACTCTTCACTAGAAAGTGCAATTAAGGTGATACAAGCTTCTGGATCCCAGAAAACAAAATAAAACCAAATCAATACAGGTACCTATAGTTATTCAGTAATCATATGTTATATTTCTCTAAAAAGGTGAAAATTTCTTTAAAATTTAACACATTGACAGTTTCAACATATTCAGAAGGAATTGCCTTGGCATATGCCTCATTAAATTGCTTCATCTCTCTGATGATGGATAATAACCTCTTAAAAAGAACCCATGAGAATTTCCATTTTCATTTATTTCTGTACTTATAAAATTTTAAAATCTGAAATTGCCAATAGTTAAAGTGACATTACTGCCGATGACAAGAATAATAACAAATTTTAAGGTAACTTGTTCAAAGTCACATACCATAAATTAATATGTAAATTAATTGATAAAAATGAAATTTAATTCAAGCCTTTAAAATTTGAGGTACATTCTCTTAACTATGATGATTCTTCAAAAATATGCTTTGTAAAATTTTGTTATTCTAATTTAATTAAACAAGTTAAGATAAAATCCACTCAAAATCTAATATTTGCACATTCAAAATGTGTTTGGATTAATACAGATCTAGCTTAAATTCTAAAACATGGCCTTGGGGATCCCTAGGTGGCTCAACAGTTTGGCGCCTGCCTTCGGCCCAGGGCGCGATGGATCCTGGGATCCAGTCCCACATCCAGCTTCCTGCATGGGGCCTGCTCCTGCCTCTGCCTGTGTCTCTGCCTCTTTCTCTCTCTCTCATGAATAAATAAATAAAATCTTTAAATAAATAAATAAATAAATAAAAACGTGGCCTCTACATAGGACAAAGAAATAAGATGAAAATACCAACTATATTGAACTAATATATAGAAAAAACAATTGCCAGAACTATGAAAACTTTTTGCTGATTTAAGGTAACTAGAAGTAGGAAAAAAAGGAAAATTGACCGAAATTATGACCTGGCTTCAACTGGGTTTTTCTGAGATAAATGCCGCCTCAGAAAAGAGAAAATTCACACTGCTGTCATCAAATCAACATGAGCACTGACTCATGATCTAGACACTAATAACAGGACATTGATGTATTTTGTCTCATTGTACCTTGGATACTGGTCTTTCTTACATATACTGAATCTTCCCTGCAAGCTCTGCCAAATGTTATTAAAATGAAGGGAGCTTTATAAACAACATAAGCTAATGAGCAAGAGCAGAATGAAGAAGTTTTGCGTGCATTCTAAAAGTTATAGATCCAATGAGTAAAGGGAAATTGTTGAGATAAGATAATTAAAAGAAAGAATTCTTGAGAGCAGATAACTTAGAAATTATATTTAAAAGTTGAATTGAATAGCTAGAAATATTAGAAAACTCGGTAGTAGAAGCAGGTGAAACAGACAACTTCAGGATAATAGAACTTTCTTGGATCCGAATTTTAGAAAGGTACTCAGTCTACTATCTTCTCTCTAAATGTGTAAAGAGTACACATGCCTACTATTCAGAGGATGAGAACAAAGTCAGTATCTTCTTCAGTCCCTTGAAATTGTGTGGAAATAATTTTTTATCATGCAGTCAAAAGAAAGAGTAAAAGGTACACAAACTCACACATGCTCACTACACTCGTATCACATAAATCACTTGCAAATATTTTTCCCATTCTATGTCTTTTTACTCTCTTGATAGGAACTTTTTATACACAGCATTTTAAAGTTTTGATGAAATCCCATTATTTTTTTCTTTTTTTGTTTCATGTTTATTCAACACAGATATCTAGGCATTTCATAAATGTTCTTTAAAAAATGGAATCTGCCTGAACTTCCCCCCCAAAATGGGATTTCATCATGGGGTCATAGAAATACAGACCAAAATTTCCCAACCCCAATTCCAAAATCCAAAAACTATTGAAATGTAAAGTTTCTCTAACTCAGTTAAGAATGAAATTTGTACTAAATATAGTCACAAAACTAGATGTACTCTTTATCTATCTCACTTGGTAGGAATATTTGTCTATTTTGTTGCAGAAATATTAATGCATTTGATTATGCAGACCTCATTCAATCTAATGAGTGGCATATGTACTGAATCACTTTTCTGAAATATAAAATATTCTGAATTTTGAAGATATCTTGTCCCAGGAGATTCTGTAAGGACTTGTGAATCTTCATTGACTTAGCAAGTAGCAATGATGTAACACCAATTTAGTGTCTAAAAAGCTTTCCTGTATATTACCTCACTTGAACCTCATCAGACTTTTATAGTGGGTGTTATTCTTATTTTGCAAATAAGAACACTAAGTCTTAAAGATGTTATATGACTTTCCCAAAGGTAATAAAGCATAAGAACTGAGAGGTTGGATCCCATGTTTTCTGGCTCCAAATCCCAGTGGACAGCATGGTTTCTATTTGCTAAGTACACAGGAAGAGATCTGCTAAACAAGTTTATCCCCATATAGTGTCATTCCCTTCGAAAAACAAAATATTAGTGTTGATTATAAAAAATAGTCTGAAAGTGAAGTATAAAAAAAGTGTAAAAGTAAGAAGACATGTATTTTCAGGAAAATGTAAGCAGAAAAGAATACTATTCCTTATACAGCGTTGCAAACCCTCAGAGACAAATTATAGAGAAGGTAATATTATCTCCATTTTATAACTAAAGAAACTGAGGTATATAGTTATGTATAATTTGTCCACAATTTCCAGAGTTATTGCTGTTATCACTCTCCCTGTCACACTATCACAATGTCACACTACTGATACCATGAAATGGGTTTTAAGGCAAAAACATTTAAACAGAATAAGTAGGCATTTTTAAAAATCAGTTAAGGATACAATTCACAATGATAAGATAATTAAGTAACTTTGATGAACACAGAGTATTGAATATTGCCACAAGGCACAGTAGTTAGAAAAGTAAAGTGAAATTGATATTAAAGTCAATTATATAAGTTGACAATAACATATTAATATAATTTGTCTTCAGATAATGTAGGTGATAATTGCATAGATTAATTTAACATATTCATATATAAAAAATCTGTTCTCTTCATACAAAGGCTATAGCTCCTTTTCAAGTGCATAATGGAATATTTCAAAATTTGATCTATATGACTCAGGGAAAATATCAGAGCCCAAACCAGAAGTTTTAGAGGTTATATTATTTGACTGCAATAGAATAGTGCATTAAATTAATAACAGCTAACCACCATCCAATAAAAAAGAAAGAAAATCACCTTTATCCAAAGAAATCAATAAAAATCCCCAAATATCTATAAACTTAAAACAAATCTACCTAAAAGTTTTGCCAAAGTTTTAGGGAATAAAATCTGCAATTATAATGACAATCATACATATAAAAACTTATGGTATCTATCCCAAAACATATAAAGAGGAAAAAAGGTTATTAAATGTTTTTATTAGTAAAGGAAAAAAATAGAATAAACTATGCAATCAAGGAAAGGCACATATAGTTAGACACACACCCACTCATATGCACATACCTTTAAGGAGAATAGGTACTGCTAGAAAATTAACAGAATTTACGAATTGAGATAAGATTAAATTTTTTGAAAGATAAACCACTGGCAAAGCTATTCATAGAAAGAATAAAACTGCTTGCTATTATAAAATAGAGGATAAAACCATATTTAAAAAACAGCTTTTAACCTGAATGGGACAGTAATCATAAAATATATTCAAAATGTAACAACAAACACACACACTTTTTATATTACCAAGCTTCTATGACTTTTCAGAAAATTCTAACAAATCATCTGAGAATAGATACTTCCATATAATTTGATCAGCTTTTTCTAAGTGTAAGCTTAGAAAACTGTAAAAAGCAAGGAAAGATGTTTAATCCTAATTGTAAATAGAAAAGATATGAACTGCTAAAACAGTAAAATATTACCTTTAGCTATCATATTTAGATTTAAAAATAGATTTAAAAATAGTGATGTGATTCAGTAGTGCTGAGACAATTAAGGAAAAAATTCATAACTGGCTCATGAATGTAAAAATTGATTGTGTCTTCCTGGAGGCATTTGCTACAGAAATACTGTAGGACGTCTAAGCCAATAATTCATAGCTAAGAATTTGATTATCTGATTTCAGGATGTAGTAAAAGCAGTGTGTGTTCAGACATATATGTATAAGGATCTTTATTACAATGTTGCTTTTTTTTCCTGTATCTAATAATATCTGTATGGTCAAGTCAATTTTGTTGCAACCATGTGTCTATAAATGGATTATTATGAACTCATCAAGAGAGATGATACAGAGATCTGTTTATTGCCACAGAAATACCTTCATCATTTATGGGAAAATACAATAAAATATCTAAAAATTATTTCTCATGTGTTTTTGTTTATGCATATTGCCTTATGTATATTATAAAATATATTTATACTATATATAATGTGTATATAACTATATATTAGGTTATATATTTCATATAAATAATAGCTAAGTAGTTAATAAGTTAAACAAATGCCCCTATCATTTGTTAAACATGCACCAGAAATGAAATGTTGGGGAAGACAGGTTCATAGAACTGTTAAAACTCTAACTGAGTGTGGAAAGATTGGCTTTACATCAGCAAAAGGAAAGGAATATAAACAAAATTTTAGAGGCAGAAAGTGTGGTGTTTAGTGGGTGACCTACACTGGACATGAAAGAAATCTGATTTATGGTCAATGTATACAAGACTTGTTCCTGTGGTTGACATAAGCAACCTTCATTTATCTGAAAACTTGATCTTCTAGAGTGAAAATCTTTTTTTTTTTTTTCTCTCTTCACTGGGACCCATTTGATGCTTTCAGAAACATGGCTTTTTTTGGTGATTTATCCAGTAAGAATCTGATAGTTCCTATCAAAGCATTTGGCACCCATTTGACATTTGATAAATGCTTCTTTGATATGAGCAGGACACAGCAAGCATGTGGGCTAGATCATGGTAGGTTGTCTGAATCTCTGTATTATCACTCTTCAGACTGTTTTCAGGGAGATTCACATTACAACGGATTGTCATTTTCTGGCTTTTGAAAGTGCTAATGCAAGTGATCAATGAATAGAAACTGGGCCGGTAGCAATATTCTGTATGAGCCCAACCTTTGGCCATTATAATATGGTTTCTATGAATATCTTGTACATATGATTTTGTTTTCCTTAAGATAGATTCCTAAGACTGGCCAAAGTATGTGCTTGAAGGGCAAGTTTGTTCCTTATTTGTGGTTCACCTGTTGGTCATTTGTATGTCTTTTGAAAAACATGTATTCAGATACTTTTTCTGTTTTTTTTTTCTTTTTTTCTATTAAATTATGTGAGTTCCTTGAATAATTTGGATATTAGTCTCTTATCAGATATTTGGTTTACAAATATGTTCTCCCAATCTAGAGGTTGCTTATTCATCCTGTTGATTACTTCCTTTGCTATGCAGAAGCTATTTAATTTAATGTAATTCCAGTTGCCTATTTTAGTATTTGTCGACTGTGCTTTTGTTGTCATGACCAAAAAAATTATTCCCAAGACCAATGTCAAGAAACTTTTCCCTTGTATTTTATTCTAGTGGCTTTATAGTTTCAGGTCTTAAATTTAACTTTTCAGTCATTTTGAGTTGATTTTGGTATATGGTACAAGTGGACACTTGAGGACACTTTCATTATTCTGCACATGAATATTCAGTTTTTCCAACACCATTTATTAAAGAGACTATCGTTCCCCAATACTGTGTTCTTGCCACCCTTGTCAAAGATCAGCTGACCCAAAATGTGTTCATTTATTTCTGGCCTCTCTTTTCTGTTCCTGTTCATCTATTTCTAATGTCTGTACTATATTGTTTTGATTATCAAAGATTTATAATATTTGGAAACCAAGGAGTATGAAATACAAACCAAAACCAAAATGAGCTATACCCTACCATCTGCCAGGATGGCTATTATCAAAAAGATAAAAGAAAACAAATGATGGTAAAGATATGGAGAAAAGGGAATTTTTAAATTAATTAACTAACTAATTAATTAATTAATTTTAGAGGTAAAGAGAGAGAGAGAGTGAGGGAGCATAGAGCAGGAGCAGAGGGAGAAGGCTGAGCAAACTCAGCTGTGAGTGCAGAGCCCAACACCTGACTCCATCTCGTGACCCTGAGAAAATGGCCTGAGCTGAAATCAAGAGAATGAGGCTTAACTATCTGAGCCAGCCAGGCACCCTGAAAAGGGACTCTTGGTGGTAATGTAAATTAGTAAAGCCATTAAAGAAAACAATACAGAGGTTCTTTAAAAAAATGAAAAATAAAACTATCATATGGTCCAACAATTTTATATCTAAATATATATTCAAAGGAAATAAACGTTGGAACTGGAAGAGGTGTCTGTACTCACATGTTCATTGAAGCATTGTTCACAATAGCTAAATATGGAAACAACCTAAATGTCTGCCAGTGGATGAACTGGTAAAGAATTAGTATACACACGTGCACATGTCCACACATGCGTACACACAGCAATACTATTTAGCTTTAAAAAGGAAGGAAATCCTTCCATTTGCAACAATATAGATGAACCTGGAGTGCATTGTGCTAAGTTAAATAAGTCAGGCACAGAAAGACAAATACTATATGATCACACTTTTATGTGGAATTTAAAACAGTCAAACTCACAAGAAGCTATATAGAATGGCGGTTTCTGGCAGAGGAGGAATGGAATGAGATGTTGTTGGTCAAAGGGTACAAGGTTTAGTTATGCAAGATGAATGAATTCTGGAAATCTGACATACAGCATGTTAATAATAGTTAACAATACAGTATTGTATACTTGAAGTTGGCCAATAGAATAGATTTAAATTAAATCTTCTCACTACACATGCACACACACATAATAGCATCATGTAGAAGTGATAAGTAAGCTATTTGGCTTGATCGTGATGATCATTTCACAGTATATACATAATTCAAAACATCAAGTTGTACACCATGAATATATAAAATTTTTATATGTTACAGACATCACAATAAAGTTTAAAAAAGAAGGGAAAAATATGTGCATGCTGTAAATCTCTTTCTCCTATTCCTTCTTTCTCCATTGTGTCTTTCTACCACATTTATTTGTTGTCTTCTTCATTCTGTGATAGCTGTACTATTGACCTTATAGAACCCGCAGTGGTAATTTTGAAAAAAATTGAGAAAGCCTTATTTGCCATAATATTTCTACATCTTGGCAATATTAACTGCAAGTACAATGAATTGTAATAAAATGTGGTTGAGTCTCCATGGACTTTGTTAACTTTTCGAATTAAACTTTATTGATGTTTTATAGATTCACATTGAGATTTTACAATTCTGTCTTTAGTGAAATTGTTTTATGGAACTAATGCCATGAACTAAATTAATTATTTTAAAACTTAACCCCATATTAAAAATATTATCTGGTTCTTAGATGAAAAAAAATGTGCAATGAACGTTTAAGCAAGCTAAAGGTTGTTGAATAAAATATACTGAGTTGAATTATTTATTAAAATATTATTATGATTTATTAATACAAATTGCTATTAATGCAGAAGTTTCAAAGATCAAAGAATAATCAGATTATTGGAAATATACCACATTTTCCTAGGTTTTGCCTCTGTCATTTAGTTCAATGCTAAAGCTGAGATAAATATAGGATTTTTTCCCCCAGTTAGATTACTTACTATGGAGGTTCCAGAGCTTACCATTCTTAAAGTGAATGGATCTAGCTATCCACAGACATGAATAAAAGAATGAAATGTGTTCTCTTTACCAAAGACTAAAAGGAGTTAGTGCTCTGTCTAGAGCTTTGTCTCCTTGATTGAGTTTTCATAAGAAGCATTAGAGGTTAGGGTGTTGGGAGTCTCCTAGATGACTGACAAGAAAATAACTCATGAGATGAATTTGTCTCCCACCATTGAAATCAACTCCAAGAGATGTAGTAAGGAAAATCTGACTTATTACTGAGATTCAGACTTAAGTAAAGCTAATAAATATGTTTTACTCATTCACACACACACAAGATGTATTAAGAAGTTATGTAATTATCTGTAAAGATAATATCCATAATTTCCTTCAACTTTATAGCTCCAGTCTTGAGAGTTTTGTTCTAACAATTCTACTGACTACATTTTTCTCACAGCTTTATTGAGATATGATTCAAATGTCATATAACTCATCAGTTTAAATTCTACAGTTCAATGGTATTTAGTGTGTTCACCAAGATAAAACCATTACCACAATAAATTTTAGGGACATTTAATTTTTTTTTATTCTGTAGGGTGCATCAGTATTTTACTCCCTTTTATTTTTTATTTTTTAAAGATTTTATTTATTTATTCATGAGAGACACACACAGAGAGAGGCAGAGACACAGGCAGAAGGAGAAGCAGGCTCCATGCAGGGAGCCCGATGTGGCTCTGGATCCTGATCCTGGGTCTCCAGGATTACAGCCTGGGCTGAAGGCGGCGCTAAACTGCTGAGCCACAGGGGCTGCCCTATTCCCTTTTATTTCCAAGTAATATTCAATTATGTGGATATACCATATTTTATCTCTTCATTGGTTGATCAATTATACATCCCCACCAGCAGTGTATGAGAGTTCAAATTTATCTGCATTGTCATTGTTATTTGCCTTTTTTTTATTATAATCACCATGACTTGCATCTCTCTGATGGCTAATGATTTGAGTATTTTTTCATGTACATAGATCTTTTGTGTATCTTCTTTATAGAGATGTCTATTCTGATTATTTATACATCTTCTAATGGAGTTGTTCAACTATTGAGATGTAAGAGTTCTTTATATATTCCAAAATACAGGTCTCTTATCAGATATATGATTTTAAAATACCTAAGCCCATTCTGTGGGTTGTCCTTACACTTTCATGATGATGTTCTTTGAAGCACTAACTGTTAACATTTTTATAAAGCTCAGTTTTATTTTTTTTCGTTGTTTTAGGTGTTCTATCTAAGAATCCTTGCAGAAGTCAAGGTCATTCCTATATATTCTTCTAAGAGTTTTGTAGTTTTTTCTTTATATTTCGATCTTTTTGATCCATTTTTATTTTATTTTTGTGTGTGGTGTGAGAATTTGCACGTGGCCATCCAGTTGTTCCAGTAACATTTGTTAGTGTTGAAGAGCTTGTTCTTTGCCCTATATGGTTGTCTTGGCATTCAATGAATACTGACTAAGGTTGGAAATAACTTTATTATATTGGTTGCCCTAAAAAATAATTTCAGATCTGTCATTCCTATAACTATGCAAATCTCCACCTTTGGAAAGAGATGAATAGCAATCTGTTTATTACTGATAACTATACTTTCTACAATTTAGTGTTATTTTAACACCTTTGACATTGTAAATATTACAGTATCACTATAAAAGTCTTAGTAGCATATTGCTTACAACTTTAATCAAATTTAACAACATAAGAACTGTTCTGTGTGTGTGTATGCATGAATTTGTATTCATGAGTTTGTGCGTATGTCTGTATATGACATAGAGATTATACGTAATGGTATGTCTGAAGTAAGAATGTGCTGCATTATGTTAATGATATCTGGAGTTGTTATTGTAATCTAGGGTTACAATATGAATTAAATTCTAGAATCAGTTAATAAGTGGTAAAATTAAAATTCACCTCTGAAATCTCTTAAATTGCCTAGAAGTAGGTTATTAAAGTTTCAAAATCCAAGACTATTTTTAGCTTGCATGTTAGAAGAAATTGGAGTGGAGGTTGAAAGCCAGTAAGTTGCTGTCATATTCATATTGTTTCATGACTGAGGAGTGTAGCTAAGAATTACCTTCCCTTTCACATCTTTATGATAAAAAAAAGCCCTATTCAATTTTTTTATTAAAAGAAATGATGAATAGGGGAAAAATCAAATATGCCTTACCTAGCCAAGAAATAAAGACCATTAAAATTACAAATCAATTGGTTCTACGTACTAAGAATATTCAGGATATTTACCTGTAGAAGTCACACTAGTTCCTTGTTATAAATTATTACCTTTTATCTTACCTGCAGTTCCTAATTATCTAGCAGTAGTATTACATGACTGAAAATAAGTGAAAGAAAAAGAAATCTTTAATAAATTATATAAAATTATAAAATATCAGAATCCCTGAGATTTTAATTGAACTATAGTACATTTCCAACCAATGAAAATGTAAATTTTCTTCACGGTACTCTGTTTGAGATCATAAGAATGAGTAATTGTTTTTGTTAAAGTAGAATAAATAAAGTTCTAAAAACTCTCAATGTTTCAAGATTGGCAACAGAATAAAGGAAAAATAGGCAAAGTGTAGAGGTATGACAATCCATTTCTTGGATATCAGCTTCTGTCTGAAATGGCTTATTGGATTGATAAATTGCATAAATAATTCTAAAATATATTCAACCACTGTCCTAGGGCTTATATTTGGCACAGAGTGTATGTGGTTTTAATCATCGTTTTAGTCCAAGTTCTGTGAGGAGTAGATGTCAAGATTGGATTAAGCCTCCATGGCATTTATCAGAGGAACAATTTGTGAACCAAAATTGGTAGGGGGGGAAGCCAGGACGGGGGAGGAGGGGTGTTAGACCATGATGCAGGTATGATCTTGAATTCAGGAAAAAGGTTGGTGAAAGCACTTTCATTTGCAGTAAAGTTCTTGAGAAAATTAGATGAGACCGTCAAGGCAGTTCTCAAGCCAAGGTTGCTCCTGAGAAACATACTGTGTCTTCCAGGAATGGGTGTGCCTTGGCGTCTCTGCTGTGTTCAGTGACTGATTAAGCACACAGATCTTACAATTTTTGTCAGATTTATCCTTGAATATTTTTTACTTTTTCATGCTGTTAAAATGCCATTTTTAACTTTGATTTCTGTATGTTCTTTGCTAGTACGGTAGATTATCGCATATTAGTTCTGTGTCCCTAATTTAAACTTACTAAATGATTAATCTAGTGTCTTTTTTTGGTCAATTTCTATTTTTGTATATTTTCTATTTAAAATATCATGCCATCTTTGAATAGAGACAGCTTTACTTTTTCCTATACAATCAGGACGACTTGTTTATTTTCTAGCCTGATTTCACTAGCTAGACCTCTGTAGTAGAATGGTGAATAAAAGGGTGAATGGTGAATAAAACATTTTATCTTATTCCTGATGGTAGAGGGAAAGTTTTCAGCCTTTCACTGTTAAGCATGATGCTATCTGTAGGTTTTTATAGATACTGTTTATCAGGTTGAAAAAGTTCAATCCTATTGCTGAAAGTTTATCAGGAAGGGCTTTGAAATTTGCCAAGTGCTTTACCTGTGTTTATTGAG
This sequence comes from Nyctereutes procyonoides, assembly GCF_905146905.1. NCBI lineage: Eukaryota > Metazoa > Chordata > Mammalia > Carnivora > Canidae > Nyctereutes > Nyctereutes procyonoides. The sequence goes on along the minus strand of NW_026575139.1, from coordinate 15,157,578 downwards.
ATAACCTTATGTTTTTCTTTTTCAGTTTGTTAAAAAAGTGGCATTCCTTCGTCATGATGTATTATCTATCTTATATATGTTTGGACTGAATATTGATATTAACTATTAAATGATAATATCAATATTAAGTAAATTTATATAATAGGAAAATCACATTTATTTATCATATCTTCTGCTCTTCATTCATATGTTGATCCTTATTTTCACTTGGTATTTTCCTTCTGCCTAAAGGGTTTGTTCAACATGTCTTATAGTACAGGTCTTAGGTGGTGTTATTTCTGCTTCTGCATGTCTAAAAAGTCTTCATTTTTACTTTTTTTTTAAAGATATTTTTACTGGAAATAAATCTTAGGTTGGCCTCTTTTTCCCTTCTTTACTTAAAACTGCTGCTTTACCATTTTTATCACTTGCGTTTTTTTCTGACAAGAAAGTGCTGTCATGTGTTTCCTTGTTCCTCTGAAAGTAGGGTTCTTCGTATTCCTCATTGGTTGCTTTAAAGGTTTTCTGTTTATTACTAGCTTTTGAGCAATTTGATTATAATGTGATTTGCTAGGAGCTTCGTCATGTTTCTTGCCCTTTGGGTTTGGTGAATCTCTCGGATCTGTGGATATATAGTTTTTATCACATTTGGAAAATTTGGGTCTATTATGTCTTCAAATATTTTCTGTCCCCTCTTTTGAGGATTGTGATTCCACATATATTAAAATTCTTGAAGTCCTACAGCTCCATGATGCCCTTTTAACTTTTTATTTGATTATGCATGTGTTTAATTTTAAATAGTTTCTGTTACTATGTTGTAAATTTCAGAAATCTTTTCTTCTGCAAATCTAATTTGCTGTTATTTTTTTTTATCTCAAACATTAACATTTTCATTTAATGAAAGTAGAAGTTTATTTAGTCTTTATATTTTTTTCCAAGTCATGATTTAACTCATGGAACATAAGAAATACAGTTATAATAATAGTTGGAATGGCCTTATCTTCTAATTTTAACATCTATGTCAATTTGAGTTTCCCAATTAATTAGTATGTCTTTTGAGTACATGTCACATTTGCGATTCTGTGTATGTCTGGTAATTTTAGATTTGATGCTTAACATTTTGAATTTTACCTTGCTGGATACTGGATATTTTTGTATTCCCATAAATGCAAAAATCCCTGTAATTATTTCTGAGCTTGGACGTTATATTTCTTAACTCTTAGACTAATTGGGAGTTTGGATAGGTAGAACTGGTAGGAAATAATGCATGAGAAATACCAAAGACTGCTTGATACTATATACACCTGCCTAGAAATATTCCAAATGAATTATGTCTATGATATTTATTTCCATCCTGCCAAAATGTAAGTTCACTTTATTAATGGGTTATTTAACAAACTGTAAGCAACAAATAACTATAATTGACTGAATATTTTCTTAGAAACATTAATCCAGGGATCCCTGGGTGGCGCAGCGGTTTGGTGCCTGCCTTTGGCCCAGGGCGCGATCCTGGAGACCCGGGATCGAATCCCACATCGGGCTCCCGGTGCATGGAGCCTGCTTCTCCCTCTGCCTGTGTCTCTGCCTCTCTCTCTCATTCTGTGTGACTATCATAAATAAATAAAAATTTAAAAAAAAATTAAAAAAAAAGAAACATTAATCCAGATCTGATTATTTGACTCCATCACTTGAGAAGGTAGTAGTTCACACATCTAATATCTCCCTATAACATTCTCTTCTCCCTTGTGTAAGATGATGCAATATGTCTGACTGTCTAGATAATTAAGAAAAATATAGAAAGATACAAGTATAAGACATCAAGTACTTTCAAATATCTAAGTAGGTCATAAAGCTGTCTTTTCCTAAATCTTAGTGTTTTGTTTATATTTTTTGTATTTACACTCCCATCAGTGCCAGACTTCTGCTTGGATACACTCCAAAGCATGTCAACATTTTACTGAGCCTCTGCCTATAGCAATTTGAATTATAGAAATTGAACAACTTCATGGTTAAGCCTTTTTCTATATACTGGACCTCCTCCTGATGCAAAAGTATATCTGCTTTCCAATGGTTATTGAAATGCATTTCATTTGAAACTCACGGGGAAAACCAAGAAAATTTATGCTCAGCACTTTGAAGATTCAGAATAATACCAGGGTTTACTTTCTGTTTTGCTTTTCACATTTGCACATACCCACGGTGCAGTGAATATTTATTATCTCACAATGAAAAGACTAATTCTTATCTAGGTAAATAATAGTCAATGGCTAGATTTACATGACCTCAGTCTAGTGAAGTAGATAACTTCAGGGGTCAGGGAGATATTTCACATAAGCCCATTGTAAATAGTGGGAAAAGGGGCTGCGGATGTATTGTGTGAGGTTTAAGTTCAATTCCTGTTGCAAACATAATAGAAAGGTAACATTAGTTTATATCCTATGGACACTTGGTTTTACTTGCTTCTAGGAACATCTATCTTTTTTCCCTTTCTTTGTACAAGAACACTGAATTTACTTAAAGGAAATAAAATCAGATTTTAATTATAAGACTTCAAAAATTTTAGTTATTGCCACATTTAAAAGCATTGAATGTTTGATATAGCTTTGTTTATGAGAAACCATTTTTCAGGTTTCTCAGTTAATAACTGTAGAATCAATTTTTTAAAGAGGTAGTTTTACCAATAACATTTTGGTTGTTGGTATATTGGTAGTATATTTGGTATATTTGGTTGTTGCTATATTGGTTATATTTGATATATTTGGTTGTTGGTATATTTGGTGGTATATTTGGTATATTTAATATTTGGTATATTGGTCGTTCCTTCTTATTTGGAGTACTTTTGGAATACTGGAATGAATCCTTTTGGAATCAGTCTTCATCACTCAAGGGTCAAAAATTCATGGTAAGTTATGAAAATCTGCATCCAAAAGGTGAACAAGAGATCTTCCATACTTTTCTAAGAATGACATATTCTTTATATGTTAGAATATCAAGTGATGGCAATACTCTGAGGCATTATTTACAATATTATTCTTAAGTTCAGTAACCCCCATTTTTTGTCTTATTTGTAGTAATCTTTATATATGATATATAACCATATATTTTTTGCTATTGTTCAGGAATGTCTGTTCTGATGGAACCCTTAATTCTTTAACTGCCAGATGGATCATATTTAAAGACTAATATTGCAATACTTTAACTTTCCGTAAAGAATAATTTGTCAAAACATTTTATTGACTCTTAGATATAATGAGTTAATAAAATAGCTTTGCACTGCTTCATAAAATAATGCCACAATAAAGTGTTAACAGTGAAAAGAAGTGTGGGCTTTGAACATCAGGATCAAGCAATGAGATAAGATGATCATGGGTTTCAAACTTGGGAAATTTCAGATCAAGTGAGGATGCAGAACCCAAAGCAGATTGGAAAAAATGGCTCAGAGTAAGGTGTTGGAAGCCTCCATGAAAGTGATAATTGAATTGTGTTGCAGGGAATAGTTTCTTAGAACTATTCACTTTGCATCTCTTTCCAGTTGACTCCATGGTCCAGCTGCAATGAATTTTCTCTGATTTCAACTTTTTTAAAAGATTTTATTTATTTATTCATGAGACACACACACACACACACACACAGAGAGAGAGAGAGAGAGAGAGAGAGAGAGAAAGGCAGAGACACAGGCAGATGGAGAAGCAGGCTCCATGCAGGTAGCCTGACATGGTACTCGATTTCGGGTCTCCAGGATCACACCCTGGGCGAAGGCAGTGGTAAACCGCTGAGCCACTGGGTTGCCCAATTTTCTCTGATTTCAAAAAGACTTCAGTGAGATTTTTAAAGAGTAGTTGAGAATGTGATGAGGAATATAAGCAAGAGCAATCAGTCCTATAGGGATTATTTGGAGGGTCACATGACTTCTGTTTGTTGGAGTAGATGGCAAGATTGTTTAGGGAAGCCTATATTTATGCAGTGCTCTCAAACTATTCTTGCATATCTCCCCCTGTGGAAGTTTTTTAACATCCTCCACCAAGGAATCATGTGCAACTAATGCAGATAAAAAGGAAAGTAGGAATCTGATAACTGATAAAGAATACTTGATATTATAGTTCATTGAATACAAACAAGAATGATTATTTTGAAACCTATGACCATTTATCTTTTTTTGATAATCTTATTTCATTTCCTGCAACCTTTTGTGTTATTGTCCTAGAGAGAGGTGAGGGCAAATTGAAAGAAGGACGATAGGGCATAAAAAGAATTTGCCATAAGAAATAGAGAGACCTAATGGTGGAGGTTATGGTGAAGCTCTGGTGCAAAAGAGGATAGAGTATAGCAGGCAGCAAAATGTGAATATTTTTACTTGTCTCCTTTGCACTGACCATCATAGGGCAAGAGAGAGGCACACATAGAAACACTTAGATAGGTTTGGGAAGATACAAGAAGCTCCTGTTTAGTGCCCTATGCTCCCTCTTGTGGTGTTATTGAGACTGGAAGCCTTCCAGAGAAATCTCACATGTGGCATAGCTCAGTGGACATTACGGTAAGAGTGGCCAAAGGAGCAGCATTACCGGAGGAGGTCTAGATAAAATCTGATATGTAGCACTACATGTTGCTCACAGCCTGAATGTACCATGTAGGAGGTCCAGAAATTAGAGTGGAAACCACAAAACACCAACATATCTGAACACATTTTTAAGAGGAGAAAAAAGATGTTAAGATGAAGTCCAAATTTTAAATGTGTAGCATTTATGAAAAAGTATCTATTCTAGAGCAGAGAAGATAGAGTTATTACCAAACAGCACTTCCCTCATGGACAAAAAAAAAAAAAAAAAGGCATTTATATTTGCTTAAAATAAAAGCTCTTCCATAGTGCCTAATGACGTAGTACAGTTGACCCTTGAACAACATGAGTTTAAACTGCATGGGTCTATTTCTATGCAGATTATATTTGATAAGCATGGTACAGTGCTATAAGTATATTTTAACTTCCCTCTGATTTTCTTAATAACATTTTTTCTCTAGCTTCCTTTGTTATAAGAATATAGTATATAGAACATACAACATACAAAATATGTGTTAATCAACTGTTTATAAGTAAGGCTTCTAGTCAATGGTACGCTATATCGCTAAATTTTGGGGAAGTCAAAATGATATACATGATTTTCAACTGCACAAAGGTTCAAGGGTCAACTGTGTGTATAAGCAGTACAAAAGTAGAAATTTAAGGTCAAGGGTCAAAAGAAGCTTTTGTTTGCTTAACAGCTTTCTGAGTAAATAGCAGACAAAAAAATTAAAAATAAAATTAAATAAATAAATAATTAATTAAAAATAAAATTAAAAAATAGCATTTTTAACTTTTAGCTCAGATTTATTTTCAAGATAAATTTGTCACAAATTAGTCTATGTGTCTTTTCTTTTTTCTTTTCTGTTCTTCTTCTCATTTCTTCTTTTTTCTCACCCTACTCATCCCTTTCCTTTTCTTGGACAAAACAGGAATAATTTAACCTGTATTTTGCTTCCTTTGATTAACTTGGGAACAGGCCAAACATATTTCTTAAAGGTTGCCACTCCTTCATTCAAGCCTTCTTTTCTTTCTGGAACCCTAAATCATTCACATATCAGATTTTATTTTTAATGTCTCTAAAATTTTCTTTCAGATTTTCCAACCATTTGATTCCTTCTGGTGCATTATATATATTATTTAACCTGACATGCAATTTATTACTTTTTTCTTTAACTGGTTCTAATCTATTCTAAACTTATTCACAGAATTTTACTTTTAATAATTAGATTTTAATTTTGAAAATGTGTATTTGGTAATTTAAAAAAGATGATATTTTATTATTTTAATCACATTTTATCTTTTATTTTTCATTATTTCAATCACTATTTTATTCAATCTCTTATTTTTCAAACATATTGAGGGGTGTGTGTGTATATGTGTGTGTAATGTAAATCTCCACATATACTATTTTTGCATCTTTCATTCTGCTACAGTTTTTGTTGGCTTTTGATCATGGTACACTTTTCCCTTGTGACTTGGTGGTTTACTTTTAATTGTAACTCATATTCCTTGGATATTTAATTGCAAGGATTACTGAAGTGAGTTCCTACAGAGAAAATTTGAACATATTTCTGAACAATTTTTGGGGAGCAATATCAATGTTGGATCAAAGCTGAATAATCAAAGCCAAATTATTTTTTTTTAAATTTTATTTATTTATGATAGTCACACAGAGAGAGAGAGAGAGAGAGAGAGGCAGAGACACAGGCAGAGGGAGAAGCAGGCTCCATGCACCGGGAGCCTGACGTGGGATTCGATCCCGGGTCTCCAGGATCGCGCCCTGGGCCAAAGGCAGGCGCCAAACTGCTGCGCCACCCAGGGATCCCCTCAAAGCCAAATTATTCACCAGAAATGGTTTTCCTCCCAAATAAGTTCAGACTACAGACTCCTATGAGAACTGCCTTCAGAAATGACATCAGTTTCTCTATCTAGCACCTTACTCAAGACAGGTACCATGGTATGGAAAAATATGCTATTTTTCTTCTTCAACCTTACACTAAATATGTATCCTTTATAATAAAGCTGAAGTTTATGCAAGTTCAACAAGTGGCTATATATAAATACTTCTTCAGTTATCTGACAATCTTCCTGGACATGAGCTTTCACATAGTCTATAGCATATGAGACTTTCTTTCTTCTTTCTTTCTTTCCTTCTTCTTTCTTTCTTTCTTTCTTTCTTTCTTTCTTTCTTTCTTTCTTTCTTTCTTTCTTTCTTTCTTTCTTCTTTCTTTCTTTCTTTCTTTCTTTCTTTCTTTCTTTCTTTCTTCTTTCTTTCTTTCTTCTTCTTCTTTTTTTAAAAAAGGATTTTATTGATTTATTCATGAAAGACACAGAGAGAAAGGCAGAGACACAGGCAGAAGGAGAAGTAGGCTCCACACAGGGAGCCCAATGTGGGACTCAATCCCGAGACTCTGAGATCATGCCCTGAACCAAAGGCAGATGCTCAACTGCTGAGCCACCTAGGCATCACTCTTTCTTCTTTTTATCTGCCAGCTCATTATGCAATTAAAAGATGATTTTTATATTAACTTGATGTTATTAGATGCTATCAGTGAGTAGGTAATTCAGGGTATGAAGTGAACCAGATTACTGACAAGGGAAACACAAGTTTTGACCCCACTAAAAAATAAATTAAAAAAAATTATAGAACATACCAGATAATTAAAACGCCCATACAAAGGCATATCTCACTGTTATAGGTTGAATTGTGCTCCTGCACCACCAAATATTATGTTTGAGTCATTAACCCCAGTATCTAGAAATGTAATTTCATTGAAGATAGGCCCTTTACAGAAGTAAAAATGAGGTCATTTGGGTAGTCTCTAATCTTATATGACTAGTATTCTTATAAAACTCTTGGTCACAGATCTGGGATTATAAAAATCTTGAACACAGAGGTTAAGTGACCAATATGGTCTCTCATAGGCCTTTGAGTAGTCTAGAAGAGCCTAATGACCATCACATAAGCCAAGATGTAAACAAGGTAGTTTCATGCAGCCACAGGTGTTCTGTAAACCTTAAGCCAGTATTATAGTAGGGGTTTGTGGGAGTTCAGGGAACTTTAGTAAGATGATTGGGAAGGTCCCTTGAGTGAGTTCATATGGTTTAAGATCTGAATGACAAAAAGGAAACCATGGGACATTCTTGGTAACAGATATAGAGAAAGAAGGAGCAGCAAAGGGAAAGATCCAGAAAAAGGAAGTGACTGCAGTTTTCAGGGAAAAGAAGAAAGATCACTGTGGTTATGTATTGGTAAATGATGGCAACTGGCACTTAATTCCCAGCAAGACAGAAGAGACAGCTGTTATTATAATAAATCAACCAATATCCGCTCTAGGGACATTAAATGCTCAGGGCATTTTTCAAGGGTATTTCCTATATGGAGTTCAGCATATTTATAATCAGGAAGCACTTAGTTGCCTTGAAAATGGCCTCACCTTTACAACCTAGGGCCAAAAATCCTAACCACTGAAGATGGCACAAATACGAAAGAAATTGATATTTCCATGTTACATCCTGGGGCTCCAATTCCATAGGCATTTTTTGACCTCATTTCACATGCCATAAAACAGAGGCTTAGAGAGGTTTTGCAGCCAGTCCTTGTATTCCAGAGCTTATAAATTGCTCTCTTTAAAAAAAAATCCCACTATATCTCACGTTACTATACCCTTTATAACTAAACTCAAGCATCTCTGAGTACAAAATGAGTCCATTCTTCAGGACATCTGTTTTTACCAAGTAAAAGGGGCTACAGCGTGTTGATCAACATGGCTTCTCCAACAGGTCAGAATGTGGCCTTGTATACATCACTTCATTTAGTTTACCCAAGAAATACTGATTAAGTTTCTATTGAGTGCTGAATATTCTCCTTGAAGTGAGGCACATAGCAACGAATAGGACAAAGACAGGTCCTGATAGCTTATGTTCTAGCTAGAGAGTTAGCCAGTTAACAACATTGAAAAAGAAAAACAAAAAGAAAAACACAGAGACACTCACAGCGGCAGAATGTCACTTGAAGATAAGAGCTTTGCTACCACAGTGTAGTGAGCTAATAAACTAATTTTATTTATCATTTACTCTACACCAGAGACTTTTCTGTGTGCTTGGTGTGTATCAACTCATTTAGCATTCAACTGTCTGTGGTGGGTACTGTTGTCATCCCTCTGTTACAGATGAATTAACTGATTAATAGAGAAGTTTAATATTTGCCAAAAGACACACAGCTAGTAGATGCAGAACTGAGATGCCAATTCAAGGAGTCCAAAGTGTGCATATCCTCTACAAACCATCTTAATATTGATATCTTTAAATGCATACCTTCTAAAATGTGTTTGCCTGGATGCTTCTTGTTGTGCCTTTGATATGGTCCAGCCACACATAATAGCCAAGAAATGGACAGAAAAAAAAAAAACTTCCCTAATATTCCCTCATTTACCTTCATGTTTATCTTTCTTTTCTTATTTTTAGTTTTTTGACTTCCATTTTCTGCTTCAGATTTTAAAAATTTTTATGAAGACATAACTTAGTTCATCATAGTCCATTCTGCACTCATACTCTTAATTTCCTATTTGTCTCTACATATTAACAGCTACAGGAAGTGGACACTCTTTTTTTTTTAGTGAAATCCATGACCAGTGAAGCATCTGTCCACAACCTCTGTGCAGGGAGAGATCGCCAAAATGTTAAAAAAAAAAAAAAAAAACAGCAAAAGCATTAGAATCAGATAAACCAAGTCTTTAACAATATCTCCAACCACCTGGAAGTATGTGGTATGTGACCATTTCTAAGTCATTAAAACCCTCAGCCTCAATTTTCCCATCTGTAACATGGGGACAGGAAAACAATCTTCTCAAAAGACTCTTGAATAATTTCTGCATTACACCACTACTGGAAGTAACATCAGTTGCAGGCAATGGTTGGCTGGAAATTGAATTGCATAGAAACAAATAATTATTTATTTATTTATTTTTTTAAGATTTTATTTATTCATTCATGAGAGACAGAGGCACAAGCAGAGGGAGAAGCAGGTTCCATGCAGGTAACTTGACGTGGGACTCAATCCCAGGTCTCCAGGATCAGGCCCTGGGCCAAAGGCAGGCACTAGAAGGCTGAGCCACCCAGGCTGCCCACGAATAATGATTTAAAGAGTAAAAACAAACTCTATGCTTAAAACATTTTCCCAACATGATCTTTGGTAATGATAGGCCATAAAATCTTATAATTTATTTATTCAGTTAAAAATCTATGCTGATTTGTTGTATTTCCTCACAGTATTTGTGTAACTCTGTTCTTTTCCACAATGATTGTGTGGTTATATTATTTGCAATATTTAGCTAGAATTTATATTAGAAAGAATAATTTATAGACTATTTAAAGCTAAACTATCTCAACAAAATGGACAACTCATTTCTACTGCCATAGTAGCCATGGGCACACTACAAAAATGTTATAAATTAACATCTTAGAGTCAGTATTTTTTCAGTGTATTATCATATAGATAAAGACATTTTATAATATCTGTGGGAGGAAATCTGACAAATACATAACATAATTGTTGTCCTTAGCAAAAGAAAATCATCCCTTCAGGTTTTTGTTTTGCTAATTCAATGAAGATGACCAAGATCCCAAGGCACCTGGGTGGCTCAATCAGTTAAGCTACTGACCTGTATTGGGCTCAGATCCTGATTTCATGGTTGTGAGATTGAACCCTGTATTGGGCTCTGCACTCATAGTGACATAAGCTTGAGTTTTTTCTCCCTTTGCCTCTGCCCCTCACGCCCCATAAATAAATAAATAAATAAATAAATAAATAAATAAATAAATCTTTTAAAAACAAAAAAAGATAACTGAGGTCCCAAGGCAGGATTAATAACACAGAGCACAGTCCGTGATACAGTTAGATAGATATACACAGCTAAATGAATAAAAATCCAAGCCCAGGATGGCAGAAAATATTTGCAACATAGAGACACAAAGAACTTTTAAAAGTCAGCAATAAGAAAATAAGCAACTTAATTAAAAAATGAAGGAAGAATCCTAACAACCACTTTAGAAATCAAGATTTTTAAAAAAGTAAGAGATGGCAAATAAATGTCTGAAAAGATGCTCAACATTATTTGTCATTAAGGGATTGCAAATTAAAACAACAATGTGATACTAGTACTTACTGATGAAATGACTAACATTTTAGAAACTTATAACACCAATTACTGGCTGGGATGTGAAGCAACAGGAACTCTCACTTATTGTTAGTGGGAATGCAAAACAGTACAGCTGTTTTCATAGATAGTTTGACAGTTTCTTACAAAACCAAATATAGTCTTATTATATAATCCAATATTCATGATTATATATATTTGCTTATTTGAAAATATGTGTGCATATATATCTGCACATGAGTGTTACGGCAGCTTTATTTATAAACACCAAAAAGTGAATACAAGCAAGATATCCTTTGATGAGGGAGTGGATTAAAAAAATAAATAAACAATGATCCATCCATATAAATGGAATACTAGTCAACAACAAAAAGAGCTATAAAACCTGAAATGGATTAATCTTCAAGGCATATTGTTAAGTGAAAGAAGCCAGACTAAAAAACTACAAACTGAATGGTTCCAATTATACAACATTCTGAAAAAAAAAATAAAACTATAGAAGCAGTGAAATGTTACCTAATGTTTTGACTGAAGCCTGGGAAGAAGTTTGAATATGTAAAGCACAGGGGATTTTTATGTTGGTGAAACTATTCTTTATGGTAGTATACTGGTGCATATAACACATTAAACACTTGCTGAAACTCATAGAACTTTATAGTCAAAAAGTAAATCTTCGGGTATGCGAGTTAGACAAAAAAAATAGGAATTTGGGGGAATCTCCAAATAGGATGAAGAGTATGACACAAGAATCCAAGCATATTAAAAATATGTATAAGAACCTCACAGAATGAGGTAGGAGAATGTTACTGGCCTATGTAGCTTTGCAAATGAGTGAAATCTGTAAGGTGAAAAGCAGAAAGAATGCCATATAAGCACTGTACTTTAGTTAAAAAAACATTTTTACTTGTGTTTCCTACAGGGGTACAAATTAACAATTCTGCAACTACTACACACGTATAGTGGACTTGTACAACTAAATAAATGGATGAGAGATGATGGAAGCTAGTTTTCTTTCTGTGAAGCAGGAGGGTTGCCCTACAGATCGGGCAATAAGTGAGGTTGATCCATTAAATATAGATTAGAGTTGGAGACATCAGCATGGACATATGTTTGACTTAACACAGACACAGATGGTTACATATAGAAGTATTTATTGATATTTGTGAATATGACTTTTTAGGTGATAAAAGCAATGAAATCCCAGGGACAATGAATACATCTAATGCCAAGACTTTGGTGATTAATACCATTATTCAGTAAAAGCAATAGAGTTCCTTGGAGAAATGAAAGATTCCAAGACTGGGGAAAGAAACATACATACGGATCCTGCAGCAGCTTGTGATGCCAGGAAATAAGTATTCAGACCAACAAAATACACAAACCAACCGATCTACCAACCAAAACCCCCAGTATGATAAGGATATGTTAAAGGAATATAAGGACCACCTAAAAGAGCTCTTAGTGGCCAACCTGGAGCACTTTGAACAAGAAAATAAATAAATTAGTATTGAATTATAACCTAAATAATAAAATAAATAACAGTAAGTCCATACTGACATAAATAAATTATTACATGAATAAATAATTATGGAAGAAGAGCCAAATCTCCTATATAGAGAATCCCAATTAATTAACATAAATATCGAGCAACAAGATGGAGTATAACACTTGACTACTTGAGTGTGGGTTCTGCATAGTGACTTTCTTACAGATTATAATATAGAGAGGAGGAAAAAAGAAAGAGTAATTTTACAGTGTCTAAGTCTGACAAACACTGCCTCAAGTTAGCTGATGAAGGTTAACATTAATAGCCTGTACTCTTGATATGATGTGATAAAAATGGATTTACCTCTGTAATCTTCCTCTTCAAAACACTTTACCCTGTTCTTATCATGGGAAAATCATGAGATAGGTCCCAACTGAGGGACATTCTGCAAATTATTTGACTAGTATTTTTCAAAACTGTCAAGATCATAAAAAAAAAGTCTGAAAAACTGTCACAACTAAGAGAAGCTTAGGGAGACCTGACTATGAAATGTAGTGTGGTGTCTTTGGAGGGATCCTGGAACAGAGAAAGGATATTAGAAGAAAACTGAGGAAATCTGAATAACATATGGACTATACTTCATAATATACCAACATCAATACTTTAATTATGACAAATATGTAATAGGTGAACCGAAATGTACAGTATACAGAAACTGTATTATCTTCATTTTTAATTTTTTTCAAGATATCATTTATTTATTTTTCTAAATAAAAGAGAGAGCATGGGCAGAGGGAGGGGCAGAGGGAGAGGGACAAGTACCTTCATTTTTTTTTTTTTGAATCTCAAATTTAACTTGAAAAAAAAAGCGTGTTTAAAAATTTTTTATTCTTACATTTTGTTATTTGATGGTTTCTGGATCTTCACATACATGATCATTCTCAAAGAAAGCAACAATAATTTTATTTCTTTTTATACAACCTTGCTATCTTTCATTCTTTTTCTCTCTTATGTTCAAAAATGTCCAGAAAAATATATTTTTTATATGCAGTAAAATATTAAATGAAGCTGGGCTTTTCAGCATCAGTAAGCTTCCCCAATATCACCATTATATGTTTCCTGTTTGGTGTTTTTAAGATACACTTTCATTTGTTCAAATTTTCTCTGGGTGGATAAAAGTGAGAGTTGAAGAAGTTTCAGAGGTACGGACCAATAATAATAGTTACCATTTATGACTCCCTGTTGTGTAGATATTATTCTAGACCCTTTACCTAGATCTTTTTGAGTCTACAAGATCACATGGCAAGTCACTTTATAGACTTTTAACTCATCAGCAGAGTAGATCCCAGAGAAGTTAATTAATTTGCTTAACGTCACAAAAAGGGTCTAGCAGAGATAGACAAAGCTCTTTTGTCCATCTAAAGTAGCATATACTTAAAACAAGTGATTTAAGGAGTTTAAAAAGGTACAGACATTTATATGTCAAAAACATGATTTAAGAGTTTGAAATTGAAGGCTTTGTAGAGAAACGAGTCTGAGTATGGAAGAGGAGGAGCTGAAAAGGGGTCCATGGCAAGGAGGTTATATTTGGGGTCTAGTTTGTGGATGTCACATAGCACAGATCAAGGTAAGAGCTAGAGTGTACCAAGAGAAGTGACAAAAGTATTAGGGTTAAGATCAGAAATGATAGTCTGCTTTTTGGTGTAACCCACATGCTTTCGCCCTCAGATGCACAGACACTGTAGCTGTAAATACAATAATTAAAGAAATACCAAATACCCACCTCATCAATCACATTTGGCTTCAGTATCTGTCTCTACCCACTGAAACTGTGTGTTGTTACACAAACAATTTAATAGTTCTGTTTCAGTTATCTGATTTGCAAAAGGGAAAGAATAATGATAGAAACATCATAGGAGACACTGTGAAATTCACTTAGGCTTTAGAAAGACAGATCCTCTAACTTGCCAGATTTGAAGCTGAGAACTGTCAAGCTACAGTACCACCTTTCTATCCTGAATGAAAGACTAAGAGGTGGAGAGAAACTTAGCTCTGAGCACCTTAGTCCACCATGCCTGAAGCCACTGAAGACCAGTACCTCTAAGAGGATGGTGTTGGCATGTTCCCTTCTTTGTCTAATCTAGTTTGAGTCAGATTTTCTTTCGTTTTTGAAAGAGAGAGAGAGAGAGAGAGAGAGAGAGAGAGACTTAACTGATACATTCTTTTCTTCCTCATACTCAAATTCTCAAGTTCTTTGTCTATAGGTGAGTGTGGTCATGATTTCTGGTAATAGCACTGCTCAAATGATTTACCAAGAGGGCCACTGTGGGTTAAGTATGACATTTAATTAACTAATTAAAATCTGAGAGATGTTCTCTCATAGCTGCTGGCCCCAGACAGAGCCCTGGGGAATGAGGCTATTCCAATACCTCTCAGACTCTCACCTTCTGGGTTATATTGAAAGAACCAGGTTTCCAAATCTGAAGTGGGAAGTGTAGTGAAACTCACGTCTCACGCGAGAAAGGTCCCTTAAACAGCAGATGGCTGTCTGAGTGGTTCTGAAACATTTAGTTTCTATTTGATATTAACCACAAGTAGTCAGAAAATAGCTTGGCTCATGCTACTCAGCAAATTCTCTCAAGGGCAAGGATTCACGCCATGAGTTTTTTTAAGGTCTGATGACTAAATCTCCTACTTCATTTATTATGGGGGCACTATCTGTTCTCTGGGGGCAGCACAGAATAGAAAAGAAACATTTTGTAGAAAGAGGTTGGATGATGAGTGTGCATCTCTTTCCCCAATGCTGCATTTTGTCACACCAGCCCAGGAGGAGAGCAGCCAACTAAAGAGCTTCTCGATGTTGCATTGTAAAAGATAAGAAAAGAATCCCACTGAATGGCTAGCAAGCAGAAGAATGCACGTCAGCTCCTTCTGTGAATACCTAAGGAATGGAATGGCAGCCCTGCCCCCCCAACTTCACAGGTACTTTTGCATTTCCTGAAGACAGTTGTAGATTTTGTTGGAAAACTTAGCCACTAGAGGGTTCCTCTGTTCATCCAGGACACACAAGGTTGAAGAGTTGGCACAGAGGAAGAGAGAGAAAGAGAGAGAGAGAGAGAGAGAGAGAAATGGGAGGGGGAGACGGAGAGAGGGAAACAGTTACAGCTTTGAAAATACGAATAAAAGAGAAAAACAAGAATTGGAAGGTAGTAGGATTGCTTTAGTTCATGAATATCTGCCTGTATTCCACTAATACAGGCTGTTGGCTGAGCATCTTAAATGGGATTGCTCCTCTCTGAAGGAGAAATAAATGATATTGCTCTAAAATACACAATGTCGTATTGATAATTATTGAAAAATAATTATTGATAATTATTGAGCTAGTATATTAACATCGGAATGGAGGATTAAGGTAGTTGGTTGAGTCCTTCTCCCTCTCACCTGCACCATCATGGAAATCCTGACAGCTAAACTGAAAAAAAAAATGAGATTATATGATTTATAAGAAATATCTATTTTGGTCATTCAGATAATGAAAAGATATTTTTCTCGGCTCACACTCTCCCAAACCCTTGGAATTTTCTAAGTGAGGAGAACTATAAAGGTGTCTTTGTTTGCTCTAGGGTGACTTTTGGACCCCACCCAAGCCCAGGGCCTGGTTGCCAGGAGAACCAACCCTGAGATTAAAGGTTGGGATTTTCAATTCCTACCCATGACCTCTGGAGAAGGGAGAGGGGCCAGAGGTTGAATCCGTCACCAAGGACCAATGGTTTGATAAATCATGCCTCTGTAATGAAGCACCTTGTAAAAACCCAAAAGGATGGGTCAGAGAGGCTCTGAGTTGATGAAAATGTGGAGATTTGGGAAGAGTGTCACAATTAGAGAGAGCATGGAAGCTCCTGGTCCTTTCTCCACGGTTTGCCCTATGAACTTTTTCCATTTGACTATTCCTGAGTGACATCCTTTTATAATAAACCACTGATCTAGTAAGTAAAATATTTCCCTGAGTTCTGTGAGCCACTCTAGGAAATGCACTGAACCTGAGGAGAGGGTCATGGGAATGAATCTCTGATGTACAGCTAGTCAGTCAGATAAACAAGTAGCAACACAGAAAAATGCTTTTGACTTGAGATGTTAGACTTAGATAACAATTAATTCAGAAAATTTATGAGTTTCTGCCACAGGATGAATTGTGCCCAAATAACATCCTTCCTAAGTGTTTGGGTGTTTATAAATGTGATTCTAAAAGAAGGTTGTGTCTTCCTTGGTTTGGAAGTGGCCATGGATGGCCATAAAATGAGGTCAGATATTTATTAAACATTTTCTACTTTCACTTAGAAACTTGAAAGGTCCAGATCGTTAGTAAAAATATATCCTGCGAGTGAAGTCTTTCTCAGCATTGGGTGTCCAAAGCATTTTGCCCCATTTTTAGTTTTGCTGACAGTGGGAATATATTTTCAGGCTGGCTGAGATAGTGAATCAGATTGTAATAATTGTTCCTGCATGGACACACTCATTAAGATGGTGAAGATTTTATGACTGCTGTTTTTTTTACTTTTGTTCAAACAATATTGTTTTTATTCACCCATCAGTAATGTCTTGAAGTCTTTTTCATGTATTTACATTCAATCAATCTTTTAAGACTGCTAAAATCCTAAAACATCTTCAAAGTCTTCAGTCCTCCCAGATGAATGATTCTTCTGAACTAAAAGACTCTTTAATAATCTATGCCTTCATTTGGCCCTTGGTCATATGAATATGATCTTAAAATTTATTATCTTCATTTATTATTATTATTATTATTATTATATAAACTACTATGAACTATTATTTATGGAGATTTTTGCCATCTACATAAAAAGTGGAGAGCTGAGACCATGTCTGCTTGACTTTAATACACTAAATCATCCATCTATTAATTCAGATGAATTCCTAAGCATGGAAGACTTTATACTTTTCAGAAATCCTACATTGGCTATGATTGGTCCTGCATCTGACTCTATTAAACAATTCTCACATTGAATTATATATGTTTGCTTCTCTGGCACTCTTCTGGATAGAAAAGGAGGAATCCTTAAGGGAGAAACTTTTCTTTTTCATCTTTCTGTCTCCTGTATCTAATGTAGTACAGGTGACATCTTAGGCAATTATTCTCTCTTTCCTCCATTTATTCACCAAGTCAATCATCCATTATAATTCAAAACCATATTGAAGCCCTACTCTGTCCCAGGGTCTCTAATTTCTAGTGATGCAAAAATTAATATGGCATTAAGTTTACCTCTCAAAAAGTCCTTGGCTAGTGGTGGGTCATTTATATTTAAACAAACAGCACAAAATAACATTGTTATTATAGAATACACGGATACACTCAAAGAATATACTGATAGAAATGCCCAGGTTATTGGGCGTCTGGGTGGCTCAGTTGATTGGGTGGCTGACTCTTGATTTTGGCTCAGATCATGATCTCTGGGCCTGGGATTGAGCCCCAAGTAGAGGCCCACATCTGGCTCCATGCTCAACAGAGTCTGCTCCAGCACTCTCTCCCTCTCCCCCAACTTGTGTGCACACACTCTCTCTAAAATAAATAAATAAATACATCTTTAGAAAAAAGAATGCCCATGCTTGGCTTCTCAGAGGTTGATGTTCAATCACCTATTACCTTTCCAAGGCTCAAAGTATAATATTTCCTTTAATGCCAAATCAAGAATTACAACAACCACTAGTTCGTTTTAAATGCTTTCACACAAAACATATAAAAATCCAATGAAATATAATTCTACTACTGGCAAATATTAAAAAGATTTCTGAAGTATTCATAGGATGCTACAAGTCTGGCCATATGTGTTCAGCTCACCTGTAGTACTGTAGTAGGCATGGGTAGAACGGTGTAGTAGCAATGGGTAACCATGTATGTCTGTAAGTGGAAGATGTATGAGAAAATCCAAAGATTAGCCAAGGGAATATATACAAAGGATTCTGAGTAACTGCTGTACAAGAGTTGTTCTGGGTATGGGACTATGTGGGAGTAAATGGTTTGAGAAAATAATAATATCTTCCCTTTGTCAAGCTTTTAGGATTAATGAGAATGTGTGCTCTCCAACAAGAAGGAGCTTACAGAGCCACAAGACACAATATGTATGCTGTGGGAGGGCTCAGTCTGGAGGAAAGAAAGGGACGTGAAACAGCTGAGAGAAGAGTCTTGATTTGGCTCATTCCCTCTAACATTTATTTATTCTCTCTGGGTCATCTTCTTATTCTTGATTTAAGACTCATTTGAATCGCAGTTGACCTAGATGACAGTGATGGGAGGAATAGGGAATGAGACCCCAGATGCTTTATTAAGTGTCAGTGAAGTATTTGACTCCCTAACTTACTGCTCTTACTTGGTGTGACAAAACATTCTGCTCTTATCCAAAATTGATATATGTATACTTATCTCTTGTATTTTAAAGACACAAAATTATAACATAAAGTGAATACTGAAGAAAGTATTGTTAACTGTTTGGTGTGTGGGATTATGGACACAGAGTGTCCTGCCTTTTGGGGTTAATGGCAAATTGCTAAAGGACATTTGAAGATCATTCAGAGCTTCAGGTGGGAGAGGTGATTATCAATCACTATTGTACCGAAGGCTGGCAAAGTAGTGCTTTGAACATAATTATATGATGGATACAATGTCCCTCACCCCTTTTTAAATGCCACTTTGCTTTCAGAATCTGATGATGTTCTTTATGAAATACAAAATGTCTTAGGGGTGAAAGTCACTATATTAAAAGTATCTCTATGTTCCAAATGTGTTGCAAAATATTGCAGCAAGAAATTCAACCAGAATGAAAGGAAGGAGCTCTGAATTATGCTGTGTATGGATCACTGTAGATTTATAGAAAAGTTATAAACCAGATCCCTATATGTGAAGGGTTTGCATAAAACTCCTTTCCTATGGAACAGAGACGAAGAATATTAACAAAGAAAGTATATAAAGAGTTAAATCCATGCTACTTCAATCTTCCCAATAAATTGATTTTATTTATATCAACTCAGCCTGGCTAGCTTATTTCTTGACTTTTTTCTTTAAAAAAAAAACAAAAACAAAAAACTATGTGTCAAGGAGAGAATTACCTGATTCCACTCAGATCAAATTTATTTCATAGAAAATAATGCCTTTAGGAAGCAGGTGCGACAGTGTTTTATTCTGTTTTATAACATTAAGAATTTCTCTCTTACTTCTCAAGAAAACATTCTGAGCTTTTGGGTTAACAGTGGTGCACACAGAAAACATGAATTGGGAATAACAAGGCCGAAATTAGTTATTTTTAAAGTGTATCTTTCCAAATTGGACTTGATATAAGCTTTATTAACTGGTATGATGGCTGGCTGAGGGTGGCAAATCAAGAAAAATGACAAGAGGCTAGGTAGCTGGTCTTGTTTTACATCTTCATTAATGATCGAGAAGGAGCAAACAGCACATTAAGTTTGGATGATATTAATTCAATAGCTTTTGAAAGCCTAGTGAGGTCAGGGAAAGAGTTTTTTAAAAGGCCTGTAAAACTTAAAATTGATGAAAAAAGATTGAAATAAGAGAAAGGAGACTTCCCAGAGCTTGGGAATAGGTAATGTTCAGAACCAATACTTAATGAAAAGGGTGTATTGCTAATGAGAACTACTGAATAATACCTCAGATTTATAATGGGAAAAATTAATAGAATTTGCAATATGACCCAAGGGTGAAAAGATAAAGATAAATTAGCCTAATCATGTATTAGTCTAATACATGAATTTAAGAATGTGAGCATTTATACAAAATGAAGATATCACCCACAAATATTCTTCACAGTTCACTCACAACAAATGAAAGCTCCAAAAATCTTTGTATATGTCATTCATCCATAACACCTATGCTTAAATTTTCTGATTACTTCCAGCAGCAACCAGAATCATATTCAGATTTTCCTTTGACTTATAGGCCAAGGACTCAAGTTGTCATTCTATCTATTGGTAATGTAGTTATGAATAAAACAGACCAAATCCTGCCCCTACTGAGCCTATATTCAAGTGGAGGGAGACAAACAATTTTGGGGGATCAATTGAAAGAGTTTTAAGAATAAAATTAATAACTTAATGGGATGGGCACTGGGTGTCATACTATATGTTGGCAAATTGAATTTAAATTAAAAAAGAGAGATGCTTGGATGGCTCAGTGGTTGAGCATCTGCCTTTGGCTCAAGTCATAATCCTGGGGTCCTGGGATCGAGTCTCGCATTGGACTCCTCTCAGGGAGACGGCTTCTCCCTCTTCCTGTGTCTCTGCCTCTCTCTGTGTGTCTCTCATGAATCAATAAATACAGTCTTTAAAAAGAAAGGAAAGAAGAAAGAAAGAAAGAAAGAAGAAAGAAAGAAAGAAAGAAAGAAAGAAGAAAAGAGAAAAAGAAAGAAAGAAAGAAAAGAAAGAAAGAAAGAAAGAAAGAAAGAAAGAAAGAAAGAAAAGAAAAGAAAAGAAAAGAAAATGATAAACATTTTGGAAAGTGTTGAAAATGCCACATTAATTGCATCTGTGTTAAACCTTATTGATAGAAGTATTAAAATAATAACTTTAGTATCCATTTCAGTTGTCTGTGTAACAAATCACCCCAAATTTAGTGTTTTAGAACAATGTCAATCATCTTTTGTCATTATCCCGAATATTCTGGGGCATTGATGAGGCTCAGCTGGGCAATGTTTTCTTGGATTCTCTTCACTGTTTTAGTGAAATGGCTGCTGGGGCTGGAAGCATCTCTAAAGCTTCTGTGCTCTGCTGTCTGGTACCTGGTCTGGGAAGATTCAAACAGCTGGAGGCTTAAACAGTCACAGCTCCTTGAGCATCTCTGTCCTATGTGGTTTATCCTTGTGATTTATCAGCATGGTGGCTTCAGAATAGTTTTGAGCTCCAAAGGCAAGTGGCCTGGGAGGAAGAGACAAAACCAGGTGAGAACTATATTTCCTTTATAACCTAGACTAGGATCACTCAGTGTCACTTTTACCACAATTTACTGATTGAGATATTTATAAAGGTGCAATCCAACACTTCCATAGGGCATCCTGTGCGCATCACAACAAATGCACTATTAATCCCTATCACCCATTTCACCCATCCCCCTCTCCTGTGGTAACCATCAGTTTGTTCTCTTTAGTTAAGAGTGTATATCTTGGTTTGTTTCTTTCTCTCTCTCTCTGTCTCTCCCTCTTTTCCCCCTTGATCGTTTTGTTTCTTAAATTCCACATATGAGTGAAATCACATGGTATTTGTCTTTCTCTGACTGACTTATTTTGCTTAGCATAATATACTCTAGTTCCACCCTTGCCATTACAAATGGCAAGATTTCATTCTTTTTTTTTTTTTAGAGATGCGCTCACTTATTTTTTTTTAATTTTTATTTATTTACTTATGATAGTCACAGAGAGAGAGAGAGGCAGAGACACAGGCAGAGGGAGAAGCAGGCTCCATGCCCCAGGAGCCTGATGTGGGATTCGATCCGGGGTCTCCAGGATCGCGCCCTGGGCCAAAGGCAGGCGCTAAACCGCTGCGCCACCCAGGGATCCCCTATTTCATTCTTTTTTAATGGCTCATTTTATATATATATATATATATATATTCAGCTTATGCTTACTTAGGCTGTTTCCATAATTTGTCTATTGTAAATAATGCTGCTATAAATGTAGTGGTGCATATATCCATTTGAGTTAGTATTTTTGTCTTCTTTGTTTTATTATTATTATTATTATTATTATTATTATTATTATTTATTAATTTTTAAATTTAATTTAATTTAATTTTTTTCTACTTTGGGTAAATACCCAGTAGTATGATTGCTGGTTGTAGGGAGTCCTATTTTTATTTATTTTTATTTATTTTTAAAATATTCTATTTATTTATTCATGAGAGACAGAGAAAAAGAGAGAGGCAGAGACACCCGCAGAGGGAGAAGCAGGCTCCGCGCAGGAAGCCTGACATGGGACTCGATCCCGGGTCTTCAGGATCACACCCTGGGCTGAAGGCAGCGCTAAACCCAGGCTGCCCTGGAGTCCTATTTTTAACTTTTAACTTTTTCAACCCCATACTGTTTTCCAGAGTGGCTGCATTAGTTTGCAATTCCCACCAGCAGTGCAAGAGGATTCTCTTTTCTGCACATCCTTGACAACACCTGTTATTTCTTATGTTTTTGTTTTAGCCACTTTGACAGGTGTGAAGTGATATCTCATTGTAGTTTTGATTTGCAATTCCCTGATGATCAGTGATGTTGAACATCTTTACATGTGCCTGTTGACCATGTGCATGTCTTCTTTGGAAAAATGTCTATGTATGTCTTCTGCCCATATTTTAATTGGATTATTCATTATTTGGGTGTTGAATTTTATGTTTTTTATATATTATTTTTAAAGATTTATTCATTTATTTTAGAGCAAGAGCATGAGAAAGAATGCAAGGGGGGGGCAGAGGGAGAGAATCTTAAAGCAAATCCCCTGCTGAGCAAGGAGTCTGAATCGGTCTCCTTGCTCAGCAGGGGATGTGCTCACAACCCATGAGATCATGACCTGAGCTGAAATCAAGGGTCAGATGCTCAACTGACTGAGCCACCTAGGGGCCCCATATAAGTTCTGTATGTATTTTAGATACTAACCCTTTATCGAATATGTCATTTGCAAACATCTTCCATTCCATAGGTTACCTTTTAGTTTTGTTGATTATTTCCTTCATTATCTAGAAGCCTTTTATTTGGATGAAGCTCCAATAGTTTATTTTTGCTTTTGTTCCCCTTGGCTTAGGAGACATTCTAGAAAGAAGTTGCTATGGCCAATGTCAAAGAGGTTACTGCCTGTGTTCTCTTCTAGGATTTTTATAGTTTCAGGTCTCACATTTAGGTCTTTAATCCATTTTGAATTTATTCTTGTGTATGGTGTAAGAAAATGGTCCAGTTTCATTCTTTCTCAAGTTGCTGTCCAATTTCCCCAACACCATTTGTTGGAAATGCTTTTTCCCATTGGATATTCTTTCCTGATTTCTGAAGATTAATTGACCATGTAGTTTTTGATTCCTTTCTGGGTTTTCCATTCAGTCTCATTGATCTCTGTGTCTATTTTTGGATCAATGACATATTGTTTTGATCACTATAGTTTTGTAATGTGACTTGAAGTTGAGAACGATGATGCCCCAGTTTTACTTTTCTGCTACAAAGTTGCTTTGGCTATTTTGAGTTTTTTTGTGTGACTCCCTACAAATTGTAGGATTGTTTGTTCTAGCTCTGTGAAAAATGCTGTTGGCATTTTGATAAAGATTGCAATAAATGCATAGGTTGCTTTGTGTAATATATACATTTTAACAATATCTCTTCTTCCAATCCAAGAGCATGCCATTTTTTGTGTTATCTTCACTTTCTTTCATCAGTATTTCGTAGTTTTCAGATTACAGGTCTTTCACTTTGGTTAGGTGTAATCCTAGGTATCTAGGAATGCAGCAGATTTCTGTATATTGATTTTGTACCTTGCAACTTTATTCAATTCACATGGAGTTTTTCAGGTTCTCTATGTAGAGTATCATGTCATCTGAAAATAGTGAAAGTTTGACTTCTTCCTTGCCAATTTGGATGCTTTTTATTTCTTTTTATTTTCGAATTGCTGTGGCTAGGAATTTCAGTACAATGTTAAATAACAAGGTGAGAGTGGACATCTTTGTCTAGTTTCTGACTATAGAGGAAAAGCTCTCAGTTTTTTTCCTATTGAGAATGATATTAACTGTGGGTTTTTCATATATGGGCTTTATTATATTGAGTTATGTTCCCTCTAACTTACTTTGTTGAGGATTTTTATCTTGAATGAATGTTGTACTATATCAAACACTTTTTCAGGATATATTGACATGATTATATGGTTCTTAACAGATATATACAGAACATTCTATCCTAAAACAGCAGAACACATTATTTTCAAGTGCATATGGAATATTCTCCTAAATAGATTACATATTACATCATAACACAGGCCTCAACAAATTCAAAAAGATTGAAATCAGACCATGCACCTTTTCTTTTTTTAAAAAAAGATTTTACTTTTATTTATTCATGAGGGACACAGAGAGAGAGAGGCAGAATCACAGGCAGAGGGAGAAGCAGGCTCACTGCGGGGAGCCGACGCGGGACTCAATCCTGGGACTCAGGATTACGACTTGAGCTGAAGGCAGATGCTCAACCACTGAGCTACCCAGATGCCCTCTCATGCACCTTTTCTGACTACAACATGATGAAACAAAAAGTCAATCACAATAAATAATGTGGGAAGACCACAAATATATGGAGGTTAAAGAAGATGCTACTCAACAATAATTGGATCAACCAAGAAATCAAAGAAGAAATTAAAAAAATAATAATACATAGAAACAACTGAAAATGAAAACACATTACTCCAAAATGTTTGGGTTGCAGCAAAAGCATCCCTAAGACAGAAGTATGTAACAATATGGGCCTAATTCAAGAAGCAAGAAAAATCTCACATAACCTTATACATAAAGAAGCTAGAAAAAGAACAACAATTGAAGCCTAAAGCCAGCAGAAGGGAGGAAATAATAGAGAAGAAAGAAATGATATAGAAACTAAAAACAAAATGAAATAGATCTGTGAAACCAGGAGGTGATTGTTTGAAAAACTTAATAAAATTGATAAACCTCTAACCAGACTTCTCAAAAAGAGAAAAGAAATAAATATTTATTTTATAAATGAAATCACAAATGAAGAGAATTAACAATCAAAACCACAGAAATATAAGCAATTAGAAGAGAATATTATGAAAAGTACATACTAAAAATTAGACATCCTGGAAGAAATGGATAAATTCCTATAAACATATAAACTACCAAAACTGAAACAGGAAGAAATAGAAATTTGAAAAGACTGATAACCAGCAAATAAATTGAATCATAATAATAATAATAAAAAAACCCTCCAAACAAACAAATATCCAGGGCCAGATGGCTTCACAGGTGAATTTTATCAAACATTTAAAGAAGAGTTAACACCTATTCTTCTCAAACTATTCCAAAAATTAGAAAAGGAAGGAAGACTTCAAAATTCATTCTCAGGCATGCATTATCCTGATACCAAAACCAGATAAAGACTTCTTTAAAAAAAAAAAAAGAACAGGCCAATATCCCTGATGAACATAGATGCAAAAATTCTCAATACGATATTAGCAAACCAAATCCAGCAATATATTAAAAAAAAATCATTCACCACAATCAAGTGGGGTTTATTCCTGGGTTGCAAGTTTGGTTCAATATTTGCAAATCAGTCCGTGTGTTACACTACATTAATAAAAGAAAGGATGAGAACCATATGATTTATGGTTTCTTAAATCAGGCCTAAAATCCCCATAATTGTCCACATATATGCCCGAATATGGACAACTCCATTGATCAGATTCTCCATCCACACTACAAATGATGTGTTTCATTCTGTAGTATCTGTTGATTAGTTTCATTAGATATGCATAGTTTTTGCCTTGAGCTTGTTATTTTGCATGCAGAGAAAGGAGTTAGAACTGTTTTGTGACATCTTGCAAAAACAAACTTTTTTTCGATTGGGAACAATGTGGGAAATACTCCCCTACCTTAAACTCATGGCATCTGTGATTCTGTCTTCATAAAGCAGTTGAGAATTCAATTCCTTATATTTTCATATTGTAGGCTGTTTTTTAATTGGACAATATTTCATATTCATGTCCTATTCTTGGATATTTTGTTTAAAGTGACCTGGGTCCAGTAGTTCTTAACAACATCTCAATCAACTTTGCAGATTCTGCACAATTGGCCCAAATATTGACAATATATCTTATTGGAGCAAGAAGATAAACACAATACTGCAGATCACTCTTATAAACCCACTCCACTCCTCTCACACACGCACCTCAGAACCACCACTGAGGGAGCATGGCTCCTTCATTTCATTTTTGAATTTTGAATCCATAGCAGTGATTCACTTTGTAACAACACGATTTAGCTGTGGTAGAACTGCCATTCTTCCCTACAAATTCTACCAGACCATAGTGTGTTATAGACAAACATAGAGTCTAGTGTATACTCTGGGAAGAATGAAGACTGGCTATAAAAAATAAACACAACTGTCTGAAAACCCATTATTGATCATCCTCTTCCCTCTGCATAAGCAATGATTCCTTTGGAATAATCCATATCACATAGTTCTGAAACCTAAAGCAAGCAGTAAACCTCATTTAAGTGCTACTGCTTCCAGGAAGTCTTCCCTGAAGTGATCTAGCAAGCTCTTTAATGTTCCTGGAGATCTGTTTATATTTTTTTTTTTTGGTTTTTTATTCATTCAATAAGTATTATTAAGCACCTAATATATGGAGACATAGTGCTAGCTAATGGGTGCATAAAAATCAGAAAGAAAACAGACACAGATTCTATCTTGCTAATTGGATTGGTGATTTAAAGGAAGCAAATAGGGATCATGTAATAATAAAAACAATGTGTGTTTCTGTGTGTCTGTATGTATGCATGTGGTGATGGGGGAATAGTAGTGGTTACAAAAAATACTCCAAAAAATATCTTAAAAGAGGTGCCATTTTTTTTTTAAGATTTTACTTATTTATTCGTGAGAGACACACAGAGAGAGGTAGAGACACAGGCAGAGGGAGAAGCAGGCTCCATGCAGGGAGCCCGATGTGGGACTCGATCCTAGGACTCCAGGATCACGCCCTGGGCCAAAAGCAGGCACTAAACTGCTGAGCCACCCAGGGATTCCCTAAAAGAGGTGACATTTAAATTGAGACCTGAAGAAGTTAATGATGTAAAGGATATGACCAAGGTAGGAGGAGAGAGAATGGAGCTAAAGGAAGCTGAATGAGGCTGAAGGAAGAGCACCAACTAAAGTTCTAGAGAATAAAGAGCTTGGCATGTTCAAGACCCTGAACTTCAGAATGTTTGGAGAAGCAGCAGGTGAGGCTTAGGAGCCAGATGTGGCACAGAGTTTAATTTTAACTCAAAAATGCTATAGAAAGTCATTACAAAATCTTAAGGGGTTTCATGCAATTTCATAATGAATATCTTTCATATTCTGAAGTTTGCATGGTTTTCACTAGATTATTTACCATAGTTTCTTTTTCTAAGTGGCAAACTACTTTTGTCCGCAGGCTTGATGGTTACCTACCAGTATTTTTTCTATGATATCTGATAGAAAGTTGGTGTTTATTAAATAGCAGTTGAATCGAATTGAAAAAAAAACTAATTTAACTCCTTATTTACTCTTCTCAGGCTCATCAGTTGTTTGATTATGTATTAGTTATCTAGTACTATACATCAAATCCCCCCAGAATTTTTTGACTAGGTAAACAATCATTTATTATCTCACACATGTCTCACCATATTTGTAGGTCAGGCTTTTGGGAGGAGCTTGGTTGGGAAGTTCTGGCACAGGGTCTTTCATGAGCATGCAGTTCACTGGGCTGCAGTCATTTGAAGGCTTGTTTGGGATTGGAACATCCCACTTGTGAGATGGCTTATTCGCATGGCTGGAAAATTGGTGCTGGTTGTCTACAAAAGTCTCAGTTCTTATCCACATGGACCTCAGGGCTGTTTAAGTGTTCTCATATCATGGTGGTTAGCTTCCCTGAAGGAGTGATTCTAGGACCAAGGTAGAAGCTGCAATACTTTTTCTGATGTAGCCCTAATTCAGTGTTAGTGGACAAGCACAAAAGCACAGATGCTAAGAAGCAAGGCTCATTGGGAGCCACCTTGGAGGTTGATTGCCACAGGTTGTAAGTACTAAATACCAAATGTGTTCTACCACAGATTGGTTAGGAGTCATCACACATTGTTTTCGCTTTGCTAAGTCTGGTATGCTCCAGCAGGGCTGCACGTGAAATTGATTTTTCTATCGAAAAGAAAATCTGGAGATTCTAATCCAGATGCTCTAGGCTGCGCAGAAACCCACCTCTGGCTGCTGAATACAATCCAATATCTCTTCTGCTCTCAGCTCCATTTCTTTTTTGCCACCATGGGAACCAGATGGTAAATCTCTCAGGAGTACTGGTGGCTTTTAAAGCCTATTTACAAGATTACATGAGACAGCATGTCTTTAATTTGCTATTTAGCTGAAGAGTAATATGTTTCTCTATTTGCAAAATGGTTTTATCAAGGTACCGGAACAAGAGATAGGAAATTAGGATTTCTAGGATCAATTTCCTAACTGACTTATAAGTTGCTGTGTAGCCTTCAGCAAAGCACCTGATGTGCTTATGTGTAAAACAGGGATATGAAGAATAAATCCCTACTTCAAGGGAATGCATCATAGTTGAGTTCATATTAATTTAATGGGCTTTGAAAAATCTCACAAGAAAAAATACTATGGAATGTAGTATGCAAGTTATTATGGTGTAAAGCTTTTTGGGATAGAAGCGCTATGTGCCTCAGAAATATCACTCTATTTTATCTTCTTTTGGGTATCGCCATTTAATTTCAAAAAGTATCTCATTTTCTTGAATTGTGACAGGACAAAGGGCAAGCTCAAATTACATTTTGTAAATGATACATTGTTTTCGTAGCTGTCTTTCTCATAACCTTAAAAGTGTTCCATCATTCTCATTTGGAACTCACTCCTGTAATCAAATAGCTCTGCTCAAAGATGACAATTGCTTTTCACTCTTATGCTAACAATAAAAGGTATATCACACTATGCACATTTTTTTTTACTGCTTAAAGTGTGGTTTTAATAATTATGGAAGTCTGAGGGAAGGTAAAGGAAGAGGGAAATTGAACTATAAGCTTTGCCATGATTATTACACATAATATAATACAGTTGTGTATAATAGTGTATAGCATATAAATATATATATAATATATATTGTGTGGATATAGTGAGGGTCTAGTATATATTGCTTATTTTTCATTTAGTATCTGGTATAATTAGGTTCTTGAAAATTATTTGGGGGTTGTCTTAGGAAAGGAGAGGGGGAAAGGTAGGTATTGAATATTATAGAAATTTTAAGGACTCAGTCATAGGAAATGTTGACAATATGTGACATGAACATGTGATCAAAGTCCAAAGTTCACAAAATTTAGAGTAGTTGGATTTATATTTTAGAGTTCTCTCCCTTCCCCATCATGTTTTCCTTTTTCTAATCAGTTATGCTGCCACTTTTTACCTTTAGGAATCCATTAGTCTCATGCTGTTTCTCTATCAAAATCTCTTCTTGAGAATGAAGCTGAAATTGCTTCTCATGAGAAGCCAAAGTGACAGAGAGCAGTTTAAAATATGACCTCAGCCTTCGGGAATTTGCAACTTGAAGAGGGATGAAGGTCCCGTGGTAGAAGATAATAAATGACCCTAAAATGTCTCTTAGTGACAAGAAGACTTCTTCACCCACAACAAGTATATGATTGGCTCTGCCCACAACAAATCCAATACCAATTTGGAATCTTGTGGGAAGAGTGAGAAAAGGTGACAAGGAGGTAAATCTGAGTAAGAAAAGGGGAAGAGTCAGAGCTGTGGCACCCCAAGTAAATCTTCTTAGCATCATGTATTCTTCTATTCTTGCCGCTCCAAATATTTAGGCATTAGTTCTTTTTATCCAGGAGGAAAAAAAAGAGAAAACTCTGTTAATAAAAAATTAAGTGCATAACAAATCATTCCAAGAACTAGTACTTAAAATAATAAACATTTATTGTTTTTCATGGTTTTGTGGATTGGCTAGGTGTTTCTTTTTTTTTTAAATTTTTTAAAATTTATTTATGATAGTCACAGAGAGAGAGAGAGAGAGGCAGAGACATAGGCAGAGGAGGCTCCATGCACCGGGAGCCCGACGTGGGATTCGATCCGGGTCTCCAAGATCGTGCCCTGGGCCAAAGGCAGGCACCAAACCGCTGAGCCACCCAGGGATCCCTGACTAGGTGTTTCTTCTGGTCTGGGACAGGTTACTTGCGATAGAATAATTTAGAATTGCCTCAGGAACCTATCTGATGGCTGACAGTAGTTGGTCTAATGTACCTCACCTATCTCTTTGTTGACTGGCTGGATGTTACATGGGACAAAGTCATGCATATCTCATTATACAGCAGGCTAGCCCAAGTTCATTTTTATGGAGCTGGAAGGCTTCCTAGCAGTAACAACAGGCTAGCCCCAAATTCACAAGCATTTGCTAACAGCATATTTTCTCATATACCCCATTGTACAAAGTGAGCCAAAACCTAGGCCTGGCATCAAAGGACTGAGAAATATACTTGACTTTTTGACGGGAATAGTTTGAAATAATATGTGGCCTTTTATTTTTTCTGTCACATACCATATATTCTTTTATTACATCTGTAGTCTGTCATTTCTTACTGATGCCACAATATTAAAAATATGCTCCTTCTTTGTTTCCCAATGGATATGCACTATCAAAGTGCTATTCTTTGTTCCCTAACAAAATATTTTCTGGAGAAAGGGTATAAAATTTTTGTTTATATTGAGGTGCATTATCATCATCCTCTTCCTAGGAATCTATCCTTTTAACATGAAAAAGTGTATTGATGTCATTATATGAATAGAATCACGGATTTCTACAGACCTATTTGGAGATATTTTAGAGTAAAACTAGGAATTCCTTTTGATTCTGAAATATTACCGTATAGGCCGAGTGGTATCAAGTCCTCTTTTGAAAGATTACTGTTTATCTAGAGAAGCCAGCCTCAGCCTGACCTTTAAAAGTGGTGTTAACCATCTATTGGATGATACAGAAAGCCACCATCTACTGGAAATCAACTACCATAGTATCTATTTGTCATTTTCCTGTGTATTTTCCTTGTCTATTTCTGATTTTCCTGATATGTAGCTACATGTCTGCAATCTTAAATATGCCCACCTTTCTGTACACTCATTTATCTATTTTTTAAAAATATTTTATTTGTTTATTTGAGAGATAGAGGAAGAGAGTATGTGCACATGCCTGGGGAGAAGAGACACAAGGAGAGGAACGAAGAGAAGCAGACTTCTCGCTGAACAGGGAGCCTGACTCAGGGCTCAATCCCAGGACCCAGGGATTATAACCTCAGCCGAAGGCAAATGCCCAACTGACTGAATCACCCAAACACCCCACATTTATCCATCTACATAGCCGATATTTGTGTAGCATGTACTATATGACTGTTACTAAGTGTTAGGTAAACCTCAGAAGATAATGGACAGTGTCACTGCCACCGTGGATCTCACCTTTTAGTGAGCATACTGGTTCTTTTCCTTTGTCTTTCTAAACTCAGTCTTCAACCTTCTCCACTTTGCTCTGTGCTCCAGACTGTATCAACGTGCTTTTTTGCCCCAGACTGTATCAATGTGCTTCTTTGCCCCTTTAGCTCTCAGAGTAGTTTGAATAATGAGAGGCATCAGCCACAGAACAAAAGGTATACAGAATGAAGTAATGGTAGTACTCCCAGGGCTGAGTTTTTGTTGGATTGCCATAGTTTGGCTGCCCCTTTCTACTGAAGTTTTGGAGACAGCATTTATCATTAGAGACAAGGTGGGTGCAATTATCACTATAGGCCACAGTTACCCATAAGAGCAGTAATCAGAGTGTTTGGAGCTGTTGTGATAGCTAATTGATCAGAGTCCTGAAGACTTAAATAGATGAATAGCCTTCTAAGATACTGCTTGACACCACGTATAGAAGCAGGCATTTTCTAACTATGATACAAAGAAAGTAAACTTGAGCCACTGTCATGGAGATCATGCTCTTTACTGAAGGACCTAAGCTAGTTAATTGATCCAGACTGCTTGAGGGTAAGACCTTATCCATTGGAGGAAGGCACAGTAGTGGTCACAGATATATAGCATGCATGTTTCCCTAAGCCTTCCCCAAAGTGGTCAGGGGCCATTTCCAGAGTCACAGGGATTAAAAAAAAAAAAAAAAAGATAAATGCTCAGACTTCCTTGTTGATACTACATAGTAGCTTTGCACTTGCAGCAATCACGAGACCTAAAGTACCACTCTGGTCTACTGGCTTCAGAGGGTTTTGGAGGTCAGGTGATAATTGGAAACTTAGATAAATCTATCTCATTTTCTCTCCAGTGGGATTGAGGGTCCATCTCTTGTTTTATTTTGTTTTCCGGATCCAGACTGTATTATAGGACTAAATACAGTAAGTAATTAAAAGAATCCCCACAATGGTTCCCTGAACTCTGGTCTTTTATAATAAGAATGGGTATGTGGAAGTCCCTAGAAATGCCCCTTCCAGAAGCTATATGGGGCCCCCAAAGAATGGCAAATTACTACTTTTAATCAAAGCCCTGGGAGATGCAGAAGTCTTGATTAGCATATCATCCTTACTTAATTCACACATTTTCGTCAGTAAAAAAGCTAAATAGTTCATGGAAAATGACAGATTATTGTAGACATAACCAGGTCATGCTGTAATTCACAATTATAAATCCAAATGTGGTATCTTGACTGAAACGAATAAACAGAAACTTTTGGCACCTGGTATACAATCATTGGCCTAAAAGGCTTTTTTTCCTACTTGCTTTTCAAAGATATGCTTATCAAAGATAATCAGAAACTGTTTTCAACTAGCAAGGACTGTAGTATACCCCTCCTCTCTTGTCTCTGGGTTGTGACAGCTCTCCTACTCTCTCATTATATAATCCAGAGGGAATTTGGTGATCTTTTTTGTTTTGTTTTGTTTTTCCTTTTCCCCCTCAGCTTTAGTGGGGAATGACTGATAAATAAAAATCGTATAGAAGATGAACAATATGATGTTTTGATGTGTCAGTATACGTGGATAATTAATTTACACAATCAAGCTAATTAACCTATTTATCATCTTTTTATTTACCATTTGTGTGTGTGGGGGGGGTGAGAATACTTAAGATCTACTTAGATAGCAGATTTCAAGTAAATAATAAATTATTATTAATTATAGTCACAATGCCCTACATTAGGTTTCCAGAACATATTTATCTTATAACTAGAAGTACCTAGTTACAGGTACTAGTACTAGAGTAACTAGTATTGGGTTTTGACCAACGTGTCCCCATATTCCCCACCCCTAGTCCCATATAACCACTCTTCTACCCTCTGTTTCTATGAGTTCAACTTTTTTTTAGATTCTACATATAAAATTACTGTCATGCAGTATTTATCTTTCTGTGTTTGGTTTATTTCACATAGTGTAATGTCCTCCAGGTTAATCCGTGTAGTAACAAATGGTAGGACTTCATTCTTTTTAAAAACCAAATAATATTTCATTGTATATACCTTTTTTTTTATTCATTCATCTATTAACAGAAATTGAGGCTGTTTCCACATCTTGGTTATCGTAAATAGTGCTTCAGTGAACATGGTAGTTCAGATATCTCTCCGAGACAGCTATTTTATTGCCTTTATGTATGTACCCAGATGTGATATTGCTGGTAATCCTATTTTTAATTTTGTAAGGAACCTCCATACTGTTTTTCATAATAGTTGTATTGATTTATAGTCCCACAAACAACGTACAAAGGGGAACTTGGTATTCTTGATAGCACAAACACATGGTTCGTTATATTAATGATATGAAGTTAATTGGACTGTGTGAACAAGACATAGGAAGCACCCTAGGTAACTTAGTAAGCTTTATGCATTTCAGAGAGTGACAATAATACTTGAGAGATTTCAGAGGCTTGGATTGGTGAAGTTTCTAGGCATCTAGGAATCTGATGCATGGCAGTATATCACCTTTAAGCTGAGAAACCAGTGTTGCATCTATCATGTCCATCACAGAGAAAGAAATATATTTGTGTTGGTCTGACCCACATAATGTATAATCTTTAAGGCTGCCAGTTCCAAGTGGAGTTCAGAGCAAAACAAACAAAAAAGACTTTGAAAAAGGTATATAGACTGCGATACAAGTTTTCCTGCCACTTGGTTTTTAAAATTCAGCAGCGTTCACGGTAAGGGAAGTGTCTGTGGCATATAGACATATGGAATGGTGCCTCTGGGAAACCCTAATAAGAGTTGGTGGCTGTGCGTCTGGAGGTGGACAATACTTTTCACTGCCAGCAAAATTCCCCATTGTGAAAGCAAAGTTTGATTTTATGTCGGGCCAAATAGAAATCAATGTCTTCACAAAGGATAGTTGGGGGCTCAGTGACTTTAACTAGTTGTGTTACTCACTACCAAAACTTGGAAAAATGGAAGTGCTATGGAAGACCAAACCTTGGAAGGGCTTAAAGGCTAGTGCAAACACCATGAGCAGGTGGTTCAAGTTCTCGTGGTATCTGCTCTTACTGCTTTACTCTTACTCTTTTATTGCATGCTCTGGCTTCATCAGGAGTTCCCAATTATATGTTAAGTGGGGGAGGAGAATATCAGACTTGCTATAAAATGGACCTTCTTCATATGCTGGCACTATCTAGAAGTAAATGCAACCCTACCTAAGGGTGACCTATAGTACAGCAGTGGAGGAAAATTCTTCCAGTGGCAGGAATTTGGGAATAATACCTGTTTTTCTGCTTCATGAAGACTTGGCCTAAGGTATGTATCTACACTACTTCAGAGGTGGTGACTATGAATTTTTCACATAGTTAGCAACTTGGAATCAAATTGAAAGATTAGTGGTAAGGGGATCTGAGGAGGGGTAACTGAACAAATCTCTCAAGATGGGCAGAGATTATGCATGTATTTAGGTCCCAAATGTCAACTTATTTTTATGCCCTATAGGGAAGGCCCAAAAATAATTAGGTGGGTAGATCTTAGGAGTAAATAACAAAGACTGAACCCTGTGGTATTGTCAAATTCAGAAGTCCAGGAAATAAGAAGAGGCACAAAACATTAACTATCACTCTGGTCACCTGATACATTATTATTAAAGCGATGATTTGAAAACATATCTGATCAAACTACTTTCCTACTTAAATCTGTCTTTAGCTTCCTATTTTCCATAAGGTAAAGTCTGAGCTCCCTGTTATGTCATGCAAAGTTATATATTGCACTTATCTCCTGTCCATATCTATAAATCTGTGAACTAAATTCAATTCATAGTTCTCTGATGTATGGTGGGACCTCAGCAAATTCCTGGGCAGAGTTATCTATAAGACTGGGAGGGTGTTACTCAGTTGGTGAATTAATGTTGTGTTGGTGATATAAACTTTCAAAACACTATTTCTTGTCCCTATAAGCAGACTGGAATGTCTAGAGTATGATGATTCATTTTATGTGTCAATGTGACTGGGTTACAAGGTACCCAGAGATTTTGTCAAACATTATTCTGGTTGTGGCTGTAAGGGTGTTTATGGGTGAGATTAACATTTAAATCAATAAACAGAGTAAAATAAATTGCTGTTCCTAATGTAGATGGGCCTCATCTCATCAGTTGAAGGACCGACTAGAACAAAAAGGCTGATGGAGGGTCCCCTGAGTAAGAGAGAAATATCTTTCTGCCTTATTGCCTTCAAACTGGGACATTAGATTGTTTTTTCCCTACTACTTTCGGACTCAAGCCAAAACCGTGGCTCTTCCTGAGTCTTAAACCTGCTGGCCTTTGGACAGGAGCTACATGATTGGTTCTCCTGAATCTTCAACTTGTTGACTTGCTCTGCAGACATGGGATTTATCGATCTCCACAATTTCATGGGCCAATTCCTTATAAGAAAATTCTTTACATATTTCCCCTATTGGTTCTGTACTTATTTACTGAAGGAATGAACTATAACAACAACAGCAAAAAGAGTTATAGATTCAGATTTTTCTTTTCTATATATAAATACCTAGTTTGAGTGATTCCCTTGCTGATCTATCACTGCTCTAATGCCTATAATTTAATCCCCCACTATATAATTAATATTACTGAGATCTTGGAACATTGATAAATAATAATAAATATAGCTAATAACATTTTTAAAAAGATTTTATTTATTTCTACATGGGAAACACACACAGAGAGAAAGTGAGAGAGAGAGAGAGAGAGAGAGAGAGAGAGAGAGAGACAGGCAGAGAGAGAAGCAGACTCCCTGCGGGGAG
This sequence comes from Nyctereutes procyonoides, assembly GCF_905146905.1. Taxonomy (NCBI): domain Eukaryota; kingdom Metazoa; phylum Chordata; class Mammalia; order Carnivora; family Canidae; genus Nyctereutes; species Nyctereutes procyonoides. The sequence continues at coordinate 15,121,389 of NW_026575139.1, read as the reverse complement.
CCTGATGCAGGACTTGATCCCAAGAATCCTGGATCACACCCTGAGCTGAAGGCAGATGCTCAACCATTAAGCCACCCAGGCATCTCAGCTATTAAAAATTTTAAGAGTACCAGTATGTACCACCGATCATTCTTTTTTTTTTTTTTTTTTTACCACCGATCATTATAAAAGCTATATCCATTGATTTATTTAGTCCTGGCAATAATTACACATAATAAATATTAATGTTATCCTGGAAAAAAAGCATATATAATTTGTGAGACATCTCCTTTATGCCAGTCCCTTTGCTATGTGCCTTATATAAATTATTACATTAAACATTTACTATAAACTCACAAGTTATGGAGGTAACACTGTCACTCAGTAATTTTAATAATCTGTTCAAGTTCAACAATGTGGGAGATGTCAGTGTGAAACCCACGTGTCTATGTAAATCCCAGATTCTTTTCCTCTAGTATTCTAATTGGTTTTAGGCTAAATTCTGACCCAAGATGGAAAGATGCATATTCTTTTCACCTAAGTAAGCACTATGGAGCTTGGTCTTTAGAGGTCACAGAAACACTTTTTAGGTCTATTTCAAGGTCTGTCCAGATAGAATATTGTAAGCTTATCTAAGGTTCCGTGCACTAAAAGTACCAAGCGAGTACTTATCAGAAGGGATTGATAAATAACAAAGCCTGGGACATTGGAGATCTTAACAAGCAATAGTCTTAAAAAATTCAAAAGAAAATGGATTTTGAGCCACAATCAACATGAATCTAAAGCATGTGTGAAAAAGAAATACATGTTCAGACCTGAAAACCTGCCATTTCATGAGCTCCTCCCTTAGCTTTTCTCTCTCTCGTGAGTATACTCTGGGTTTATTTATTGCTTCTGAACCACTACTGAAAGTCTCCCAGCTCTAAGTTGAGTCACCATCCTTAATAACATAGTGACATGTATATTGGATTATATTTCATCAACATACAATTCCATCCATTGTGTACTTTGTCCAATCCTCCAATATATCCGATGATGTGTTTTTCTATCTAATTATGTTTCCGAATATTAGCAGAGATAGGATTGTCTACATCCCTAGGAAAAGACAAGCCCTCATACTATTCTGAATACTTTTTAAAGGAACAGCCCTGCTGCGTTTTGCCCTGAGGTATTTTCATTGTGTGTTGCCTGCTTAAAGGCCGGGTGACCTTTGAGGATGGAAAATATGCACTGTCCATTACGGCCACACATTCACTAGTGGCTACCTGGATTCTAGTTTAAAGAACATATTCCTGTGCTGCTCTTTCTGTGTCAGAAGGTTTAGTAGCTGCGTCAGCAGTCAGCCACTGCACGTTTCTTCTCCTGTATATAGGCCTTCAAACTGGATTTAATGACCCAACCATTTACATTAATTTTGTTAGAAAATAATTTCTAACTAGAACCTCAATTCCTTATTCTTTTAAAGTTCTTTGAAAGAATAGAGGTTTGCCTTGAATTATTTCACAGCGATTTAAATTGTTCAATATGTAATTTTGAGCTGCCATAGACTATGAGACATCAAAGCCTCTGTCTCTTAGAGATATTAAAATGTTGTGTATGAGGGTAATAATAATGGTTGGCGTAGACCTATGTGAAGATCTCAAAACATTTTTACATTTTTTTTAGTAATACTGAATTTGCTGAATACTGTCTTTTGCTAGTTGTTTTTGGTCCTACTTGATGCACATTTAAGTGATAACATTTCCATTATTAAAATCTAGAACAGTGGAGCCCAGGTGGCTCAGCGGTTTAGCACCTACCTTCAGCCCAGGGCCTGATCCTGGAGTCCCAGGATCAAGTCCCACATCAGGCTCCCTGCATGGAACCTGCTCCTCCCTCTGCCTCTCTCTCTCTCTCTCTCTCTCTCTCTCTCTCTCTCTCTCAATCTCTCTCTGTCTCTCAAGAGTAAATAAATAAAATCTTTTTAAAAAAATGTAGAACAGTTACATTTGGCATAGTTCCTGGAGATCTGAAAGAGTTACTCATATTCCTATAAAGAAGCAAATCTGAGAATGCCTCCTCCTCTTTTCTGTGGACAAGTGTAGAAAAGTCTGGAGAAATCTTCCAACTATAATAACCATTTCTCTCTGATGATCATACTATTTGATGATGATGAAAAATAATTCTGGGTTTTCACTTAGTTTCTTGGCATCTACACAAGCTTCGCATATTTATATGATCCATGATCATGGTTAGAAATGTTTTGAAAACTATTCCTGGAGAGAAAAATATCAATAGAACTCTAGCATCATGATATATGATGTAAGCTTAAGACTATGAATAAATTATTTCCAAATAATATACAACCCTGTGCCAACTTGCATTTGGTCATTTTTTAAAAACAAAATATTAGTTACAAAGTCAGGGGTGGATTCCTGGTCTTTCTTTGAAACAACTGTTAATATGAATATTTAGAATCTGAAGTATAGAACAGAGTTTGAGGAGTAGAGAGGGCTTTTAGGAGAAAGCTTTAAGCTTGGGGCAAACTACCTCTTTCTTATCTATGACTCCTTCTAATGACCATAAAATAGAAAATGATATGAGACTATTGTTTATAAACACAGGTAGTTATAGGAAAAATGAAAGGTGAAGTTGAATAAGTAGAAAAAATAGACATATATGCTGTATTTTCACCTCAGTAAACTAGGTGAGATGATGAAGAGAAAGAGTTGTGTAGCTAAAAATATTAAGAGTAGGTTGAGCACAGATATTTCCCTAAGAAGAAGGGAATAGCTATACCAATATAAAAATTATCTGTTGACACGGAGGGCCAAGATTCTGTAGAAAAAATAGGTAGAACCATCCCACAAGCAGGGACATCAGCACCCGAACTACCTATGCATCTAAGAGTTATTTGCTCCATTAATCATATTATACATTGATGACAAGACAATCTCTACCAAGACACCAAAATGGGGATCATTCCAAACTTTTTTTTTTTTTTACTCTAAGTTGAAATCTCATGGCCAACACCACAATTTGCCCACCCTCTTGTCTACGACTATTAGAGATCTGTTGGCATTTGCTATATTAGCCATGATCTGTGGGTGGGGGCAAAGTATGGAAAGCAGCATTTCATTTTCCTAAGACAAAGCCCAGGAACACAAAGTTTCCATGCCCCTTGCTTTCCTGTCTTTTTCATCTCTCTTTAAACTGTTGATTTCCTGGTGAATGGATATGAGACATATTAATTGGCGTCCTGGCAGGAAGCAGATGGCATATTCAAACCAGTGATTTGAAGAAATTTAAATAAAGAGACTATTTAAAAAAGGCTTTGGCAGAATTCAGGAAAATCTGTATGGGAACGTGGAGTACACTGGAGCTAGTGACAGGCCTACAGCGCTAAAAGGTTGTAGAAGTTCAAGGGATTTGGAGAAAGGTCATTGTTGGGACAAGAGCCTGGTTGAGGGATGCAACCAGACATCCTTACCCAACAGATAGGACGCTGACCTCAGGTTCTCTCACTCACTTGCCTCTTGTTGGCTAAAATCCACACAATGACAGAGGGCAAGGGATCCTTTGATATAATCCGCAAGGCTCATCTGTCAGGGGCCAGAGCAGAGTGGAAAAGGAAACACTGAAAATCTTCAGGGGTAAAAATGTTCTTTAAGACACTAGAAGAGTGGGATGCCTGGGTGACTCAGTGGTAAGTGAGCGCTTCTCTTCGGCCCAGGGCATGATCCTAGAGTCCCGGGATCGAGTCCCACGTCGGGCTCCCTGCATGGAGCCTGCTTCTCCCCCTGTCTATGTCTCTGTCTCTCTCTTTGTCTCTCACGAATAAATAAATAAAATCTTATAAAAAAAAAGACATAAGATCAGAATAAACAAACTTTTAAGGAACCTTCACATCTGCTTTGGAGCAACCTGATAGTTATCAGATGCAAACAATAGGGTTAGTAACTTTTCCTTAGATTTTGGAAATTCTATTACAGTCATTCACAATGTTCAAGACAGGGTCAGTATACAGAACGATTTTATGGGACTGTTCCACAACATATAAGGAGTTCAGAGAAGTTGGGGTAAAATGAGGGGAAACGTAGACTTAGAAGCAAATTGCACAGGTCTGCCGCAGCTGAGGAGGTACTTGTTTGCTCAGGGTAGAATTCTCTGGAATCTGGCCTAGGTTTGAGGCTTGGCCTCTGTCTGACTTCACCAAGCTTTTCTTCTCTTATTACTCAATGTAAGAATTTATTGAATGTTTTCTGAAATTATAACAACTTGCCAGTTCATTTGAATTTTTTCTCTCCAATTAGCTTTGTTGGTGAAGAACCTGGCAGTGTCTGTGAATCGCTCCACACTCTTCATTCTGTCTTTCTCCCCTTCTCTGACTATTGCTTAGCAAACACTTCTGGTCTGAACTGCACAGAGGAGTGGCTTCTTCAGAGGAGGCACATTGAGCCCTGTAGTACTTGCTTTCTTTACCCAGGGGGATTTTTTGAGCCGATTGTATCATGTACTTACATTGCTCTAAGAGTGCCAGGATGGGGACAGTAAGAGGGGCCGATATGCAAACGTTGCACAGTCATCTAATAAGGCCTAGAAGAGAGAGATGCACAGTGAGCATCCAGCAAACATATGAAGGGTAATTTACGGAAAAGCAATTTGGGGACTTTTTGTAGGCTGTATGACAATCATCATAAAACAAAATTCAATCCAATAATATATTTATATATGGTATTATGAATTTGCACTCAGTGAATTGTTAGGTGTTACAGAGGGAAAAATGTCTATAATATATGCTCTGTGTGTTAAGGAACTTTCCACCTGGTTAAGATGACTGTGTTGCAGTGTTGTTTAAGTGCCCAGTGAGTGGTACTGGCATTAAGTGTTGAAAGAGAACTCATTTTTATAATAAGAAAACTTAGAGAATATGAAGGTCAGACTATAAGCTGAAACACAGGCATTCGAAAGATTGCAAGGGGAGATGGTTTTCCAAAGGAAGTATAAGCATCTACCCCTTTCAAACTAGAGTGATAAAGAATTACAGCAGCAGCAGAGTTGGCAAGAATAACAAGATTCCTGACCTCCAAAATCTTCCCTATCTATAATTCTCATGGATTTCCATCTGTCTCAGCAAAGATAAGAATATGAATTCTTCTGCAGTGTGGTCTTATTTATCTGATATGTGTCATAATTTATAGCGTATAAGAAATATGAAACTATATCCATTTGGGGTTCATTTGGGGGTAAATCTAGAGTGCTTGTATTAAATATGTTTCTGTATTTGTGTATGTATAAAATATCATATTTCTAAATATGAATGTCCACATACACAAATATGAATATATCTACAGTATTATCAAGTGTTTCTGAGCTTGCAGTATTATGAATAATGTACTGTTAGACATATAAATACCACCCAGGTTTTAAAAGCCTAATAAATGTTATATAATCATTCTAAACACTTTAGTAGAAACTTTCTGTTTCCTCTGCTTTGTTAACTCTTCATCCATATTCAGTTCTCATAAAATACAGTATGTTTTTCCTGGTTGGACTTAAAATTTCTCTCCTTGTGCTTGATTATTTAACTCAGCATCAGAATTGCTTGGTTTGGCAAGATCTTAAAGCATCCAGGAAGTTAAAATTATGCACAGAAAATTACATTTTGCTTTATTATGTGGGCAGGTCTTATTTTTACATGTTGTCTCTATTGCAACACATAGCAAGACAGTCTCCCATTTTGTGAAAGTACATGGAGATAAATTTCTTTATATTTGGGGGCTCCTTTGAAGATGTGCAACTACCAGAGTTAGCAGTCAGATTCCAGATGCTTTTTGTTCATTAACACTCATTGCCTTTGTTCAGGTCCGCATCATTACCATTATCTCAATTATTAGAGGCTCTTCTATCTTCCTCCTTATAGAGTGTTTGTAAAGAATAAAACCCCATTGTTTTGTACTTATGGTAAAGCAAATTTGCCCACCCAATTTGTCAAAAATGCTTAAGTGGCTCTGAATGCCTGTTGTTTTAATTCCTTAACGCAGCATTAGTCACTTTTTCACAATGACATTTAACATCTCTTTTACATTTTTGTTTGTTTGTTTGTTTCTCAGTACACCCAGGTCTCCACTGACCACACAGACTTGCCAATAAGACTCTGTAGTTTTTACGGAGCAAATTTTGTAATTTATACCTCCACGTGTTTAGTCATATTGTACTTGCTCCCTGCAATGACATCTCCCCTCTCTTGCTTTTGTAATATCTGTCCTTTTAGGCCAAAATTAAATCTTCTGGTCATGATCTTTTCCTTTTCCATTTATCCATGTTCCATTTATACTCCAATAAAACATGTGTCATTCTTGTTTCTGTTATGATAATTTATGTACATCTCTCTTCCTCTCTCTCTTATTGGCTAACATTTTACTAAAACAACAACAACAAAAGAACATTTAGTATGTCTCTACTGTGGGCCATGTTATTTTGCTAAGAGTTTGGAAAGAAAGTAGAATACAACAGAACCTTTGTGCTATGAAAGTAGTTACTTTCAATTTAGTGGATCCACAGTTAAACAAATTATTACAAAACAATCTGATGTAACTACTTATAAAAGAATATATGAAATGTTATATAAAAAGAGAAGAAATACTACCAAAGTCTGCTTATGAGAGTAAGGCAAGTCTTCATTAATAACAGGTTAATAATGAAAAAAAAAACAGGTTAATAAAACTCAGTCTTTACAGATGAAGAGAAAATTCAGGCAAAAATGAAGCAAGACTCCTAGAAAATAAACAGATTAATCGGAAAAATTAGATTGTCAGATGCATACAAAGGATTAAGTAAAGTTAGATTCAGAGTGCTTATAGAGGAAATGCAGTAGAAGTCAGGTCATAAAAAGCCTTTTGTGTCCTACTAAGGCTGTAAAGGATAGGGAAGAACTGAAAAAATTCTAAGCGGAGCAGATTTGTGTATCTGAAACACTGCCCAGGCTGTGGTGCAAAGAGAGTATGGCTTTGAGTAAATTAAACTTGAGAAAGGGAGTAAAATTATAGGATTGCTACTGTGGTTCAAGCGAGACATGATTAAATAATGGACCATGGCAGTGGCCTTGATCATGAAGAAGAGAGGAAGATTTGAGGACAAAGAGAAATAACCAGAAGTAATAGCAATGTTTTTAGTGGCTAATTGACTACAGGAAAAGAGAGAGAGAGAGATAGGGAGTTGAAATCATTCTCTGGTTTGAGACAGGACAACTAGAGAAGCAGGCAGTCCATTTGCCAACACAGGGAATGCAAGGAAAGGCTAGTAGAAGAGGCAAGAGAATGAAGTTGTGTTGGACAGGCTGAGTTTGAGGTGCATTTAGAATTTTCATCTTGAGTCATCAATTTGAAAGACAGAATAAAGTTGAAGAGCTCGAGAGAGAGATGATAAGACAGCTCGAGAGAGTATGAAGGTGTTGTCAGGACTTGGAAGCAACACAGGTAATTAAAGTGGCAGCTTGCAATGGAATGTCCAGAGTAAGGTTATGGAGTGAAAACATTCAGAGAGCACTAAAACCTCTCAACATAAAAAGAGCCAAGGGAAGCTTATGATCACTAAAAATGTAAGGTGAAGAAGATTTTAAAGGAATGTAGAGTAATGAAAGATGAAAAAGGAGAAAGTTTTCAATGCCATCACATACTAGCAAGCTAACAATGAAATATTATCCATTGAATTAGGGAATTAGGATCTTTGATATCTTCATCAAGTCATTTGCAATTGGAGGAAAAGTCAATTTTAAGCAACTTGGGAGTGGAAAGAAGGAGACACTACATATTGGATTCTGTTTTTGATATGGTGAGAAATGAAGAAATAGTATGTGGTAGGGCGATTGCCAAAGAGAAACAGTATTGTTGAATATTCTATTTCTGTTCTTGTTTTATGGGTGAGAGATCTCAAGTAGAACTATATTTTTATGGAAATGACCAAATGGAAAGCAGTAAAATAACTCCCTTGAGACAGTGGGAATTTGATAGAAGTTGAATCAAGATGAATTATACGTATCAGAAAAAAAGGTGATGGAATAGTCTTTGAACAGTATCTGGAAAAAAACCCAAGATTTTAAAAGAAAAAGTGAGATACCTTTGTCCCCCTGTACAGCACCTGCCCCCCAAACTTGTATTAGGAAGCTAGGTCATCCATCTACTGTGTTGTGGAGAGGAGAAGGGGCCTTTGAAGAAATGGATACATATCTGAAATAACCACTGTATGGATATGGACAAGGACTTGACCAACTGCATTTGGTAGGATGTCTGTGCAATTTTCAGGGCCCATATGAAGGCTGACACCATAAAGTTTCAATGGTACCTTTATTAAGAATTGGATGATTTTTATCCCAGGTGCAGAAATAAAAGAGATAATGGGACAGGGACAGTTCAATGTAGATTTGAGGAATTTTAGATGGAATATAATTTAAGCATTGTGCAAGGAATGTTGAGGTGATCATATAAAAGATCAGAAGTAATGAACCATGAGGTTTTGAAGACTTAGAAGTGGGTGGTAAGTTCAGGAAAAATAAGAATTTCCTTTTGGTTGACGCAGAAGCCTGTTGTTCTCAAACTTATGTGTATATAAGAATCATCAGGGATATCATGTTAAAAGTGCAAGCTTTCAGGCTGACTCCACAGACTTTAGGGTGAGTTTTGGGAAACTACATTTTTAAACCATCCCAGATGATGATGCGGGAGGTCCTCAATCAATTTAACTTTTTTTTTTTTTTAAAGAAAGAAAACGCTGAGAAAGGATGTCAGTTGAAAATAAAGATTGGGAGTGAGGCTGGAAAGGTAAATGAGAGTTGTGTTGTCATGGGACTTAAGAGTTTGTGTTGAAGAATGTAAAATTCTTCTTTCAGATAATATATTAACCTGAGAAGTTTACAAAAACAAAACAAAAACTTTAAGAACTAATAAGTAAGTTCATCAAGGTTGTAGGATACAAAATCAACGAGCAAAAATCAATCACATTTCTACATGCTAACAATGAACATGTGGAAATCAAAATTTAAAACATAATACCATATATGATCATTCCAAAGAAATGACACACATATGTATAAACTTAACAAAATATATATGAAATCTGTATGCCCCAAATTATAAAATATTGAGGAAAGAAATCAAAGAGGAGCTAAATAAACAGAAAGACATGTTATATTCATGGATGGAAAGATTCTATATACTAAAGATGTCAGTTTTTTTCCAAATGGATCTATAGGTTTAATGTGATTCCCATCAAAACCCTAGCAAGATTTTTGAAAATATCGTCAAACATTCTCAAGTGTACAAGGAAAGGCACAGGTTCTAGAGCAGCTAAAAACAATCGTGCAACAGAAGAACATAGAAGGAATTGCTTTATGCATTATTAAGCCCTGCTGCATTTCTATAGTAACCACGACACTGTGGTCATGGTGGAGGGATGGACGCTTACAGCAATCAAATGGAGAACTCATGAAGAAACCCATGTACGAATGACCAGTTGATTTTTGACAAAGGTACAAGATCAAGTCAATGGAGTAGGTAGCCTTTTCAAAAAATTGTGATGGAGCAATTAGGCAACCACAGAGGGAAAAAAAAAGGGTTGTGACTGAACCTCAAACCTTACACAAATGATATATCAGGTGGAAGTTTTTGCAAGAAAATGGGAATTGGTTGTCCTTGTCTGGAGCAGGGAGGGCAGGTTTCAAGTCTTTCTCTCCCTGCCCAGAGCTTCCTGACAGGACTCCTTCACCAATCAATGACCCTCTGGATTTTGTTCATGGTGTCTCAAAATACACGTGTACATCTTCATGTTAGAAGACAGATTGCTGGGCCTCACCTTCAGATTCTTAGTAGGTTCAGATTCAGATTCTTAGTAGGTCTATGGTGAGAACCAGGAATTTACAGTTCCAAGATGTCCCTAGGGAATGCTGATGCTGCAAGTAGGGAGTGACGCTCTGAGAACCTCTGTTTTCAGTGTCCACAGAGCACAAGTGAAAATTGATGTTCACACCATAAGCAACTGAAAGATATTTTTAAGGTAGTAATAAATGTAATAAAACTAATAATACCTTGTCAATATTTGGAAGATGATTCTGAGTGGGAAGATAGTGGAAGAACAGCGAAAAGAATGCTATGGTGGTCCAAAAAAAAAATGAAAGAGGCATATTTAAGGAGCCAGATGTATAATTGGAAGTGATTGGTGACAGCTTGGGAGTCAGGAAAAAGAAGGAGGCATGCCAGTGATGTGTACAACATTTTAGCTTGGAGAGATTAGTTTCTCTTCAATGATGTGACAGAGAAAATATGCTCAACTCTGCACATTAACACAGTCATCTTCTGTAAGTGATCTAACTTTACTTCTAAGCACCCACTCCAACAAGAATCAAGGGGTGACTGGAACTTAAATTGCCAATTAATGGAAATAGATTATTGCAGAAGAAGAAGCCCCACCCTTTTTCAGGTCAATGATCACTATCTTGTTTATTCTCCTCTATGCTTCTGGAAAGATGTAATTTTGCTAATTGAGAAGGGATGAGGAGTATGTGTCCTAGGAGACTGAGTATCAATGGCATCAATGCTGGAAGATGACTCGTTGAGTCTATTGAGGTGTGACAGGTGCCATCCAGCCTTGTGGTTTCAGGTCACTCCCTCTGTGGTTGCTACCTGCCATCAGCCATTGGTACCAATGTTTGCATTTGTGATGTTCTCCTTTATCTGATGCAGGCTTTGTTGGCCCAGCTGCCCTCTCAGCATTTCTTGGTTCCATCAACAAAACAGGTGGTAACTTCTGTTGTCCTGAGTGCCATGTGTTGACCACGGACCATCAATGGTGTCACGCAGCTCTCCATCCAAGCTTCTGCCATGCATGCTATACGGCTGCTCCTCAGCTACACTTCATCTGGATCCCAGCCAAACACTGAGCTCCTTTCTGAGGTTTTTCCTCAGGAAATCATGCTAGAATTCCTCAGGATTCATGTTTATAGCCCTGAGTGTTAGGGGAACAGAGGCCTTACCAGGTTCTTCTTTTACCATTTCCTTTCTTTTTTCTCATACTCCAAGGAAGTATGAGAGGCTAAGCGTTTTCTGCTAGTATTGGGGAGAGAACTCCCCTATGTTATCTTCTCCATTCCCAAAGTAATGTTCATCCACTCCTTTTCTAGAAGCTACAATCATGGATGAATACAGGTTGGAAATGGATTTGTAATAATGTAAGATACACTGGAAGATAGGACACATGCAAAATATCCCAGGCACAGAGTGATAAAGAATATGAAAAAGGAGCTACTTTGTTAGGGAAGACAGCTTACTCTGCTTGAGCAGGATTAAATTTACGTCTTGCCATCAGTCTTCTAGTTGGAGATAATCCAACAGAATTTGGGAATATAGATCTAGAGTTCTGAAATAAGATTGTGCTGAAAATATAGATATAATAATTCTCCAAGTAATCCTTCAGGTTGCCCCAGCCATTTAATTAAAAGTAAAACAATCAGTTAATTAAAAGCTGTCCCCTTGGCTGGAATATATTCAAGCTAATTGGAGTGGTTTTACGGTCATGGTTTTTTTGGTTTTCAGTTTTGTTTGTTTGTTTGTGTTTTGTTTTGTTTTACAGAATGTCACACTAGTTAACTATTTTGACTATAGCCCTGGGATACGCTCCATGTTTAATAGTTAATTTTGACATTTGGAGTTTGGAGAATTAATTTCATATGGCTAAATTACAGATAGTGACATAGTATTGTAGAAATGGCCCTATTTATTTATTACAAAAATGATGTGGTTGCAACTTAGTTCTGGGTTGAACTAAAAAAAAATACATATTTGTAATTACTCCTCCTCACAGTTATAGCTCAAAATGTCTATTTGATGGGGGATTTGAGAAAGCAGTCTGATTGTGGTGAGAGCCTTTCTAGAGTCTTCTGTCTGCTAACTTCCTGTCTTCTCCCTTCCCTAGTTCCTCACTCTTCCCCACTCCCAACCCAAGCCAGGTTTCTGCTGTGCAATCCTATTATCCTTGTTTCTTACCAGTCACTTCTCAGATATTTTTTTCTCCTGGCTTTTGCATTTTTTTTCTCCAACCTCTGAATGTTGGAGCCCCCAGAGGTCCATGCTGGACAGTTTTCTTCTTTCCCTTACCCTTGGAGATCTCATTCTGTCTCCCAGATTAGTGTGTTCATCAGCACAAATACCATCTATCAGCAGAGAACTTGCATGTTATGTCTGGCTCTGACCTCCGTAAACTCCAGACGCTCCAATATCTTGCATTGTGGCTCAAGATAGAACCAATCTTGAATTTAAATATCCCAGATAGAATTCTTGATACATGCCCTCTGTGCTGCCATAACAAAATAGTACAGAGAGCATGGAGTAAACAGCAGAAATGTATTTTCTCATAGTTCTGGAGACTGAAAGTACAAGTTCAAGATGTTGGCTGGGTTGTGTCTGGTGAGGATGCTTCACGTGGTGAATAAATGGCGGCCCTTTTGCTGTTTCCTCACCTTACATTCCTGTAGTCCATTTGTGTGGGGAAGGAGAGGGCTCTCTCTCTTCATCTTCTCAAGGCGACCTATGATATCAGATTAGGATCCCAGCCTCATGACATCATTTAACTCTAATTACCCCCTAAAAGCCTTATTTTCAATTATAGTTACTCTGGGAGTTAAGGCTTTAACATACACATTTTAGAGGAACACAATTTAGCCCATCCCCTCCTTCTTCAGGATCCTGAAACTTTTGGTATGGAGGAAACAGAAAGCAGAAGTTTTATAAAGGTAATTCTACTCTCTGGTGCCCCTTCTTGTAAGGACACTAATCCAATGAGTTCAGGGCCCTACTTTTATTTCCTCATTCAACCTTAAGGTCTTCCTTTTTTTTAGATTTTTATTGATTTATGATAGTCACACACACACACACACACACACAGAGAGAGAGAGAGAGAGAGAGAGAGAGAGAGAGAGAGAGGCAAAGACATAGGCAGAGGGAGAAGCAGGCCCCATGCACCGGGAGCCCAATGTGGGATTCGATCCCGGGTCTCCAGGATCGCGCCCTGGGCCAAAGGCAGGCACCAAACCGCTGTGCCACCCAGGGATCCCAGGTCTTCCTTTTAAATTTATCTATAAATTAAGCCACATTGGGAGTTAGGACTTCAACCTATGCATTTTGGAAATCACAAGCATTCAGTCCATGTCATTCCCCGCAACTTGAATCTTCTCTTCCATAGTCCTCCTCCATATTGCAGTCAATGAGGTATCAGTGTGACCTCCAATCCATCAGTAATGCATTGGCCTCCATCCTCAAAATCCATGCCGAGTGTGATCATGTTTCACCTCCTGTCTACCTGCCTCTCTATTGAAGCCTATTTCAATAGACTCTAGATTTCCCTGCTTCTACTTAAGTTTGTCTACAATTTGTTTTCCACAAACATAAATCAGATAATTTCACTCTCCTGCTCAAAGCCTCTCATACCTTTCATGTCCCTTGGGATGAACACCAGCATTCTTGACCCTGGCTGTGAGACCTCACGTGGTGCAAGAGGCTACCAACAGAAGCCAATTCCCTCTACCCTGGTTTATTCTGTCACTATGCTACACTTCTATCAATCTCCTTAGCAGTGTTCATGCTTCTGCCTTCCCACCTTTGCATTTGTTCTTTTCTGTCTAGGTTGTTCTTTCTCCTGCTCTATGCATGGTTTGATGCCTTCACCTCAGGACTGTGTCAGTTGTGTCTACTGCTGCCTCCTTCCATTCACTTTCCAATCCCTTGTAGCCAGGTATCATATCAGAGAACCTGCGTTCACTAGCCAAATTGCTAAATCTAACAGAAATGATTCAGCTTATGTATAGTTCATGCTTGCAGCAGCATTTGACACCCTTGGACACACTTTTTTTCTTTCTTGAACTATTCGTCTTTGCCTTTCATTACACCTTTCTGATGTGTCACTCATGAAACATTCTTCTAAGGGCAAAAGTAATGAATAAACACCTGAATGTATAGCATGAGGTCACCTCGATAGGAGATGCTTTTTCGGACTAGCCTGTCTAAACCATAGTCCTTCTTTTGCTTTCCACCCCAAGACTCTCTACTTATCACCACCGGATAGGCTATTATACAATAGAATGTACACTCTCTGAGGGCAGAAGGCCAAGAATGTTTTTGTAAATCCTTGCTATGATTCTGGTTTTCAAAACACCACCAATCATGTGATCATAGCGGCTCAATAAATATTTTCTGAGTTACTGACTGAGTCGTGGCATTATTAAGCCAAAAGGAATATCATTATTTGATGCCTTACATCTTGGTGTAATTTCAAGTAATTTTTTTCTTATTTTTGATGCAGACAATACAAGTACTCACAAGTTTTTAGAAAGTGTGTACAGCATCCACATAGTCCTGAGGGAAGCTGGGTACAGTTTACACCATTACAATAAAATTGGAAAGAGAAGAGAGAAGTATGAGCTCACTCCACTGCCTGTCTCCAGGGAGAGGTTACAGTGCAAAAGGTAGAGATGAAAACTATAAACTGTTTTTTCTTGATTTGAACGAAAGTTTCAATGTGCCTGAAAAACTGTTGCATACGTCTGTGGTTCTCTGAGGAAGAAGTCACCACGAGTTCACAGTCAATAACCTCTTTTATAATTTCTAGAAGTAACTGCAATATCCATGGTTCTGCTATCATTTTTACTGTTCCCCAAGTATGTTTTGATCAGTTGTAGGAAACAAAATTAATTCCTCAAGTTTCAAGATTAACTGGCAAACTCTCAGCGAAACTGACCAGATTATCAAGTACTAGAAAGCACCATGGCATAGACTGAATGTGATAGAAAATCCAAGTGAGAAAATTAATGCATTTTGTTGTTTTTATTATCAGAAACGTATTAAATTGAATTAATTGTGATGTGTAAACATTCCCTTTTGAATCCGTAGTGAAATCTCAATGTCAGAATATGAGGAATCCAGAGCCAGCCAGACACAGACGATGAAGACACATACCCATACACATTCAGAAATGAAGTGTCTTGAGGACCAATCATTGAAAAGTGTTGTTCATGGTGGGATATTTGTCAATTATAAGAGGAACTGCTACATGATGGCACATCCTCCCATTACATTTTCTTACTTAGAAGTAAGAAATAAAGCCAATTTTCGTTGCATTAACGGAAGCAGCAAGCTCATTAATTACAGATGCATCAAGTCTTCAGCAGGTTGATAAGGATGGGTCGTATCCCATCCAGCCCACCTCCCACATCTGGCATTAAATATGCCCCAGTGAGTAGCCATCCTTCCACACTAGGTTTGAGAAATTCTCTACCTCATACTCTAATATCGCTGCCAACCAAAGAACACTCCTAGGTGTGTAACCCTTCAGCTGCAAGAACTTCAAAGACAAAACTTATTTTTTAAAATATTTTTATTTATTTATTTATTCATTAGAGACAAAGAGAGAGAGGCAGAGATATAGGCGGAGAGAGAAACAGGTCCCTCGCAGGAAGCCTGATGGGGGACTTGATCCCAGGACTCCAGGATCATGCCCTGAGCCGAAGGCAGACACTCAACTACTGAGCCATCAAGGCATCCCAAGACCTATTTGTAAACAGTTTGAATTTTGCTTCCTTGTTTCTATCACCCCTGTACATGGGAAGGTGGCTGGTTGTGGTTAGAAGAATAACAATCCTCTTGATAAGATACGATAGGCCGTATTTTGGGGTGATTTCCAAGATTCTTACTTCCTGGTATATATAAATTTGTTCATCATTCCTTCCCCTTGGGGATGGGAGGAACCTGGAATTCGCTTCTAACCAGTGGAATATTACAAAGGTTAAGAGGATATTTTTTTAGCTATGATTAAGGTCCTTAACCATTTGATTTTGATTTAGTCAAAGGGTGATTTTTCTGGGTGAGCCTGACTTAATCAGTCGAGACCTTCTCTGAACCTAGAGACCTCTGTTTCTGACTTTGAAGAAGCAGCTTTGAAAGCTGCAATGAAATGAATTCTGCCAACAGACTGAGGGGGCCTGGAAACTGATCCTTTCCTAATCGAGTCTCCAGGTGACAACACAGCTCAGCCAACATCTCGGTGTCAGTGTTGTGAGACCCCGAGTAGAGAACCCGAATAAGGTGTGCCCAGACTCCTGACCTATAGAACCTGTGTGATAATAAATGCACACTATTTTAAACTCATAAGTTTAAGTGATAATTTATTACACAGCATAGAAAGCTGATACCCAGGCGTTCAGGAAGTTAAAAATAATTGCTGAGCAAAGACAAGGATTTAGGGCATGAGATGTGTTCTCTGCTATCAGGACAGAGGAGAATTCGATGGTGAACACTGATAAAATTCTGAATTTACTGTTTCTGATAATCTGAAGATCTAGACAGTGTTTTAGATGTGTCTACTTATTTGACTCATAAAATAATTTACGTAAATTTTATATTCCCATTCTCATCCTCTAAACCTATCTTATTATTTTTCTTTTGTATATTCACTAAACTGTGTAATTTACTTGTTTCTTGAATATAAAATGCACCACCATCTGGATAAAAACAGAAAAGAAAAATCAATGATTTGGAGAGCCTCAAATATACAGATGTTTAGTGTTGAATAAACTAACATTCTGGATGACTGACTGATTTGAATTTGCTTTAATTTGGATGTTTTGGGACTATGCAGATATACCACTTGAATCTGTAGTTAATGATAAGAAGCCAGATTTGTTAGTGATGAGAATATGTATTATGATAACATGAATTACAAACCTTCCATGACTGTGCCTATGTGTGTTTGATAAAATGTTTTCTATTTCTTCTCCTATCCAGAGTTTAATATGTAATTGAAATGAATTATAACAAAATTTACAGACTTCAGGACATTTAAAATAACATTTCTATTTTGCTTCCCATAAATAGAGCTTCTTCTTTCTTTCTCTCTTTTCCACCGGACCTCAGTTTCATTCATTCTTAAATGCCCAGTGTTGTTGGCAGTGGTATATTACATTAGAATACAATAAATAAAGAGTTAGGGGTTCAATCTGGCAGAATAAAGAAATTCTCACTGTGTTTGTGGGAAGGGATGAGCTCAGAATCTTTCTACACCATCTCCTTGAACCCCACTCCCTGAACAGAGAAATTCTTGTTGTCTCTAGTTTGGAAAATTCTGACTCAGCAGGATAAATTCCTGATATTCATAGATACAACTAAGTGTTTATGTGTGTGTTGATCTATGGAAGAAGTAACCCTAAGAATTTTTTGTAATACAACATTACCAGTCATTGAGAAAAATTCACAGATAGTGGGATGCCTGAGTGGCTCCGCAGTTGAGCATCTGCCTTTGGCTCAGGGCCTGATCCCGGGATCCAGATCGAGTCCCACATTGGGCTTCCTGTGAGGAGCCTGTTTCTCCCTCTGCCTATGTCTCTGCCTGTCTCTCTCTCTGTGTCTCTCATGAATAAATAAATAAATCTTTAAAAAAGCATTCACATATAGTAACACAAAACCTGTGCGTTCACATTTTTTCAATGAAATGAGTAAGACAATGCTCTTTCACAAATAATTATAAATTGAGTGAATGTGATAAAATCTCCCTTGGAGAGATATAGAGACTGTGGTAATTAAAAAAAAAAAAAAAAAAAAAAAAAAAGAGGGATCCCTGGGTGGCGCAGCGGTTTGGCGCCTGCCTTTGGCCCAGGGCGCGATCCTGGAGACCCGGGATCGAGTCCCACATCGGGCTCCCGGTGTATGGGGCTTGCTTCTCCCTCTGCCTGTGTCTCTGCCTCTCTCTCTCTCTCTCTGTGTGTGTGACTATCATAAATAAATAAATAAAAATTTAAGAAGAAGAAGGAGAAGAAAGATGGGCAAGAGGGTTTCCATTTGGGTGGAATTGTTCTCAACCAACTTTACAATGTAACATGAATATTTGATCTTTAAATCTCTATGACATAAAGGAAAATTTCCTTTAATTGTATTGAGCACTGGAGGTTGTATATATATAGTTTAAGACTGAAAATTCTTAACCACTTGAATAAATTCTTAAGTTGCATGTTTAGACTTTTATCTGATGAATAGAGTAAGGATTAGTTGCAATGTTGGAAAATTGCATTTTGGGAGGACTGCCTTATAGACAACCAACCTAGGTATGTCCTACGATTATAGGACAATTTCTTCAAAGAATCTGGTATTGAAAAGAAACATGGGTGATATATCCTGAATTTGGAATTTTTATGTTAATCTCTAAATGTATTACCTTTTCTCAGGCATTTCTCATTGCAAATAAATGCCATCGTCTCACTATCATGAGTAATATTTTTCAATACAATGAGTACTTGAGTTTTCAAGTGCTTCCATATATGTTATTTCAAGAAAGCATGATCTCCTTTAGGAAGAGAGAAACATTTTTGTTTTTGTTTCTGCTTGCAGGTCACCTTGGGCGATTGAAAAGGAAAGCATTCTTATGCATCCAGATTCATTTATTTTTTGGCTTGAATTTGTAGCAGAGAAAAAGCACCAATTCCCCACTGTTTCCTGTTCGTAGCAGGTCCAGCTGCCTGCGGGTGGTCTGTACGGTTATGAGAGCAGAGCTTCATGTGAGAAAGAGGTTGCCCATGGTCTTCCAACCTCAGATTCATCAGTTAGGATTGCTAAAATCTGGCACAAACTCTAGGGAGAGATTATAATTTGAAAAACTCTTCCTTTTAATTAATGATTGTGTTTCAATCTTAGTATAACTCTCCCTTGTTTAAAGCTACCCTTGCGGGCAGCCCGGGTGGCTCAGCGGTTTAGCGCTGCCTTCAGCTCAGGGCGTGATCCTGGTGACCCAGGATCGAGTCCCACATCGGGCTCCCTGCATGGAGCCTGCCTCTCCCTCTGCCTGTGTCTCTGCCCCTCTCTCTCTGTGTGTCTCTCATGAATAAATAAATAAAATCTTAAAAATAAATAAAGCTACCCTTGCATTTACGTACTGATTTTTAACATTGATTTTGTTGTGACATTGTCTTAAGATAACATTTCTACAAAGAAAAGGCAATGATATTTATTGATGTTTGTTTCAAGTAAAGCACAATGGCTTTGTTTGAATGGATAGTTTGGTATCTTTATAAATTTTTTAAAATTTATTTATTCATTAGAGACACAGAGAGACATAAGCAGGGGGAGAAGCAGGGTCCCTATGGGGAGCCCAATGCAGGACTCGGTCCCAGGACCCCGGCATCATGACCTGAGCCAAAGGCAAACAGTCAACCACTGAGCCACCCAGGTGCCCGATAGTTGGGTATCTTAAAGTTTATCAAAAACGGAAATGAAAGGGTCATCATTGCAACTTAAAACAAAACAAAAAATTTCAAATCAAAGGTATAATTTAGAGAACATAAAGTTGAATAATGTTAAATTATTCATATAAAAATATGAACATTATACCTTTCTGTTTAGGTTACATATTTGAAATATCAATTTTGTTTCAGGAGATAAATTTATACATTCTTATCTTTGAGCTATGTTTTCAAATGAAATTTCTGTCTCAAGTACCATTTTACTTAACAATTGTTTGAGCTCTTTTGTGTTCCAGAAATGGTGCTATGTCCTGGGCATTCAGAGATAAATATCACCCACTTGATATGCATCAGCCTATGGAGGAAAATAGTGGACTCCAACAGGAACTAAATGAAGGAAGTAGAATGATCTTATAAGACACACTCCTTTAATCTACTTTTTATGCTGACTTAGAAATGAGAAAGGATGGTTCACTTACTGGCAGTTAATCATGTTCAGTCAACTTGTATTAGTTGGTAGCCCTTTGGTGTTTGGCTGACCATGCATGAGTTATTATTACTGATGGGAGAGCAGGACATTGCAGGCTACACAGTCACATAGGATGGTGTGAACCCCTGTCTCATCCTTACTTAAATCTGTGACTTCAGGCAAGAGATGAGGACCTCAGTGCTGCACAGCTCCATCACAACAGCAGGATAATTACCATACGTCCCTACTGAAATGTGAAGATGAACAAAACAACATGTATAAATCACTTAGGAAACTGCCTGAAGTATTATTACTGAACGTGTGCTATGGGTTTGCAATTACAAATTCCATGTAATGTTACAAGTAGAAAAAAAATTAAGTTCCTGGATCATAGGTAAGCAGAATATTTTGATAAAACTAGGACAACCCATTTGAAATACCAAATTAGGTATAAGAATCCAGCATCTGGTGACATTGTTCTAACCCATAGGAAGACTACCAGGTTATCAGCAATGAGAAAAATGAGCAGACTGTGGCAAGGTCTTAATTATAAACTTTAAATTTATGGGAATATTTTTCCTACACTTGAAATCATGCCCATTGGTAAGGTTCTTTAAATAATCTTGTTCAATATGTGCAGGAATCTTGTATAATTTAAATGACTTCCCCATTTTTCAGATAAATGTACTAAGGTCCTAATATAGTTTAAGTGAATTTCTCATAGTTGTACAGCTAAAATTTTATGAATTTGAATGCATGACTTTTGACTCTGAAGTCTGGCAGTTAACCACTTATCTCCTGTGGGGAGGTTGAGCATGGTTCATATGAATTTCCATAAGTCAAGACAGAAGGAGCAGCCATCTCATCACTGGAGCAAAGGTACATGGATGAGCCAGCTGTGGTTGGGGACAGTGAGGGATCCACTTTGACTGATAGTGTTGGATTGAACATGGGACTTGTATAGTTGTGGATTAAATCAAAACTGAAAAATAAGAAACTCAAAGTGACTTAAACAAATAGGTTTCTTGTTCACATAACCAGAAGTTTAGGGGTAAGTGGTTACTAAGGTACAAGAGATAGTTTAAGGATGCCATCAGGACTCCCATATTATTTTTGTTTGCTTCTCTTCTTCATTTAGAATAGGGTCAATTTTGTCCTTATGTTCATCACTTTATGGTCATGTTTCAGTTCCACGTAGGAAAATGGAAGAAGCTTGAGGAAGAAGCTTTAAAAATCTATGTCAGCCACATACGTCCTTTCTTTAAGAAAGTCATAGGTTTCCAAAAATTCCTCTTACCTCCACCTCCAATCAGGCAGACTCTTACCTTACTCTCTCTGGCTTGAACTAGTTCACAAAGTCAGCCTAAGCTATAAGGGGACCAGACAACTTTCAGTATAATAGTTTGGGGGTACCTTATGTTGCAGTTACAAACAACTCTCTGAACATCTCTCTGAACATCTTGATGACTTTAAGGACAAGGGAAAGGAGAACATGGTTTCCTAGAGCAGTGTACTATTAAAAAGGCAAAGGAACAAGTAAGTGCTTTTCTTTCATCAGATTCTGGAGCTTGAAATGTCTCATAAGTCTCTACATGAATCTACAAAAGAAAAAAATATATCCTACATGGATCTCAAATAGAAGGACAATATTAAAATTTCTCTTGTGACATTTTCTGCTCTTGATAATTTGCTTTCAGGACTAAAGAGCACTGCTTCCTCCTTCCCACTTTCTGTGCCTGCTATGCAGAAAAGCTGGGCCTGTACTATAGTACAGGATTGAAAGTTTGTTATACTATGTGTTGGCAAATTGAACTTCAATTAAAAAAAAAAAAGAAAGAAAGATGATTACCATTAAAAAAAGAAAAGGAAAGGAAAAAGAAAGTTTGCTTCCCTATAACCTCATATGTTGAAACCTATTCTGAATGTGATGGTGTTTGGAGGCAGGACCTTTGGAAGGTTATTTGATCATTCAGGGGGAAGGAACACTCACAAATGGCTTTCATACCTTTTAAGAAGGGACAAGAAAGGGTTTCCTTCTCTTTTATCTCCCCCGTCATGTGAGAATGCAGCAAAAAAGAACTCTTCCACAAGGCAGGACACAGAGTCTCACCAAACACAAATCTGTTGGCATCTTCATCCTGGACTTTTCAGCCTCCAGAACGGTGAGGAAAAACCATCTCATTCTTTTTTATTCGAGGAGATGTCTTGTACCAAATGCTATTCTCCTCATTCCTCCTCTAGTAATAGCACTAGTGGTAGTGGTAGTAGTAGTAATCAGGAAGGGAGTAGGGACTAAAAATAGGTTGCCTTAGGCCCAGACAAGAGAAGACCCTTCTCAGGGTCCTGCAATTTATAGGACCTTGTACTCTGGCCCTTTTTAGTTTTGTCCATAGAACAAAAAGTACATGGCTACAAGGGACTCTTAGATCTTATTAGATTGCTTGAGGCCTGGCCCATGCCCCTGAACCTACCTTTAATCCTGTAGTTTTCTTCCCTAGTTGGCCTCCTGAAGGCCCCAATGAGAGGCTGTTGTCATTATTTGGGAGAGGCAGGTGCATGAGCCCAGCTGAGCAGATGGGCGTTCATGTGTATATGCAGAGGCCCTTCTTGCTGAGTAACAGAACCTGGAGTGGGAAGGGAAGACCTAAGGTCCAGGATTTCTGATTGTCCTCTTGCCTGGGGCATGACAAATTTTAAGGGCAGGCCTTACAGGAGAGGGAGAGAAAAAGGGGTGAGGGTGACAGGGAGAGAAATGCAGTTAAGTGTAATTGTAATTTCAGATCCCAGAAATTGCGGTCCTGTGTCTTAGGGAAAAGAGAGTTGAATCCTTTGTAAAGAACTTGATAGGGTCATCTCAGGGAGCTTTCTTCGGCTTAATTGTGTTCTGATAAGAAGAAAGCACACATAGGCACAGTGAAAGAAAAGAGAGAGAAGCTGACTGTTAAGATGATTATAATTGCTAGGGAAACCAAAGCTGCAGTGGTATCTTAAAAAACAAAACTGTTCAGTTCCATGAACCTGAAGATGTAGCTACCGGGGCAGCTCTATGTTTCCATTTTCCTCAGTGTATCCTTATAATTAACTCCAATTCCCTGGGGCTCCATTCTGTTTCTTGCAGCCTCCAAGAGCTGGGCTATGGGAATAATTATCCCAACACCACTGCCACCTTCCTCATGCCTTCAGAGACTCACAGCTAAAATGCTATGAGAGATCGATCCCTTTGTTTGAGTTTGAAGTTTGCAGCATCAAAGCACTTTAACAAACTACACATCTGTCCTCCTGTTGTCTTCAGCTGATTGAAGGTAAATGCCATGGAAGCCTGTGACAACTTTGCAGAAGGGGAAACTGACCCTGGGGGCGGGGGGTAGGATTTCACTGGTTGCAAGCAATGGCGGAGTCTACATCTAGTCCAAGAGAGCCATTTGTCCCTACTTCCTTCCTTCACATCTGCACATTCGTGCTTCCTGGCTGAACGTGTTTCACAACCAACCAACCCAAGTCTTGGTCTATGTTGGAAGTTTGGTAGAAAATATAGTTTCTAGTTCAAATCTCTTTTTCCTATCTTCTTCATCTGTTTTTTTCTTTCTTTCTCTCTCTTTCTTTCTTTCTTTCTTTCTTTCTTTCTTCTTTCTTTCTTTTTCTTTTCTTTTTTCTTTCTTTCTTTTTCAAAGCGCTGAGAGATTCAGCTCATTGACCTTGCTGCACAGATCCCTCCTTCCCCTTGCAGTTCTAATTTCTAACTCCTGTTGAGAGCTATTGTGCAAGGGCATTGTTAGGCTCCCAGGCCCTGCTCAATCCTCAGCCTTTCTTCTTAAACTGCCAACAGCGCCAATTAGTACCACATGTGGTGTGAGTTTGCACAGTGGCTGTTGTAGCCAAATCCTGAAAATGTGGCCAAAATGCTAATTGGCCTATAGACAAGTTCTTGGGTGTGAGTTTCGAGGAAAACGTTTAAGCATCACAGCATAAATATAAGTCCTTTTATTTTCTGTAGGTCCTGGCATGCTTTATGCCTTTAAAGTGAAGTGTGCAACAATACCTGGGGTGCTCTAAAAGAGGAAATATGAAGAAATACCAAAATTAAATAAAATTGGAAGAGTAGATCATTGAAAGCTTGGCTGAAGAGCTTTAAAGGAAGAGACAATGTGTGCGTAGAATTTTGAGCTTGTAACTGCCCGCCATCACAACAGAGGTCCCTAAAATCTGTCCATCAACAGCAAAGCAAGTGCCTCTTGCCCTCCCAACCTCTGGAATCTTTTAGCAGTTATAAGAATTTTGTGTTGGGAACCTTTTTGTGACTAGGTACATCTATTCTGATTTCCCTGAGTGCTTCATCTCCAAGGATGTGTTCTATTATCCCAAATCATAACAAATCACCCTGAATTCATTGTCGCATTTTCTTCCTCCGTTGTTCTAGTTTAGTGCAGAGCTCAGGTCTGGGTGTGCAGTCTTTAGAGAGTGAGCAGAGACCCTTGCCAGGTCTCCTTCTTCATCCCTGCCCTAATCTGGGGAAATTATATAAATTTGGGGGAGAGTAATGACATAGTAAGTGGACACTATTAAATGCTAGAGACTCTCTTAGGCATTTCATTATATCATTGGTTTAATGATCAAATGAGCCTACAAGTAATTATCGTCTTTCCCACTACAGAAGTAAAGAAAGTAAAGTTCAACGAGGAAAGACATTTTTTCTAATTCATATAGCTACAAAGAGGTAAATCTGGTATTGAGACCTGGTTCTGTCTCATTCGCTAAATGATACTGTCACATAAAACTTGAGTGACCATAAAGATTACCATTTATAAAGCACTATCAAGTACCAGGCATAATGTAAAGAGCTTGACACACATTTTCACCAAGCCTTACTGTAAAACCAAGGTAGGCACAGGCAAACTAAATGACTTGCCCAAGGCCACGCAGCTGAAATGTGCAGAAATGAGGTCGAATACTGATCTGTATCATCTCTGCTCCTTTCATTGCACTAAACCTTCTACACCAGTAAGAGGCCCCAGTTTTCTCTGAGACAAAATGGTCACTGAGTCTCTTCACCTCTCAAGAAGAACATGCTGGAGTACGGTTTTCCCTGGCATCTGGGGAATCACAGCTATAAGTCACCTTCTCAAGAGGCTATCTTCAAGTCATTGTTTCTGTGTACTCCCTCATAAACCGAGTTCTCATGTTTGTCTTGTCGGGAATCATCTAAGGCACCCTTCAGGACCCTGATATGTAGTTTCTTAAAATAAGCAGAGTGTACTCAGCCCCTGAACATTTGCTTCCATATTCTATGAGATCCTGTTTCCCCAGGTTTCTCATTTGTATACAAATGAGTAATTGGTGGGTAATTGGCACCTTAAGTTGGGGGGGGAGTCCCCATGCCCTCTTTCTACTTAGTGGTAGATCATGCCCATTATATAACCATATATGGGCTCACCTTCTTATAACACCAGTATCACTCAGTGGACATATCTGTAGTTGTGCTGTCCATTTGGGATCTTGGCCAAATCAGATTTGAGTTATTTCTCTGTATGTCTTCTATTCACCATGCCAAGTGGTTGTCCAGATCATAATTTGGGTTTGAGCAAGAAAAGAAAAAAATAATCTTGCTGACCAGATCAACTAATTTCCCTAAAGTATCAAGCTTTCATCCCAAGATTAAAACCCATCATTCCTGATTCAGCTGGGTTTAGTCAGTGACCTGGGCTCTGTGTATATCCTATTTCCAAGGCCAAGCGGCACAAACCACAGCCTGTCTAAGTATTTGCATAGAAAACAACCCGAACCAGAGATTACGCAGTTTGGGTTGGGAAAAGCAATCCATTCCATTTACAAACATCTGCTGAAAAGGTCAGACATAGGTTGGCCAGTCCTTGGACTCTGATTCTGGAGACTACTTTGGTTGCAAGTAGTGTGTCCAAGGGAAACTAAAATTCAAAGAGAACCCAACGTCAGGCAGAAATCCCTGACAGTTAACTCAAATTCAGTCCAAACTAAGATTTCACAATCTCTTTCCAGAGGTGTTGAGCCAGAGAGACAAGTGAGATAATTTATTACTTTTATTCAAGTATATAGACAAAGAGTAGAAAGTGTGTGTGTGTGTATTTCCAAGAGAAAGAGCGAGAGCGAGAGAGAGAAACATTTCTGTTAGCTCATCTTAAATTTTTTTTAAATTTTTTTATGATAGTCACACAGAGAGAGAGAGAGGCAGAGACACAGGCAGAGGGAGAAGCAGGCTCTATGCACTGGAAGCCCGACGTGGGACTCGATCCCGGGTTTCCAGGATTGCGCCCTGGGCCAAAGGCAGGCGCCAAACCGCTGCGCCACCCAGGGATCCCCTGTTAGCTCATCTTAAATTCAAGATTTTGTTTCCTTTTCTATACATGCATAAAGAAATTACTTTCAGGTAACCAATGTGCTGCTAGCAAAATATGGATCATCGATTTCATTTGATTTTTTTTTTCATGGAAAGCCACGCTACCACTCAAGGTAATTTAAAATAAAGTCCCTGGTAATAATGTGCAGTTTAAGCAATGAAAACAACAGAGACTATCAGTTTCCATTTCAGAGTATTGGAATGAAACATTCTTTCAACTTGGGGTCAGTGAACACATACTGCTATAATTCCTACAAGCCTGTGCCCCAAAGAGCTCATTTCCCTGATCTGATCTGACCAGGGATGTATCTGTCAGGGAAATTCATTACCAGTCTCCCAGCAATGCCAAATGAAGTGAACTGCGCAGCAGGGCACACTGCACATGTAGGAGAACCAAAACCTACTACTATTTATTGGCTACTAAAAGAAATTTCCTTTTAGGATCCACAAATATGGTTTTAATTTAGTGGGGTTTGAGATGGTGGGGAGGGATGGGGAATAAAGGAGGAGGGGAAGTTTAGGAATATTCTTTCTCATGTAAATGGAACAGTATGTTTCTAAGCTTGGTCTACTAAGAAAAACACCAATGTCACAATCCCTCTTACTCGGTCAAATACCCTGCCTCTGTGTTTGGGCTTGAGTGTGGTGAGGGCTAATTCCAGAGGGTGCCTTATCTGCAGATTGGCTGGGTAATAGCCATCTATCATCTACCTCTTTATTTTTCCTGTCTTTGTCATTATGCTAATTACAATCTGTACCAATTGCCTGATCAGTCAAAGTAAAGAGAGAGGATCTGTTTCACTTATGTTCCAGGCCGAGTCTGGCTTTCTTGGGTGTTTGTCAGGATGGTGGTAAGTCTTTTGCCTTAATCAGAATTTTAGCACAGGGAACGTTAGTTGGGTTTATATCCATGCTGTGATTTGAAGTTCAGTGTGCTACAAGAGTGTGGTAGATTAAAGATAGTTGCAAGCTCTTTGAGGAATGGGGTCTAATTCTACACTCCTTGGACTGGCTTACATAACTTTTTTCACTAATAAAATGTGAAAGAAGTGGCTTGGATAATCCAACTTTGGGCTGTACGAAGCCTGGCCATTTTGTCTCTTGAAATGCTTACTCTGTTAGCCCAGAACTGCCATGTAAGGAGTTCAACAAACTCCCACTTCAAAACAAGATACCATCAATCTGTAGGCTTACAAGTCGACAGTCTCAACTGAGTCTAGCATTTGGGTCATCCAGAGATGGGTCTCTTAAGATAGGGTTCTGAAAATGCTGGAGATAGTTCGTATCCACTGAACCAGCCTATCCACCTGCTGAGTATCATCCAGGTGACACCTGGAACAAGAAAAGGTTTCCAACTACCTGTCAACTGGACAAGTATGAGAGCTAGTAGCAAATCATTGTTTTAAGCTATCAATTTGCAGGAATGTTTGTTAATCAGAAAAAAAAACCCACCTAAACAAAGCTTGATTCAAAAATAGAAGCATACCACTTTATATGCTAGGATGGTCATCTCATTTTTGTCATTTTTGGTGCATGCTTTTATCCTTTGGATCTCAGATCAATTGTCATTCCCTCTTAAAGCCTGTGTCTCCGGCTTGCTCAAGACAGATTAGATCTTCATTCTCCTTAATAAGTCCTCCTGCCTCAAATTCAGTTCCCTGAGGAGATGTAACTTTTAAACTGATTGATCATTTATTCATGTAGGAAACACCTACCAAGTGCAAGTCATGGTGTTCATGGCTGGGAAAATTGGGGAACCTCTCATTTTCTTTGTGGCATTCCTCAAACCTAGCATGCATGTACTTGGAGCTTGACACACATCAGTTTTTGCCAAATTCAAACTTTAGACATACTCTCTTTTCGTGCAGTTAACTGGTTGCTCTGAGTTGCCTCATTTATTGCTATATGATAGAGATCATGAATATGGATAGCAATTAGAATTGACTTCAAGGACACCTGGGTGGCTCAGAGGTTGAGCATCTGCCTTTAGCTCAGGGCATGATCTTGGTCCAGGGATCAAGTCCCACATCAGGCTCCCTGCGAGGAGCCTACTTCTCCCTTTGTCTATGCCTCTACTTCTCTCTCTGTGTCTCTCATGAATAAATAAATAAAATCTTTAAAAAAAAAAGAACTGAGTTCAAATCCAAATAAAAGACATATGACTGCAGTGATACCTGTTTGTGCTTCTTTCATGATAGAAGTTATTTTGGGTGGCTCAGTTGATTAAGAAACTGCCTTGGGCTCAGATTCTGATCTCAGGATCCTAGGATGGAGCCCACCTCTGCTCTGCACTCAGGGGGGTGTCTGTCTATGCCTCTGCCCCTCCCCCTGCTCATGTGCACTCTCAAATAAAAAACTAAAATAGAAAGAAGAAAGAAGAAGGAAAGAAAGAAAGAAAGAAAGAAAGAAAGAAAGAAAGAAAGAAAGAAAGAAAGAAGAAAGAAAGAGAAAGAAAGAAAGAAAAGAAAGAAAGAAAGAAAGAAAGAAAGAAAGAAAGAAAGAAAGAAAGAAAGAAAGAAAATACTTTTAAAGAAGTTACCCCAAAGGCTAAGGGGTTAAATTATAGTCCCATCACATCTCAGCAGCTCTTTGTTTCCCAAGCACTAGAGTGGGAGCCATATTATCCAACTCCTACAGTTATGAGTATTAATACATCACTATGTATAAAGTGGCTTGGAACAGTGCCCTGTACATAGTAAGTGCTAAAGAAATATTTGTTAAACAAAATCATTTAAAAATATTGCTTAAAAAATAAAAATATTGCTTAGAATAGTATCTAGTATAGAAGGACAATGATGAAACTATTTTTTCTCATGCCGTGCCATTCCTTTTTACTTTTTTTTTTTTTGCTCCTTTTAGCCTGTTAACACCTAAAAAGAAGTGACAAGTTTATACATTGTTTATCTTTTTAACCTAGGTAATGGGTAAGTTTGAAAATAATTTAGTTTCATACTATAGGGAAAATGTTAAGTGGTAAACCAAGCTCTTTGTTAATTAAAGCACATGCCTGCTAAGGCTCTCAGATGGGCAAAAGCCCAATGATTTTGGCTTTCTCTCTTTTTTTTAATCACTTGATTTATTATTGGTTTACAAATATAGTACTGTTGAATTGCAGTGAAGTGATACGTGGTCAAATTTTAACTAATGCATGTACTGTGCACTTCTTTCTTTGAGTATTAATATTCTACTTTATAGTTGAATCACTAGGGAAGAAAGAAAGGAATGAGGAAACAAACAAGGAAGATAGGGAAACAGAAAAGGCAGACATGTTATATGTCAATATGATTCAGTATCATTGGATCCAACTCATTTATGTTTCATTAGAATCTTTATAATTAAAGTCATAGAAGTTTAATTATATAAATCTGAAAATATATTCTTCAACCTGAATAAACACAGCAATAGGAAGATCTAGGGACGCTTGGGTGGTTCAGCGGCTGAGCGTCTGCCTTCGGCTCAGGGCAGGATCCTAGAATTCTGCTTCTCCCTCTCCCTGTGTCTCTCGTGAATAAATAAATAAAATTTTAAAAGAAAAGAAATAGGAAGGTCTAGTTTTTATAATTACTGGTGGGCAGTATGTATCCTTAGAACTTTCAATTATACTGGCAAATTAGAGTCATTGTATACAGTCATATAAATACGTATATATACATAAATATATGCATATAACACTGACATTGTTTTATTTATGTCAATCATGTCCAAGTAAAATTCAGAAATCTATAGGCAGAGAAAAATAAAGGTTTTCAAAAAACTATATGTGTATCTAATTTCTAGAGAGAGATCAGTGATTGCCTTAAAAAATAGAAACAGAAAACAGATAATAAGCAGTTGCAAATGCATGAAATTAAATAAAGCAACTAGTAAACATTATATAAAACAAATATTAAAAGGAATAGGGATGGATATAATGAGTCAGGAGTTACCGACTCCTCCTCTGCTTCTACTCTGTAAATTCCTCCCAACCAGCTGCTTCTTTCACAAAGAACCTCCCACTCTGTTTTCTAAATGTTTATAATCCTGAACTATTTTCTGATCAGATGTGGGTTCCTCAAAATATGAATCTCTATGTGACTATCCTTGGTCTTAACTACGTTATATTGAAATGATTTGTTTACCTGACTGCATTTTCTACATGTCTATGATCTCCTGGAAGGCAGTGCAACTGCCTTCTACTCGGTTTATTATCTCAAGTCCAGTATGTGTCACAGAATGTCAAGTGGAAATTGTCTTCACATCTCAATGTGTCTAATGACCCAAAGCTGCATATAACAGGTGACAAGAAATCCTGTACTATAATGACAGCTGCTACACACATCACTGTAAGATTTAGTAACAGTTTGGCAAACTGGTCCTGACTACCAACACCCTTACCCACTTTCTCTATGCATAAAAAAAGGCTGGACATTTTAAAAAGTGGGTTTTTCTTTCTTTTTTTAAATGAAAACACAGAGAAGAAAGTGCTTCACCGTCACCTAAAGGTCAGAGAAAGAACCAGATATTTCTCCCTCTACTTTCTCCTGTTCCCACCATGCAAAATGAGGGGGAAAACCAGAAGAACCACTCATGAACACTTGATTTTTTTTTTCCAAAATGGCAAGCAATCTTTTTATTCTTACATAGACTCTGACTGAGATGTTGGCTGATTCCAGCAAAGTATAGGAGTGTTCTCAGAATCTGACATTTATCTACGAAAAGATTTGTGCTTGCTTTTTTTTTTTCCTTGAAAAAGCCAAAGGAAGGAGGATATCTGGCCCTGGAAAGCTAGGCAAGAAAATCGACCTGCAATAGATACAACCATTATTTTCACTATTTTTAAGAGCAAAATACTTTGTCACTGGTGACTAAAGATACCTCTGAAAGGGACATGAGCTTTGATTCCCCAGTGAGTCAAAAGGACTTTAGCAGAAAGAGGCTCTGGGTGCTTTGTCTGGGTCAGGATCTGAGGGAGTTGCACAACATTGACCACAGGCCATTACTTTGACACAGAAAAAGTGGAATTCAGTCATTGGAGTGGCATTAGAATAAGCAGTGCCTAGGAAAAAAATTCCCTGCATAAACTCTATGATCAAGGGTTTGTATTTTTAGGAATGCTATAGCAGAGGGTACGAATTACCCAAGGCTTTGCATCCAGGATTTTACTCCCTTGTCTGTAATTCTACTCTGAATCTAGAAGAGCCTGGGCATTGGAAGACAAACTCACAGGTATGGGACAAGGGCAATGGAAAAATTAGATAGTTGTAAACATTTTACTCAAAAGCATCTAGTTTTAAGTCCACATTTTGATGAATTTTGACAAATGTATGTGCTTGTACAACTACCACCGAACCAAAATACAGACCATTAAAATCACCCAGAAAAGTTTCTTGGTGCCTCTGCAGACTTTGACTTTCCAGCCCTACTCTTGGCCATATGAGATCACTGATTTACTTTGTCGCTATAGATAAGTCTTTTTTTTTTTTTTTCAAATTTCAAATAAACAGGATGTTAAAGTGTCTGCTTTTGTGTTTTGTTTCATTAAGTTTGTCTTTTTTCTGAGATTTATGCACACTGTTGATGTATCAGTTGTTCCTTTTTAATTCTGGAATTAAGTGCAATTTTATTATATGGATATGCCACAATTTGTCCATTCACCTGTTGATGAATCTCTGGGTTGTTTCGAGTTTTGGGCTACTATGAATAAAGCTGTTATAAACAGTAGAGTCTTTGTGTAAACTTATGTTTTTATTTTCCTGGTTAAATACTTAGGATTATAATTTCTGAATATATGGTAAGTATAT
This sequence comes from Nyctereutes procyonoides, assembly GCF_905146905.1. NCBI lineage: Eukaryota > Metazoa > Chordata > Mammalia > Carnivora > Canidae > Nyctereutes > Nyctereutes procyonoides. The sequence continues at coordinate 15,089,545 of NW_026575139.1, read as the reverse complement.
GCATTTAAGAAAATGTAGGACTATTTTTCATGTTGTATCATTTTACAATACCTCCAGCAAATATATGAGAGTTCCATTTGTGCCACATCCTCATCAAAACTTGATATTGTGGGTGTTTTTAACATTACCTAAAAAGTATAGTATCAAAAATATATACAGAACTAATACAACTCAACACCCAAAAAAACAAATAATCAAATTAAAAAGTGAGAAGGGACGCCTGGGTGGTTCAGTGGTTGAGCTTCTGCCTTTGGCTGGGGTCGTGGTCCTGGGGTCCTGGGATCAAGTTCTGTATCAGGCTTCCTGCGGGGATCCTGCTTCTTCCTCTCTCTATGTTTCTGCCTCTCTCTCTCTCTCTCTCTGTCTCTCATGAATAAATAAATAAAATCTTTTAAAAAAGTAAGCAGAAGACATGACCAGATATTTCTCTAATGAAGACATATAGATGGTCAACAGACACATAAGAAGATGCTCAACATCACCCATCTTCAGGGAAATACAAATCAAAGCTACAATGAGCTATCACTTCACACCTGTCAGAATGGCTAAAATCGAAAACACAAGAAAAAACAAGTGTTGGCAAGGATGTGGAGAAAAAGGACCTGTCATGTGGTTTTGGTGTGAATGCAAACTGGTGCAGCCACTGTAGAAGATGGTGTGGGGCAGCCCCTGTGGGTCAGCGGTTTAGTGCCGCCTTCAGTCCAGGGCATGATCCCAGAGACCCAGGATCGAGTCCCACGTCAGGCTCTCTGCATGGAGCCTGCTTCTCCCTTTGCCTGTGTCTCTGCCTCTCTCTCTCTCTCTCTGTGTCTCTCATGAATTAATAAATTTAAAAAAATCTTTAAAAAAAGAATACGTTTCTTTAAATCTTAAAAAAAAAAAAAGAAGAAGAAGAAGAAGATGGTGTGAAGATTCTTCAAAACATTAAAAATAGAACTCCCTATGATCCAGTAATTGCACTACTGGGTCTTTATCACCAAAATACAAAGACACTAATTCAAAGGGATACATGCACCCCTATGTTTATAGCAGCATTACTTAGACAAATTATGGATGTCCATCGAGATATATATAATATATGTGTATATATATATGTGTGTGTGTGTGTGTATATATATATATATATAATGTTATTCAGCCATAGAAAAGAATGAAATCTTGCCATTTGCAACAACATGATGGTGCTAGAGAGTATGGGAAGCAAAATAAGTCAGAGAAAGACAAATACCATAACATTTCACTCATGTATGGAATTTAAGAAACAAAACAAATGAGCAAAGGAAAAAGAAAAATAATGAGAAGCAGACTCTTAACTATAGAAAACAAACTGATAGTTACCAGAGAGGAGGTTGCTGGGGTGTGTATGAAATAGGTGATGGGGAATCAAGAGTACACTTGTGATAAGCACTGGGTGATATATGGAATTGTGGAATTACTATATTGTATACCTGAAACTGATATAACACTGTATGCTAACTATACTGGAATTAAAAAAAAATACCTAACTTAGTAAGTAGTGTTATTTCATTGTTGGTTTACTTCACGTTATCCTGTTGACTATGGATTTTGAATATTTTTATGTGTTTATTACCATTAATTCATTTCCTTCTGAGAAATGTTGAAAGCTTTATCTTCATTTTCTTATTGAGTTGTAAGAAGTTCCTATATATACTCAATACAAATCCTTTGTGAGACAAATATATAACAAATACTTTTATTTTTTCCCCGTCCTGTTGAATGACCATCTTTTCCTCACCTGGGCACCTATGTCAAATATAAATTAATTAGATATGAATGACTTCATTTCTGAACTATCTACATATACATTTATCCTTATACAGATAACAAAAGGTTGTGGTTCCTGTAGTAAATATAAGTTTTGGAATCAGGTACTCTAAGTCCTATAGCTTTGCTCTACTTTTTCAAAATTATTTTGACTATTTGACTATGTTTTGTCTTCTGCACTTCCACACACATCTTAAACCAAGTTTAATTTCTACAAAAAAAATGCTGACTTTTTTTGGCTTTTGTTGAGTGTTAAATTAATTTGGGGAGAATTGACACCCATTGAATCTTCTAATCTATTGACATACAATGTTTCTTCGCTTATTTGTGCTCTTTTAAACATTTCTCTCACCAATATTTTATAGTCTTAGTCAATAGTTCTTACAAATATTAAATTAAATTTTACCCAAAGTATTTCATATTTCAAAGCTATTGTCAATGGTAATAATTTTTAAAGATTAATGTCTAATATTTATTTGCTAGTAAATAGAGATGCAGTTGAATTTTGTAAACTGAACATATGACCTATGACCTTACCAGTTGTTATTATTTTCGGAGATTCTTTAGAATTTTCTGTATAAAACATCTAGTCACAAGTGCATAGAAACAGTATTACTCCTTCCTTTGTAATCTCTTGTCTAATTTTTTTTTTTCTTAACTCATTTCACTAGCAGGACCTCTACATCTAGCTGAGTAGAAGTAGTAAAAATACTTGTGTCCCATCTATAATATTAACTTGTAAGTCTTATATAGATTTCCTTTAAAGGTTGAGGAGCTTTCTATTCCTAATTGTTGAGAATTATTATCATAAATCGTGTGCTCGCTTCGGCAGCACATATACTATTATCATAAATCGTTACTGAGTTTTGTCAAGTGTCCTTTATATCCATTGATTGACCACAGTGGATTTTATTTTCCACCAGCTATTGTGTATTAAATTGATTTTTAAATATAAAATAATCCTTGTATTTCTCAGATAAATCCGATTTGTGCATGGTATAAGATTCTTTTTATATAAAATTGGATTTAATTAGCTAATATTTTGCTAAGAGTTTTGTTTATGAAGGATATTATTTTCTAGTTTTCTTGAAATATCTTTATGGTTTGATAACTGAGTAATACTGTTTTATAAAATGAGTTAGGAAATGATAACTCCTTTATATCATAAAAGAGTTGAGGTACAAATAGCAATTTTTACTTCCTTAAATGTTTGAGACAATTGACAAGAGAAATTATACAAGACTACAGCTTATTAATATGACTACCAAGTTCTAGGAATTGCTCAGGGAAGTATCCAGACGTAGGCAGTGGCAATGGGAAAGGATGGTGGAAATATTGGCATTTCTCTGACCAGGCAGGAGGAAGGGAAAATGAAACACCACCATACACCCAGCCCTTGGGCAATACCTGCATGGAGCTCAGAGGTTCAAGGTGTTTTCTCCCTTATAGACTGGATTATGCAAACCTGCAAGGAGTCTTGTCTTAATCTCCCTGGGCACGTGGGATCCTGGAAATCCATAGAGGCGGCACAACAAATCCTAGGGAGTTAAGAAGAAGACAGGCTATCTATGTCCCTTGAAGAGGCTGATCAGGGCATATTCATTATAGGATGAAAGCCAAGATACTCTAATCCACTTTAAGTACCTGTATAAAACACCAAGTGGGACACAATATTTATGATGCCAACATCAATTCATTGCTGCTATGAAAGAAACTGACAAATCCTGGGAATGGGTATAGGCTGTGGGATTTGAGACAGTTAAGGAGCTCAGAAGCCAAAAGCCTACCCCAAGTGGCTGTCAAGGGCCCAGTAAAAGTAACCCAGAGGCAAATGTGGTTTGACCTCATTGTTACTGGGATCTCACCTGAAGAGACCCTACTGCAATTTGACACTCTTTGTCAGCCTGTGGAAAGCCTTAAAACCTCAACAACAGTTCAGACCTGCTCCTCCTACCTCTCCTGCCCCACTGTCCCTGATGCCCCACCTGCTCCAGCAAGAGGCCTCACAATATAGTCCTATTCAGGATGAGTGCCTCTCATCCCCAGGTATAGGATGAAGGGTATGATCACCTCCAGATAAGGGCCACTGAAGGTGATTGGAGACCCACATTGAGCTCACTAGTCACTGATCCCCCAGAAATAAACAAAGGTGACAACTCTGGTAGATACTGGATTTGAATGCATTCTAATATATAGTAACTCTCAGAAATTTTTTTGGGCCAATCAGCATCATTGAATACAGAAGGCAAATGGTTACCATCAGGAAGGTCCTTTTGACATTGCAAGTTAGGTGTTTTCCCTTGTGCCTAAGAAAACAAAATTCTCTCTCCAATACCAGGGAACACACTGGACGCTGATATCCTTACAAGACCAAACTCTGCAAACTTCTATCAGGGAATTCCACCTCTGGATTAGAGTAATCAAACCAGTGCTGAAGGGAAACACCGACGGGGACCAAGTAAGGTTTCTGCCCATAGGAAAAATGGTGCCTGGGAGGCATAGAAAAGTAGAAGACACCATCCAAGAACTGCACCAAGCAGATATTTTATGTTCTGCCCAGAGTGCTTTCAATAGCCTGTAAGAAATGGCCTGTAAAAGTAACACATCCTTTGTGTTTTAAAAAAATTAACAAGGCAATTGCCAAATGAGTCTGGGCCTGGCCGCTAGCAGTCCTAACCAATGAGGGATTAGCAAATTAATTATATTGGCCTGCTCCCTCTGAGCAAAGGTTCTAAATATGTGGATACTATATCTGGCCTAACTCAAGCTCTGCCTTGTAATCATGCAACCAGGCTGCCACCATTAGGGGATTGGAGAAGCTAAGTACCATCTACAGATGTCCTCATTGACTAGACAATTACTGGAGGTCATGTTTCAGAGGTCATGATGTGCAAAACTGAGCAAAGGACCATGGTATTGAAATACAGGTTCCATCACCCTATAACCCTAAAGCAGGAGATTAAATTATTAATTGGTAAAACTGCTTTGGCCAGGTAGACTAAAGTACGATCCCAGGTTTTAACACATTTGAATGATCAACAGTAGAGTCTGTTACCCCATACCTGAGACTGGGGACCCCTACCAAAACACCTAAACCCTTAAAAGTACAAAATTACAGGAGACAGCCATTGCCCTGGCTCCTCCCATGGGTCATGTATGCCCCTTTCATTCATGGGAAAGGAGTTATCTACTGGAATTTGCAATGGGACGTTCCACCAAACTAGGTAGGTAACTATGCACCCCTGGGTAAAGGGAAAGTATTCCATCTCCATTAGGATCCCATTGGAGCAGGACCTGTTCAAATGCATTAAATGTGAAATGGAGCATTTAATGGAAAGAAGGGAGAAGATGGGGGTCCTGGTCTGGGATATACAGTCCCCAGCCCATCTCTTCACATCTGACAGCACTACTTCCCTCAGGCAATATGTGTGTATGAACAACTAGGTCAGATTCTTAAAGTTATAGTCTCATTAACATCTAAAGATCAGGCCACAAGAACAATTCTTCTAAAAGGAGAACTTACCAAGCAAGTTCCTACTAAATAGCTGTCTTATCAGTCTTAAACTCCTGCTACTCTTGTGATGTCTAGTCACCTGACAAGCTTTCTGTAGTGGGCCCACTTTTACACCTGACAAAGAAATCACTCCAGATGTTGGCAGCTGCCCCCTCTAGCTTGTTAGGATTGCCATGGTGGGTATGGTCCCATCAGGATAGAGATTGGAAGGCCATAAAGCAATATATGGAGGAAGAACAAGCTATGATTAGTATTCTTAATTAATCTGCTTTTACCAACGCTGATCCAGAAACCTGGCCTGTGGCATACACTATCAATAACACTGGGTATGGGTATTCTTTTCCTGTCAGTCACACTACACAAGCCATCCATCAAATTGCTGTCAAGAAGAGGGGGGTAAAATGTTAGAGGAGGTCATTCAGAAGACATGACCTCCAGTTGACCTGTGAGCTGAACCCCAGTGAACCTGAGAGAATCAGAAGTTCCTCCCCTGGCCCACAGCCCCCTGGAAGGAAGGCTTTGCCCTTACTTCCATGGTGGGAACCTTTTCCAAGGATGCAATCTTGAGAAAACAATGTGTGGTTGAGACCATCCAAACGGTTTACGTGGGGACGAGACCCAGGTAAGACCTTCATACAAGCTTCTAAGATTCAGGGGCGAGTGTGGAGATCTCGGCTTGCAGGCACCAGGACAAGCCACCCACGTATGCCCCCTTGCTTATGGAACCTGCCACTTAACAATCTGGAGTGAGAATGGGGCCAGTTTCAGATTTTACTGGGGAGAGCTCCGAGTTTGCAAACCAACAGGGAAGGCTTTTAATTATGATTTTCATTTATCTGATAGACATAAAGGCACTTCTGTTTTCTGTTTCTTCTTTCACTTGTTTTGGTAATTGGGGATCTCTCAGGGGGTTTGTCCATGTGCACTAAAATTTTGAAATTGATGGCTTACTGCTATTTGTAATATTTCTTCTTAAACTTTCACTGTTTGATCTCTGGTAAGTTTTCCTCTTTCATTCTTGGTATATGTGGCTTGTTTCTTTTTTTTTAATTTTTATTTATTTATGATAGTCACACACACACAGAGAGAGAGAGAGAGAGAGAGAGAGAGAGAGAGATAGGCAGAGGGAGAAGCAGGCTCCATGCACCGGGAGCCCGACGTGGGATTCGATCCCGGGTCTCCAGGATTGCGCCCTGGGCCAAAGGCAGGCGCTAAACCAATGCGCCACCCAGGGATCCCGTGGCTTGTTTCTTGATCTGTCTAGCCGAAGTTTCCTCCTTTATTTTTGTTTTTGGTTTCTTTACTTTTATCTAGGCTTCAATTTCATCAATTTATGCTTTTATTTCTTTTTTAATACTTTGGATTTAATAATTATATATATTCATATCTATATATATTTTAAGGGGGAAACTTATGTCATTGGTTTTAAGTGTTGCTTCTTTTCTGATATAAATCTTTAAAGGTAATGAGTCTTTCTTTAAGCATGGATTTAGTTACAGTCCATATTTTTGATATGTTGTGATTTTCATTTTACGTGATTTAAAATATTTTCTAATTTTGCTTGGGATTTTTTTAATTCATATTTATGACTTTGACATGTATTGTTTGAGTTTCCAAATATTTGGGGGATTTCCAAATGCTTTTTTGTTATTGGCTTCTCATTTAATTGTTTTTGTGGTTACAGAATATTCTATGGTCCCAATACTTTTCTATCTTGTTGGAAATTTCATGTGCACCTGTAAATGTGTAGCTTGCAGATGGTATGGGAATGTCAGTTGGGTCACGTTGATTGATATCATTTCAATCTATTGCCTCCTAATGCCTCTTCTATCTACTAGTTATACTCATTATTAAGAGAGGAATGGGGAAATATTCAATTTTATATTATTCTATTCCTTTTCAGTCTATTAATTTTCCTTTCTGTAATTTGAAGTTCTATTTTAAGATGCATACACATTTATTATTGTTGTCTTCTTTATGAATTGACATTATTACAAAATGTCTATCTTTATTTTTAATAATATGACCTCTTTAGAGCCTTAGTCCAATTCTAATACAAGAAATCCATATCTCCTATGCTTAGAATTTGCATGCATATTTTTTCCTGTTCTGTAATTTTAATCATTCGGTGTCTTCACAGGTAAAATGAATTTCATATGGGCAGCATTTTGCATTTTTATGTATCCTGAAAATCTTTGTATTTTAATTGAGCGTGTACAACATTTGGATTTAGTATATAATTATTGAGAAGGTTGTACTTAACTCTATCACATTGCTAGCTGTTTTCCATTTATAGCGCCAATTTTTTATTCCTTTTTTCCATTTTCCTGATTTCTTTTGGATTCATGAAGTACATTTTACCAATCAGTGTTATTACCACATTTAATTCTTTGTGTTTTCCCATGGTTGTCCTCAGGTTTATAGTATTACAGTGAACTTAGAGCACTATATTTCAATTTAAATTTTACCATTTCATATGACTTTATAGTTCTTAACTAAGTGCTTCCATTTCCCTTCCTTTCTCCTATCTTTGACATAATTATACAGATATGCATGTGTGATAACCTTTCAATGCATTACTATTATTTTTGTTTTAAAAACTAAACTAGGGATCCCTGGGTGGTGCAGCGGTTTGGCGCCTGCCTTTGGCCCGGGGCGCGATCCTGGAGACCCAGGATCGAATCCCACATCGGGCTCCCGGTGCATGGAGCCTGCTACTCCCTCTGCCTATGTCTCTGCGCCTCTCTCTCTCTCTCTCTCTCTCTGTGACTATCATAAATAAATAAAAATTAAAAAAAATTTAAAAAAAACAAAAAACTAAACTATCTTTAGGAACGATTTAAAATGAGCAAAAAATTTTAAATTTAGCTACATATTTACTAATTAAGAATTTTCATACCACTGTGTGTACAAATTTCCATTTCAAATTATTTTTCACCTGAAGAACCTCGTTAACATCTTTTTGTACTGTCAAACTGTTGGTGATAAATTATCTCGATGTTTGTTTTTCTAAAAAATTCATTAATTTGACCATGCTAGTGAATATTTCACTTAATAAAAAAAAAATCTAGTTTTATAGTCTTTGTCTTTCATCACCTAAAAGATGTCATGAAAATTATTTTGGTTTGCACAGTTTCTGATGGGAAGCTTGTAATTACCCTTATCTTGGTTTTTCTATATAGTCCTTATTTCCTGGTAGCCTTTATGATTTTTTTCTTTATCAACAATTTTCAGTAACTTGATTTTGATATACTTTGGAGTGTATGTATCTATGTCTGTATTTATTATGCTTTGGGTTCTTTGAGCTTCTTTGTCTCATGTATGTGTGTATTTTAAATCAAATTTGAGGTATCCCTGGGTGGCGCAGCAGTTTGGCGCCTGCCTTTGGCCCAGGGCGCAATCCTGGAGACCCAGGATCGAATCCTACATCGGGCTCCTGGTGCATGGAGCCTGCTTCTCCCTCTGCCTATGTCTCTGCGCCTCTCTCTCTCTCTCTGTGACTATCATAAATAAAAATTAAAAAAATAAAAAATAAATCAAATTTGAAAAATGTTTATTATTTTGTAACCTACGTGGAATATTTTGTCATTGTTTCATATTGCTACTACCGTAGTTGCTTTTGGCTTTTTTTTTTTTTTTTTTTGCTTCGTTTTCTTTTTTGGAACCCTAAATGCACATATTTTAGGCTACTCGTGATTTTTCTATTACTCTTTTAGGGTCTGTTTATTTTCTTTCAGTTTTTAATTTTTCTTACTATGCTCATTATTCACAGATTCTGTTGCTGTTTTCAATACCTGGAATTAAAATCTTTTAAATCTTTTTATAGTGTTTTTTGTTTGTTTTCTAAGTAGACTCCATGCCCAGCATGGAGCCCAATACAGAGCTTGCACTCATGACCCTGAGATCAAGACCTGAGCTAAGATTAAGAGTCAGACCTTTAACCAGCTGAGTCACCCAGGGCCCCCTTTTCTAGTGTTTAATCTGTAGTTAATATCATTCAACAACATTTTTATTTCAGATATTTTATTTTTTATGCCTAGGAGTTCCATCTGATATTTTTTATATTTTCCACTTACATCTTCAGTATGTTTGTATTTTTCTTTGAATACGTGAATGTAGTTATAATAGCTGTTTTCATGGTCTTCTTGGCTAATTCCATCATCCCTCTCATTTCTGTTACCACAGTCAGTTACCAACAGTAACTATTGTGATATCTAGAGGTAAAATAGGCAAGTGCAGTGAATACTTCTGCTGTGGTGGTTTCAGGGGAAGAAATTCTAAAAATTTTGTAACTAAAAGCAAACTGCAATGTTGAATATGAATACTGGCTTTATTCTACCTTTTGATTTTTAACATTAATCAACCAACTTCTATATTAATTAAAGTTGACTATAGTTATTCTCAAATAATATAAGCCAACTAAAAAAAACTCAAACTTATTCATATTTCATCTGCTTATGGACAAGATTTTCCTTTTTTTGGATGTCTATTAATTTTTGGATATTTGTTAGACATTTTGACATTATGTTGTTGAGTGTCTGGATTTTGTTTTCTTTCTTTAAGGATCATTGAGGTTTGTTTTGGCAGCCAATCCTGTTACTGGTAGATCCATTTAATCCCTTTAATCCTATTTTGGAACTTTTCTAGGGCATGGCAAGAGTAGTCTTTTATCCGGAGATAGACTCTGGCTTCTCAGCTCTGGCTTGTGGGAACTCAAATATTTCCCTTTCTAATGTGAATATAGAGCATTGCCGAGCTTATGACTTTCTGCTCCTTCTTTGAAGTTTTGCTTTTCACATCTGTGATCACTTTGTGATGTGCCAAGTTTTCTAGACTAAACAAGACTTCTCAGAATCCTTTGTGTTTCCAGTTAAATGGGAAACAAGAGAAGCAGTAGCCATCTTGTAGCATGCACAAATCTTCTCCCAGTTTATCAATTAGACAGTAAGCCAGGTGTTGCTGTAAAGAAATTTCTGAGATGGAATTAAAATCATAGTCAGTTAACTTTGAGGTAATAAAAAAAAAAAAACAATTATCTTGGGTGGAACTAATTTAATCAGATATAAACCTTTAAAAGAAGGTATAGGTTCTCTCTGAGGAGAGGGACTCAGAGCAGCAGCTAGGCCTGATAGGGCTTTCCCTTTATACTGAATCTGCTCTTCCTAACTGCCTGTTTTGTTGCATCAGGCTAACTTCACCAGTCCCCTAAATTTCATAAATCAAATTCCTTGTAATAATTATATATTATTAATCATACTTACATACATATTATTATATTAATTATACATACATACATATTGGAAATATATCCATATATATGCTTTGCTATAGCCTCATTTCACCAGCTCCAAAATTGCATAAGGCAATATACACATATATAAATACATATAAACACATGTATAAAACACACATACACACACAAAACACATGTATACCTACTGGGGATCCTGGGTGGCTCAGTTGGTTAAGTTTCTGACTTCCGCTCAGGTCATGATGGGATAGAACCCTGCATCAGGCTCCCTGCTGAGCAAGGAGTCTGCATGTCCCTCCCCCTCTGCCCCTTCCCCTGCTGGTGCTCTCTCTCTCTCTCAAATAAATTAAATCTTTAAAAAAATTAAAAAAAAACACATATATGCCTATACATTATATATACTAAACTAAACTAATATAACATAGTATGTAGATATACATGCTATTCATTCTTTTCTAGTTTAACCCTTGCTGAATTGTAATACTTACCAAATCCTACAAGGGATGCCTTTGTAAATTTCTTGAGCTCATTTCCTATGTAACTCTCTCTTTTTATGGAATTCTCTCATACAGACTTCATCTGCTTTAGCATCCTCAAACTCTGACCTTGTTCTCCTGAACTCAGCTGGACTCATAGTTTCGGTTTGGATTTCCCCTTCCTGCTAATAATTGCTTCCAGTCAGAACACTAAGATTGTTGTAGATTTGCCTCATTTTTTTTTTTCCTTTTATGAAGCATCATGTCCTGCGTGGGTTTTTATTAAATATCTGAAAACCACCTTTTAAAAATATTTTGCTGAGTTTTCCAGTTGTTTAAGGTTGAAAGTTGAAGTTCTAGATAATTACTACAGCATGCCTAAAAACAGAAACTTTGGTTTTGATATTTTTTTTAAATTTTTAAAACTTTTGTTTAACAGTGTATGTTCTCATTCATTTGGGGAATATGAATAATAGTGAAAGGGAATATAAGGGAAGGGAGAAGAAATGTGTGGGAAATATCAGAAAGGGAGACAGAACATAAAGACTTCTAACTCTGGGAAATGAACTAGGGGTGGCAGAGGGGGAGAACGGCGGGGGGTGGGGGTGAATGGGTGACGGGCACTGAGGGGGACACTTGACGGGATGAGCACTGGGTGTTATTCTGTATGTTGGTAAATTGAACACCAATAAAAATTAATTTATAAAAAAAACAAAAAAAAACCTTTTGTTTAAGGATTTAATTTTCAGAGCTATTTTAGGTTTGCAGCAAAATTGAGAGAAATGTACAAAGATTTCCCACATATTTCCTGCCCCTATATATGCACAGCCTCCTCCATTATAAGTATTTTCTGCCAGAATGATATATTTGTTACAGTTGATGAATTATACTGGCACACCAAGACCTCCTCTAAGTTTATAGTTTACCTTAGAGTTCATTCTTGGAGTTGTACATTCTATGAGGTTGGACGGTCTAGATTTTTATATGTGACAGTTGATTTTCTAGAGTTAAAATTTACCATAATCTTCCCACTGTAACCCAGTGACAAAGAATGGAAATATTTCAGACTGCATTTGAAGGCATTGGTGAGGGGGAGAATATCCTGATTGTATCCTTCCAAGTTCACCTGATTTAATTATTTAATTGTATATCTTACCTGGTACATATATCCTTTCAAATTTTTTTTTTGTTGTACCATACTGAGTTGTGTTTCCAGCACCTACCTAACACAGCACCTGTTACCTAATGAATTTAAAGCAGCAGAGTGTAATGGTTAAGAACTTAAGAGCTAGATAAAATTATATTTGGATTCTAGTTACTAATTGACTAATTATATGACTTAAATGCAAATTTATTAATTTCTGGTAGCCTAATTTTCTTCATCTTAAATAAATGGTAGTTATAATTTCAACCTCATTGGGTTGCTATTAGATTAAATAAAAGCGTATTCGCAAATTTCTTAGCACTGTTATTGTCCCATTGTGAACACTCGAATGATCTTTAGAATCTAAGTATATTTTTATTTAAAAAAATAATAAATATTTAAATAAAATGTGCCTATTAGCAAAAACTTGTCTCCATTTTTGAAGAAAAAGAAGCCCCAATTTGTTTGGAGCTTTAGATGTGATATTGTAAGTTGTCTAGATGATCCTCTCATCAGATGCTTGAAACTTGAGTCAATAGGGAATTAAATTCAAACAAACTTATGCAATCTAGACAACTTATAGATTCACATAACTGAGATGTCCAGTGGTAGAGAAGGTCTCAAGTGGTTGATGAGCTCCACTTCTCAAGAATCTTTTAAGATCCACCCTCCTCCTTAAGTTGCCTTCATCCTCATGCTGATTTCACTCAAGGTAACAAAATGGCTTTAGTAAATCCTGGGCTTACAACTATATATTTCACCATCTAAAGTATGAGAATTTTTTCATACATAAATATAAAACAAATGCCTTCTCCTTTCCTTGGATAGCACCATGGGATCACAAGCCCATCCCTTCTAGTCAAAGTAATGGCTTATCCTGAGAGATAATCTGGGACTAAATGTCCATATGGTCGAATAAACCAGTGGTACAATTAATACGTATATGGTAGTGTACTTACTTGTGTTCTCCTGATCTATCTTTGAGTTAGAGCCAGACTTATTCAGTCAATACTTGCTGTTCAGTTGCAAAAATTGCAATGTTTTCTACAAAGACCATGTGTAATATCCACATTTTTTGTGTATGACCAGAGTGTGTTTTAATATTTTCAGTCATCAGAAACTTACTACAATCTACCCAAGTCATATGTATTGATTGTTGACAGATTTTGATCGGTATGTCTCAGATTTTGTGTTTGACAATGAGCTTGGACAAAAACAATGTCCTCTTCTGCACTGACAAGGCAATCTGAGAGACATTTATTTAATGGTCCTTATATATAAGGAAGGGTACTAAATGCTTTACATATACGTAATAATTTATCACTTTTCTCAAGCTTATGAAGCTAGATCTAGTATTATCTGCATTTTGCAACTGAGATAACTTGCATAGGGTGAGGGTCACAAAGAAATTGTCAGAGCAAGGGATTGGAATCCAACTGTTCTGGCTCCTAAATCCATGTTCTTAACCAAATACAATAATACAGTATCTATTAGTTGAAAATCCTTAATATAGAGAGAAATCAAAGACTGTAAAGTCTGATTAGTTGGGAAAACTTGCTCTAGCTCACTCTATCATCTATGTATCTATATTCATTTATCTATTATCTATCAGTCATCTGTCTACCTATTCATCTTCCCATCTACCTATTTTCTAGCAATAGTGGGGATACACTATAAGATATATTGTATTAACTACTCCCAAAATTTTCACTCTTTTACTTTTAATATGATGTATATATTAATTCATTTATTTATTCATTCATTCTATTACTCATTAAATCTACTGACCCATTCATCCAACCCGACACACTAAACTAACTCCTTGGAGTAGAGAGATTTAAGACAAGCTTCCTGCTCTTAAAGATGTCATAGTCTTGTCCCCTAGACCAATCTTTTTGAAATTGTAGGCTATAGGCTATCATTTAACTAAAAAAAGACACAGGAATGAATAAATAAAGAAGTTGTGAGATACACACACACACACACACACACACACAATGGGATATTATTCAGCCATCAGAAAAGATGAATACTTGTCATTTGCATTGATGTGAATGGAAGTAGATGGTATCATGCTGAGTTAAATAAGTCAATCAGAGAAAAACAATTATCATATGGTTTCATTCATATATTGAATATAGGAAACAGCACAAAGGATCACAGGGTAAGGGAGGGAGAACTGAATGAGAAGTCATCAGAGAAGGAGAAAAACCATTAGAGACTCTCAGCTATAGAAATCAAACTGAGAGTTGCTGGAAGGGAGGGGAATGGGGGTTAGATAATTGGATGATGGACATTAAGGAGGGCATGTGATATGATGAGCACTGGGTATTATACGCAACTGATGAATTATTGAGTACTATATCTGAGACTAATGATGTACTATATGTTGGCTAATAGAATTTAAATTTAAGAAAAGACTGGAAAATATCAGAATTGTTTATATGTAATAGTTGTAACTGTTATCTGTTTTGCATGTTTTATGTGTCTGTGTGAGTGTTCTATACATATGAGTTTATGGTATAAAGAGTATTTCTTAATGTAGGAAATGACCCAGAATAATTTAGAATGACTACCTTAGGACCTAGTCAACCAAATCTTTAGACTTTTTTTTAAACATCTTACTTCCTATCATTATATTACAGGGACTTAAGGAACAGGACTGTATCTTATATTTTACTTTATCCCTCCTGGCACACATCCTAGTAATTTGCTCAGAGTTACTGCTTAATGCAATGGTTGTCTTACTGATTAATGAAGAAGAAATGTTTTATTTGGAATTATTGTTGTCCATTTTTGATTGATAACTAATTTCTCTGGATTTATTTTAGAGGTCATTTAAACAATACGCTTGACTTTGTGGTAAGGAAAACAAGTGGTTGGCTTACCAAAATTTGGAGTTTTTCAACCAATTTATGTTCTTTTTAGAGACAGAGCCCAAGTCTAGCTTATGAGCAGCTATCACAAGGCAATAACTCTTGCTCTCTAACCTTATTAAAGTAGATTTGTTTTGTCAATGTTGAGGTAAAATAGCTTTAAATAGTATTATTAAACCCTAAGCTAAGCAATAGCTTTACCATCAGACTTTATGTCTTGTGGTTGCAACATTTTATGGATTTATTCTCCTTGCTGTCAGCAAAAAAAAAGAAAAAAGAAAAAAGAAGAAAGAAAAAAAAAAGACCAGCTGGAAAAGGCTACATTAAATGAAGACCACAAGATTTTGGACATGCAAATGACCAACCGTAGGGAATCTGCGATGGAAATCTCATGTGTGTTGAACAATTTCATTAGTATATCATGCTTCTCACCATCCCTTTCTCTTTGCCTCTGAAATTTGTACAAGTACATAAAGATATAGAATAGTTTCTCTGAACTAACAGCATCGTCTGCCATCTCACCTCTACAGAAAACATGGGAAGAAGTAACCAAACCAAACAATTCGTTCTTCATGGGTTTAGGAAAATGCAATAGAACAACCTTTGCTGGAGGTTCAGGACTTTTCTACAAAGAATGCCTGTGTAGTTAACATTCACATGCTCATTTTTAACTTAATTTTTTTCCTTTCTAAACTTATTGATAGTCATCTGGGAAAGTGATTATTTAACATAGGTATTCATGTTGCAGAGCACTTTTTCTTTTTAAAATATTTTACTTACTTATTCACGAGGGACACACAGGGAGAGGCAGAGACACAGGCAGAGGGAGAAGCAGGCTACCTGCAGGGAGCCTGATGCGAGACTGGATCTCAGCACCCCAAGATCACAGTCTGAGCCAAAGGCTGATGATGCTCAACCACCGCTACCCAGGGGCCCCTACAGAGCACTTCTTAACTCATTTTCACTGTAGTTTAGAGTGGGCCTTTAAAATCTATTTATCTTCCATCCACCTGTCATTCATTCATTCATTCATTCATTCGTTCATTCATTCACTGTTTTAAAGACACCTAACAGAAAAAGAAAACCTCGGGGAGCTTAAAAGATAGTAATAACACTCCTTTATGCTTAATTAAGTCTTTTATGTAGTTCTCTAAGAAGTAACTTATATAAGCATTTATTCTGGTAATAAAATTGCATAAATATAAATTGATACAAAAGCCTCAAACATGTTCTAAAAGCAAACTAAACATAATGAAAACATTAAAAGGTAGCTCATAGTAGTGTGATGTTTTATTGTTATTTTTTGAAATTGCTTATTAGTAAAGTGGATTAAGTTAATACAGGAAGAAGAGATGGAAATTAATTTAGTATAACAACTAATTCTGGAGACTTGGGGAATCACTTCTGATCACTCTCCTTACCCTGTGAAGTATAAATATTTGAATTTAGCATCTAAAGCTATCTATAAGTATGACTTTAAGTTAGAAGGGGGTTTTCTACTGATCTTTATAGAATTAGACTTTTGGAGGAATGAGTCCCACTTACACTGACATATAATACATTGGCAGCTAAGTTATAACCAGTGATATTTAAGATAAAGGGATTTTGGAGCCCCACCTATACAAATAATGGACAAATAAATACTTTTTAACTTTGGAAAATCTATAGTGTTGTAACGCTTTGTCTCCATGTAACCCAGACTGAGTCAATGCAACACCCCTGTGAATATTTCTATCACATATGAGTTGGGGTGGCATAGTGGTACCAATTTTGGGGTGTTTGACTAAACAGATATAGTTTTTTTTAATTTTTTTAACAGATATAGTTTTAATCTTCAGAGATTCATTTCTCTTTAAAATGACTATACAGGGATCCCTGGGTGGCGCAGCAGTTTGGCGCCTGCCTTTGGCCCGGGGCGCGATCCTGGAGACCCGGGATCGAGTCCCACGTCGGGCTCCCGGTGCATGGGGCCTGCTTCTCCCTCTGCCTGTGTCTCTGCCTCTCTCTCTCTCGCTCTCTGTGTGACTATCATAAATAAATAAAAAAAAAAATTAAAATGACTATACAATAGTCTAGACCCCAACTTGCTTGACCACAAAATTTTCAGTCTTTTGTAAGATTCCACTCTCCTGGGTGATCTGGGTGATTCTGAATAACATTAATGTGTTTTACCAATTATTCCTGGTTGTTGCTTGTCCAAGCTCTTATGTCTTTAGGTTATGATACCGAAAGTAACTCTAACTAACCATCTGTCTTCTTATGTCCTGAACTTCCAACCCAGATGTTGAAGGGGCCATCTTTCATCTGTGGAGGTACCTTTGATCTTTTCTTTACTGCTCCAAATCTGTCTCTGCATTCTCAGTCTTCTCTGAAACAGAGCAAGAGGAAGGAAAAGAACAAAACAGCTTACCTGTCTCTCACTCCCAATTGTCAGCCCATTTCCCAGGCCACATAATTATAATTTACAGAGATATAGAATGACTCTTCATGAAGGTATTTTACATTTTTATGCTTTTGTAGCATCTTATGTTATAAAATTAACTCACGATGCTTCGGGTTGTCAGATTTAGCAACAAAAGTGTTACATATACTTTATGCTTGTATAATAATTATTTATTCTTTACCTGAAATTTCAGTGTAACCAGGCATCCTATATTTTCTCTGGCAACCTTAACTGAGTCTTCCTCCTAGAACTGGTTACTTTAAAAGAGAGAGAGAGAGAGAGAGAGAAGAAAGAAGGAAAGAAAAAGAAAAAATATTTTGAATAGGCAAAAATGAATTAAGAATAAGTCTAGCCTAAGGAATCTAAACCTTCCCCGGAAGACACACAAATTTTTTGATTCTTAAAAATAGCAAGTTCCCATCATCCTTATCTATCAATGACTCAAGGAGTTGGATTTAGCTTTCAGCCCATCTTGTAAATGGCTATTTCCCTCCCTAAAAGGTTGTTTGAGTGCTTAGGGAGAAACTTCTTTTCAAGGTATTGCCCTGATCTTGGAGATACTTCTTTTGTCTCAAGGTTTGGTTGATAGGATGCTTTCCTCAGATTCTCCTTTCTAGAAATCTGAAGGATAATCCCTCCCCATACTCCAATTTTTTGCCATTGCAATCCAATCATAAGGAATATAGAAGGCAGTGTGTTCAGGACTGCCCAAATGAGAGAAGAATGGAATGGGAAAAGTCAGGTTGCCCAAATACAAAAATGTCTTCATCTCTAATCTAAATTAAGGGGCTTCCCCAATACTGAAGCTCTGAGCTGTTTTGGAATTCTTTGCATTTAATGACATTGCAGGGGCACTTTCTGAAGTTTAGCTGTAAAATGTTCTACCAGAGTGATATTTGGTGCATTTGCTTGAATTCTGCATTGACAAAACGGGCACTCTGCTCTGACACGGATCACAAAAATCTACAAACTCAGTTTTCATAACCTATTTACAGTCAGATTTATATCAGTGTTGAAATGCTTTAGCAATCAAATTAATTCAAGTCTGCCTTAGCATCTCTTTACCTTATGATTAAAAATATTCACAATATTGTGTTATAGAATGTTTCTGCGTGTTTTCCTTGCACTCAGCTTACTTAGTACAGACTTTGCTAATGCAACCTTCTGATCAGTTAACTACTGAAGCATTAGCTCTATTATTTGTTGCCTCAAAAATTTGTAACAGAATCTGAACCTTTGACCCCATCCTAGGAAAGTAGTAATTAATGTCAGATACATTTTGATAACACTGTTAAAATTGTTTTAAATGCTTGAGCAGCTAATTAGAGAGAGTAGTTTCCTGTATTACTTTATCAAGCATCATCCCAGGGTGAATATTATCTTTGTGATTAAACACAACAGAATACCTAACACTTCAGGAAAATAATCAAATAAAGCATATTTCTATATAGAGTGTGTTTATCTAGGGAGCATATTTAACGAAGTAGCAATTCTTTCTCCTCTATGATTCAGAAAGTGAAATGGCACTCTGACCCAGGACATTCTTTACATGATGATGGCACCGTTTGTGTTTTGAGAAGCTATGAAACTCAGCTAAGGTCATCTGTGGGTCCTGCAATCTTGTACAAGATTAATTTTTCCAATATATTTTGTGGGTGTAGAAAGGATCAGAGGAGGCATGTAGGTCATGCTAGTGTCTGATGAAATTTTTCTTTGACACCTGCTGCCTGTCCATATTTATTTTATGAGGAAATGTTGCTTAAGTTTGATGAGCCAAAAATATTTTGACTATTATGCTATTTACTTATGAATAAATAAGTCCTAGAAACTTCTTTATTATTTCCAGATTTGGTAAATATTGGACTGAGGCTGGGAAATTAAGACATATTTTGATCCCAAACTTTTTTTCAGCATTTCACATTAATTAAAGTCTAAGATGCATTTGGCTAAGCTATTAAAGTAATTTTAAATCCAAGACTTTAGACTGTCAACACTTGGTCAAAGTAATCTCCAGTCTTTAATAAATCTCATGATTACTTCACACAGTATTATTGGATTTCTTTTTTCTCTTTAAAGTGGATGTGGTATGAAGGTTTTTTTTTTTTTCTTTTCTTTCCTTCTTCTTAACTGCAAGCAATCAATAAATGTATGAGAAAATAGGTTAACTTTTTGAAACTCCCAAACTACTATTTTGAATACTTTGAAAGGATATCATGAAAACAGGACTAAGTAGGCTGAGTTTTAAATTTTATGTATCACTAAAAAAAAATTGTGATCTTTATGTTAGGAAAGGAATTCATGATACCTGGCCTCAATTTAACCACCATATTGGTTTACCCACATTTTCAAAGTGTATTCACTTCCATTAGCATGGGTAGAAACTGGCAAACACTCTAACCATTTTGTCTTTGAATATGTGGCTTATCTCACGTGACAATCATTCATATATATTTTCTAATTCTCCAAACTCCATACCACTTTCAAGGAAAGGCATCTGCCATGAGAACATTTCTGAGCATTCAAGCATACATCAGCCTCTCATTTCTCACCATCGTCATCCTCATCAGTAACACCAGGGCCTTACTAGGCATAATTAATCTAAGTTGATTGCTTAACTCTGTGCCTGGAATGCATTAATTTACTTAGTTCTAGGAAGTAAGTAGTGCCATTTTCTCTACTCTTCAGGAGAAGAATCTTTAGAGAGGTTGACTAATTTCCTAAGGGTATCTGGCTGCTTTACACTAAATCAAAGATCTTCATACCAAGTTATATGGCTTCACAACAGGGATCTAGTCAAGAGTCCAAAAGCAACTATGAGTGTGGCTTGAAGATAAGGGAGAAATGGTTTCAGAAGGTTTATGATTTACCTGGGGAAAACGGGCTCAGAAAATAATGTGCTCCTGTCTTCTGAAACCCACTCACTTAGGCTGGTCAAGGTGAAAACTTTTGGAACACACACACATGTGCAAACACAGAAGCCTTTATGTTGGATGCAGCAGGCAAAGAAGTATATTTAATCAATACTTTATATGTATTTTGGGTCTAATACTGGGAAAGAATCAGTATATTTCTGATGGCTTTCTGTTTTACACTGCAGACAGGTAGGCTTCTCTCTCCTCTCCATATCTCCTTTAGGTCAAAATGCTATTAACCATTTCATTTCCCCCACATTTGCCATTGGACTTTCTTATCATTAGCTTATTTATCCTAACACATGTTAAATGTGGGAATTTGTATGGGTTGCTAAAAGAGGTTTTTGTTTTTGCTATAAGATCTTATGTTGGTGGGAATACCAAGATTGTGTTTGCTGCTTTTACTATCTTAGTATGTATAGTATATAATGAATCACACTTGCTCTTACTGCACATATTCTACGGACAGATTGCCACAAAGACATCTTCAAAACACTCTTATATTGAGTTACAAACATGAAGATTGTGATGACTACCCAGTGATAAAGGTGAGGTTATTACTTGAATCCTGAATCCTACTCTGGGGCTTCATAGAGCCATGGAGAGGATGATGCCAGGAGGCCCAAGAATAGGGTGGACACAAAGCTTTAAGGATTCCAGATCTATTTTGGAAATAGCTCTTAGGTTGTCTAAATTCTAAGCCCTTTACTAAGATCTCAGTGGCAGCAAGGGTCACTGAATACTAAATTAGCTGTTATCGCTCTCTGAATTTTGAAAACCGATGGGGATAGCTACCTTTCTAGAATAGCTATGTGTTTTTTCCCCCCAAAATTAGATCAATGAAGAAATTTACAAGAGTATGATAATACTCTTGCTTTCTACTGTCATGTTCAGCCCTCTATGGATTAGATATGGTTGCCTTCTGCAGACATTGCCACCAGGAGACTAGGTACTATCTGTGGCTCCCACAGTCCTGAGGTGGTCTTCTAATAAGTCTCATGTATAATATTACTAATCAACTCAGTCTTCACATGCTGGATTTTTCAGGATTCTCCAGAGAAATATAATCAACAGGATATGTGTATGGAGAGAAATAATTGTATGGAATTGGTTTACACAGTTGTGGGGCTGGCAAGCCCAAAATCTAGGGGGAAGACTGGCAGGTTGGGCATTTATATCAGTGCTGAAGCTGAGTCTTGACTTTGAAATAACAGGCTGAAAACTCAAACAGGATTTCTCCTTTGCAGTCTCAAGGCCACATTGGCCACTGCTTCTCACTCAGGAAGCATTAATCTTTGCTGTTAGGGCCTTCAGCTGATTGCATGAGGCCCCAACTTTGTAGAGGGGAATCTTCTTTACTCAAAGTTGACTGATTTAATTATATATATATATATATAATTATATATATAAACTGTCGACCTTTCAAAACTTAAGAATGGGAAAGTGAGGCCTCAGGAACTGTGCATACTCCATTAGAAATATAACGGAGAGAAAAGAGGGATAACTGCTATATTTTCTAATATATTTATTTCTAATATATATATATATTTAAATTTTTATTTATTTATGATAGTCACACACACACACACACAGAGAGAGAGAGAGAGAGAGAGAGAGAGAGAGAGGCAGAGACACAGGCAGAGGGAGAAGTAGCTCCATGCACCGGAGCCTGACGTGGGATTCGATCCCGGGTCTCCAGGATTGCGCCCTGGGCTAAAGTCAGGCGCTAAACCGCTGGGCCACCCAGGGATCCCTCTAATATATATTTATACATATACATATATATATATATATATGTGTGTGTGTGTGTGTGTGTGTGTGTAAAAAAGTCTTCATGACCACATTTAGACTGGCATCTAAACAACTGGGTACCATAGCCTAGCCAAGCTACATAAAAGTAACCATAAAACACGCTCTTCAAGCAAATTAGAATGACACAGAAAGATCAGTGTAAAGGGAGGAAATATAAACTGTTTATAAACTGGGGTTTGGATTTTTTCCCCTTAATTTTTAATATTTTCATGAATCAAGAATGTGTGAGCAATAATTCACTCCCCTCCCCTACATGCAATAACAGATATAATGAAAATGAATTGATTAGTGACTGCCATACTGCAGTCATATGAGCTGGAAATAAAACATAAACTAGAGATAGTGGTTCTCAGTGTTCCTTTATCATGGAATCAATTTAATTAGATCAACATATTTTAGCCTTGCAAATTTACTTATTCAACAAAATTTATTGACCATCTTCTATATGCCAGCACTGATTTAAGCTCTGGATACATGACAAAAAGCAAAACCAAAAAATCTGTTTCCATGGACTTTATATCTCAGCAGGAGTTGGCTGATAATAAAGAAGTAAGGGGGAGCACTGATGGGAGAGGGAACAATTTTAAGAAGCTTGTCATGTGAAGTGTCTCTAAGGAACTTGTGTTTGAATGGAGATCCGAATGAAGAATGTGAGTTCTGTGGATATCTGTGGAAAGAAGAAATGGAATGCCTAGGATATTCCAGAAGCAGCTGGAGACAAGTGTGGCTACAGTGAAGAGGAACGTGATAGAAGATGATGTCAGAGGGAGAGAGGGAGGAAGGACTAGGGTCTTGAGGCCTTAATTGGTCAGAAATTTTGAACTTACCTCTTAGAAGAAAGCTCTTAGAGAACTTTGAGTGCAAGAGTCATCCGACTTAGATTCTGAAAGGATTCTTACAGCAGCTCTGTGGAGAACAATTTCTACTTGAGATCAGGTTGTGGTGTTTGAAAAGCTGCTTGAACCAGGGAGTTAAGAGTGGAGAGAGTGAGAAGTGGCTGGATTCATGTATCTATCCTGCTTAAATGGTACAATGCTAGGATTTGTATTAAGGTATCTTCCAAAAGGCAAAAGCATAGATGCCCTCATTGAAGGGCACCTGGGGATTCAGTCAGTTAAGTGTCTGCCTTCAGCTCAGGTCATGATCTTGGGGACCTGGGATCAAGTCCTGCATTGGACTTCCTGCTCAGCGAGGACCCTGCTTCTCCCTCTGCCTCTGCCTACTGCTGCCCCTGTTTGTGCTCTCTCCCTTTCTCTCTCTGTCTCTTTCTGTGTGATAATTAATTAATTAATTAATTTAAAAAAAAAAGAAGCTCTCTTTGGCATAGAGCATCCCTTTTAGATAAAAACATGAAACATCTGTTGGGGTTAGGAGGAAATACAGGAAAGACCTTGAAGCCTAGAGATGAGGTGGAGTTGTGTTGTGTCTCCTCCCAAGCAGAGACAATGAGTGAGTCATCTTCCTGCCTTGCCCTTCCTCTGAAGAGAAGAGGGAGAGAGACAGCAGAGAGAGAAGGAGACCGAGTAGACCTGGAATGTTTGCTCACCAAGCAATAAGCTCTCATCTTTTCCAAATGCTTTCATTTTCATAGGTGTGGTTCACATCCTTCCTCTAATCCTTTTGCCTGCTCTTTCATTGGATTCCCTTCCGGACATTTTCCAGAAAAGGACAGGAGCTGCAAAAGCTATGCAGACTGACTTGTAAAAGCAATCAAAGCTCAAAGAGCAACTTGCTCCACACACGGAAGTGCTGTGGCAAAGAAGATAGGGCTTGTGAAGCTAAGTCAGGAATGTGGCATCACCTCCCACAGCTTGTCGTGAGGTGAGTTGAGAGAGAACGAATAATCCAACACTTGAGGATAGAACCCTGTGTATCAGTGAGTGCGTTGGGGAGAACATGTTAGATCATGGTTTGTTATCAACAAAACTAGAAGTTAAGGGGGATACCTGGCTGGTTCAGTTGGTAGAGTGTGTAACTCATGACCCTGAGATCAGGGGTATTCCAGTCCCATGTTGGGTATAGGAATTACTTAAAAACAAAACAAAAACAATAAAGAAAAACTGGAAGGTAGGAGTTTTAATAAGAGTTTTTGTAAATCAGATTCAAAATACTAACCCTACTATGTATCTTGATGTAAATGTATGAGGGAGAAAATAATATTATTTAAATATCCTGTCTTGATAATTGGACAATACATTTGGACCACCTGGTCCATAACTTCTATAAATGAAACATAGTTGATTCATATTATTCACAGTACTTATATTCTACAAAGTTGCTGTGAACACCAAGTTATGAAATAATAGAATCATTGCCCCTAGTTACCTGTAAGTCTCATGTCAGAATATTTTCATAAACCAATCAATACATAATCTTCTCTTATATGTGTTTATCTTTAAAGACACCTAATTTAATATGTGTTGTTGATTCTTTAACATTGAAATCATGGCCAACACATCTTATCTCATATCTGAAGGAAGCCTCTCTAATACATGTATTTTCTCTGGAAGGCACTTTACATCTCTCTTGCTCTGAGGAGCACTAGATAGCACTAGGCACTGTACTTGAGAGCCACTTTATTTTATTTTATCTTATTTTTTGAGAGCCACTTTAAACAGCAAAATCCCCAACAAAAAGCACAAAAATTAAAAACAAACAAACAAGCCCCAAGAAACATAGCTCCAAATAAATCATGAAAAGGACACTTGTTTACAAAATGAAAGCTGAAACAAGAAATCATGGCATTGCCTTATTTCACCTCATATAAGAACATATACTTCAGACTATGGAGATTTCAGTTTTTCACAGCTCTGCATATGTTCATAGATAATCATGAAAATACTGTACATATTGATTTGGGGTTATAAATAAATTTTAGCAAGTGGGAATTTACAACTATGAATGTGTAAATAATCTGGGTCACTTTTACTTCTCTGGGAAGGGACTATAGTGAATCACAATTATTAGCAACACACATACACTACTTATATCCTCCTTTCTTTTTTGTATTTGGACAGAAAACTCGGGGCCTATTTAATCCTACTGTAATTATTTTACCACTACCTTTGAAACACTAAGCAGTGAATTCAGGCAGTTTTGAGTGTGAATCTTGTGTCTGCCATTTAGTTTCTCTGTAGCCATGACCACCAGTTATCTATCTGTAAAATGGGTACAATAACACATATTTCAAAAAGTTGCTATGATAATTGATTGAAGTATCTGGCATTTTTGAGTACCTGGTATGTTTTCATCAATGCCATTTATTTTAACTAAGCCCATTACATACTCAGCTTTCTTGTAGCTTCACAATCCCTCTTGATTCCTCTTTCCCTCTACTTCTAGGAAAAACCAAACAAAATAAAGGGCTATTTTTCAGTAATCACTACCCTCAGATTGTGATATGATGATCTTGTTTCTACTTTATGCATGATTATTTATATATCTATCAAGTTCTTTTGGAACATAGTAAAGAATAAATCATAAACTAAAAAAAAACAAGCAAATAAATGTAGTAATAAAGAAGTCATATTTACTTTTTCAGGCCTCAGTAGAACTGGCTTCACTGTGAGATGTTTGAAGACTAGCATTTCTCTTCTAAATACTTCTATGTTGGGCAGCCTGGGTGGCTCAGTGGTTTAGCACTGTCTTCAGCCCAGGGTGTGATCCTAGAGAACCGGAATCGAGTCGCATGTTGGGCTCCCTGGATGGAGACTGCTTATCCTTCTGCTGTGTCTCTGCCTCTCTCTCTCTGTGTCTCTCATAAATAAAAAAAAAAAAATAAAATAAAATCTTTTAAAATGAATGAATAAATAAATACTTATATGTAAGAAATATTATAAAAAGTGAACTTGTGGATAAGTGCTATGCTTAGGAGGGGATATGTGTTTAGTAATAAGCAATACAACAATAAAAGAATTGGAACTCTAAAACAGAGGTTTGTCTATTTTTATGACAATATATGAAGAAGCATTTAGAGCTTACGAAGAAGAGTTCTAATCTGACCAAACTCAAGTATTTTTCTACATTTGTAGTGTCTCAATGATGTGAGATTAGCACTGAATATAATTTTAAGAGTGTAATAATAATAATAATAATAATAATAATAATTGAATCATTGATTTATTTTGAGCATTCATTATTAAGCATTTTTCTAAAAATTCACATTATGTTACTTTTTTATCATAACAATCTACAGTGGAAGCAATTGCTATTTCTATATTTAGATGAGAAAGTAAACTTAGAAAAGTTATGGAAATAATCAAAGGTCACACAGCTCATAAATGGTGGGACTGTAATTGGAACTCAGGTTTCATCTCTCAAATTTCATTTACCTTTTCTAAACATTTACTTATTTTCAGTGACTATTTGGATTGGTGGTGAATGCTATGAAACATTTTTATCAAATTACTAGGTTTGTATACAGCCTGAAAAAGAGCAGGATCCCAAACTATCTAAAGAGGATTTTCAAAGCCTTATTTAAGAATCTTTGCTAGAAAAACAAATCGACTTCAAATATGGGGCTTTCTCTTCTGGGAAAAGCAAAGGAAAAAGGGACCACCCAAACCATGCACAGGATGATTGCTATTGCTAGATAGATCGTCAGCACAGGGGTTTTGTTAGAAGAACAACATATAATTGAGAAGATAAAACTACATTCAGATACGAAAGAATGAAAATTATCAAAACCAGAAAACTTTATATAAATAGAGTAAAGCACTTTTTCTCTTCCAGATTTTCCATCCTGACCTACAAAATATGGTTTATGTTGGAAAAAGTTTTTATCTTAGTCATTTTGGTTTCAGGGATAGGTAGAGCACATTAAAAGTCATCTCTATCATGTATTGTTTCCTTTTCAATCAACCTCAACTTTCAGTTAGTAAAAAATAAAAGAGTGCCTGTGTGAGAACACAAAAAAACAAGGAGATAAAGCTCTAAGATTCTTTTTCCTGTATAAAGAGGCTTATACAATGATTGGAGCAGACATCAGGAAATTAGACAAAATGGTAGTGTTAAATCCATTAGGCAACCTACATTCTCCAGTGAAAAACGACATAACTTTTAACAGTTTGGGTGAAAAAATTAAATATGTGGCTAGGATCTTTAATTCCTTTGTGGGTTACTCCCTCAGTAAGTATTTGCTAAAGTTTCACCATATGTACTTCCTTGGCTCACACTTCAGATCACGTGTAAAATTTATTTAACAGGCATATTCTCAAAACCATTTAAGCCATGAGAGGTCTTTTTCCATTTCCTTGGTAGGTTTTTATTCCTTGTTATTTATTTAGGATTTAAGGGAATATGTGAACACGTGTGTGTGTGTGTGTGCGCGCGCGCATGCGCGCGTGTGTGTGTGCAAAAAAGTTTTGTAGGAGATTTTAGGATTAGTTAGACAATGTAAACATTTAGTTACCAGGTTTTTGATTCCTTGGATTGAAATACTATCTTAAAGTTAAAAGAACCCCATTTATCAAAATGAAAGGAAAACATGCAGAAGAGAAATATTTCTTGTTGTTAACCAACTGAAGTGAGATTTGAAAGTTTACCTCTACATAAGGAATGAAAATCAATATCATCTATAACAACACATGCAAAGGCAAAAATTAGGTGCTTTTTTTTTTTCAGAAAGTAAAACACTTCTATTTATTTACATATTTATGTATTTATTTATTCATGAGAGACGCAGACTGAGAGAGAGAGGCAGAGACAAAGGCAGAGGGAGAAGCAGGCTCCACTCAGGGAGCCTGCTATGGGACTCAATCCCAGGACCCCAGAGCCACGACCCAAGCCAAAGGCAGACCCTCAACCACTGAGCCAACCAGGTGCCCTCTACAGGTTTTTAAATATGATGGTTAGAACAAAATGTTAGCCTTAGATGCTATGAAATTGCTTATGATGCAAAGTAGAAAAACCCCATGGGTTTACATGCATCCTGGGTCCTCTTTCTAAGGGGAATCCTCCATCCTCTGATATTGGCAGACTTCAGGGAGGACAGTAGAGGAAGCTCCTCACAGGATGCAATTTAAATGATACTCAGTGGTCCCTACCTGTTCAGATTCTTGCTTGCACAGCCTGTCATGAGACCTGACTATCATGATGAGAGAGAGATTCTTCAGCAACTAGGACAGTATGAATTGATAACCAGCTGAGAGCAAGTCCCTTTGAGAATATGCCTTAGCCACACGCAGCTGAGGAAAGTCACTCAAAGGGCAACCGTAGACAAAAGATCGAGGCTGGACAGAAAACACAAAAGGTATTTTGGACTGTTTGGTCATGTGACTCAGGGAAAACATTGAGTCTGATGTTAGTTCTCCTAAGGCAGATTCTTGGTGGAATCCATAACTGACACAGAGGAGAATCCTAGGCAGAACCCACACACTTAACTCAAGGAAAATCATCGCGGGTTCAATTCTTTGGAGCAATTCTGCTGAAAGTCTTTGTGATTTCAACACCACGTCCATATCGCATGTCGATCGGCATCTGAAAGAGGGCTAGTTGGCCAGGAGATACAGATAACCCAAGTCTAGCTCATAAACATATAATCACTCAAGTTTATTTGAGAGGAAAATGGGAATTTTATGTGATAGAAAGTCAGTCCACATACATTTAAACAATAGAAGTGAATTTATGGGCTCATATAGTTGGGAGGTCTAAAGAGCTGACTGTAGGTATGTCTCAATCTCAATGTCCAAATAAAGTCATCAGGTTCGGTGTGTCGGTCTCTTTAGTTTCTTTTCTTGCCTTCAATCTAATTTCTTTGGTTGCTAGTTCCAGAAATCACCATCTGAAGCTCAAGTTTGTAGCATCCTGATATCTAGGATTCTAGAAACCAAGACAAAGTTTTCTGTCTCTGGGTCCTTAGTGTCCTGGCCCAGGAGGATTTACATGGACACTTGTTGGTTAAACTTAATCCAACTTTAAGTTTTTGTCCCCACAGGAAATATCAACAATGTTTTAGTTTATTTTGATATTCAGAAAAGCATGGGCTGAGGAGACACTACAGAAAATTATTTTTGGCAAATGCTCAGGTCTTCAATCATGGTGACAAAAATAGCTACATGCTCATAAGAGCCATATTATCAGTGTTTCACCTGACTTGACAAGTTCTGACTGATAGACACATGATCTGGAGAATTTCCCATCTGCCTACTATGCATAAATTCCCTCTCTTTCAATCTCTAGGGGTTTCTGCTTTTAAAACAATTTTTCTTTCAAAATTAAGAGGATTTTAAAGCAAAAACAGTGGTAAGGAGCACAACTGCTCCTTTTTTTCTTCCCAATGGCTATGACAAGGGATCTAAATCTTATAAATATTTGAGAAATTTGAGTAAGTTTACTGTTCTCTTTGACTTTCCAAACTCTTTAGACAAACAAGAAAGCATGACCAAGAGAAGGAAATAGGTGGTGAAAACTGAGTTGAGAGAAAAAAAAAAAAAAAAAAAAAGCTTGACCAAGGTGCTTGTCAGTATGTGAGTACTTGAGGAAAATACATATTAAGTGACAAAGCACATAAATCAGTAAAATAACTATTGTGAAATATTTACTACCAGACTTTTAAAAAATATAGTTTTTGGAATGCATTTAATCATTTAACCATGGATTAAACTTAAAAAAAAAAAGTTGAAGGCAGGGCAGAAAAATATAACATTTGGAATTAAGAGTCTCCTGAAGGGGTGAAGAGGCATTAAAAATCTGAAATATAAATCTACTGTGAGTCAATGGAAGAAAAGAGATGAATTCTCAATAAAATGTAAAAAACACACATATACACACAACTTTTTGGGAACAAACCTATCACATAATGGAAGCATCCTGTCTGTGATGTGCTTGCTCTGAAATATGGAGGGAGAGCAGTAGTTTACCCAGACATCCAATAAGATGCAGCCCTTGTGAATGGTCCTATTTTTCCATTCATTCTTCAGCTCCATAGAACTTCACCGAATGTGCATCAACAATGCTTTAGAGGAGCTTGTGTCACTAGAATTACATTTTATTTATAATAATTGATTCTCTTTGGCTTGTGTTCCACTTTTTAAGAGCCCACAGTATAAGGATCTTGATACATGTGATCGCTATAGTCCATAATACATCTAATTATGCTGTATTTTGCAATGGTGAGTCACTTTTAATATGAACCTGTGATCTTTGTTGATATATAATGCTAGTTAATAGTATAGTGAAGCTTTGAAACAACTGAACACAAATGCCAGGTGACTTATTCACAGTCACACAAGGAGAGAATACATAATGATTTCTTAAAATTTACTCTATCTTTACAAAAATGCTAGAGGGAAATTATGGAAGCATCAATCAATTAGTGTTTATAAAGGACTTATACTGGGCTCACAGTACTCTGACAATTACTTTTCCCAAAACAATGGAAACATAAGATACGATACTTTCGAGTATGCGAAGTTTTATCATACTGTCCGTAAATGCATTTTCTTTTCACCAAAGTCACTGTCTATGAGAGGCTGGAAGAGAGGGAAACTAAGCCGGACCTTCAAGGATTTGTTGAATGTAGAGAAGCAAAACACATGGATTTCATAGAAATGAAGGCAAAATGTACGAAAATGAAGTAGTAGAAGTGGGAATGTGTGTATAAGGAAGAGGCCCAGGGTGAGAAGGAAGAGGCAGTACATGTTTTGTTTGGATGCAGCAAGCTTTCCTAGGTAACAAAGGATTAGTTTAAAGCAGGCTTTCAAATTCATCCAAGGAATTTGAAATTTCGATTTTGTATAAGAGAAAGAAAACCTTTATCTTTCTGGATAGGAGAACGATGTTTGGGCAATCATAATTGGCAATGATATTTGTTCCACGGATGGAGCAAAGTATAAAATGTCTATTAGAAGGAAGACAGAAAGTCTAAATGTAGAAGGAAGTTGAAAGATTATTATCTGCACTATTGGGGATTTGGGTCGGATGGCAGTCAGATTTAAACTGAGCATTAAACTGAACCCATGCTCTTAAGAATTTAGTTTAGTAGTATCACCTATCAAAAGGTATTTTTAAGTAAGTCTGATATGAAGAATATTCCTATGAAAACCTTGTTTTTTGATTAACTTTAATGCAATTATCGGAGCTGTGATTAAAAAGAAAAAAAAATCTTCCATGAACCTGTCTGAAATATGGGAGAGAAAAAAAAAAGGTGAATCTCTCTCTTTAGGTTCATCAGTGTGAAGTTCTTTGTATTGATTCTACTCACACCAGGGGTTTAGTCACATGCTAAATCAAGCCAAGGACTGAGGTTTAGATCATGCATTTACATTGTAGTTTATTTCCTAATTAACAAACCAGAAATTTGTTTTTAGGTGAAAATCACTGGTTTGGGGGATCTGTTTTATTTTACCCTTTGGGCTATTAACTACTGTGCTTTCTGGAGGCTTTCAATTGACCTCTCTAGACAGCTGCAACTTTTAATGCAGCTTTTTCAACCTTATTTATTTCCAAGTAGGTTTTTGTGTCCCAGAATCTTTAACATGGGAGACAACTTGATATTTCAACACTTTGACTTTTGGTGGTTAAATTTAAGCAGTATGCCACACGGGAGCAAACAAGTAACCAGAATTGTAAAGGACTTTAAACATGTAACACTTGTGGAAATAAAGACGATAATTTGGTGGTGAAACCAAAGGCAAACTACATTTCTGTCTTCATTTCCCTACTTCAAGCACACTGATTAGAACAACAACAACAAAGCCTGAATGAGATTTGCAAGATTTTAAGACTTGAGTAGGTTTGGGCCCCTTGGCATACTGCATGCAGATAATTTAGTGTTATGTGATTGCATATGTACAGCCAAATGGAAAGAAAAAACAAACTCTTTTGGGTTGTT
The DNA here is from genome assembly GCF_905146905.1 of Nyctereutes procyonoides. Taxonomy (NCBI): domain Eukaryota; kingdom Metazoa; phylum Chordata; class Mammalia; order Carnivora; family Canidae; genus Nyctereutes; species Nyctereutes procyonoides. Next base: position 15,057,500 of record NW_026575139.1, on the reverse strand, counting down.
TTGGTGAGACATTTGCAGTAATTATCCCAACAAGTTACTGACTTGAATCTTCTTGATAGGTTGTGGGAATATCATCAGATGATTATGCAATAATGAGTGTTTAAAAAAGAAATAGTCTCAAGTACTCTATTTGTAAAGAATGCTAAAACAAATTTTTAATATTGGTGTTCCTTTAGGATATTAGGTCTTGAGTAATGCTAGGAGTCACTAAAGGTATCCAAATTAAATTCACAAATAGAATGTATTCATGGAGATTTCCAGTTTTAGTCATTATTGGCAAGGATGCTTATGATACTTCAACACAATGCTATTATAAACAACCAACTTGGAAAAATACAGAAAGCCAAAACAAAACAAAATCCAAGCAAATGTGATTTTCTCTATAACATGGACTCTATCTTACTACTCCCCAGTCTTTCTATTCTGTTCTATTTCTGTTACTATTCCCACACAATTCAACTCTATCAACTAATAAGGGTGATATATCAAATGACCTTTGAATTGGCCCCAAGATTTTATGTCTTGGACTTTTGCTGTTAGCCTTTGTCCTACCGAGAAAATTTTATTCCCTCAAACAGCCTCTCAATTCTTTTTTTTTTTTTTTTTTTGGTTTGTTTGTTTTTAGTTCTCAATTAAAATATCATCTCTTCTAGGAATATTTTTAATGCTCCCATTAGAATATTATGTTCATCTGGCTTGTACTAAAACTATTTTGGTGCCTGTCTTGCATTTGCTATTAAATTATTAATAGCGATGACAGGAAGCTGCTATTGTGTTGTCGTCAACTTCATTTTTTAAAAATCTTTTGTGTTTCTGATACCTGAAAAAGAGTTCTTTGGAAATATAGGTGTTAAATAAATATTTGACAACTGGAAGTCAGCTTGACTGTAAATTGTTGATAAAACCAAGAGTGGTTCTGAACTGTTACTTAATCTAACATCATATACCCGTGTTCTTTTCTTGTGTACTGTAGTTATGAGCTAGAAATGGAGCATCTGCCAGATGTAGCGTTTGTTGTTACTTTGAAAGGCACAGCTCCAAGGCTCCCATGGTTTCTCAGTCATAGCATGCTAGTAAGAGGATATGGGGATGGACTTGTGGGTCAAACTGTCCTATACCTCTGTGCCAACTTCACTGGTTGCTAAATAAAATGACTTAACCATCTTAAGATAATTATTTTTCATATGTAAAATGGAGATTTAAAGAGTTCCTGTTTCCCAGGCTGCTCTGAAATTAAATACACACGTGCAGGCAAGTGGCTTTACACACCACTCGTCTATATCAAATGCTCCACAAGAATTCAGTTGCCTCTAAAGTTTTTCAGGGATAGCTGAATATTCAAATTCTTCCCAGCCTTACCCCTGTTTTTCAACCTTGCACACCTCTTAATTTTGGATGCATTTTGCCTTAAGATCTCAGCAATGATTTTCAAACTATCAACTTTTTTTTTTACCACGTGGGCCTAAGAAGAGGAACTCTTGTTAAATGTCATTAATTTCTTCTTTCCCTCCATAGACATTTTTAGCCCAGATCTGGGAGGTGATGACTGTGATTGAAGGAATGGCAGGTTAGGAAAACAAGATGGGGGTGGGTGATATGTTGGAAACCTACATTGATTCAAGATAAGTTGACCTTAGTTTAAATCTAATATTTTCCTTCCTAAATGATTACATATTTTCCTACTTAATAATGACCAGTGCAGAAAGGCTGAGAGACCTTTGAAGTTCAATTGATAAATTATCTCCAGACCTTGTAAAACTATCATCATCCAGCTGGCTTACTGTATATTCAAATTCAATTTGGGACAATAAGAAAATTGTAGCCATGTGTTGACTTTAGGGCTATGTGTGCGTGTGTGTGTGTGTGTACGTGTGTGCACATAGGATGCATATGCATGTATGATTGTTAGTAGCATGTATGTGTATCTGATTGGAAATATGTCCAGTTGAAACAAAACAAAACAAAAACAAAACACTGAGCCTAAAAGATGAATGCTCAACAGCAGGTTTCTATGATCCAGGAACCTATCTGACTTGAAGCTGTTAATTTTCTCTGGTATGTTCCAACACATTGCCAGGGACATATAGGATTTCTCCCTAGTCGCTGCTATTATATTCTTTCTTAGTCTGTTGCAAAGAGTGGAGGCAAAGACCACAGGATCTTTCAGCATAATTATTTCTTAGTTATTTCAGAAAAGAGACTGCATTTTTCTGTATACAGATGAGGTTTTCTTTCATCCCAGTGGCCTTCTGTCAAAGCTCTGAGAATTTCACCACGTGGTGGATCCAGCCGTCCAGCTCGAGCACACAGGCATGATGCTGTGTGTTTTTTTAATTATCTTTTATGATCTTTCTAGTCACCTTTCCCTCTCTCTATACACACACTCACACACATACACACACATACATATGTATATATCATATACAATGAAATTACTGTCTACTTTTCATAGTAAAAGCTACAGTTTGTGTTTCGCTTTTCAGTTAAAGACATTTCTTTTTCTCCCTCTTCCTAACCTCACTCTTCTGGAAATTGAAAATTTACTTCTCTGCAAAACTGCAAGTTGTGCCAAACCCCAAATAGCTCAGGGATCATAATTCAGAAGCCACTGGTTTAGTCTCTCATATGCAAAGTCTGTAGAAGTAACTATGGGCCCTGGGATAATTTTCTTAAGAACAGCCAGGAAACCTAACAGGAAGATACTGAAGTTGCCTGAAAGAACTTTCCAGAAGAGTTGTTGGGATAACTGCTTTATATTTTAAACCATATAGTAACACAGTCTGAGTCTTTTTCAGGTAGGCAAATCCTCCTTTTTCAAGAAGATAAGTGATTCCTTGGGAAATAACACTTGTTTCCCACCTTTTCTGAGGATTTAAGAGGACTGGACTGGGATTTAAAAGATTCAAATTCTAGTCCCTGCTGAAAAGTTAACTAGCTGTGACCTTGGGAAAATGGCACACCCCTTAGTCTGTTTCCTCATCTGTAATTTGAGGGCTTTGGAAGGAATGATCTCTGTGGCCTCATTTAGCTCAAAACTTTTGCGATTCTCTATGATTACTTTCCTGCACCCATTCCCTCCAAACAAAAGAGGTCAGAAGGTGTTTTGTGTGTGTGTGTGTGTGTGTGTGTGTGTGTGTTTTGCTTTGTTTGTGAATATGAGATGAGTCCTTCATTTTATTATTTCCCCACTTATAAAAATAAAAGGGAATTCCCCTGTAGTCTATAAGAAGGTCTTCTGTTGAGTACTGTGTATTACAGCCCTTTTTCCATTGTAATCCTCTAAAAATACCTGCTAATACAAAACAAGTGCAGATGGTTACATAACTTCTCCCTGATGTACAATATTCTGAGTGGTCTGCCCTCTATCCATACAATTTTCAATTGTTGGAAGAGCCAGAGTTTCAATTTGGCAGACAACCAGGGTCCGATATTGTAATGACGGTTGGTAACCTCTAGATTGTTCGTCCTGGGATGCCCATTAATCAAGTGAGAAGAAACTGTGATGAGTAACTCAATCTCCCATTCTATGTTCATAGTCTTTCTTCTCAATAGTTTCTCCTTGTGGGATAAAAGTATCTCATGCATTGTGAATATATAAATATGGACACTCCAACAAAATACTGGATTTACTCCAAGTAAATCCATAACAGGCAAAAGATTGGCCAATGAGACAGGAAACAATGCAAAAGCAAGTGCATTGGTGGAAAGAGCAGAAAGGAAAGTATGACTAAAGGGAAAAAAATACTGATTAAGCATAAAGGGTAAGAAGAAGTGTGGGGACTTGGCAAATGATGGAACATGAGACAGGAAGGAAGTAGAAGTCATGGTTGCTTCAGGGGTTTTGAAGCTGGATACCTGGGGACAGGGGATGGCATTAGCAGAGATAAGCTATGTTGGAAGAAGAGTTCGGGGGCACCCAGGTGGCTCAGTGGTTGAGGGTCTGCCTTTGGCTTAGGTCATGATCCCGAGGTCCTGGAATCAGGTCCCACATTGGGATTCCTGCAGGGAGCCTGCTTCTCCCTCTGCCTGTGTCTCTCCTCTCTCGCTGTGTCTCTCATGGATAAATAACTAAAATCTTTAAAGAAAAAAAAAGAAGAAGGGTTTAAATAGGGATATGAGGAGCCTGAGATCTTGGGAGGGTGTCTAAAGGGAGGTGTTCAGCAAACAATGAACCACGAGGGATTTAAGACCTCTCTTTCACCTGATATGCTTTAATGGTTTAATATGTGGGAGGAAAATAATTAGGAAGTTAACTTGGCATTAAGATATTGTAAATCATTTTTATCTTAAAGGCATATAGGTCTTATACTCTATTTTCAGGGAAAGTAGCTGACTCCATTAGAACTGACACTAAAGACCTCTAAACTCAAGAGGGCATTTATTAGTAACTGGTCTCCTTTATTTTATATATAATTTTAGCAGATCGACTAAGCCTAACAAGAGAGTTTCCTGCTCAAGAACTAGTTTCTATTCTACAAAATTAAATTTTGTTTCCCTAGTTTTTTATTATATGGCCCATTTGATATTGAGCAATTTAAATCTAGTTGGAGAAATTAGATACGCTGGTTGGGGAAAAAAATAGGAGCACAAAGACCAATAGGGTCCACTTGGTTTAGCAGTTGCTGGGGCCAACATTTCAATCCTATCTCAACAGACAAAATCCTAGTTTTCCTTTATGACCAGGGTCAAGAGCCGCCTCCTTAGCAAAACCTCCCCGGAATCTCTCTGGCCCTGTTCTCCATCTCTTGAGCTCCGTAGGCACCACACTTGCCCCTGACGGGGTGCATACTGTTTGCTGAAGTGGTGGCTGGTTTTCTTACCTGTCCCTGCACTGGACTGTGATCTCCTGCAGGCAAGTAACATCTCATCTCATAATCGTGATTATTACAAATGTTTGTTCAAATCCAGTGTCACATTTAGTATCTATTATACTGTAGGCCCTGAAAGATGGAATTGAATTGAAAAGATTCAAAATGGAGGGCTTGTTTTTCCTCATGAACATGTTTCTCTTTGCTGCCTTTCTTGTCTCACTGTCTTTCATCTTGGGTGCAGGATTGCTTTTTCTCTCCACATTTTGTCCTGTTTTTAATCTATCCTTCCCTTTTTTCCTTCCACCTCCATCCCCCCATCTCTCGTGATATATCTTTGCAGAGCCAAACTAAAAACTTTCCTTTTCTTTCCTTTCCTGTCTGGCTAAGATTCTGAGTATCTACTGTGTACCGGTCATAGAACTGGACATATTCATTAATTATATTTTAAACTTCATAACAATTTTACACAGTGTTTTGTTACATTTTACAGATAAGGAAAGTGAGGCCTTGAGAAGTTATCTGTGCAAGGTCGCACAGCAAGTCAGCGATAAAAGCCAGCAAAGTGGGTTCAGGACCAGTCTTAACAACTGCGCTTTGTGATATTGAAGAGAATTATGCCTCTTAACTTTGTTTAAAATGATTTATTCTCTCTACCAAATCATAAAAGAATAATGTTGTGGGCAAGTCCCAAAAGGAAATGGAAAAATAATACAGAAAGGAAAAGTGGATGAAATTTGAGGAGATTCTGAGAAAGCAATTTGAATCTTAGTTCTGATCTAGAAACCAAGGAAATCTAAACCAAGTGCTTCTGACTTCAGCATTGTTTTGCTGTGTTAACCTGCACGCAGCTGTGCTCTGTGGCATGAAATTCTGCTATAAACATTCCTCATTGTAGGGCTTCTTACATGCCTGAGGTACACCTCTCCTGTGGTTAGGCTTACATACAAACTCCACAAGCAACAATCATAAAATACCACACACACAAAGACCACGTGCTTGCACAAAACATATAGCCCTCTCGTGTTACCAGAGCTGGTTGACTGACCAACTCAACATCGCAAGGTGCTGGATTTCTCCATCATCCGACCGAGCTGCTTCAAGCATCATATAGCATTTTGTTCAAGACCATATGAAACACTCCAGCGCTGAATCTTTCTTGTGTCAGCCACAAGTGATTCAAATGAAATATATTCAAAGATTTCATATTGGATTTTTGCTGGCAAGTTGACATCCCAGATATGTGAGTGCTGCATTAAAAATAAAATTTGCATATTGTTGTGTGGAATTTGCAGAATGTACTGCTGATGGGAAGAACCTCATGTTGAGATCCCAAACCAAAGTCAAGCCTAAGTCACCAAGATACGTTCCATGAGTGAGTTCCTTAGAGTTAAGAAGAAAAAAAATGAAGTTACTGTGCTTTGTTGAGTCTCCTCACACTGTGATTGATGGAGGATTTAAGCATGAAGATACTCCTCTTCATATCCAAATCCCCATGTTACCTTATTGCAAATAGGAAGTCAAATGCTTGGGAAGCCTAGAGAAACATTGTTTCCTTCCAAATACCAGGCGGATCCTGTTCAATGTCAATGGGAACAAATTGAATTGTAGTTAACCCTCTGTCCTAAAACATATTCTTTCAATAGAAAAATGTTAATTTTGATTCAATCTGGCTGCAGTCAGATAGAGTGGCTTTGATGTGCGTCTACGTGTCTGATGATCTAAATGTCACAATACAGAAGCTTGGGGCCTGGCCTCACTTTTCAGTCTTCTGATTTTACCTTATAAATACAAAATTAGGGTGATCAGAATGAGCAGAGGGATGAAGCTTCATATGTTAAAAATGGCACAACAAAGCTGGTGTTGGTGGTCTTAAAGAGTGGACAAGGATCACGATCACATATTGCCATAAATATTTTAATAGGAATTTCAAACCTACCAAAGGAAAAGAGTATAACGAATGCTAATATTCTCACCAACACCATCTTTAACCATCAATAACGCGGGGATATGATCATTTCATCTATAATCCTACCACCTCCCTCAGCCCCACAGCATTACCTTGAGATGTGTTTCCCAGACATCATCTCATTTCATTGGTAAATATTGCAGTATGTGTCTCTAAAAGATACAATATTATAAAATTAGAAGCAATAACAGCCATTCTGTAATTTTAAATATGCAATTTTCAAATATCCCTTATTTATCTCATAGCGTTTTTGCAGCTAGTTTTCTCAAATCAGGAAGAATGCCACTTATCTCATATGTCTTTTCAGTTTTTTAATGTATAAATTGTTTCTCTGGACTTAGCTGAAGAAATCAGGTCACTTGTGATATAGAATTTCCACAATCTGGATTTTGCCAAGAATGACCAGAACACTACTTTTGACTTCCTTTGTTTTATTGCAAAAAAAAAAAAAAAAAAAAAAAAAAACACTAAAGGGTAAAAGTTGCTTCCTTTTATAAGATACATTATTTTACATGTCAAAAAATACGATTAATTCCCTCAAACCAGGTATATGTCTTATTTTTCTCCACCGTTTTCATCATTTTCCTTTACATTGATGTCTTACAACAAAAGAACATTATGGAAAAGGAGCGATGCTTTATCAGATGTATGAGGCCGAGTGAATCTTGTTCACACTGTTGCAGCTGGGAAGGAGCTTACGGAGCCATCTGTTCGGTTGCATTTGACTGTTGTTAAAAACTGAGGCTCATGGAACTCAAACAGCAATGCTTATTGTCAGACTTTGCTTTTCTGGAGGCCTAGACGTCCTTAGAGATGGTTAGGTTCCTCCAATGCTCTCCTTCGTAGAATCAAAGGTGGAGATGGGACTGTGGGCAGCATATAGAACACATGCAGAATCTGCCTTTTACTTCTCCATCAGCCAGGCTGACCTCAGTTCAGGCATATTCAGGGGCTCTTGCTCAGTTTTTATGCAGTGTAGCTGTGTGTAGTAGCAGGAACTCCAGGGCTTGGATCATGGCTTTGAGCTAAATTCCACCCCCTGGCCAATTCCTGCTGACTGTCTCTCTGAATTCCAGTTTCCTTGTCTGAGTAATCCAGGTTGTGCAGTAGATTGTGTTATATCTTAAATATAGTCCCTAAGGAATTATTGCAATTTCCAGGGTCACTGACATTAGGCTTGGCCTTGGGACTTTGTGGCGCCCCTTCTTGTGGAATGTAAAAACATTTCGTCAGAACTCAGGAGTTTGACCAATCCAATATCAGGACAGAGTTGAGTTGTGCCATGTCTGAGATGTAGTGGTTCGCCATATCTCACCTTTCTCTGTTCTTAGAAACTGCAGTATCCCAAGTGGAGCCTGCATAGCCACGACTGCTCTTCAAGGACATGCGGCGTGAACGAGAAATCAGTTTTGGTGTGGAAAGTCACTAGGATTTGAGGGTTGTCACTAGAGCATAACTGTCTATTCTGCTTGATAAATATGTTCAGGGATGCTCTATTACCCTTATATTACCCTTATAGGGTTGTAGTGAAAATCAAGTACAGACATGTAAGGGGGATGTTTTTCCTCTCTCTCTCTCTCTCTCTCTCTCTCTCTCTCTCTCTCTCTCTGTGTGTGTGTGTGTGTGTAATGGGAGGCTTTTAAGTCAATGTGAAATGTCTACTTACTCTGTACTTTATTTCTTGCACATGCATTTTATATCCTCAACCACAGTATAAGAACCTCAAGAAAACTTCAAATTATACCACATTTTGATAGTTTAGGATTTATGACCTGAACAATATTTTGTTTGCCTAGTGTTTAAAGTTAGAATTGTGTTAAGGGTGTGACTCTGACAAGTATAAGCTCTGTGAAATTAGGTAAATCACTTAATTTCTCTGAGCCTCAGTAAAATCTCTGCCTTGCCCTGCTTTTGGCAGCAAGGGCTATAACTATGTAGAAGCATTTGTTAACCCCTTAGCATCATATCAGTGTTTTTGTTTGTTTGTTTTAGTAGAGGTTTTATTTCATGTTTTAATGTCTCATAGGGTTAGGTAGTCCATCATGTTTTTCTTTTCCTTTCCTTTTCTTTTTCTTTTTCTTTTTTTTTTTTTACATGTAAGGACTTTAATTTTTATTTAATGTTTTAAGTTTTTATTTAAATTCTAGTTGGTTAGCCTACAGTATAATATTAGTTTCAGGAATAGAATCTCGTGACTTTAATTTTATATTAAAGTTATAAAATAAATATGTCTGCGGGTATAGTATATAGCATTACTATAGTCAATATTGTATTGCATATTTGGAAGCTGCGAAGACGGTTAATCTTAAAAGTCCTCATTACTAGCCAAAACATTGTAACTTTTTATGTGACAGATAGCAATTAGACTTATTGAGATGATTATTTTACAAAGTATACAAATATTGAATCAATATGTTGAGCACCTGAAACTAATATAATGTCTAGGAAGTTCAGGATATAGATAAGAGAGAGCTAAGGGAGGAGTGGGGGACAGGCTATGGCAGATCTGCTCTAGGAAGGTAAGATTTGATCAGAGACATGCAGCGGTGAATGAGCCCTGAAGATACCTGGGGAAGATCATTCCACACAGAGAGAATAGCAAGTAAAACATGAGATGATACTTGTTGTGTCTGAAGAGTATCAGGGAGACCAGATGGCTGGAGCTGAGTGAACAACGGTGGAGAGTGGTGGGGCCAGAGTTCGAAGAGGTGAGATAACCAAATGTTCCAGTTGATTGTATGCATCTGGGGTTTTAATCTGAGTGACCCGGGAAGCTACCACAGGATTTTGAGCAAAGAAATGACATGATCCAACGACTTTCTGAGATAAGATTGACATATAACATTAGTTTCAGGTGTACAACATAATGATTTGATAGTTGTATATTTTGCAAAATGACCAATAAGTGTAGATAATAAGTCTAATAGCTAGATAATAAGTCTAGTTTCCCTCTCACCATATACAAATGCATAATATGCAATACAGTATTATTGCATAAATTCACCATATGTACATTATATCCCCCATGACTTATTTATTTTATGGCTGGAAATTTATACCTCTCACCCTCCTTCTCCCATTTCATCCAACCCCTAATACCCCTGCCCTCTGGCAATCACCAATTTGTTCTCTGTGTCTATGAGTTTTGTTTGTTTATTTGTTTGCTTGTTGAGATTCCACAGATAAGTTCAATCTGTATGTTCATTGGAAAATGTCTGTTCTGATCCTCTTTTTTTAAAACCCAGTTGTTTGTTTGCTTATTTATTTATTAATTTTTGGTGTCGAGTTGCATGAGTTCTTTTTTTTTTTAATTTTTATTTATTTATGATAGTCACAGAGAGAGAGAGAGAGAGAGAGAGAGAGAGAGGCGCAGAGACATAGGCAGAGGGAGAAGCAGGCTCCATGCACCGGGAGCCCGACGTGGGATTCGATCCCGGGTCTCCAGGACCGCGCCCCGGGCCAAAGGCAGGCGCCAAACCGCTGCGCCACCCAGGGATCCCGCATGAGTTCTTGTATATTTTGGGTACTAACCCTATATGAGATTTATGTTTGAAGATATTTATCTTCTCTTATCTTCAGTAGGTGGCCTTTATATTTTGTTGGTTTCCCTTGCCGTGCAGAAACTTTTTAATTTGATGTGACCCACTTGTTTAGTTTTGCTTTTGTTGCCATTGCATTGTGTCAACTTAAGCCTTTGAAGAGATATTTCTGGCTGCTTTGTTGAGAATTGATTCCTGAGGAGCATGTGTGGAAGCAGAGAAGTGAGTGATTTGGCTTTTGCGCTAATTTGAGTGAGAAACCTTGACACTTGGACAGAAATGGTTATGGTGGAAGTTTGGGGAAATAGATTCTGGGTATATTTTGAAAGCAGAACAAATAAAATAAGCTAATGAGTTAGATGTGTGATTTAATAACAGGATGACAATTCCAAGTTTTTTTTTTTTTTTTTTTTTTTTAGCATCTAGAAGAATGGAGTTGTCACTTATTGAGCTGGGGCAGGAGGCAGGTAGAGAGTTTGGGGACATGTCTACTGTGTATCTCTAGGAGTTGGAATTTTAAAGTCATGTTCCCTGGGCACTGCCAGCTACCATGGTGTGAAGTTTCAATGGCACTTTTGCTCCATGTGAAGTTTTCTGCTTCTAATCACTCTGAGCCCTCATTTCTGAGTGACTTTTTTTTATGACCTTTATAACAAAATTTAACAACTGGTATATCCCTTGTTGGGATATATTGTTGGTATACCCAACAAATGGCTGTTGGATTTACAAAGCTATGTCAAGTTGTAAATTTCTACTTACTAATGAGCACATATTTTGTTTCCTAAGCTACATTGGGAATATCTCAAAATATGAATTCAAGACCTATAACTCTATCTCTAATTATATGTGGAATATTTCTGACCACCTAGGCTTGGCATACACATGCTATGCCTCTTTGACTTAAGCTTGTTTATGTCTGGAAAGGGTCGCATGTCTTAAAGTTATAGAAGCACAATATGGCTGTGCATCCTTCTAATATAAAATGAAGGGTCTATGGTTCAGGATAATGTTGGTTGATGAGTATTTTAAGTTATGAAACTTCCTTTTATGTTTCCCTTTTGTGATCTAATTGGGGGTTAGTGCTGGTCTATAATTAGTAATAACAATGATAGTGATCATGATCTGATCATTATTATAATGCACCATAGTGGGACCAAAGGGAGTGTTGGCACGATTACAGTATCTGTATCCTAGAGGTGCCTGCAAATTCTGAATTTTGCAGGAAAGGTCCTTTTACTTAGGGAAAAACATATCAAAAGTACATTTTGTATATGAGAGGATAAGCACCCGAATCATGCTCCAGGCCAAGGTCCTTAACAATTGTTTTTTTTCTATTTACTTAGAGCACTAATCCCCCAGTTATAGGTATTTCTACTGATCACTATTCAAGTGACACCTCCTTGGAGAGGCTTTCTTGATTGCCTTATACAAAATAATGTCCAACGTTGCTTCCCTAATCCCTTCTGTCCCATGTCCCCGACATTATTATTCTCGTAGTGGCTATAAATAATGTTATTATATACTTGTTATTTGATTTTAACTGTCTCCTTTCCTACAATATCAGTGCCATGATGATAGGGATTTTCTCTGGTTTCTGTATTGCTGTATGCTCAGTTACCAGAAAACATTTTGATATTAACTAAATATTTGTCAAATGAAGAACTAAATGAAAGGCAAAGTTCAAGATAGCAAAAGTTGAACAGAGAGTCTGTTAACTGCTTTGGAAAAAAAATCAAGTGATTCACAGGAAACTTCGCACCATGTGTTGTGCAGTGTCTGGGATGAACAAGGTCTCTGGAAGTGATTTGAATGTAACTGACCAGTTTCCTCTCTGGGAGCAGCCTAGAAGCTTGGGTTCAATTGTCTTTGGGAATGGAGGGAGTAAGAAAGGTTTCCTTTCTGGGAGTGCTGACTTCCCTAAAACAGGTAAGGAACTATGCTTCCAGTAAATATTTGGTTCATCTCTTGCAGTGACTGCCTCTAGGGTCAGCTGATTTTAGTGGCTCTCTGGTAGCCAAGATTCTCTTAAATTTAAAATCTCCCTACTCACGCAAGTGTATTTCCTCTGAGGCGTCATATTGCTTCCTATGTTAAACCTTGGCAGAATTCCTTGTAGGCTTTCCCCGAGGTAAAGCTGGATGGTCATGTGTATCTATACCTTAAGTCCATGTATTAGCCAGAGTACAGGATCAGTGGAGAGCCACAAATATTCAGTTCAGCTTGGGTGTGGCTTGAGCTGTGTGTGCCCTTGGCTCATCTCACTCTAGCTTAGCAAGATTGCAGTCTGCTTTTTCATATTCTTTCAATTCTGGACACTCATCAATGTTTTCTTGTATTCTGATTTTGCACATTCTTATTTCTATGAATCCTTATATATTTCTCTTCTCCACTTAAGTTGGTTAATGCTAATACCCCTTCATAAGAGTGGATGTAAGCAACAGGGAGCTAAGGTAGGAGATTAGTAACCCAGCGCATGGATATACCATAAATAAATGTGGTTTTCCATGTGATTCTATATAATAAACTATTGTTCACTGCACTGTTTCTTGACTCCTACTGGTCTGTTTTGGACAGGAAATGAGAGGAGATACCATGGTTTCATGTTTTGGACCACATTAGATGAGCAAGAGAAGTAGCTGCATGAAGAGTGGTGGCAGGTCAGACTGGAGTGAGATGCGTAGAAAATTAGAAAATTAGATGACACCCAAAGAATGGTGTCAAGTGGAAACAAGGTATGCAGTGATAAGGGTCCTCAGATATCTTTAGGGGAGGGTCCTGAACTCCCAGGGGACTGAGTTAGGACAGATAGGAAAACTAAGAGAAACTCAAGTTATAGTAACAATAACAAAGACTAGTTATTACTCTATTTATTATCTGTGGCAGGTACTGTACTGAATACACTTCATGAATTCTTGTATTTAATCTTCATAGTAATACTGTGGAATAAAACCCTCCTCAGTGCCTCTATTTCCATGTTAAGTAGAACTGGCTTAGTGGAAACTTGGGGATTTTTATCTACTTATTTGGTTGGCATTTCCTTGCAAGAGCTCCCCGAAGACTTACCTGGTCTTAAAAAGTGAGGAAACATCCTTATCAACTTGCCCCATAGCCACAAAAAGGTTACCTCCCAATGAGAAAACATCATTACCTTGGGTACGGGCCAAAGGCTACTGCGTCCCTCTTTGGCCACAAGGGATCCCATTTATGCTTATTTTTTTGTATGTGAAAACAATTCCATTGAAGTAAAAGCTGTAAGTTCATTTGCTTGTAGTTTGTAGTGCATTTTTTTTAGACAATTAAGGAGATGTAAAGGATCTGACAAAATTTTTGTTGTTGTTTTACTACTTAGGTACACTCTCAGATTTTCACAATGGATGTTGTACACAATCCAAGAAAGCATTTAAAACGATGAATATTCAAGTACATTAGCTTGATTGGACAGAAGACCAATACAAATTGAATAAAACTGAGACATTTGGGTCTAGAATTTGATCTCTGCTCTCATTTATATTTACATGATTTGGCGCATTTCCTTGGCATTCTCCTCACCATTGCCCAACTTTTATTTTTCCATTTTAGGATGTTTTTGTACTCTTAGTATCAGTTATTCACCATTGGTCCTATACTGTTTACTTTTTTTTTTCCTCAATTAAACATAGTACCCTGAATCATTCAAGGCCATGTGGGTGATTGAGGGGCCTAGAAATAAAATTCTTCTTCATTCATTAGTCTGTGCCCCTGGTCAATCAGGAGAAAAGTGGCTTTTCTTTCCCCTATCTTTATTCCATATTTCTTTAGTTTAGAGCCTAGTATAAATTTTAAGGGTCTATGAAATCAGCTTGGTAAGTGGAGAAAAGGTAAATGAACTTACCAGAGTTGATATGTCAGCTTTGGAAGATGCATTTCTTAGTTAAGTTCTCTCTTTCCTCAATCCCAAATATATCCCTGGAGGGATTAATCTTGGATCATGTTTGGGTGGGAGTATATTAAATGACTTCTAATGTTTCTTTTAACATTAACTTTATAGAAGTTCAGATTCTATGCTGTTCAGTGATTATCATAGGTAACACCACATGTTGTATAGGTAGACAAAAGACATTAATCTTTCACTTATACAAGTGCTGTATGGGCGTTCAGCAATCAGCCTTCTGTGTGGTGGTGGAAGGTACCAGACTCCTTCTATCTTATGACTCTCTTATTCTTTAGGGTGTCCTACTACTCTGCATTTAGGTAGAAGATAGGGGAGTGGCGTAGATATAGTAAACACCCTTTCTGCTCAAAACCTATTATCAATAACTAGTCACATGGCACATGGAGATTCCACCATTACTGGAGAACATGGTCCCTGCTAAGACAACTGCTTTCTGTCAACAATTCTACACCATACAAAGGGAATGAAAATCTTTGGACAGTTTCTTTCTATGCCACATATGAATTATGATTTGGGAATATAAAATACCAAAATTGATTTTTCATTGGCCTAGAAATAAAATTAAAGTTCAAGGAAAATTATACCTGACTCCATTTTTAATGACATGAATTCATATTAAAATCTTCCTTTAAGAAACAAAGGGAAGGGATCAAGGATTAATATGCACAATTTTCAATTGCAGAAGAGAAAAATGAACCAGGGAATTATCTCTTAAACTTTGTCACCAATTTGTAGGGTAACTTAGGTTTGACTATTTATATTCTTTGACAGCTCTTTTTAAAATTAAATATATAAACCCTATAGCTTTTCATTTGAATGTTAGAAGAGTTAAGAAATCACTTGAAGAAAAGTTGCACTAAAAAATTAAACATATTTAAAATTTTATGTATCAGGACCAATGTAGATGTATTACCTGTGCCACTACAACCAGACATTAAAGCAGCCCCTAGGATGGGCCTCAGCAAAACAAAGAAGATAGAAGGTTTGTACCATCAATGGAAAAGACTTTAAGGTCTGTTTATCCAGCAATTAAGAACTAGAACCTGCTAATCTTAGTGATGGCCATCAGTTATAACAATCGAAAACCATTTCTATTTGTTTGTTTGTTTCCTTAACTGTGGTTGCTGTTGGGGATACTGTGGGGGCATCTCAAACTCTAAAGGAGGACAGTAAGATTACTTTTAAATGTTAAACTTTTAAATCACGAATAATGTGATTTAAATTTTAAACTTTTAAATCACGAATAATTTAAAATGTAAAAAAAAAAAACATTTTAAAGAAATGGTATCCTTAAAAAAAAAGAAAAGAAAGAAATGGTATCCTTTCTGGCCCCTTGAAGTTTACTGATAATGCAAACGAATATATTAAGATGTCTAAGGAAACATACACTCAACAAAAATGAAATTGGACAGCCACGGAAGCATAGAAAAGGTTATAATACAGGCAATGTATGCAGGTCCCAACAAAGCTTTACAAGAAGGGAGGTATTTGGTAGTTTTGATGGGCAATATTTTGCCTCCAGCTGACACACTTTAATCAAACCCTTCTAGGCAGGTCAACTGAAGACTCTAGATGTGACTTCACCCTCAAACAAGAAGTATCTAAGTTAGATTTTGCTTTCTGAGTAATTTATGAGGATGCAATACACTGATCTGCTGATGTGAATATTCTAGACTTGGAGATAGTTGTATTTCTCATTATAAAATAATAGATTTTTTTTCAGAGTTATAGATTAGCCTTGGTTGATGAATGCATTCTTGGTGTGCTGAGCAAAGAGAATTCATAGGCTACAAGTTTGAGGGCCAAATACTGGTCTGAGATAAATTGACCAAGTTAAGGAATTACAAAACCCCATGTAGGCTTCCTAGGAGATGGATTATTTGCTTTTCTCAATTTTATTAAAATCTCCTCTATATCACTGCAATGGCTTAAACATTTGTAATTTTAAATTTAAAAGAATCTTAATTATCACATAATACTAAGGTCACTTTATGCAAATGAAAAAAAATAAAAGAAAAAGAAAATTTAATAATTTCAATTGGATAGATCAAGAATGCCAATACCATATGTGCAAACTTTATTCTCTATTCAGTTTTAGTCCTTAGAGAAATGTTAATTATCTCTAGTAATTATTCCGTGAATATATTTTGTAGATTATGTAAAAGGAGATAGCAGCAATAACTGTAACATTTTATCTATGTTAGTTCATAAAGAAATGTTTCCTTTCTTGCCAGTTACCTTGTTTGGTTCAAGTAGACCAACTATATTAAGTAAAGTTGCTAATTTTTAGCAAAACCATTACTGTGTCAGTGAAAGTAAACATTCTTGTAGTGGTCCTCGCTGTGTTGAAATAGAAGTGTCCCTTCTGAGTTATAATAGGATTTGATTACAGACACCTCTAGCTGACAGGGACCTCATGTGGTTTAGGGACTATATACTGGATTCTGCAGCCTGTGTGCATGTCACTGAAGAGGGTGAAAGTCTGAGCAACCACTGTGTACATTATAAAATGCCTGCACTGAGCTGAGAGCTCTCATGTCAGTGGTGAGTGTGTGCCCCAGACAGAGCATGGACCTGTGCCCCCAATCCAATTATCCTTATCATTAATGGGAATCCAATTCCCTCTAACTTTTCATCACTCCTAGTCACCTGGGAGTCCCACATAGGTTCATTTGCCAAGAATGTCAGAGTTTTTATTTTCATGCTGATGGAAATCAAACACAGTCACTATCCATTCCATCAAAAACACTAGTGAGGCCAATATCAGAACTCAGGGGGTCAAGATACCTCATGGCTCTAATTTCCATGACCTACTTTTCAAAATTCCATTTAATGTAGGGAATTCACACATGCTCTTACTATACATAGTGATACAGCCTTCAGCTGGGTGTGAAGAGTCCTGAGTTCTAGTCCTGTTGTACCTTTCTTGGATTGCCTGTAAAATTAGCTGCAAATTGATTTTTGTTTTCAAAATTTTCACTATTATGAATCCCTGGTAGTTCCCTTGCTTCACAGTCTGAATGAGTTTCTTTACCAGAATTTTTAATAGGAAGCTACGTGGGACAGGAGGGTTGGGGAAATCATATTTATTATGTGCCATACCAAACACAGTACATACCTATTAGCTATTTATATTCTCATGGCAACCCAATGATGTAGGTAAGCTTATATCCAGTTATGGAAAGCAAAACTGAGTTTTATAGGGTTCTGAAAAGCTAATAAGTAGTCCTAAGGCTTTGCAACTCTGCATTTATATTCTTTCCATGCTACAAATTTAAAAATAAACTTTTAAAGATTTGTCATAATAATTTTATATTTAATGATATAATATAGGGATTACTATGATTTAGATTCTGATCAGTGTGTGATAATAAATATCATAATGAGAAGAAGGCCTGAATGATTGTGCATGCTATAAAATAGCCTTGGTAGGTCTAGAGTTATTGGAGAAGGTGCAGATAAATGGCCTAAGGAAAGGAAGATGTTGTCATGAGTGAGGCTGGCCAAGGGTATGTCCTATTTCAAATGGAAGCATTTTACATTTTGAGTGTAAAGGAAATCAATAACGTGATCTGATCTGTGATTTAGAGGAAGTGCTGGAAACCAGAAGGCCAATAATTAGCCTTCCAAAAGTCAGGCAAAAGGTAATGAGGTTCTCAATAAATTCCCATCCTCTACAAACTTATCTGAAGGAAAACATACTCATTTAGTTAGGTATCTGAAACACTAGTGTAGCTCAAGGTTGTGGCAATTGGCTAATACTTCCTTAAAAAATCCTTTATTTTGAGATAGTAGAGATTCATAGGAAGTTGTAAAGAAATATACACAAGGTACTGTGAACCCTTCATCCAACTTCTCTATAGGTTGTAAAACTATTGGGAATCCCCTTTTGAAAGGGAAAAAAAAAACATATTTATCCAGGCTTTGCACTATATACCAGGTTGCTCATAATGCTAAAGTGCTTATGATTTTAAAATAAGCAACAATATCATAAAACAACCAGGAGAAAAAAATATATATATAGTTACAGCCTTTTGAATGACATTGTGAATGTTACACAAAAAACAAACACCATGAAGGAAAAAATAAGTTATGATACATATGTTTTTGAAATGTTCCCTGTTAAAATACAAACAATTAAGCAGCTCAAAACCTACATGTGGTACTTCAGTCTCAACTATCAGCAATCCCAAAGGCTTTGCCTCGCAGGACTCACAGGGGAACATGACACTGCACTCACCAGGCTTGTTGCACAGGCTGTGCGCTCAGTCTCTGAAAGGAGTTGCCCTCAAGGACTTATTCCCACCCACACACACTCTGGGTGACACCGTTTCTCCTAGACTTTACATTTCAGAGGCTACAAGTCAATTATTGTCCAAAACACAATCTAAACATGACAAAGATGCTATGGAGGGGAGTTTCTTCAAGTTTCTGGTGGATATTTCCAAGACAGGCAGGTCAAGGGCCACTTCTCTAAAGGAATTCTAAAGACCTGCCAGGATGAAAGGCCATAAGATATGCCAGGCAACAGGAGAACATGTGCAATGGCCCAATGATGGCAGGGATCATGGAGGAGGCCAGTGGAGGACCAGAAAAGGAGGGTCTGGAGCACAGAAAAGGAGGGTCAGTGAATTTCAGCAAGTACAAGTTAGTCCTTGGGATGTAGGTAGTGGCCGAATCATGTAGCTGAAGGGGGAGCAATTATACATATTTAGAGAGGGTAGATAATAAAAACCCCAATATTTCCCAGCAGGTAAGAAATTAGTATCTATTTTGAATGACCATTGCCTGTAGTCTAAAAACTATTAAAGAATAAAGCAGTCAGATCCATGTGCATCATCCATAATATGTTTCAGACTCTGGTTGCTCTGGATCCCAAGTCTGAATGATAGATTTGGTTAATTTACTGTATAATCAAGTTTGAGATGTAACTTGTTATACAAAGGCAGATCAGTTTTTGTCAATTCCTTGAAGAGAATCAATTATGGATTCTCTAGCAATCTTAGAGTAAAAAAATCTCTCTCTCTCTCTCTCTCTCTCTCTCTCTCTCTCTCTCTCTCTCGGCTTGCCATGTGTGGCCCTAATAATCTGATCCCTGTTTACTGCCCTTGAATCCTAAGAACTGAATGTTTTCTGAGTGTGCCAGCCTTCCTTTTAGATAGAGCACTGAGCTTTTGTGCATGTCTTTCATCTCCCTCTGCCTTGTCCTCCTAAGAAATACTTAGCTACTCTTCAGCTTAAGTAAATCTACTCTCAGAAACTTTTCGATAATCCCCTTTCACCTTGACAGCAAAGCTATGGTCTTATTTTCTTTCTTTAGACATTGCATATTAATCATTAAAGAAATTCTCTCTCCAAGTCTGCAATAGCATAGGAAGGATGTAGTTTTTATACATGTAGTTTTTTTGTATGTATTTCTGTATCTGTACATAGCATGATGGCTGCCACATATTTTGAATGAATGAATCATCTGTGCATTTACTTAAAAAATTGTTTTCATTATTACCAATTCAACTGATCCCGGTTTTTGTACTATAGGAAATAGAGAAGTTCTGATCGATGTACTATGGATCATTTTTGAATGACTGACTACATGTAAGCCTCTCTTAATCACTTTATTCTTAAACTATTTGTATGGGCACTGTGTTTGATTCACATGGTCAGATTTAAACTTTTGAAGGAAAAAAAAAGACACATATTTGCCTCCTCTCTGAACTCCCAGGTAGCACCAACCATATATTATCACATATAGTTTTTATTCTGCAAATTATTTATTTGTTTTGAAACACACACACATGCAAACACAAGGACAGAGATTTAAGAGTGGGGTTTTTGCATTCAATATTTAACAAAATTCTTCTTATATCTCTCGCTCATGGGGTTGAGTCTCCACATGAGCATTTTCTTCTATTCCCCTTTTCTTCTATTCCCATTTTCTTCTATTTCCATGAAATGGAAATTTAACTCAGATTTTGTTCTTGACATCCCTACGTAGGCTGTTCTTAATAAATGCAGTTGTTATTTCTAAGCCGGTTGTTGTAATTATATTTTTGTTGGCCTTCCTCATTATATTTCTTCTCCAGATGGTCCACAATTTAGGTTTTTGGCTTCCCTCCTAATATCAACCTATAGGAATATTACGCCATCTTCTTTTAAAAACAAATCTCAATTGGTTTCTTATTTGCCAATGGCTAGACCTTTGAAAGTCCTCATCCTGGGGCCTTTCGTATCTCAATGATTTCATTATGGAAGAGAGCCCCGTGGGAGATCCTGTTTTTCATTTCAGTCTGAAGAACGTTCTGGCAAAACTCTGATACCAGGGATTAGATTTTGACATCCTTACTTTTATATATAACATTATAAAAGCATTCTCTTCTAAAATTCTGCGGAATTGAAACTCATGAACTACCTGACTCATGACCACATTAACTGGAAAACAAGGCCATTTTTTATAAAACAAAAAAGAATAGTGTTATGCAAGTTTACAGCTCAAATGCAAAGGCATTTTGAATATGCATCTAGATTGTAAAGGGGATCATATCGACACTTATTTGTTTAATTCAAGAAAGGGCAAAATTGGTATATAAATTCTTGGACCTTCAGTTTCCTTTAAAAAAAGTAGAAAAAATAATAATTTTCCAATGAAGATGAA
Source organism: Nyctereutes procyonoides (assembly GCF_905146905.1). Classification (NCBI taxonomy): domain Eukaryota; kingdom Metazoa; phylum Chordata; class Mammalia; order Carnivora; family Canidae; genus Nyctereutes; species Nyctereutes procyonoides. The sequence goes on along the minus strand of NW_026575139.1, from coordinate 15,036,601 downwards.
ATAAGTTAATTTATGTAAAGTGCTTAGAAAAGTGCCTAACTATAATAATAATAATAATAATAATAATAATAATAATATCAATAAATGTTAACTACTATTAGTTGTAGTAGCAGTTTGTATTGATATACTCTACTAGCTAGCATTGAAGATTAGTCGTGGACACAAAACTATTAATTGTTTTACCTATAACTGTTGGGATTTGCATATTTTTCTTCCCCTCTTTTACTTTTTTCTGCCCCCTTTTTAAAAGATAAATGAATAGTAAGAACTGAAATCATATGCAGTTGTTGTTTTTAATAGGGCCAACTAATTTAACTTATTTCATAGACAGAACTGGTTCGGATTTAAGTTCCACTCTGGAAAAGCATTTCAAATACTAAGAATGTAAAAGTGAGAGAATAACCAGGACTTAACTGAAGATTCCTGACAGGAGAAAGAATTGACAGAGTGAAATAAGGAAAGTTCCTGTGGCTTTTTATGGGGGAAGGCACATGAAAAAATCTGGGACAGGGATTTCTTGTCATTGTTAATAACATCTTGACTCTTTGTGATTTCACTGTAGAAGCAGCTGGTCTTCATGGCTAAGGCAATTTCCAGTCACTCAAAGAGATGATTCTGTTTGAATTGTCACACAGGTAGATGGCAGAGTCATTTTGTGTAACAGAATCTACTGTAGGTAAGTATAATGGTGAATATGGCAGGCCCACTCCAGTCCTATTTACCAGTGTATATCCAGACACTAGCATGGTGCCTGGCCCATATATTGAGCTGGTACTCAATACTTGTGGAATGAAGAGGTAAAAGCATGGGTATAAAAAAGGAGCAAATGTCATATAATTCTAAATATTTACACATTTCATAAATTAAAAATGGTAAATATGTAGATAAATATGTAGATTCCAAAACTTAACTAACTTACCTGGGAACTTAAAAAATCCTGGTGCTCAGGACACCTGGATAGCTCAGTGCTTGGGCATCTGCCTTTGGCTCAGGTCATGATCTCGGGGTCCTGGGATGGAGTCTTGCATTCGGCTTCCCCAGGGAGCCTGCTTCTCCTTCTGCCTATGTCTCTGCCTCTCTCTCTGTGCCTCTCACGAATAAAAAATAAAATCTTTAAAAAATAAAATCCTAGTACTCAAGCTACACCCTAGACAAATTAAATCAGAATCTCTAACAGTGGGATCCAGGCATCAACACTATTTTTTTTCATAATCTTTCCAAGTGCTTCTACCAGGCAGCTTATGTTGATAAGCACTGACCTAGACCCAAAACAATGGAACACAATAAATGTGATGCAAAAGAATTACTGATAAAAAGGAAAAAAAAATGCCTCATGGATTAAAACAATTTTTACATTTATTTAACAAACATGCAGTGATAGCTATGGTATATAAAGATTTATAAGATAGATATTCTATGCTCAAGTAGCTTACAGTCTTACAAAATAGACACTCATATTCCAGGGCACAAAGTCTTATAAAGAGTCACAGATAAAGTACATTGGAAGTTATTAGGACAAGGACATTACTTTCAATTAGAGATCCTGGAAAAGGTTTCCCAAAAAAGGGGCAACTGAATAACTTATGAGTACAAATAGGACATACAGGAAATGTGTTTATTCTTTTTTAAAAAAATTTGTTTAAATATCAATAACTGTTATAAGGTAGTACAGTATGGATGCCATTTTAGATATATCATTATCCAATGAGATTTTCATGTAAAGATATAAAAATAGTAACAGCATTAGAAGTAAGACTATTCAGAAATAGTTGAAGATGGATTTGGTTTCAAGTTACTTCACCAAGTACTTGAATGTCTAAATTATTAACCTCCATTTTTTTGGAAGGATAACAATTACTTAAAAAGCCATATATTGAATCTTAACTCACTCCAGTAGGTCAAATTATCAAACTTACAGTACTGAAGTTAGTTTGCTGTTAGCACCAATACTATAGGACCTGCTTTGTGCTGTGTATTTAGGAGCAGCCTAACTTATGACCTTCAATGTCTATATAATGCATCCTGCTTTGCTTTCTCTAGCATTTTCTATTCTAACAGATTTAGCAATAATAATAAGTCAAACACACATGTATAAGTTTTGAATAGAGGTCAATCTATTTTCACCCACTTACCCTTTCCACACAAGTACATTCACATACCTCTCACCCTTAATGCCCTTGTCTTAGCCATACCTTCTAATTTCTACTTTAAGAAAAGAAACACAGGATATTACTATTTTGGCTCAATAAGGCTTCAGGACTTATTCATTCACATTCCTGCTTCTTTCATTCACTCAAGAAATAGTTACTGAGCCATATTATGCTACACAGCTTCTCAGACACTGAAAATAGAATAGGATATAAAACAGAAAGAAAAAAATATCTACTCAATGTATTGTATATTATAGTGAGAGATAAAGACAATAAACAAAGTGAATTATTACAATATGAAATATTTGTGATGTTAAATGTGCTAAAGAGAAAAATAAGACAGGAGATAAAAAGTATTAGTGGGGTTGATGTTACCAAGACGGTGGCATAAGAAAACCCAGCCTCTGTCCCTCCACAAAGATCAATGATTAGACAACTATTCATAACAAAAACAGCTGTTGGAGAGCTCTGGAGTCTACTTAGGAAACTTCAGCAACACAGTGGTAAAAAAAATAAACAGAGACTAAATGTACAAAAAGAGAAGTAAGGCAGCTTCATTTTACCTGCACTATTCCATCCTCCGAGCTGGCATTGTTCAGTGCCAAAAGGGATCCACCAAGCTAGAAAGAGTTCTCCTTGCTGGGAAAGAAAGTTTAGGGAGAGTAACCAGCTTACTCAGTTTTGGGGGGAGATTGTATCAAGGTCCCACTTCAATTTCATTCCACTCAGACCATCAAATCTGAGACATACAGAGACAGGAAAAAGGACTGTCCTTTCTCTGTCCTTCCTAGAGATAGGAAAAAGGAAGAAAAGCAAGGACTACCAGGAGCAGCCACACAGCAGGAGTGATGGCAATTTCCAGAGACCTGCATGGCAAACAAACCCAACTGCTTTCTTTACTGAAGGAACCCATGGCCAGTACATTGCTGGGTACCCCCTCCAGAATTCATCAGCTTTCTATTTGATACCAGGTGCCTGAGCCCCTTCTCCTCAACACCCTGATCTGAGCCTATGAGCCCTGCAGCAGCAGCCAACCCAGGCCTCTGTGGCTGCATGAGAGCAAGATGTCAGTATAGACTCCTGGAGCTGACCCTCACTGCTATACACCTGCTTGTGGCTAGCTCTTCCAGATGTGCATTTGCATGCTGCTGGCCTGACACCTGTTACCAGCTTCCATCATGTAAGCATACCTGAGGGGAGACCACACAGCCACAAGAAAGCATACCTGACAGCCATGGCCCCACAGGTTTTTGCGGGCATGAATGAGGCCCTATCTACTCCTATCTACTAGCACTGTCCTGCATCACTGTGCTAACCTGCAGTTAGTCCCTCTAGTTGAACACCTGCATGTCTACAGCCCAAACCCTGTCACATATTTCCACTGTCATGTGCCAAAGATAAGACTCAACCACCATGGTAGTATGTGTTGATAGCCAGAGCCCCTGCAGCTACCAGTGTGTCTGCAGTTGGCTATGGCTCTTGTTTTCTGCCCTGATCCTTGTTTACAGCTGGCCCTGTAGTTGGCTCCCAGTTGAGCGTAAAATTACACAGGCTCCTGTAGTTGGCTCCCAGTTGAGCGTAAAAATACCAAACTCTACTTACCACTGCTTTCTGCCCTGGTTTCTAGCTATTGGACCTGGAGATACTGCTAAGGATACCAGCAGCCCTTGCAGACTCCTTTGTAAATCCCCTACAAGCATTCAAAAAGGATTGTAGAGTTGTTGATGCTGTGGACACCAATGGCAAAAAACAAAGAGGCATCGCACCTCAAGGGACCACCCCATACCTTCACATTGGTGTCCTGCATCGTTAAACCAGAGATCATGACACACTTTATTGTGCCCCTACCTACAGGTGAAAGTCTTCCCTTACTAAAACTAGTCCATCAATTCTGGAAGAAGTGAATCCTTCATCCAATGTGTTGACACCTATGAAAACCTATAAGGGTAACAAAGAATCAGGAAAATCTGACTCTACTGAAGAGGTCAGTAAACCTTAGATAAGTGGCCCCAAAGAAAAGTAGAATTAGGAATTACCTAAGAAATAATTTAAAATAATTGTTCTAAAGAATGTCATAGAGCTAGAAGAAGACACAGATAAATGATTTAATGATTTCAGGAAAATAATATAAAAACAAAAGAAGTTCAATAAACAAGGAAACATAAATCATAGAAAACAACCAAACAAATTCTGGAGCTAAAAACAAAAACAGTGGCTAAGGGCACCTGGGTGGCTCAGTTAGGTAGATGTCTGCCTTTGGCTCAAGTTTGATTCCAAGGTCCTGGGGTGAACCCCACATTGGACTCCCTGCTCCACAGGGAGCCTGATTCTCCCTCTCTATCTGCTGCTTCCCCTGCTTGTGTTCTCTCTCGCAAATAAATAAATAAGATCTTAAAAAAATGAAAACAATGACTGAACTGAAGAATTCAATAGAGACTTAACAGTAGACTTAAACAAGCAGAAAAAAGAATAAGTCAATTGAAAGAGAGATCAATGAAATGATCCAATTGGAGAAACAAAAAGAAAAAAAAAAGATTGGAAAACAGTGGGGGAAAAAAACTCAACCTGATCTTTGGGATATCATCAAAAGGACCAATTTGCAAATTATGGGAGTCCCCAAAGATATGGAGAAGGGGCAAAAGGCTTATTTAAAGAAATACTGAAGGGATCCCTGGTTGGCTCAGTGGTTTAGCGCCTGTCTTCAGCCCAGGGCATGATCCTAGGGTCCAGGAATCAAGTCTTACATTGGGCTCCCTGCATGGAGCCTGCTTCCCCCTATGTCTGTGTCTCTGCCTCTCTCTCTCTCTCTCTCTCTCTCTCTGTGTGTGTGTGTGTGTGTCTCATGAATAAATAAAAATAAAAGTTTAAAAAATAAAAAAATAAAGAAATACTGATATAGAACTTCCCAAATCAGGATAAGATTTCAATATCCAAGTTTATAAAACTCATAGGTCACTAAGCAAAATCAACTTAAACAGATTTCCTCCAAGATATATTATAGTAAAACTATCAAAAATCAAAGATGAAGAGAGAATCCTAAAAACAATAATAGAATACAGCTTGTAAGTCCTAAGGGAACCTCTGTAAGGCTATGAACAAGATTATCAGAAGAAACCTTACAGAAGGAGCAAATGGGATGATATATTGAAAGTGCAGAAAACAAAAGCAAAAGAAAACTGCCAACCAAGAATACTTTACACAGCAAAGCTGTCCTTCAGAAATGAAGGAGAGATAAGGACTTTCTCACACAAATAAAAGCTAAAGGAATTTATCATCAGTAGACTTGCCTTATAAGAAATATTGAAAGGAATTTTTCAAGCTGAAATAAAAGATGCTGATCTGTAACAGGAAAACATATGAAAAGTATTCAACACATTGGCAAAAATAAGTATATAGTCAGACTCAGAATACTTTAATAATGCAATATAGTGGAGTGCTAACCACTTAATTCTAGTATAAAGGTTAAAGGACAAGCATATAAAAAAACTATAGCTACTATATTTTGTTAATGAATACACAATATAAAAAGAAATAAGGCCATCTGAGTGGTTCAGTCAGTTAAACGTCTGCCTTTGCTTGGGTCATAATCCCAGAGTCCTGGGATCAAGCCCTCCATTGGACTCCCTGCTCAGTGGACATCCTGCTTCTCCCTCTCCCTCTGATTCTCTCTCTGCTTGTGCTCTTTTCTCTCTGTGTGTGTCAAATAAATAAAATCTTTAAAAATAAATAAAAATAAAAAGATAAATTATGACATCAAAAACATAACAGTGAAGGAGTAAAGGGTAATATTTTCATATGTGATTAGAGATAAGTGTTATCAGCATGAAATGGACTATTATATTTATAAGATGTTTTATGTATGCCTCAGGGTAACTACAGAACACAAAGCTACTACAGTCACAAAAAATAGAGAAGAGGATCAAAGCATACCATTGTAAAACGTTTTCAATTCACAAAAGTGGGGAGCAAAAGAGGGGGAAAAAAAGGAACAAAAGAACAATCAAGCATCCAGAAGACAATAGTGTGTCATTATTAAGTCCTTACCTATCAATAATTATTCCAAATATGAATGAATTGAGTTTTCCAATCAAAAGACATTGAGTGGCATCAAACTAAAAAGCTTTTGAACAGTCAAGGAAACCATCAATAAAACAAGAAGGCAACTTACTGATTGGGAGAAGATACTTGCAAATTATATATTCAGTAAGGGGCTAATATCCAAAATATGTAAAGAACTTATACAACTCAATAACAAAAAAAAAACAAATAATTCAATTAAAAATGTGACGAGGATCTGAATAGATGTTTTTCCAAAGAAAACTTATGAGAATGACTAAAATCTAAAATACAAGAAAAAAGTGGCAAAAAGGATATGGTGAAAGATGAACTCTTGTACCCTATTGGTGGGAATGCAAACCAGTGGAGCCACTGTGGAAAGCAGTATGGAGGTTCCTAAAAAAATTAAAAATAGAATTTCCAGTCACTCCACTACCAGGTATTTACCAAAGAATATGAAAACACTAAAGTGAAAAGATATATGTACTATTGTGCTTACTGCAGTATTATTTCCAGTAACCCAATTAAGGAAGCAGCCCAAGTGTCCATGAATGGATAAAGAAGATGTGGCATATATATATATATATATATATATATATATATATATATATATAACTCAACTATAGAAAAAATAAAATGGAATACTACTCAGCTATAGAAAAAAATGGAATCTTGCCATTTGCAGCACTGTGGATTGGTCTAGAGAGTATAGGGGATTAGACAGCCAGAGAGCCAAATACAATATGAATTCACTCGTATATGGAATTTAAGAAACAAATGAACAAAGAAAAAGAAACAACATAAAAAAACAGACTCTTAATTATAGAGAACAAACTGATGGTTCCCAGAGGGCAGGTGGGTGGGAGAATGAATACACTTATGATAAGCACTGAGAAATGTACAGAATTGTTGAATCACAATATTGTACATTTGAAACTAATATAACACTATATGTTAACTATACTGCAATGAAAATTAAAATTAAAAACAAAACAAACAAAACAAAAGGCTAAAACCAGAAAAACCATATGAGCCATTAATTCCACTTCTGAGTATTCATCCAAAGAAAACAAGATACACTGATTTAAAAAGATATACACACCCTACATTTATTGTAGCATTACTTATGATAGCCAAGTTATGGGAGCAACAAAAGTATCCATCAATAGATGAATGAATAAAGAAAATGTTACATATATATATGTTACATATACATATATATATATATATAACTCAGCCATAAAAAAAGAATGAAATCTTGCCATTTATGACAACATGGATGGACTTAGAAGGAATCATGCTAAGTGAAATAAATCAGACAGAAAAAGACAAATACAATATGTGTGGATTCTAAAAAATAAAACAAATAAAAACTAGAAATAGAGTCATAAAATACAGAGAACAAACTGGTAGTTGCCAAAGGGGAGGGGAGTGGAGGCTGGGAAGAATAGGTGAAGGAAATTAGGAGGTACAGATTCTCACTTATAAAATGAATGAGTTCTAGCGATGAAAATTACACAATAGGGAATATAGTCTATAATACTGTAATAACTTTCTAACATGCCATAAGGTAACTATACTTATCTTGCTGATTGTTTTAAAGTGTATATAATTGTCAAATCACTATGTTATACACCTTAAACAAATATACTATTGTATAACTATATTTCAATAAGAAAAAAGGCAGAGTGACAGGATAGCTTAAAACAAAACAAAGCAAATGACCCAAGTATATGCTATGTACAAGAGACTACAGCTTAACAGGCACATAGTGGCTCAAAGTGAGGGAATAGAAAATGGTATTCCATGTAAAGTGAAAACCAAGGTAGCAAGGGTAGCTATACTTATATCAGCAGAAATAGACTTGAAGCCAAAATGGTAAGACAAAGAACATTGTTATAGGATGATAAGAAGACACAATTATCATAAATATATATGCACTCTGCATTGGAGCTCTAAATGTAGTAAGTAAATACTAAAAGAGCTAAAGGGAGAAATAAGCAAAAATCCAATAACAGTAGAGGTCTTGAGTACCCTACTTCTAAGAATGGATAGATCTAAACAGAAAACTGGCAAGGAAGGGCACCTGGGTGGCTAAGTCGGGTTCAACAGCTGCTTTAGGTTCAAGTCGTAATCCCAGGGTCTTGAGATCAAGTGCCCCATTGGGCTTCCTGCTCAGCAGGGAATCTGGTTGTCCCTCTGCCCCACCCCTGCTCATGCCCTTTCTCAAATAAATAAATAAAATCTTTAAAAAATATATTTTATTTATTTAGTCATGAGAGTCAGAGAGAGAGACAGAGAGAGAGAGAGAGAGAGAGAGAGAGGCAGAGACACAGGCAGAGGGAGAAGCAGGGTCCGTGCAGGGAGCTTGATGCGGGACTTGTTCCTGGGATCCCAGCATCACAACCTGAGTTGAATGCTGATGCTCAACCACTGAGCCGCCCAGATACCCAAATAAAAGAAATCTTTAAAAAAAAGAAAATTCACAAGGAAATGTTGGAATGGATCCATTTTTTAGACCAACTGGACCTAACAGACATATACAGAGCATTCCATCCAACAATAACACCATACACATTCTTCTCAAGCACAAATGGATACTTCTCCAGGATAGATCATATGATAGTTCACAGAACAAATCTTAGGAAATTAAAAAAAAAAACTTAAAATCACAATAAATATTTTTAACCATAGTGGCATGAAATTAGAAACCAATAATGAGGAAAGCTGAAAGATTTACAAATATGTGGAAATTAACACATTCCTGGAGAACCAATAGGTCAAAGAATAAACTTAAAGTGAAATTTAAAAAAAAATCTTGAAATAAAGGAAAAAGGAAACACAACATATCAAAACCTATGGGATGCTGCAAAATCAGTTCTAGGAGTGAAGCTTAAAGACTTCAAGTAAACAACCTAACTTTATATCTCATAGAACTAGAAAAAGAACAAGGCAGCCTGGGTGGCTCAGTGGTTTAGTGCCACCTTCAGCCCAGGGCCTGATCCTGGAGACCCAGGATTGAGTCCCACATAAGGCTCCCTGCAGACCAGGAAAATAACAGAAAATATCAATGAAACTGAGGGCTGTCTTTTTTTTAATATAAACAAAATTGATAAACCTTTATCTAGACTAATAAATAAAAAAGAAAGAGGACTCAAAGAAATAAATTTGGAAATTAAAGAGGAGACATTATAACTGATACCATAGAAATACAAAAGATCTTAAAAGCCTACATGAGAAAGTATATACTAACAAATTGGATAACCTAGATACTTAAATGTTCTAAATTCCTATAAGCAATATAACCTACCAAAACTGATTCAGGAAGAAACAGAATATCTGAACAAACCAATTACTGGTAAAGAGATTATATCAGTAATCAAAAGCCTCCCCATAAAGAAAAGCCCAGGACCAGATAGTTTCACTGGTTGAATTCTACCAAATATTTAAGTAATTAACAACAATATTTCTCAAATGCTTCTAAAAAATTAAGGAGGAAAGAACATTCACAAACTCATTTTATGAAGTCAGTATTACCCTGATATGCAAGCCAAATATGGACACTCCAAAAAAAAAAATTCCACAGTATGTTAAAGGGTCATACAACATGATCGAGTGTTTTGCCCTTGCAATGTAAGGATGTTTGAACATACAGAAATTAATAAATGTGATATAGTCAATTAATATAATGAAAGATAAAAAATATGATCATTTCAATAGATGCGAAAAAATGATGAAATACATTATTTCATGATGAAGACGCTTAGCAAATTGGGTAAAGAGGGAATGCACCTCGACATAATAGAGGCCATAAATGACAAGCTCACAGCTAACATAATAGTAAATGATGAAATGTTGAAAGCTTCTCCTAAGAGATCACGAACAAGATAAAGGTGCCAACTCTCACCAGTCTTATTCAACATAGTGCTGGCAATTTTAGCCAGAGCAATCAGGCAAGAAAATGAAAAGGCATCAAAATCAGAAAGGAAGTAGAAAAATTTTCTTTGTTGCAGATGATAGGCTCTTTTATGTAGAAAATCCGAAAGATTCCACCAAAAAACTGTTAGAACTAATTGATGAATTCTGTAAATTTTCAGCATATAAAATCAACATGCAGAAACAATTACATTTGTATGCACTAACAATGAAATATTTGAAAAAAGAATATTATTGAACCTCAATAAAGAAGGAGATTCTGACTTTTCATCAACATGGATAGACATTGAGAGCATTATGTTAAGTAAAATAAGCCAATCAGACAGAGACAAATACTGTATGAAATTGCTTATTTGTGGAGTCTAAAAAGAGCCAAACTCATAGAAACAGAGAGTAGAATGATGATTACTAGAGAATGGGGAGTGGGAGAAATAGGGATGTGTTGAAAGGATACAAACATCCAATTTTAAAATGAATGAGTTCTGGGGATCTGATGTATAGCATTGCAATTATAGTTAATAAAACTATTATATACTTGAAAGCTGAGAGAAGAAATCTTAAAAGTTCTAGCTTTAGAAAAAGAAAATGTTATCATGAAAAGGAAATGCGACATGTTGGAGATATTAGCTAATCTGATGATAGTCATTTTGTGATATATAAGCGTATATTAATTAAAGTGTTTTACACCTTAAAAATATAAAATATTGTATGTCAATTACATCTCAGTAAAGCTAGAGTAGAGTATTTGAGGGGGAATGTGAGTGGTCATTGCAAAAGAAGCCAAAGAAGACTTCACTGGGGAAAAAATTATGCTGAGTGAAGTAAGTCAATTGGAGAAGGACAAACAGTGTATGTTCTCATTCATTTGGGGAATATGAATAATAGTGAAAGGGAACATAAGGGAAGGGAGAAGAAATGTGTGGGAAATATCAGAAAGGGAGACAGAACATAAAGACTCCTAACTCTGGGAAACGAACTAGGGGTGGTGGAAGGGGAGGAGGGCGGGGGGTGGGGGGGTGAATGGGTGACGGGCACTGAGGGGGACACTAGACGGGATGAGCACTGGGTGTTATTCTGTATGTTGGTAAATTGAACACCAATAAAAATCAATTTATTAAAAAACGATATGGTAGTAAAAATATGAATAAAACTAGGGAATAAGGAATGTAGATATTTGAGGAATGAGAATTCCTGACAGAGATAATAACAAGTGCAAACGTCCTAAGGCAGGGGTGTGCTAGAGTTTTTAAAGACGGGGGGGGGGGGGGGTCTGTGTTGCCACGGCATTGAGTAAGGAAAAGAATAGTAGGAGTTGTGTCAGAGAACTAGAAGTGAGAAGTTGGCTCATCATGTGAACTCTACAAACCATTGTAAAGAATTGTGGTTTCTATGCTGTGGAAGTGATAAACCTTGGGAACTTTTGGTTTGTGTTTATCTTTCCTCCTTGGAAAATCATTATTGTAATTATTAGCACCATAGTTAAGTCTTGCTTGTATTTATACTCCATGTAACTGGAATTATGTAGGGTTTGCTCTTTTGTTTCTTGCTTCTTTTTTTTTTGTTTTTGTTTTTGAGTTTTTTTGTTTTTATTTTTTATTTTTGTTTCTTGCTTCTTTTGCTCATTATGATATTTGTTACATCTCTCCATAATACTGTATGCAGTTGTAGTTCATGCATTTGCATTACCTTATAGTATTACACTAAATTGATATCATTTTTGTATCCATTATATAGATGTTTGAGGAGGTTGCACTTTGGAAATATTGTGAATATGTGCTATTATGAACATTATTTTGGAGAACACTTTTTTGTGTACTTTATAGATAGCAGGAGTTGACTCTCTGGTTCAGGTGTTCTGGGCATAGTTAGCATTCATAGCACATGCAGTTCAGTGGTGCCAAAGCAATACTTGGGAAGTCCAAACTTTGAGATGAGCCTGGGCAGGTTGACAGTGCACAGAGATGGAGACAGTGACTATGACACATTAGGAACAAGGTAGTCTGATTTCCTACATAGTGGATGAACTAAGAAAGGTTTTACAAAGTGAATGACATAAACAGATTATGTTTAAATAGATAAATCTGGCAGTTATGTGAAGGAAATTTAAAAGGAAGAAGCAGTTAGGACACAACTCTAGTTGTCTAGAGAAGAAAGGTAGTAGAGACAGGGAAGAGAGAAGAGCTTCAAGAAAAAACTTTGGGGTCTTGGCAATTGATGGATGATGCAGAAGGGTAAGGAGAGAGTGGCCAAAGACCCCCTGCACAGCAGCTGGAGCAACTATGTAGCTTCAGAGGTTTAAAATAGGAGACTAGGGATGCCTGGGTGGCTCAGCGGTTGAGCATCTGCCTTTGGCTCAGGGCGTGATCCTGGAGACCCAGGATTGAGTCCCACATTGGGGTCCCTGCATGGAGCCTGTTTCTCCCTCTGCCTGTGTGTCTCTCCCTCTCCCTCTGTGTCTCTCATTAATAAATAAGTAAAATCTTTTAAAAAATTTAAAAATCTGGGATCCCTGGGTGGCGCAGCGGTTTGGCGCCTGCCTTTGGCCCAGGGCGCGATCCTGGAGATCCGGGACCGGGATCGGGTCCCACATCGGGCTCCCGGTGCATGGAGCCTGCTTCTCCCTCTGCCTGTGTCTCTGCCTCTCTCTCACTGTATCTCTCATGAATAAATAAACAAAATCTTAAAAAAAAAAAAATTTAAAAATCAAAAAAAAAAATAAAACAGGAGACTAGAATGGAAGTATAATTTCAGGGAGAAATTAATGAGTGTACTATTAGACATGTTGAGTTTTAGATGTTAGATGAACATCACAGAAGTCTGGCAGGTATTTCGATATCAAAGGTTGAAGTTGAATCCCTGGTCTGGCTGGGGGTAGATATTTTAGAATCATTAGTATAGGTTTGTTTCAGAAACCATGATGGTACAGAAGTGACTTGAAAGAGCCTACAGAATCCAAAGAGCAAAAGGGTGAGGGTAGAAACCTAAGATACCAAAGCATTTACTGGAGTCAATGGTGGTTGGCAGTCAGGCATCCACAAAGGCAGAGAGACAGCTGTAGGGAGGAGGCAAGGCGAGAAGCCCAAAGTTTAAAAGGAATGAACCTGTTGACAAATGAAGCAGAGAATGGATCCGTGAAAGATAGGGACTGCGAAATAGCCATTGGTTTTGACAGCTAGGGAGTTATTGCTGCCTTTAGTGACAGCAATTTTGCTTGTGTTGTGGGGGCAGAAACCAGCTTCAAGATCGAAAGCGTGGAAGTGGTTAAGCTGGAAAGTAGAATTGAATAAAGTCTGTCCTTTATAAGAAAGGATGGCCAGGTTGGGGGTGGAGGGATGCAACTAGGAGAAATGGGATCAAGAAATAATTGTTTTGTTATTCATTATTTTTTTCTTTTAGTCTTAGGGTGAAGGACAGGAGGGTGTTTTAAAATATGAACAGAAGGAGTGAACCAGTATCATATAAGAAACTAAAAATACAGGGAAAATAGTGAGAAGGTTTGGAGAAATAGTCCTCAAAAATCCAGGGTTGCCTGGGTGCCTCAGTCAATTAAGTGTCTGACTTTTGATCTCAGCTCAGGTGTGGATCTCAGGATTTTGAGTTCAAGCCCTGCACTGGCCTCCACACTGTCGGTATTTAGCTTTTTCCTTTTACTACGGTCTCCATCAACCTCATTTTCATATGAGGCCAACTTCACTTGTGTGTGTATGTATATATATTACCTGTCCTGGCCCACATTATGCTACATAATGGTAACAATGTTAGCCATAAAAAAACATGTTTTATACGTTCAAGTCAAAAGTATATACTCAACGTAGAGAGGGGAAACTGAGTCTGAGAGTGCTATAAATAAATTGCCTAGGGCAATATTGGATGAACAGCTACAGGATTTAAATCCAGCTCTGTCTAGATCCAAAGTCTATGCACTTCCTACTGAATTAGGCTGACTTGACTCCCATAATATTTGTATATAAATTTACGGGTCATCTTGATAAGGATCTGGCAGTGACCAGCCCCTTCCTGAGCTGTTGAAGGAGGTAAAGCTTGCTGTACCATCTGCTTTTACATCCTGAGGGTAAAGAGTGAGTTATCTGTAATGCTAATTGTCCCTTATTTCACTAAAGCAGATACAACTTTAAAAAAAATCAAAGGATAGTTCTTCTGTCCCTTCCAACCATCCATAGCAAACTATTTGATGCATGACTTTTCCGATCCTTCCTTATTACTAGTTATTAAAGAGAAAGGCATTAAGATTGGCTATTTAGGGTGGCTTTCTAAACAAAGGACGCTACCAGCCTTAAGATATAATAAAGCATTGTATTACTTTTATGGCCTTAGTTTATTTGAGTTTGGCTTGGCTGGATTTTAGCTAATATACTTTGCAAACAATCTGTATTTTAAGTAAGTACCTTTTAAATTTCACTGCTGCTTCTTTATAGAGGCATTTGGAAGAGCAAAAGGAGGACTCTCTAAGTATGAATCATGTCTTTGGAGAGGTTGGTCTTGGACACAGGCAAATTGTACATACTGTAATGAATGGCCCTCCCTTGGGGGTACAGCCATATTTTACCAAAGATGCTCCTGTGAAAATTCATGGGCCAAATGCACTCTCTTTGGGAAAGGAAGTAATGTTTGGGAGATCCAAGCTTTAATTATTGATTATTCTTCTTGAGTAGCAGATACAGAAACCCTCATAACATAAGGCATGACCGGGTAAGTGGGTGGACATAGGTGGCCTTCATGACTCTAAACAGCTTGATGATGGAATCTATTTAAGTTTCAACCTTTCTAATTCACTTTTAGAGCATACTTATTATTTTAAAAGAATGAAGCTTGCTGAGTAAAATATTGTTCACCTGTGCCTATGATGTTTCCTTAAAAAAAGCATAGCCCTACATCACACTTTGATATTTTAGGTGAAGGAATGCATTAAGAACATTTGCTTGCTCCTATCCTTAACTGACATTTGAGTTGTCAGATTGAATTGTATAAATAGTTTGTATAATTGTCGACTGAATTGTACTAATACAATTGCTTTGAATTGCATTATTATTATCATTATTTTAATTTTCTCTTAATTGACTAAATTTAAAAAATATTTGGTGCCAGCGATCCCTGGGTGGCTCAGCGGTTTACTGTTACCTTCAGTACAGCACGTGGTCCTGGAGACCAGGGATCGAGTCCCACGTCCCGCTCCCTGCATGGAGCCTGCCTTGTACCCATCTCTCTCTGCCTATCTCTCTCTCTCTCTCTCTGAGTCTCATGAATAAATAAATAAAACCTTAAAAAATATTTAGTGCCTATTCTTTGCTAGGCCTTAATATGCAGTTTTGAATTGAATACATTGAAATCCTTATTTTGTGAATTCAGCATTATTGTTGGGAATAAGCTTGAACAAAATAATTATAAAAAAAATATATGATATTGAAATTATAAACAGTGTGCGGAGGCACAAAGAGCCAGGAGAAAGTGTAGTGGGGGAAGATGTAATTTTTATTTGTAAAGATGTCCTTGGGGAAGTTGGTGTTTAGTAGAAGGAAAGTAGGAGTAGGAGGTAATGAGCTCAAGAGTAACCATGAGAATTTTCTGGGTCATGCCACTGAACATAAAACTCAGGTGGGTCACATTTTATTGAAATGAAGCTGTGTGTTTTGAGTTATTTTAGTCTATGGTTGAAGGAGGTTGATGTAAGACCATCAGCATTATTTGAAGATATGATTACGTGCCAGAGACTTTCCACGTACTGTCCTGTTTACTACTCACTATAGGCCACTAATACTGATGTTATTATCCTATTTTGAATGCAAAGCAAACAAACAAAAACTGAGGTTCAGGCTGAATAAATAGATTATTTAAGGCAATGTCTTTAGAAAGTGAGTGTTTGGGAATGCCAACAAATTCTTTTCATCACCAGTATGGTTCAAAGTGTATTCTGGTAAGACTTAACTCCAAGAGAGTACTATTATGCATAGATACACACACACACACATACACATGCACACACAAGACAAGGTCATACACACACATGCATACACAAAAACATCTCAGATTTCTTGTTTAAATACATTTGGAAATTTTAAGGTAAGGAATGCTAGCCCAGCTTATAGTACAGACAGTGGGCACTGTGATTGTCCAAGAAGGGTACTGAGACCCTAGAGGGTCGATAAACAGCACCTCACTTTTCAATTCCAGTGCAAAATGAATTAAAAGATAAACATAAGGGTCAGACAGATGGCAAACAAAATACCGGCTTTGCTAACTAAAAAGCTAAATTGGAGGATCTGGCTTTAGATGTGTCCCCCTGCTGCCCTTGTTAAACTTCATGTCAGAATTAGATTTATCCAGCCAGTCCCTGGCAAGGTTGGATGGCAAGTAGGCCACACCTACAGCACCTGGCTTATTTAGAGACCAAGACCCAAATGGACCCTTCCTGCAAAGATGCACGTATGAAAATAAGAGAGACAGAGTGGTTAATTTGGGCATCATTAGCTCCTTTTCCAAAAAACATTAATCAGAAAAGTAATTCTTTCCCAGGAGACTAAGCTGGCAGAGAGAGGGTAGGAGAATTTTTCCAAAGGAAGTTTTTCCGTGTGGAAGTAGGAAGGCCAAGGGGAATGAATTTCTCTACTTACAAGAAATTGACAGTGTTCCCTTGATTTTTAAAATATATTTTATTTTTTAGAGCAGTTTTAGTTTCACAGCAAAATTGAGTGGAAACTACAAAGAGTTCCCACACACCCTTAGGGGACAGATATTTTTCCTCATATTTCATGGTAAAACAACATCTGAGCACTTAACTCTATGCTATGAACTTTCTATGCATTAATGTTCACAACAAACTTATGATGGAGATACTGTTATTATTTTTTAAATATTTATTTATTTATTTATTTATTTATTTATTTATTTATTTATGAAAGACAGAGAATGAACATGAGTGGAAGGCAGTGGTGGAGGGAGAGGGAGCCTGACACAGGACTCGATACGAGGACCCTGACTTGAACCGAAGGCAGACACTTAATTGACTGAGCCAACCAGGTGCCTCAGTGGAGCTACTATGATTAATCCTACTGTTCAGATAAGAAATCTGAGGCATAAGGAAGGTAGCATTCAGGGGAAGACAGGGAAAAGGGGCAGAATCAGGAATTCATCCGCAGTGGATCCAATCTCCAGAGGCTACACTCTTGTCAATGCTCTATTTTGCCTTTTATCTGTATTTTAACACATTATAATCTCTAGTCTTGATGAAATTTTTTTTGTCATTAATATTCTATGGTTTAAAGAATCTATAACTGTAAAGAGACACCTGCTACCCAGGCAACATTAACCTGAACCCAGATAGACATTCACCAGGAAGGGTCTCAATGGATATCACCCCAGATTTTGTATGATGTTATCCTCTTTTGAAGACTATGTCTGTCACCCTTGTTAAAGCACTTTAGGATGCATTCTAGAGGTCTAAGCAGAGCAAATGCTGGCCCTGACTTCTCCATTGCTCATCTGTGCTTTTTCAGTGGTTTCTCATATTTTTAATCTGATCCTTTTGAAATTGGTGATGGCAGCCTTGCCCAAAATAAGAAGAAAAAAAAAAAGAGATCATTTTGTAGCACAGGTTGTTAAATTATTGCCCATCCATTTTCTCTAGGAAACTTAATTAATTATTGAGTAAACATGGCTTCCTATTGATTCTGTGTTGATTACTTTCTGATATGAAAAATGGAACTATGCCATAATGTCATTTGAGCACAGCAGATTGAAGGCTCTATTGTGGAACAAATGGAATAAAGGATATTGGCATTTCTGTAGAAGGCGGAGAGGGCATCTGTATCCAGGTGAAGGAGACTATTTTTCTACAATCTTAAAAATAAATGGAGTATGGTAGGAAAAGTCATATTAGCGACAAGGTTTGGATTACACAGAAGACTTCATTAGTCACTGATCTTCCCAGAGAGAGCACAGGGCCCCTCAAACATTAATAAAGTCTACTTAAAATAAAATGACGACTTCGAATCAGCTCTAAATGCTCCAAGCACCCTCTGGTTTTCAAATTAAAGGAAGGAAAGAGTAATAACAAATGTTTATCCTTATGCAGATTAAACAAACTCTCAGAAATTCATCTAGTACAGCATCTCCCCACCTAGAATCGGTGCTTGTGTATGTGTGCAAAGAAGCTTTGTACCACAATCACTATAATGAAAGGAGGCTTTATACCACAATCATTATAAGGAGTACCAGAAAGAAAACGTGCTTATTTGGATTATCAATAATCCAAAATCCGTGAGTTCATTTTAATACACTTTTAGGATATTTTCTTAAATTTTTATACAGAACACTGCATTTACCTCTAAAAAGACAATGGCCCCTAAACTTATTTTTGAGGCCAAGCCTGAAAATGGAAGAAAAAGAGCCTCAGATGGCTCTTATGGAAATACATGTTGGGTATTTAGTTATAAATCCTGTGAAAATGCTTGGATTCATTTTCCCAAGAGAGAATGGATTGGCAGTTTTATTTTATGCTTTATTGAAATTAAAATGTCAGGAAAAAGTTTGAAATGTTCTTGCTGAAACTTTATTTCTTTTAAGAACTCTACAGCAGACTTGTTTCCAAAGGATTATTGCTGAAACTTCATGGTTCATATAAAGTGAAGGGGATTTAAGAATTAAAGAAATTCTTCTCCAGCTAAAATGTGCTTTATACCAAATTCCAGACACACATACATGTGTTTTTCTATATATTTTCCACAATCATAAGATTTTCAGGTTGAATATTGAAGAGTTGTTATTAAATTCAAAGCTTGATTTAGGATGAATAACCCGTGAACTCTAGATTGTAGAATCTTAAAAAGGCACTATTATTTGGAATGGAAACTAAGCAAGTTTCCTTCTCTGAAAGTATAATTGTTTTGTAGATGTAGCAGTAAAACCTCGATATGTATGTAATTTCATTGAAACTACATAGACACAAAAGCCAACAAACTGTATATCAAGCATAATAATGATATTAAAATAGAGAGTACTAGTCTTAATAATTTAAGATGTGTAAATTCACATTGATATGATGATTCTTTTTTAATGGGCTTATATTCACTCTTTTTCCAGCTTTTTATTTACTGTTAATTTTGCTCCCCTTTTTTTAAAGCAGTGAATAGAACATGCCTTAGTATTTTTAATATGGACCAGAGTTCCCAGCTTTACTTTTCCTTCAAACCCATTATTTCTGTACTATGTAATTTTATAATGCATTTGGTTAGTGTGAACTTTTGACAGTTCAAAAGCCAAAATGTCCTTTCTTTTTATTTAGATCCTGTCTCTCCCTTCCTTTGATTTGAAAAATAAAGTGGTTCAGATATCTCCAGCTTACTTGTTAGATAATAATTCCTTATTTTCCTTTTTCCTTTTTGAACCTTATTCTATTGGATCTGTGAGAAATGGTTTCTGCAGACAACCCTCTTAAAAGACAATCCATAGTAAGTTGTTGTTGAACAGTTACTCATGTGACCTAAGTCCTTTGAGTTTCTCAGGGGCACTAGCATTGGTTCTATGAACATGCTAACAGGTACATTTACTCACTAATCTATAACGACACTATTATTTAGCATGAAACAGACACTCTTGAATAATTGAAGTCAATAAAGATGATATATTTCTGATTTTTTAAAAAAGATTTTATTTATTTATTCAAGAAAGACACACACACACACACACACACACACACACACACACACACAGAGGCAGAGATACAGGCAGAGAGAGAAGCAGTCTCCATGCAGGGAGCCTGACGTGGGACTCCATCCCGGGTCTCCAGGATCAGGCCCTGGGCCGAAGGCGGCACTAAACCACAAGTCACCTGGGCTGCCCTATATTTCTGATTTTTAAAAAATATTGATTTGGTATATATCTGGAGAGAGAAATTTGAAACAATTATTCAGATGAGTAGAATAATTAGAGGCCATAAATAAAAATGATCGTTATTTTAAGAGTAAAATATCATTTAATGATTGGAGAAATTTAACCTTGACCAAATTTGCTCAAAGACTCATGAATGAATTACCTGAAATGTACCACATGCAATGAAATGTGAATAAGTACCATTTAAAAGCTGACAGTGTTAGCAATAGAGGATGAAGTCTACAGATCTGTTCTTTCGTCGTTCCTGGTAAAGGATGGAACAAGGTAAACTAACCCTGCTTCCCCTAACAGCCCTCGAATGTTTCAAGAAAAACTGAAGCAATGACTCCGTGTTCATGAAGCCATTTGAGACACTGAGATTCTGGTTTAACAAAAGCTAGTGTCTTTACTATTAATTAATAAAATGGAGATGCAGTCATGGATAATGACCATTCTTTATTCTTTTAATACACTTCTTTGTACAATCCCAGACAACAGTCTGTGGTAGCAACAGTTCCAGTCAGCCAGGAGGACACAAAGGCAGGACACAGGGTCTTAGTCCCCGGTAGTCCAGGTCCAGCTTGGGTCCCTGGCTGACAGAAGTGGGTTTCTGGATTGTTATACACAACGTAAAAGATGTTACTCAATTTCATGGTAATGAGGAATTAACTTGGATTACAATAGGAACGTGATGTACATTTTTGGGTTTATGATTCCACATTTGTGATTTTGAAATAATAAATTTTAGCTTCATCTACTTAACAGGATTTTTAATGACTATAAAATCAAATAATAGAATGGAATGTATTTTGTGAGATTTAAAAGAGCCATAAAAGGCATATTATTATCTTGGTATAATTAGTACATTCCAAATAGACTTGTAAGCCATCCCTAATATGTGCTGCCTTTAAATTCCAGGAAGAAAGGACACTGATTTTGTTATTTTGACATGTCTATAATAATCAATTCTTATCCTCGAATTTGTTTTTATTGATTCAATGGAACACATGGCAGAAAAATGCATACCCTTTTATTTATGATCACATTATGCATACACATTAGCAAGTCTTTAAAACAATGAGTTTTGAAAAAATATGGTGGCATTGGTGGAGTGGTATAAGTAAGGAATGTGTATCTTCTTGTTTTTGGAAAGGAGGACTAACTCCCAGGCTTCATTACCTCAATAAATCATTATGTCCTTGAAAATGAAGAAAAAAAAAAGTTGGAACCTAGACTGTTTTGAACTGAAAGCTGGTAGGTGAAGGTGACCATTTCAAAGCTATATTTTGCTCTTCTCATCCTTTACTTTTGGGTGGGTCAGGGAGGTATTTCAACTGCAGTGCTGGCATTTAGCTGTAGTTACAATGAATTGCAGCCATGATTGCAATTGTTTTGTGATGCCTGTGGTGTCATTACGAAGATGCGATTACCAATTGCTATATGAAATTAGTTATGCATGAAATGAATAGGAAGCATAAATACTAGGAGGGAGAGTCTGAGCACAGACTTCATCCTCATTGTCTTCCAGATCCACTGATGCTTATGCATAATGTGGTCATAAAACTTTAATTTATTTCAGAGTCATAGGACTAGAAGGGATCTTTAAAGGTCAACTAGGACATCCCCCTGTTTCCAGGGCCTTGAGCAAACCTAAAAAGATAATGAATGAACCCTTTTTTCCCCCAGGAACAGATTAAAAACCTTCTAATGAGTGTAAGTTGAAATAAGGCAAGGTGTAGTAGGAAGAGGAGTTTCTTATTGGTCAATGAATATAATGCATTTTTATATGTATTATGCACCAAATTAATGCAGAGATGTATCTATTGGCTCTTAAATATTTTAATATCAGAATTCGATTTCAGCATAAAGCTTTAGGAAATTGTCATTTTGTGTTAGGTTTCTTTTTAAGGAATGGCATATTCATGAAATTTTGTACTAATTGAAATTCCTCAATCGAAAAGTTAAAAGCTCAATGGAAATAGCTCTAAAGGAACATACTACACACATACACACACACTCTTCACATATTCCAATGTAGTGAATCACTCTATAAAGTGAGGCAATTCTAGATTTTTATATATTGCATTCTCTTTAAATAAGATATACCTGTAGATTGTTTTTAATATGAAATAATTCTATTAATATTCTATTTAGGTAAAAAACCCAAACCAAAAACATTTCCATTTTTACTTCTTAGATACTTATTATGGAATCCAAAAGAAATGGTTAATAATTTGGTGTGAAAGAAGCAATTATGTTCCATATTTTATCACCCCAGTTGTGTAGGTTAACATAAAAGTGAACTAAATCTCTTTGAATCCCAAATGTAAGATGATATTCACCAAAGCCCAAAATCTTTGAAATCATAGGATGATCTTTCTTTTCTCGTGTAGGAAGAGTGGCTTCCTGTGATGGAGCAAACATTGGGCTACTACAGCTCGCTGGCCTGCACCATGTGTCAGCAATGCTAACAGACATTGGCAGGTCAAATACTCTCTTTTGGACTAACTTTTTTTCTGGAAAAAATGGGGGGGGCATAATTCTCTCTTCTACTGTTGTGAGGATTAAATAAAATAGCACACATAGTTTTCTTTGCAAATCACTGAACACAGAACAGTGGGTTGCAAATGTTAGTTCACTGTCCTACTTTCTCATTTAAAATGAAGGGATAGGGCAGCCCCGGTGGCACAGCGGTTTAGCGCCGCCTGCAGCCCAGGGCGTGATCCTGGAGACCCGGGATCGAGTCCCACTTCAGGCTCTCTGTATGGTGCCTGCTTCTCCCTCTGCCTGTGTCTCTTCCTCTCTCTCTCTGTCTCTATAAATAAGTAAATAAATAAATAAATAAATAAATAAATAAATAAATAAATAAATAAAATCTTTAAAAATATATATTAAAAAAATAAAATGAAGGGATACAGGGTCACCTGGATGCTCAGTGGTTCAACCTCTGGCTTCGGCTCAGGTGGTGATCCCCAGGGTCCTGGGATCCTGTCCCGCATCAGGCCCCTGTAGGGAGCCTAATTCTCCCTCTGCCTGTGTCTCTGCCTCTCTCTGTGTCTCTCGTGAATAAATAAATAAAATCCATAAATAAATAAATAAATAAATAAATAAATAAATAAATAAATAAAATGAAGGGCTACAGAGGACACTGACATACAGATTCTTTATTATTATCTGACCTCATGTAAAGAGGGAAACAAGATCAAAGAAAGAGGTGTAGAGACACACATGTGACCCAGTGCCTCAGCTTATGAGATTATTGTAGTAACATAAATGTTTGAAACAGAGTATTATGTAAGAGAGAATTCTTTTTATGCCTCTATGATTATGTGTTTTTTTTAAAAGAGTTTATTTGTTCATGACAGAGAGAGCGAGGCAGAGACACAGGCAGAGGGAGAAGCAGGCTCCACGCAAAGAGCCCAATGTGGGACTTGATCCCTGAACTCCAGGATCACGACCTGAGCTGAAGGCAGATGCTCAACTGCTGAGCCACCCAGGAGTCCCTGAAAGTTACATTTGGTTTTAGTGACCCAGAATATTAATATAATTTATATCGAACACCGATTCATAAAGTGTGGCCAGTATTTAATCTTTTTCTATGGCATATTGTTCTCTTCCTCCACTGCCTTTTCTGTATAGAAGCTAAATTCTCATCCAGGATATATAGCTTCCAAGTTGTAGAGGCTTTAACCTTAATATTCAAACTTACCTTATTTTTTCATTAATAATTCTAAGACTCTCAAAGAACTCTTCCAGCCACAGAAATATGTAACTTTCTTCTATTTCTTACTAATGTGGGAAATCATAGTATTGACCTTTATTTTGAGGAATTTGGCCACGTTATTTTGACACTTGAACTGTCAAATGATTGACATGGCTTCCGCTGTACTCTCTTCCCTGCTTTGCTGTCCTGGGAATATATAGATGCTGCTGATATAACAAATAATCTGCAGGATCTGTGGAACTAATCTTCATGCAAACCAAAGGAAAAATGGTTAGGAAGCCTTGGAGGCAGACTAAATGAAAGGATAGTAAAAGGTGATCAGCAACTAACTAGAGTAAGGAAAAGAAATTAATGGAATAGAAATTAGTCCTGAGGCATCTACATATTGGGACCAGGATACACTTGTAACAAGCATATTCCTTAAGCCAAACTTTCTCCTGGGCTGATAAGCCATGCTAAGTAGAATGGGGAACAACTGGATGGTTGGAAGCAGAGAAGTGGCATGATTTGACCTACCTTTTAAAAGGGTCACTCTGGGGGCTCCTGGGTGGCTCGGTCAGTTAAGCGTCTGCCTTTGGCTCCTGTTATGATCCCAGGGTCCTAGGCTCCAGCCTAGTTTTGGGCTCCCTACTCAGTGGGGGTCTGCTTGCCCTTCCCTCCCTTACTCCTCCCTTCCCCCACCACTCATGCATGTGAACTCTCTCTCTCTCAAATAAAATATTAAAATAAATAAATAAATAAATAAATAAATAAATAGGTCACTCTACCACAGGATTGAGACTAGACAGAAAAGGGGAGAGGTAGATGCAGGGAGACAAATTAGGAGGCCATCGCAGCTCACACGTGAGAGACTATCATCGTTGGGATCAGGGTGTTGCAAAGGAGGTGGTAATCGGTGCCTGGATAATAAAGAAGTTCCCCATTTATCTGAGGTTCCACTTTTCATGGTTTCAGCTGCCAGTGCGTCAACTGTGATTTGAAAATTTAAGTGGAAAATTCCAGAAACAAACAATACATTTTAATTCGTGTATTACTTTGAGTAGCATGATGAATTTCTGTCCTGCCCAAAGCGTGAATCATCCAGCTGACCAGCTAGTACCTTAGTTGTCTGTCTTGATTATTGGATCAACTGTCACAGTATCTCAGTGCTTGTGTTCAAGTAACCCTTATTTTACTTATTAATAAAGGCCCCAAAATGGCAGAGTAATGATGCTGCAATTAAGATATGCCACAAAAAAAGCCCTAAAGTGCTTCCTTAAAGTGAAAAAGTGAAACTTCTCACATTATTAAGAAAAGAAAGAAAAATATCATAGGCTGAGATAGCTAAGATCAATGGTAACTTTTATTACAGTATTTTGTTATAATTATTCTATTTTATTATTAGCTATGGTTAATCTTTTTCTGTGCCTAATTTATAAATTAAACTTGATCATCACTATGTACGTATAGGAGAAAACATAGTATATACCAGGTTCTGTATTATCTTCAGTTTCAGGCATCCACTGGGGTCTTGGAACATATCCTCTGCAGGTAGATACAACTCCAATATATATTTTGGGGTTTTGACCAACAAGATTTGCTATGTATTGAATATAGATGTGAAAGAAAGGAAGGGATGAGGCATGGAGGGTCCCACGTGTTAGGGCTTGAACAGATAGATGAGTGAACAGAAGTACCCTTTGTTTAAAGAGGCAACAGATAGGAGTACACAACTGGAAAGGGAATCAAGAGTTGTGTGAAGGCTGGGTGTTATACATATGCACTGAATTATACTGTGTTATACTGATAACACTGAATTTTAGGCCTGAAACCAGTTTTACTATACATGTTAACTAACTAGAATTTAAATAAAAACTAAAAAAAAAAAAAAAAAGTATGCAGGACTTGTTCAGACCTCCCAGAATCTCAGAGTCAGTTTGAGATGCCATCTGGACGTTCAAATAAAGATATCATGGAGACAGAAGAGTATAAGCCAATGTTCAGAGGAGAGGCCTGGGAGGAAGGTAAATATTCAGAAGTCATCAAGGCATTGATGGCATTGAGGTGCCTTGGGAGGCTCAGTTAGTTAAGTGTCTGACTTTGGCTCAGGTCATGAGGCTCCCTGCTCAGTGAGGAGCCTACTTCTCCTTCACCCTCTGCCTCTTTCCCTTGCTTCTGCTCTCTCGGTCTTGCTCTCAGATAAATAAATAAAATTTTAAAAGCAATGATATTGATGGCCTTTAAAGCCACAAGACCATGTGAGATTACCCCGGAAGTCAGTACAAAAGAGCTATATTCTCAGGACACAGTTCTGAGTCATGTTAACATTTAGACATCAAGAAATTATTGAATCTAGCAAAGGAGATAGAAGATGAGAGAATTCAGAGGAGAACTAGGAATGAATGGTGTTCAAGAAGTTGGGTGGAGAAAGCATTTTAAAAAGAAGTAGATGGCAGACTATTACATGGCTGATGGACAGGCTGATGTGAGAGCTGGAAACTCCAAAAATGAACAATTTGGATAGCACCAGTGACTGAAATTAAACCAAGAAAAAAGGGGGGGGGGATGAAAACCTAATTGAATATTATTGAGAGTTCAGGAGGTGATGCATTGGAGATGATGATAAAATATTTTGAAATGTGTTGCTATGAAGTGGAGGTGGAGGGACACAGTGGGAATAGCTGATCGATTGTAATGAATAGAATAAAAAATTACCTCCTCCCGGGGATGGGGAGTTGGTGGGAGATGCAACCTACTTGAAGTGTTCAAATATGACTTTACCTCATTAAGTCTTTTTCAATGAACACAATTTGCAATTTATTTTCAATCATAAGAAGTTGTACAAAAAAAAGAAGTTGTACATATTTTTGTATTTTGATTTGAGACACCATAGTTTAAGGTTGGGAGCTGCTTTAAATATATCTAATCTTCAAAAATGCAAAAATGAGGCAAGCTAATTTTAAATCTGCTGCTCACAATCCTCCCAGAATCTCAGAACCTGCACTCAAATGAAAATCTAGCCTTTTTTTTTTCTCTAGTCAAGTAATCAGGTGTGGTTTTCAATGTCACAGTTTTAAATTTGGGGCTAGAAGAATGAATGTTTAAGTGCTTTCCTTCATTAAGGCAAAAATAAACTGAAGCTACTTGAGTAGGAGTCTTGTGTATTCTTTATTTCTGCTTTAAACTTTGTTTTATATGTATGTGTATTAATGTAGAGTCAGATCTATCATCTATCTATATCTATCATCTATCTATCTATCTATCTATCTATCATCTATCTATCTATTATCTATCTATCTATCATCTATCCATCTATATCTACCATCTGTGAAACCCCCTGTACACCACTTACAGCAAGTTTTGACTTTTTCTGGCCCCCCTCCCTTGTCATTATCAGACTATCTCTTTCTTAAGAAAGTTTTTGAATAAATAGTTCTAATGCCACACTTAAAACTATCTTAAAATGCATGATTGCTTTCACTGAATTGCCTTTAAGACATGAAATTACCTCCAAACCATCAGCATTTTTGCCCTTATATGTCTCCACACTGAGTGACACTTGTTCTGGAAGGTAAATAAGTCTTCTGTCCTTAACACATGCCTAATTTATTAAAATGTAGCCTAAAGTTTGTGAGCTAATATAAGATGCAGTAGGTGTGTAAAGATATTGCAGCATTCCATAGAAAAGTGGATGCTGAGTTTTATGTGGTTTGCTGTCTCTCACTTACAAATGACTTCAATTGTTCTTTCTTTTTCCTTTTTTTAAATAAATTTACTTTTTATTGGTGTTCAATTTGCCAACATACAGAATAACACCCAGTGCTCATCCCATCAAGTGCCCCCCTCAGTGCCCCCTTCAGTGCCCGTCACCCATTCACCCCCACCCCCCCGCCCTCCTCCCCTTCCACCACCCCTAGTTTGTTTCCCAGAGTTAGGAGTCTTTATGTTCTGTCTCCCTTTCTGATATCTCCCACACATTTCTTCTCCCTTCCCTTATATTCCCTTTCACTATTATTCATATTCCCCAAATGAATGAGAACATACACTGTTTGTCCTTCTCCGATTGACTTACTTCACTCAGCATAATACCCTCCAGTTCCATCCACGTTGAAGCAAATGGTGGGTATTTGTCGTTTCTAATGGCTGAGTAATATTCCATTGTATACATAGACCACATCTTCTTTATCCATCATCTTTCGATGGACACCGAGGCTCCTTCAACAGTTTGGCTACTGTGGACATTGCTGCTATAAACATCTGGGTGCAGGTGTCCCGGTGTTTCATTGCATCTGAATCTTTGGGGTAAATCCCTAACAGTGCAATTGCTGGGTCGTAGGGCAGGTCTATTTTTAACTCTTTTAGGAACCTCCACACAGTTTTCCAGAGTGGCTGCACCAGTTCACATTCCCACCAACAGTGCATCCTCTCCTTTCCCTCCCCCCTTTTTCTCCGCATCCTCTCCAACATTTGTGGTTTCCTGCCTTGTTAATTTTCCCCATTCTCACCGGTGTGAGGTGGTATCTCATTGTGGTTTTGATTTGTATTTCCCTGATGCCAAGTGATGCAGAGCATTTTCTCATGTGCATGTTGGCCATGTCTATGTCTTCCTCTGTGAGATTTCTCTTCATGTCTTTTGCCCATTTCATGATTGGATTGTTTGTTTCTTTGGTGTTGAGTTTAATAAGTTCTTTATATATCTTGGAAACTAGCATAAGATACCTAGGAATAAACCTAACCAAGGAGGTAAAGGATCTATACCCTAAAAACTATAGAACACTTTTGAAAGAAATTGAGGAAGACACAAAGAGATGGAAAAATATTCCAAGCTCATGGACTGGCAGAATTAATATTGTGAAAATGTCAATGTTACCCAGGGCAATTTACACATTTAATGCAATCCCTATCAAAATACCATGGACTTTCTTCAGAGAGTTAGAACAAATTATTTTAAGATTTGTGTGGAATCAGAAAAGACCCCGAATAGCCAGGGGAATTCTAAAAAAGAAAACCGTATCTGGGGGCATCACAATGCCAGATTTCAGGTTGTACTACAAAGCTGTGGTCATCAAGACAGTGTGGTACTGGCACAAAAACAGACACAGATCAATGGAACAGAATAGAGAACCCAGAAGTGGACCCACAACTTTATGGTCAACTAATATTTGATAAAGGAGGAAAGACGATCCACTGGAAGAAAGACTGTCTCTTCAATAAATGGTGCTGGGAAAATTGGACATCCACATGCAGAAGAATGAAACTGGACCACTCTCTTGCACCATACACAAAGATAAACTCAAAATAGATGAAAGCTCTAAATGTGAGACAAGATCCCATCAAAATCCTAGAGGAGAACACAGGCAACACCCTTTTTGAACTCAGCCACAGTAACTTCTTGCAAGATACATCCAGGAAGGCAAAAGAAACAAAAGCAAAAATGAACTATTGGGACTCCATCACGATAAGAAGCTTTTGCACAGCAAAGGATACAGTCAACAAAACTCAAAGAGAACCTACAGAATGGGAAAAGATATTTGCAAATGACCTATCAGATAAAGGGCTAGTTTTCAATTGTTCTGTTCATATAAACTGTAAGTCACTTTCATTTAACCCATTGTTGATGAAATATATTTCTCCCAAGACAGTAAAGCTTGTAACCAAAACAGTACCACTTGAACTGGCACAACTTGAAACGTCTTTTAAGGAAAATCTGAGAAACACTAGTGACACCTTCGAGTTTTTTAACACACCGACCTGTCATTTGGAGAGCACATCCAATGGGATTCACTTACCAAACAGGCATAACATGATCTGTTAGGCTGTAACTATGTAAGAATATGATGTTCAGTCAGTCGTTTTGTTTTTTTTTTTTTGTTTTTTTTTTTTGTTTTTTTTTTTAAAGAACTCAGCCATTGTATTGAAGCAGTCACTTTAACTGCTAAGTGCTTTTCATGTGGTCAGACTCTATTTAATAAGATTATTATATAGATTTATCTTGTGCCAGGAGCTCTTCTAAGCACTTTACAAAGCTTTAATTATTTACTTCTCAAAACAATTCTATGAATTTTTTTAATATTATAATTGCCAGTTCAGAGATGAGGAAACTAAGGCAGAGAGCAAGTGAATAATTAATTTGTCCAATGTCACATAGTGGTACAATTAAGATTCAGACTCATGGAGATGTTCCAGCAAGGCTGCCTCTCTAAAATGACTAAGGGTGGTGTGTTTTATAATGTTTTATGATGTGGGCTTTTTGAGCCAGATGGCCTGGGTTCAAATACTGTCTATGCTGTGATTAGCATTGTGATCATGTGAAATTTACTTAATCTCTGTTTGCTTTTGTCCCTTCATCTATAAAATAAAGATATTAATATATGTAAGCCAAAATATTAATTAGCATACAGTCAAATGTATTAATCAGGAGTTACAAAGGTTTTTTTGTATCTAATATTTGGTTCTAAGTTGACAAAATAAGACATGACTGAGTAAATGGGTGAATTTTCCGGCATGTGTAATGAATTCATGTAGATATGTCTAAGAGAAAATTGCCTCGGGGGTTTAAAGTCCAGCTGTGGGGAATGATGCATATTTCTTTTGTATTTTTTTAAAAGAAGGGTGCCCAGATAAGAGACCTTTCCTAATATCCTTACAGTGTCCAATTTTAAAGGCTCTTCCTTTTTTTTTTTTTTTTTTTTTTTTTAGGACAACTGCTGAATTTAGAATATCCAGAAAGCCACCTCAGAGGTGATGTCAGTATCTGTGGAAGGCTAAACTTTGAGTGTTCATAGAGTCTAACCACATCCTAATTGGAGTTCAACATTTTTGTATTCTGGGTTTGATGGTTCTATCCCAAAGGTTACTGGGTCTCCTTCAAGCCATCACACATCTCATGATATATGATTTTCATCAGATTCCCATATCCATTCCATTTGCATATATATATATATACACACACACACACAACCATTTGCATATATATGTATATATAGAAATACCTTCATATATACATATATAATATAGAAATCTATGGACATAGAGATAGCTATAGATGTAGCAATATCTATCTATATCTATATCTATGTCTATATCTATATCTATATATACATTTTCTGAGTAAAAACAGAGAGTTGGCTATGATGCAGGCAACACCAGCTGTCTGGTCTTTAAAGTACATCCAATATATACATTCTTGAGTTATCCATGGTTTAGGGTCATAGACACCCCCTTCTCCAGAAACTAACTGCCAATCCCTACTCAGAATTTATTTTAAAGCTTCTATAAGTTAGCTTATAACTAACTTAAAAAATGCATATCTAAGATACATGGAAATATCTTTCTATTATAGCCTAGAGTGTGTTGTGTCTCTCTATGGGTTTGTTATTACCTCACCAAACACACCTTTAACTCATGGCTCAACTCTGTTATTTACCCATATTTACCTTTACATTTTGGAATAACTTTATAGTCAATTGTTTCTTGAAATCACTTTGATTTATGGAATATCTTTATTTTATTCATATCCTATTTCAGTTTCACCTTCAGTGAATGTCTGTGTCTTTGCAACAAGGAAATACATATATGTGTGTGTATATATATACATATACCATATATACACCTTATATGTACGCACACCAAATTACTGGCTGCCCTAACTAAAATAAAAAGTCACACATTGTCTAAAGAAACCTCTGGGCTGGCCCAGTACTGTAGCTATTTTACTTTAGCTGGATTGAGTGACAGATTTATTTAAAAACAATGCTTTTTTGCTGAAGTTAATTTTCCTCTCTCAACAGATACAGGATAGATAATTTTTGAGCTTTAGGTTTTTTTCTAAATTTTACATTAAGAAGCATATATTGGGGCACTCGGGTGGCTCAGAGGTTGAGCATCTGCCTTGGGTTCAGGTCGTGATCCCAGGGTCTTGGGATTAAGTCCTGCATTGAGCTCCCCCTTCAGGGAACCTGCTTCTCCCTCTGCCTGTGTGTCTCTGCCTCTCCCTCTCTGTGTCTCTCATGGATAAATAAATAAAATATATTTTTTTAAAAAATATATTAAACAGAACTGTATGAAATGCCTCGACTGACATATAAAGATACCAATTTGAATAAAACAACTCAGTCTTCCAGGAACTTATACTTTCCTCAGGGAGTTTACTGGCATGCAATCCAAGTTATTAAGATGTTCTTTGAACAAAATACAAACATCAAGTTGCATAACAATTTACTTAATTTGAGAAAGAGAGAGAGAGGGAGAGCAGGAGGGAGAAGGAGGCAGAATCTGAAGCAGACTCCATGCCAAGCTCAGAGCCGGATAAGGGGCTGGATCCGAGGACCCCAAAAACAAGAGCTGAGCTGAAACTGAGATTCAGACGCTTAACCAAATAAGCCACTCAGACACACCTGACTTTTTTTTATTTCAAGTAAGAATTCCTTCTAGAATCAGCAGGTCCCTGTGGGTCTAGAACATGAAATCCCCAAGTCCAGAATCCTATACCCAGCTCTCCTCTGAGAGAGACCTTAGTCTCCATTCCCTTGGTAGGAAGCACATTCCCCTTGCTTTGTCCTGCTTTTACCTTTCTGTGGTCAATGGATTGTTCATAGTGGCATCCCATGCCATAAGGGCAATTTCTTTTTTCTTTTTTTCTTTCCTTTTTAACATTGTTTTGACAAACAACCCTTAGGACTCCCATTGACCCCCTACACCTTTCTTGAAACACAGGTATGCTTGGTACAGTTTTAATTCCAAGTTTAACCAGTTCCAGGGTTGAGTCCTGACTTTTAATTGATCAAACTGCATAAAATGCTTTTGTGATTTTTGAGGCATAATGACCAAAAAACCCAGCTTTTCAAAAAGCATAAATATATATACCCTGATGCAAGCCTTGAGCTGGGGTCCAGCAGTCCCAATGCCTACACATGAGAGGGCTCTAGAACAGGCTCTGTTCTCCACTGCCACCTTGCATTACCTTCAGTGCAGATGTAGGAGGTATCTTTACTCCTTAGAAGCCATTTGGCCTAACTCTAATTAATACTTCACCTAATCTTCCAGTAATACCACTAATTGTTCACAAACCAGCAATTTAATCAACACTCTGCTAACAGGCAAAGTTTTTTTTTTTTCTCTCTCCACTTTTTTTTTGTGCTCTGACACAGTGCGAACTTAGGCAAGTATGTCCCAATTGCTTTGTTTCCATGTAATTTAACAGCAAGACATTATTTTCTCATAAGAGGTGCTTTGAATTTTTACTGCTAATGAATAAATTAACTAAAAAAGGTTAATCTGCCTACATGTTTATGAAACATTATGCAAATCGTTCTCCGAAAGGTTTAATGGTAATTGAAAGCAATTGAAAACCATGGTACATTTCCCCCAATTTTCATCTATTTTTTTTTAAAGTGTATAGATTACACAGATTTTTACATTTTACAGATGTGCATGGAGAGAGGATTCTGTGGGGCTCTGACATCATCTCTATGGCGTAAGTGCATTAATAAAAACATGCAGGGCCTCCATTTTTGATCAGGAATGGTACCAAATTTGGTCATTAATTTCAAAGCAAAGCTGTAAAAATGAAAAGGATCTGTGTGATTAATATTATTTCAGTGAGCAGCAAAAGAAGTCATTATGTTTAGACATTCATTGTGAAGCTTTGACAAAATGGCTCTTGCATTGAGTTCACATTACAGTTTATGACCTGCTATTCAGTCTGGAGGTATTGTATGTGAATGACGCAGGTGTTGGAGGCTGAAAAGGTAGGGATCACTCAGTATTTATGTGTCACTTTATAAGGAAACTTTTTGCCTAATAATGGGCCCATTCTCCTCATCTTGCTCTCCTCTATCTTGCAGTAAAGATATGCTGTCTTACCTGCTGGTAAGGGCATTTTTAGGAAGGAAAATATGCATGTGTGTGTGTGTGTGTGTGTGTGTGTGTGTGTGTGTGTGTGTGGTGCACATGTGCTAGGGAGTAGCAGAGGGCATACATTGGGAATTACATACTGAAATAAAAAGAAAGTAACAATTTTCCTATTTCATCCTGAAATGCTCCATGTCTGAGAATCTGAAGGAATAAATAAGTGACTAATAAATCTGACATAATTTTAAAATGTGTGCTACAAGGCACTTGGGTGGCTCAGTGGCTTAAATGTCTGCCTTCGGCTTAGGTCCTGATCCCAGGGTCCTGGGATCAAACCCCACATTGGGCTCCCTGTCCACAGGGAGACTCCTTCTCCCTCTGCCGAAGCCCATATACATTCTTTCTCTGTGTGTCTTTCTCTCAAATAAATAAATAAAATCTTTAAAAATAGTGTAAAAGCATGAAAATGTCACATTAAACCATGATCCTCATGGTTTTTGATCTCAAGGACACTTTTACATTCTTAAAAATTATTGAAGACCCCAAACAATTTTTGTTTGTTTGTTCTATCCAGTGGTGCTGGTAAATGTTTAACAGTGGACTTTCCAGTTGAGGGTGAGGGGGAAGTCCTAATATGGAACATTTGCTGCTATCTATGCCATAATATGCCCAAAACAACCAACTTCAAGCTACCAGTTTTAGGTTCCTGAACAGAAAGTTGCGAAGAGATTCACACAATCAATTCCACAAACTAGTACAAGTGTCTGCAGCACACAGCTGTTGCCATATTGGAAGTTACAACAAACAAGTTTAAAATACTTATTTACTCATTTGTTGAAAATAACCAAGGCGAGCTACATGACTTGAGAGGCCTGATACAAAGTAAAAAAGTGGAGCCTTTGTTCAAAAAGGAGGAAAAATATTTTTGGGGACACCTGGGGAGTTCAGCATTTGAGCATCTGCCTTCAGCTCAGGTCATGATCCTGGGATCCTGGGATCGAGTCCCACATCAGGCTCCCTGCTTCTTCCTCTGCCTATGTCTCTGCCTCTCTCTGTGTGTCTCTCATGAATAAATAAATACAACCTTAAAAAAAAGATAAAAACAAAAAGGAGGAAAAATATTTTTGGTGAAGCTATTGAAATAAAATGTTTATCTTTTCATTTGTAGGCTTGTCATTTTCACCCTCCCCCACCTGCCAGCTTTATGGGGATACAGCTGACATACAACATTTTGTGAGTTTGAGGTGTACAGTGTGATGATTTGGCATATGTACATATTGCAAAATAATTACCACAGTAAGGTTAGTTAACACTTTTCCATCATTTAACATAGTTACCTTGTGTGTATGTATTGTGAACATTTTAGATCTGCTCTCTTAGAAACTTTTAAGTATACAAACAGTATTGGTAACTGTAGTACTATTCTGTACATTTGGTCTCCAGAACTTATTTTTCCTATAACTAGAAGTATCCTTTGATCAATATCTCCTCATTTCTCCTATCCCAACCCCTGGTAACCAGTCTTCTACTCTGTTTCTATGAATTCGACTTTTTTGGATTCCATATATAAGTGACATCGTACAGAATTCATCTTTATATATATGGCTTATTTCACTTAGCATAATGTCTTCCAGAATCATTATGTTGTCATAAATGGAGCATAATGCCTTCAGGGTTTATCCGTGTTGTGGAACATGAGAGGATTTTTTCTTAAGATTCTATTTATACTTTTGAGAGAGAGAGAGAAAGAGAGAGATTGGGAGAGAGTGGGAGAGCACAAGTGTTGGAGAAGGGGAAGCAGGCTGCCCATCCAGCTGGGAGACCAATGTGGGGCTTGATCTCAAGACCTGGGATCATGACCTGAGCCAACAGCAGCTGTTTAACTATCTGAGCTACACAGGCATCCCAGATTTCTTTCTTTTTTAAAAAAAATGTTTTTAATTTTTATTTATTTATGATAGTCACACAGAGAGAGAGAGAGAGAGAGAGAGAGAGGCAGAGACACAGGCAGAGGGAGAAGCAGGCTCCATGCACCGGGAGCCCGACGTGGGATTCGATCCCAGGTCTCCAGGATCGCGCCCTGGGCCAAAGGCAGGCGCTAAACCACTGCGCCACCCAGGGATCCCTCTTTCTTTTTTATTACTGACATATATATATGTATATATATATATATATATGTCATATACATATATATGTCATAAATATGTCACTTACATATGTATGTTATATATGTCACATA
The DNA here is from genome assembly GCF_905146905.1 of Nyctereutes procyonoides. NCBI lineage: Eukaryota > Metazoa > Chordata > Mammalia > Carnivora > Canidae > Nyctereutes > Nyctereutes procyonoides. The sequence continues at coordinate 15,000,780 of NW_026575139.1, read as the reverse complement.
TATATGTCACTTACATTATCTAGTAATCCTCTTGCCCTTTCTTATTTGTCATTTAATATCATTAAAAGTAAAGGAGAATTTAGAATTTTAATTACTAGTATGAATTGACTATTCATCTTTATAATGTACAATGTTGGGTTGAAATGTAAATAGAAGAGCATTTAGTTCCTATGTGGAGTAACTAAAATTATGCAGTTTGTATCTCATAGCTCAAATGTGCATATGTATTTTGTTCTTGTCAGAATAGTGGAAACAGCACAAAATTAACTCAACTGTTTTTATTTCGCCTTTTGATGTGCACACATTCATTCAACCAACACTCATTCTACCTTCGCCTTACTGATTTGTAAGGGAGGATCAAAAGGAAACAAAACAAAACTGTGTGTCTCTTCAGCTTTCCCTTTCCTTCTGTGTCAGGATATGATGGAATTCTTTGGTTGTTAGTGTTTCTTAAAATGCCATTGCCTTTTGCCTGCATTTAAAACAAATTCGAATTCAAAGAGGAAGCGTATCTTCTCCGGGTTGTCAGCTGTCAGATGATAAACTCCCTGTACCTCAGTCTTGGATGTAACGTGTTTACCTCGTGCTTGCTTTGAATCTTGTTGAACTCTCAGGCACTGCGCGCCCATGAGACTTCTGTGCCTAGGTGGTATGGTGATTACTCTATACTCATGGGGTGGTGAGGAATGGTGGCCATAGATATGACAGGTATCTCTTCTGCTCAAGCACATCCTCTGTTGTCCCGTGGGACTTCAAATATAAAATTAATAATTTTAAGATGGGAACAGCAGAGCATTAAATGAAGCCTGGAACCCTTCTGAATTGCATGACTCTGTGCCACTGCTCAGGCCACACACCTATGAAGCCAGCCCTGAAAATAGCAATGACAAACCCATGCCATGTTCATATAAATATTTTCATGAAAAATGACTAGATTTTCAAAAAGTGTAAGAAAAGTGACTTTTTTTTTACTTTTGAAAGTGATATTGAAGATTTTAATCTTTAACATCCAGCTTAATAGAAGACAGCTGTATTCTCATATCTGCTTTTGTATTGAATGTCTTATAATATATTGTTTTGGTTGAGATATTTGAAAAACATCTGCCCTCTCATAAATATGTAGTTGGACAAAGTTAGAAGTATTTTATTTTTTTAAGTACTTTAATAACCCTTTCAGAAATTGTGGATATACTTATTTGAAATTATACTAAAATTCAGTACCTGGTTATTTCTCTCTCTCTCTCTTTAAAAGATTCTATTGATTTATTTTAGAGAGAGAAAGAGAGAGCATACGAGGGGGGAAGGGGCAGAGGGAAAGAGAGAGAATCTCAAGCAGACTCTGCATTGAGCTTGGAGCCTAATGCAGGGCTTGACCTCACGCCCCTGAGATCATGATCTGACCTGAAACCAAGAGTCGGATGCTGGTTGTTTCTTATAAATTAATTACAATATGCAATCTGATAGCATATTAATAAATATTTTTACTCTTTTGGATTTTAATCCATTGACCTATCTTGCATTTTGAATAGTTTTTCACTTACGTGTGATTTTTTGCTTCAGTGTCATGCGTTATTCATTGGAAGGTACTGGTTCACTGAATTATGCAGATATTACACATTTTGATACATCTCATTGTACAATAATGCTCAGATACTATTTACTATCACCTTCAGTCTTATCATAAGCTGTCAAGTTCCTGGTGCCTGATACACATTTTCAGAACTTGTAATAATTTTCAGTTAAAACTCAAATTTTATCATTGACAACATATACGGTGAATTATTATCCTTCATGACAGCATGAAGCTTCATGCATTTTTGAGAAAATATCTGCCTAATACCTAACTCTGAATAAGCATACTTTGTCAATCAATTTTTAAATGAAAATTACATACCATTGAAGAAGAGGCTAGTTCAGCTGGAAATTCAAAGAATTACATAAATATCCCTTCTTCAGATAACCATCACACCTGTGTATGTGAATAAAGTGCTGTAATCACACGTCCCATTTCGTCACACAGAATATAAAAAAGACGTGAGAGAAAAGTTCAAGTAACAAGTTTTACTGATTCATGGAAGGTATTTTTTTTAAGATTTTATTTATTTATTCATGGGAGGCACAGAGAAAGAGAGAGGCAGAGACACAGGCAGAGGGAGAAGCAGGCTCCATGCAGGGAGCCCGACGTGGGACTCGATCCTGGGTCTCCAGGATCATGCCCTGGATTGAAGGCAGCGCTAAATCGCTTGGCCACTAGGGCTGCCCCATGGAAGGTATTTTAAAGTAAAATTTTTATTCATTTTTATTTTTTGCCCCATCTGTGTAGTGGAGAAGAATACAATGACTGCACATACAGTGTGGGGCCATGGCTTTAATTAGTGTCAAGATGTTGACATTTGCATCCACCATTGTTTCTATGACACAAGCACAAATAACATAGTGAAAAAGACAGATGATATTTTCGTACTTTTACAAAATTGTTTTTGACATTGTGAACCCCATAAATGGGTTTCGGGAATCCAGAAACCACACGTTGGGAACTTCCTTTAGGGAAATAATGCAATAAGAGGTCTTTACTCTACTTGGTAGAAACATCTCTCTGAGTTGTCACTCCCTCTGATTGTACTTCAGTTTTCTTCTGTTAAGTAGAAGCAAAAGCATTCGTTGTGATAACAGCAGATTTACTCTAAGGATCTGATGAAATCATCATTCTAAAAGGGTTTTGAAAATGTAATGACCTCCATGTTTGTCTTTGCTTTCTTAAAATAGCTATTGGTTTCTTGTTGTTACTACTAAGAAATCTATATTGAGTATCTATTATAGTCTACGCACACTAGTAACCACTTCCATATTTGCTGTGTCTCTAGTGTTTACCAAAATTCTTAGCTTATGGCAGTCAGTGCTGGGATTTGACCTAGATGTCCATGATTTTCCCTGTATGTCACAGTACTTCTCCTAAATGTTGAGACTGATGTAGAAAGGAAGAAGTTGTGTAGGAAGTGGCTTGACTAGAGAGCTTAAAGAATTTCTGTCCCTAAAATGAGAGAAAAACCCTTTAAATTGCATGTATAATAGCTATCATAACACTCTTACGCTCAGACCACTGTGTAGTGTATCCACTGTGTGTATATCCTGCATACAAGAATATAAAAATGCTATTCCTTAAGAAGTTATTGGTGATCAAATATGCAGACATCTCTTCCAGCACTTCACATGGAGGAAAACAAGGCACAATGGTAATGCACCAGAGAGTGTCGGTGAGAGAGCTATTTTGACTTGGTATTTCTATTTTTGTTCATATAATTTCTATAAGGAGACAAATCTGGAATTAATATATTTTCTAGTAGTTGTTCCTGTGTAACAGTTTTGTTTTGTTTCCACCTCCCCCACCCAGTAAAAACACTCCTTCCATTGCCTTGTGACCAAATACTGGGTTTTAACACTTGCAACCCCACCAAAGAATATGAGATATGAGGACATAAGTCATAGCAATCGGAGTCTCAAACACAACACAAATAGTGTCATTGGCATGCTGTAGCTCACCTGATTTCTGTTCAGGGCCATTAGTGACATTTTAGGGAGGTTTCTCCAGATGTAACAAGGAGACTCCTACAACTATAGCCTATTCAAGCAGGAATAATTCCCCTCCCTGGCACAGCCTCATCTCTACTCTCCCCCTGACCTGTTATTTCATCATCAGTGCACTTATCACCAACTGAAATTGTTGGAAATATTTCATTGAATCTGTGACATTGTCAATTATGAGCCAGTTCATTATTGTGTGTACAGTAAAAATTACCAAGTATATTGTTATATTAAATTTTTTTAGTATTTATTTTAAAAACCTTTCCATTGTGATATTTTATAGGTAAAAATAAATATAGGTCTCTCCTTTTCCAGACAATATCATTCTCTCCATGCTATTAGATCACATCATTTATTTCTTAAAAGAAAGAAGAAATGTTTTACCCTTGTCTCTGGGACTTTTTTCAAAGCCTTAGTACTGTATTGATAATGGTGTTTCTAAAATCTTCTCAAAAGGTGTCAACAAAAGCCTTTAAAGCACCAATAGGATTCCTATTCTTTCTTTACATGATCTTTGATGATCCATGGATTGCAATCCATGGCCAAGATTGTCCTTCAATGCCATTAGGAATAACAGCCAGTTTTGCCCAGGCATAGACAATGACAATGCATTACTACTGCCACCTGGGCTGCCATAATTGAAAGAAGCCATCCCAATTTCATTGTTAAAACATGGGGAAAAAATGAAATATAGTCTTATTTATTTTGTAATGTGTGTTCTTTACCCGTTGGAATATAAACTCATTGAGGATGGGGCTTTATTTGTATTGTTTCCCCAAGCACCTAGGTGGAACATTGGTCAATACATGCATTAGACACACTTGGTTTAAATGAATTATTAATGAAAGCTCAACACAAATATGAAAGCCTTACAGGAATATAGAAATGGTAGACTTGAATAAAGGAAGGTTTTCTGATCAGAAAGACCTCTAACTCTCTAACCTGCTTTGATACTGACCATGTGACATGGCATAAATGTTGAAACTCTCCAACCTTCAAAATGAGAATAAAAGATGTCCACCTTGTGAGTCTGGATTTTGTGAGATTTGACCAACCCAGAGTGCAAGGTACATCTTAGCAAAACAGGCTATAGGTAGTTTCTTTCTTTATTTCTCTGTCAAGACGTGTTCTTCCTCATTACTTTGCATCTGGTGCTAACTGCAATTCTTAAATCAGAATTCTTATTGTGATAACCTTTTTCCTGACTCTCAGAGTTCACACAATTGTGGAAAGCCATCTGAAAAAAAAAATATTTCTTTACATTTCCGCATCTGCAGTTTGCCTTCCTCCTCTTGTCCGATCTGATAGTCAGAGCCTGAAAAACAAAACAAAACAAAACAAAACACAAAAACAAACATGTGCTGATAGACAAGGCCCAGTGAGAAAAGAAATAAAGATAATTTATCCATTCTTCACAACCCCAAACAAAATGGGTATTGTTTTTATTTCTATGAGTTGAACGTTTGTTATGTTTCAGAATTCAGAATTCTCCAGATTCTCAGCTAGCAGGTGTTAGTGTCATGCTGCCATTGGTTGTCTGCAAAAATAAGTCAGATAGAAAGAAGACTTAATATTAATTTGGGCTATCATCCGTGTGTCCTGAAGCACATACAGTTCAAAGGGAGGGTATATTTTCTCCTTCTAAACAGCCAGTAATGAAGAAGTAGGCCTTACAAAATAAACTGAATTGTAGGTAGAAAACTGAGACAGATGATATAATTATATCTCATGCCCCTCAATGATAAATTCAGTGATGGAACTAGAATGTGAAACAGTTTTTAGATTTTCTTATCTTTCCAGTTAGTATTTAGCCACTGTTCCCAATACATTATTTATATGTAAATGTTTAGCTTGCCAATATATTCCCTGTATGATTTGAAGAATTTGACCAATATGATTAAAAAGTAATACTGCATATATTTTAGTATATGGTACTTTTATTTTTCTGATAATATTTGCTTTAGAAACCAGAAGAGGGAGAATGAAGTCAAACTACTAGAAGTGAGAAATAAGCAGAGAAATCCATAGAACCAAACCAAGGAAGTTAGATGAATCCAAAATTGTACCAACAATGCTAGCAAAATATGCAAAAGAGATTGTGAAAACTTGAAAGTAAAATAAAAGAAAATGTTTCATTTAAATGTTGAAACCCTAAAGCACAGAAAACAGTGTCAGTAATCTCAAGAGAATAGACATGACTGTTGCTACTTTCAATGAATTGGATAGATGGCAATTTTGTCAAAGTACTTCTGCTGCATTTACTTTTGACAACTAGAATTGTGATTTTAGTTCCAAAATGAGAGCAAGTCTTCAAATAATTCACTAGTTCATGTTCAGTTCTGCATTTGGTTCAAAGTAATCTATAAATCACATATTGTCAGGTGTGTGTTTGTGAAACATGTGTTTTATTTTATTGCTTTCCCTAAACTTAATTCTGTCGCACAAATATTTTGAAAAGCTTTGGTTGATTTTCCCACGTGGCTTCGTAGTACTTAAGTCATGGTGGTCTCAAAAACCAAACTATTCAAGTCTCTGGTTTTATTTTCACTCAACATGTTGAACTGTACACAATCTCATGATGTCAGACAATAGATTGGATTTATGTCTTGTGTCAAAATAAACTCTTTGAAATAATAGGAGTTTGATTTAAACAAGAAAAAATGAAAAATTTCCATATCTTTTTTCTTTTAATTTCTTTCTCTAACTCATAAAACCATGAACCCATTTTAATGTTTAGCTTCCCTTCTTGTTTGATTTCTTTCATTCCAAGTGATGCCCAAGGGAGCATTTCACCTGGTGCTATAATGGGAAACTTGGCAGACCTTAATATATCACTGCAATGTTTTTCTCAATTATATACTTTTTTCTTTGTATTCTTTGGACATATTTCAGATGGTCTTGACCATTAAGTTTCTGTAAATGAATATTTTTCAGAAAGTTACTTAAAAATATCCTTGTAGAACAATTTAATAGCCTCATGATAGAACCTATCAGAAGATAGACAAGATTTTCAGTTATTTAGGATATAAAGATGTTATGGAGAGATGAAGCTGGTTGAAGTTACTCGATATGGATATTCTAGTTAAAACAAACAAGGTTTCCATTCTCTGTGTCTATTCTAATTCAACTACTTAAAAAAGAGTGTGAACAGTGGAGTGATATATTTTTTGAAAGAGAAGAATGAGGCAAGCTATTTAGGGAAATGGTCAATGATTACTTGAATTCTTAAGATAGATAATTAATAATGATTAATGTACATTTTCTTATTATCTTATATATTACAAGACTTATTGTATCATTCTGACATCCTTATTCTGTATCTTTATTATTCACTTATTCATGCAACACTATTTTGAATATCCTTTATGTGCCAGGCAATATCTAATTTTAAAGAGAGGTGACAAACAAGTAAACAGAGTAATTAAAATAAGTTGTGACAAAGGCCAACAGAGAAAAATGCACAGAATAGAGAAGTCTCAAAGGGGAACAGTTAATCCAGACTTGGAAATAAAGAATGGTCCCCTGCAAGAAGAGACGGCTGTAATAAATTTTAATATATGAAGGATTTTAGGACTAGTTGGAGTGAACATGGGGGGATTTCTAATCACGAATAGGGCACTTTATGGTAAAATGAGTAGTGTATCAGTGGGATAAAAGACTATGATCCAACATATTTCCTTATGCTCTGAATCCTGTCAACCATCTTCGTTGACTGCAACTAATCCTACAAATTTTAAATGTCCTTCAATTGTCTTTGAATATATGTGTAACAGAATGCAATTCATTTTCACTTAAAACTCCCTGTGACATTTTCTGCCTTTTACTAGGAGAGAAGGAGGTAGCAAATTTCTTTCATTGGAAAATAATTTGATATTATTTTGTACGAAGATATTGGTGAATAGTTGAAAGAAAAGGCTCATTCTTTAGTACTGTTAAGTACTCAGACTAAAAAAAAAAAAAAAAAAGAGTTTTATTCAAAGCACAGGGGAATGGTAAAGGTAGACTCAGAAGCCTAAGCAAGAAAGCTAACTAGCTAGACAAATGAAGGAAGGAGGAGCAGGGTTACAGGATTCTCAAAGAGAAGAGTCCAAGCAATTTAGATAGGTGGCCAAAGCCATTTCAGAATCAAGATAGCTGTTATTTAATTTATTTGAGCTTTGTGATTACATACCTTGATATGGTTGTAAACTTTATTTTTTTTTATTTTATGATAGTCACAGAGAGAGAGAGAGAGAGAGAGACATAGGCAGAGGGAGAAGCAGGCTCCATGCACCAGGAGCCCGATGTGGGATTCGATCCCGGGTCTCCAGGATCGCGCCCTGGGCCAAAGGCAGGCGCCAAACTGCTGCGCCACCCAGGGATACCTGGTTGTAAACTTTAAACAAGACTGTTAAACACACAAATATTTTACTTTTGAGAAACATCAAAGAGTAAGGCTGAGCTGCTCAAATGGCTTGGTGTAGAGTAGAGCAAAGAGAAATGCAAAACAGTGGATCACATGTTACTTTGTGAAGGACATGGGGTGTGACAAGGGATATGGGTCAAACTACTCAAGTCAGTTTTGTACAAGTATCAAGGGTAGGATGACTTCAATTGACATCTGATTGAAGATGTCATATGAAGAAATATAATGCAAAGTTTCTATATATATAAAACAGCATAATAGGATCAAATTTCAGTAGTTTATGCTAATGAGGGGAGGAAGCAGCAATAGTATCAATTTGTTAATATCCATTGCAGAAAATTTTTTAAAAAACATTTTGTTTTAAATGCTTATCTCAGCTATTTTAACTTTTTAATAGCATTTGGCTTAGGCTTCTAATGTTTTTGTTTCCTAAACACAGTCTGGGTGGGCGAAAAAAAGAAGATGAAACCATTTATAAGCAGTATAGTATCTTAATGCATGTAACTGAAAATTCACTCCATTTTGAATACTGCATTTTATTCTTGTAGAAGGAAATAGTTAACTTCACTGAAAAGAAAAAAATTCTTTGATCAGTCATCTCATGCATGTGCTGAAACCAATTGAATATATATTTTGATTTCCCAGCTATTGGATAAAAGTTAATGTTCCCTAAATAATTCTTTTGATTGCATTCTACAGTTATATAAAAAAACAACTGTAACTATAAACTTTAAACTTACTAATATTTTCAAGAATGTATTTACTTCTTCCTGTTTTCAATTCTTCTAGGGCTCTAAAAATGGGAACCAGTGTCCATGATCCATGACCTCCTTAGAGGGTGGGTGCTTAGGCAAAGGATCTTATAGGAACATTATCTTATCTTCTCACTCTGCTACCAACAGTTGTTTATGTTCCTCAATCCTGAACAGAATCAAATAATTCATTTTTTACTTTTTTTTTCCTTTATCATGCCAACTCTTGGCATTTCTTATAGTCTGGTCAAAAAAATACTCAGGTCTTTTTCAGTGAGGTTAGTCTTTTACTTTATTACTTTTAAATTTTAATCTTCTAATGTTTTAGCATGAGCACAAAACCATTGAGTTTCTGGGATGTTGTTGAAAGGTTTAAACAAAACCAAAATCTGTTTTCACTTAATGCCAAAAATAAACTCATGGAGTGATTGTATTCTTGTTAGGTATTATAGCTCTTCAATCTTCACTCTTGTGAAACTGAAATTATGGATCAAAGCTAAATAGCAGTGTCTTTTTAATTTTAAAAGAGTGCTATAAAAGCAACTGACCCCTAGCCCATATAATTGGGGTGTGATCATGTCATTTAGAAGATACTACCTGCTGCACCAATTGCCCATAGATGCATTTTAAAATGAGACATGTTTCCAGACTCATTACCACAGTGCCATCCACGTGCAAATGGAAATCTTGAAGAACTACTCTTGCATGAAAGTTAATTCAGCTTGATTCTCTTAGAACTCTTCTCTTTCCTTGGTTTGGGTTTGTTTGCTACAGAGCAAAATCATTTACTATGGCAGATAATAAATTGAAAGTACAAAGTAGGAGCTGTCTCTAAATATACAAGTATGGTGTCAAATTATCTTGGGTCCATGTCTTTCCTAAGGGTTTCTAAGAAACTTCGAAGTCCTGAATAACTGCTGGCTACTTTAGTTCAACCTTGAATTGTACTTAATTGAAAAATGGAGTAGAGAAATAGCAGAAAGCAAAACTGATGAGATTTCTATGGTCAAAGAATGTTAACTCATTTGATTTTCCTGAAATTCTAGACACAAAGCAATTCCACACACAGTGCTAGATGTTGCCTGTGGCTTATATTAGAAATGTCACTTAGCTGAAGCCCTTTGAGGGTATTACATATGTGTACAATATAACATTCCTCTTAGGGTAGAGGATTTCTTTGTATGATCAACAGCCCAAGGACTCCTGGATTGAACTTGAAAAATGCTAATTTGTCAAAGTGGCTGTTGTACTCCACAAATGTATGTGATCCGAATTTTATTTTCTCTGAATTCTTCTCTTTAGATTTACATTATCCTCATAATTTCATCGTGGTGCTCATTGAGAGAGTAATATTTCTCTAATTTAAATGGAAAATAAGAGATTTAATTGGAAAGGAAAAGCAGAATCTGAAAATCACTCACTGACCCCTCCTGAATAAAGCTACAAGGCACAAGAAAAAATTTGCAAACATAGTTGTGAATGTCAAATTCCAAAGGCTTTCTTTCCTCCCTTACTTTCACCTTTTATTTCTGCTTTGCTCAACTTGCCCCCTGACCTAACCTCCATTTATGGAAGTATATTCTACCTACCAAAACTTCTAATTTCAGCAAAGAAATCGAAGGAGTGTAAAACACTGTTATACTCACGAAGAAATTTTAAGCTAGTGTATGTAGAGAATTAATCAGAGTATGAAGCCATAAACAATTAGAATTGGATACGTAGTATTAGTATTTTTGTGGCTATATATGTACAACAAATACATTAGTGTGTGATCTTTTCATCCTCCTACAGAGTGGAGTAGACATATATCTACACAATTAAATGAACGTTTCATATTATACACACAGTTGTGAAGAATAATGGAGCCATGGATTAAGCTATTGGGTTTCCCTACCAAAGTGAGAATACATGTAAATTTTTTTAAGATTTTATTTATTTATCCATGAGAGTCATACATAGAGAGAGAGAGGTAGAGACACAGGCGGAGGAAGAAGCAGGCTCCATGCAGGGAGCCCGACGCGGGACTCGATCCTGGGTCTCTAGGATCATGCCCTGGGCTGAAAGCAGCACTAAACCACTGAGCCACCCAGGCTGCCCAAATACATGTACATTTATTCTGTTTTTAAAGCAGTCTTGTGCATTTTCCTACATCTTAGGTTTGGTTATTTTGTTCAGGGTAGAAGTAAAGATATCTATATCCTTACAGCCTTTTGAATTCTTCATCTTTTTTTTTGTGTCATATGCATCAAGGAATTCTGTTATTCCGGAATCATGTATTATAAATATTCTCCATGATGGGCCATTATGAAATCTTTACTGGATTCCTGGAGTCCCTATCTTTCTGTAGGACTATAAAGCAGCAACTTGTCGGCTTTCAGAATAGAATCCATTCTGGAGAAAGACAATGCATGCAGATTGTTGGGACGTTATATATATATGTATATATAATCTGTGACATATTTACAATGTGCACTGAAAGCAGGAAAAAAATTAAAATGAAAGTACCAAGGTATAGTTTGTCACAAGGAACCCTGGCATGTGTTCCAGGAGGAATCTTCCCTCTACCATGTGAGAAGGAGCCACCAGCTGGCTCCTGTTCCTCTATGAGTCCATTTATTTGATGACTTTGCTATTTACAAGTTTTCATTTTGACAAATATATTGTCAATACATACCAGTTGTTCTTATAAACATGCACACATCAGACTGTAATGACAGGCTGTAAACTTCTTGAGATCAGTAAATGAACAGGGCACATGTTATCTTTGCTGTGACCATATTTTTCATACTTTTGTACCAACACCACCTCCCATATTCTGTTTTAAAGCACTGAGTCACTTAAGCACTACTTGTTTTCATAGTAAAAAGGTCACTGGGATGCTGAATGAGGAGGTGATTAAAAAAAAAGGTCCACATCGGAGAGATGATTAGTAAGTATATGAAATACTGTCATAAGCTAATACAAGGTCAGGTTGTAATTCCGCAGGAAAGCCGAATGGCATAAGCAAAATCACCACAGTGAAAATTATGGATTATGTTCAGAAAAGGTCAACTTGTTCAGAGCATAGAATTTTTGCAGAGAAATAATGGCACAAAATGACAGATCTACTCCCAGAATCTCACCTCCTAGAGCCTAGCCTTACCTCTCTCTAGATTCTGGAAAGATCAGCCTAGGTCCCTTAAAAAGATAGCACATCTATGCACTTTACTGAAAATTCATTCAGTGGTAAACAAAACAAGCTACATGCCCATTCTCAATAAATTTCAATCCTAATGTGTATTTTTAGGGATGGGTGGGGAAGTGGCCCAGGAACTGATGATAGATAGATGATAGATAGATAGATAGATAGATAGATGATAGATAGATAACTAAAGCACATGAAAAATAACATCTCTCGGGCCTGTGTTATGCTAAGCATGAAAATGTTGTAGTTCTTATTTTCACATTATTGGCAACCTTGGGTCTGAGCATGATAAATGGGATTGGGATGGAGAGTGCTTTAGTGATTAGAAAGTTTACTTATGACTTGAAGTCAACAGGAAATTTCATCTGCTGATCTGAATCTCAACTTGGGAAACAGTACAGAAATAAGAAGCCTAGAAGAAGAGGCATTTCTTTTAAAAAATGTATTGAATGTCTAGTGTGTGCCATATAAACTTTTTAGAGCTGAGCAGTGATAAAACAAACAAAACAAAAATCCAACCTCCTGGAGTTTACTCTCTGGACATAGGATGTGTGTGGGATGGTAGAATAATGAAACACATAAGTAAAATATGGAATATGTTAGTTGAAGGTAAGTGCTCTGAAGAGGAATGAAGCAGAGAGGGAGGTGGTAATGCAGGAATGGTGGAGGTATAATTTCAAAATAGGTAATCGGGAAAGATTTTATTGAATAGGTGACATTTAAACAAATGTCTGAAGATGTAGCCATGTGGATATTTTGGGCAAGAAGTTCCAAGCAGGAAAGAAAAAAAAAAAAAAAAGAAAGACAGAGAAGTGTACATCCTTGTACCTGGCATGATCAAGAAACATGAGAAGGTCTGTGAGGCTGGAGGAGTGTGAACAATAGAGAGATTAGTGGACCGCAAGATCAGAGGGAACTGGAGAGCCAGATCATAGTCAATGTTGGAGTAAAATGTACCTAACAAGTCATTATCACAATATTCTATTTATGTTGGAGGTAGTTTATCTTATACTAAGCAATGGCTTTTTGGGAGTGCCCCAGGTAGGCCCATCACTATGCTAACAAAGGGATGAGAAAATTTAGAGATAAGGGACTCCTGTGTGGCTTAGTGGTTGAGTGTATGCCTTCAGCTCAGGGCATGATCCTGGGGTTCTGGGATCGAGTCCCACATCGGGGTCCCCGTAGGGAGCCTGCTTCTCCTTCTGCCTTTGTCTCTGTCTCTCATGAATAAATAAATAAAATCTTAAAAAAGAGAAAGAAAATTTAGAGTAAACTGTGGGACAGTATAATCCATTGAAAGGTCAGCTGAGGGGCCCAGAGATAGTTATGGGGTGGTGTCTAGGGCTTGTTCTGTAGAATTTTCCAGATTGTGTTAAAGGTATCATGCAGATGTTAAAAGGAGGGTTATAGGAAATCCACCCTTGTCTTCGAAACAACCACAGAGTGTTGTGATCTTAGTATGGAGTTGGGGCTTTTATTGTGAAAATGATCCATTCACATCATGTGTCTTACAAAGCATAGGGTACTATGTGAATTATTTTGATGAAGATTCAGTGATGACTATGGAGGTGGCTAAAACTAGAGATTTGGGGTGCCTGGGTGGCTCAGTAGTTGAATGCCTGCCTTTGGCTCAGAGCATGATCCTGGGGTCCTGGGATTGAGTTCCACATCGGGCTCCCTGTGAGGAGCCTGCTTCTCCCTCTGCTTATGTCTCTGCCTCTCTCTGTGTGCCTCTCATGAATAAATAAAATCTTTTAGAAAAATAAAACTAGAGATTTTGGTTATAAGTACAAATGGTGGTTTTTGAACTCTGTTTTTGAGCCCAGAGACTATTTTGAATCCTACCCTTTATTAACTGACCACCTACTCATCTTGCCTTAGATACCAAATCCCCCTAATTTAGCAAGAGAGAACCTCCAAGCTCTTAGGGTGCCTGAGAGGCCACTCAGTAAATATCTGGAGATTGATTAATGAGTGTGCATTTTGAGTTCTGAAATACTGGCTGATTAGTTTATTTAAATATATACTAAATTAAAGTTGTAAACAATTATAATCATAAAATGCTATTTGCTTTATAAATAAGGATACATGATTTCTTTAAAAATATATGAGAAAGCTGAAGTATGGGTATCATAATGATGGAATCTGAAGAGTTTATAAGATTTAATTTTTAATCTAATGATCAAATGACTTGTCAGACTAATTGGATTCATTCTAACTATATTAAGCTAATATAATTCAAAGGAATCTATACCAATAGCTTTTTCAAGAAGTATTTTTGTTTTATTATATATGGAACTAAGTATAAGAATCTCTGTATTATTACTCTATGGTGTGGTGGAAAGAACATTCTTCAATGATAGGAACTCTGAGTTCTGGGTTTGGTGATTTCGATAACTAACTTCTGTAACCTTGGGAAAACAATAAAATATTCGGATTTGTTTCCTCATCTATAAAAACAATGAGGGCAACAACACAACAAAACACAAAGAGCTTTTCTTACAGAGAGTTTATACTGGATCTGCATTATTCTGAGTATTTTATATATTCTATCTCATTTAATCTTCCCAGTATCCATTACATAAGCCTGCTTCCTAATGTGAAGGGTAAATTAAATTATTATGAGGTCTCTTATAGTTCTAAAAGTCCAATTGATTCAAATCAGTTCATTTATTTCCCCAAGGAATGGGAAAAGAAACACCATGCAATGGAACATGGTGGTAGCTGAGCAGGCAAGAAATCTCACATCTTTTCACCACCTGCTTTAGCATCTTAGTAGCTGAATGAATAGTGAACTGAAGTTTTGATGCACAGTCTAGATTTCTCAACCTCTGGCTGCAGAGTTGGAAATTAGTACCTGAAATCTGACTTCTCCCTGTCATGATAGAATCACTGGGGAAATGTGAGTTAATTAGAATATGGCTTTAAAACTTGGGACAGTAGCTTATTAAATGTCACAACTTCAGCAAACACAAGATTGTAGGAAAATGCTAGTCTCTGGGACGGTGCTCACATTATCTTGTTATGGGACAATTTATAACTCCTGTCACCACCACAACAGCATCAAATGATTGTTACTGTTGGTCATGAGGGGACAGAGGTATTTCCTACAGCAATGCTAGGCAATTCTTAATGTATTTTTCCATGTGTATGAAAACATGGACCAGACAAATCTCAGAAAATTTATAAGTGCCCATGATACATAAGTGCCATACACAAAATTATTTTTGTGAATACATCTTTTCCTTGTCAAGAGTTATGGTCTTTCTTTTCAATATAAAGGAAAAATTTGCTATTGTTTGTCTGTTAGTAAATGTTCATATGTCTCTAAAAGGAAGTCTAGAACAAAAGAAATATTTAAGTAGATATAAATAGGATAATTTGTCCTAGGGGAGAAAGGAAAACAAATTCTTATTTAATAAAGGTTTGCATCCAAGCATGCTTCCTGTTACCAGTAATTATTGCCTAACTTGATAAGCCAGCAAGTAATTATTGGAAAACATTTGTGAAAATATAGTATCACTTTACCACTATTGGCCTATAACTGCCTGCATGGATAGTCATTGCTCTTTATCACTGATATTGCTATGTCTCTGCTCTGATGAGGAAAGGCAAATTTGTGGGTACCAAATTCTGGGAATAAAGCAGCTCAATTACCATTTGGACTAATTTGAATCCCACAGGACCACACTACATTTAAATGATTGATATTGATTCAAGAAATAGACCTCAAATGAGCTGGTATGGCAGACACAAAATTAATCTGTTGAAATGTGAATGAAATTATGATGAGAGGAGCTGGTCAGAGATTTGCCTAATAACAGAACCACCAAGATCTATGATGATTTTTAATATTTGCTCTAATAATTAACCACAGAAGTTTTTTGTCAGAAGAGCTAACAGAAGCATTTAGAGAAACAGGTTGCACAGAACAGATGTAGGAAAAAGTCAAGAGAGATTGTTTAGTGTTAGAGGCATGTCTGATTGTGAAATATCTGGAAGACCTAAAGGTAACACATTAGACACTTCATAGAAGATAAGTCATTAAATGAGTTTCTCACTTGTTCCAAGGTATTGTGTTTCGAATAACTACTTTCTGCAATATGCATTTTTATCTGAGAAAGCAGTGCTTGGGGAACTATAGCTGTGTAAAAAATACAAATATTAAAGGTTACAACCCGTTTTAAAGACAAGTGGGATTAAAACTTGGGAAGAAAAAGGATGAAAACTTCAGGAAATAGTAACAGGAAATTTAGAACAATTATTCAGGAGATTCCTTATACATTCCTCTACCAGAGTCCTTAAATCAGATGCAGGTAAGAAAACAAGTATCGTCATCTTATACTTGATACATTTTGCTTTGTATTAGGACAAAGACTACCAAAATTTTGGACATGCAAGCTTTTTATATTTAACTTTATGAGTTTTGAGTAATAGAAAGTCAGTAGTGTTTAGCAGATGGTAATGATTCAGGCTTGCGTTGCCACCAGGGGCAAACAGAGCAAAGGCTCCGTGATGGGACCCTTTACATTGCACTAAAGTACTGCACTTTAATAGAGGTACAAGAACATAAACCTTTGTTGATAAGAGTACAGCTTTTAGTTATTAAAAAGCTGGAGTTCCCTGTAGGAAATTATGAGTAGACTCAGGAGGGAGACACTAAATGTATATTCATAACAATAATAGTAATAGACCTAGCATTAATCTTTGGTCAGTTTTAATCAAGTTGATGATAATACCAGTATTTGAGTATCAGAACTATTCTAAAAATAGTGAATTCTTCCTATTAGACCATAACTAAACTCTGACTCTCAGGATGGTGTGACTAATGGTGGCTCAACTCTAGGAATTCCTAAAAAGGTAACTTACTCTCCAAAAGTGAACTCTGGTTATCAAAAGCTAATAGCATGGGGGCGCCTGGCTGGCTCAGTCAGAAGAGCATGCAAGTCTTCTTGATCTTGGGATTGTAAATTTGAGCCCTGGCTTAGAGGTAGAAATTACTTAAAAATAAAATATTAAAAAAATTCATAGTATGAATAATACTATGACTTAGTACTATTAGCCATGACTTATATTCTTCACTGATTTATTTTTAATCAGGAACTGGAAGCTGCTGGACCCAACAATGGTACCCATGTCCTATAATTTAAGATGGGCATCTTTTAGAGTTGAACTTCTCATGGCATGACTTAGAAACAATTAAAAAATGACAAAATGCTATGAAGGGCTTCCAAGTCAGTATTGCTGAGGTAAATTTTCTGAAAATTATTTATAAAATCTAAATAGTGCAAAATGGGCTGTTTCAAATTAATTACTATGAATGTACAGGACAGGGAAGAAAGACAAGACCTGCATGAAGTCCTTGGAATAGAACAGATGATTACATAAGCTTTTTAAAATGGTTTCCATGGCCAAAGAAAAGGGGTGTGTTCTGAGCCCTTAAGAGCTCATCCTAAGAATAGAAAAGGTCCTTGATTACTATTGAAATTCAAGGGACACTATATTTTTGTGGTGACCGCAGCTTAAATTTAATTAATTCCTCATGACAAAGTTATTTTGATAAGGCAAGTTTATGATAATTGGCCCACTTTTAAATCTGCTACTCTGTTAAGTCTGGGCATTTGCCAAAGAAAATTAAATCACTATAGTCTCTTTTTGCCACTTTGTCAATCCACATAAGCAATATAATTTCTATTAAAAAAATCTCAAATGGCCTAGTTGTTTTATAGGAATGAATATTCTTAAGTCTCTTGTCTAATCCAAGATCTCATGAATCAGAGAAGAGAGTCTAACAAATTGTGCTTCTCATTTAAATACAAAAAGTTTGAGAAAAACAATCCAATTAAAAATGAGTGAAATGTCTCTACAGACACCTCACCAAAGAAGATACAAAAGGCAAATAAGCATATGAAAACATACACACTGTCACATGCCATTGAGAATTTCAAATTAGAACAAGAATGAGAAACCACTAAACACCATTAGAATGGTGAAAATTCAAAGCACTAAGAATATCAATTGCTAATGAGGATGTGGACAGCAGGAAGGCTCATTCATTACCTGGAAGGATGCGAAATGGTAGAGCCTTTTCGGAAAATAGTTTGACAATTTCTTAAAACTAAACATACTTGGGATGCCTGGGTGGCTCAGTGGTTAGGCATCTGCCTTCGACTCAGGGCATGATCCTGGTGTTCTGGGACGAGTCCTACATGGGGCCCCCTGCATGGAGCCTGCTTCTCCCTCTGCCTATGTCTCTGTCTATCTCTCTGTGTCTCTCATGAATAAATAAATAAAATCTTTTTAAAAAAACTAAGCTAAACATACTCTTACCTACCTAATCATGTTCCTTGGTATCTACTCAAATGAGTGAGAATGTATGTCCCTACCAAAACCTGTACACAGATGTGTATAACAGCTTTATGCATAACTGTCTAGACTTGGAAGCAACCAGGATGTCCATCGCAGGTGTATGGATAAATAGTGCTACTTCCAGATGTTGAAATATTATTCAGCACCAAAAACAAAAACAAAAACTATTAAGCCAAGAAAAGCCATGGAAGAACCTTAAATGTATATTGCAAAGTGAAAACAACCAATCAGAAAAGACTAGACATTATATGATTCCAAATATGAGATTTTGGAAATGGTAAAACTATGGAGACAGTAAAAAGATCAGGAGTTTACATGGATTGGGTCAGAGAGAGGAAGGGAAGAATAGGGTGGATCACAGAGGATTTGTAGGGTATTGAAGCTGTTTTGTATAATGGTGGTTTCATGTCCTTACATATTTGCCATTACTCAGAAGATATGTGGCACAAAGAGTGACTCTAATGTAAACTGTGGATATTGGTTGATAATGATGATGTTGGTTCATCGATACTAACAAATGTAATACTCTGGTACAGGATGTTGGGTCAGGGGCAGAGTGAGGGAGGAGGTAATATACTTAAGGACAATTTCTTGACTACCGGCCACTCTGCAAAATGGAGGTTGGATAAGATGATATTTCAAGTTGATCAAAATTTAAACTCAGAGAATCTGAAAACAAAACAAACAAAAAACCTCAGTGAATCTGGGTTTAAGCCCAGGTGTATAATCTGCTACCTAAAGGACTTTGTGCAAGAAATAACATCTTTAGTCTTCAAATCTGTAGAGGTTAAATAGGAAAAGAGATTGCTGTAAAGGTTAAATAGGAAAATATATTTGAAATTTTTTGTATACTTTTGGTGCTTGTCCCCTCAAATGGCTGATTTTATGATAATTGAATTGATAAATAAATGGAAACTGGGCATAGTATACTTTTTCTGTGTATTTCTTATCCCCCTTCCCCCGTATCCATATACACCTTTCATTTCAAGTGTCAATTTGTGGCAAATGAACTCAGATTTTCCATGTTTCAGCCAAGTCTCTCATATTTCTTATAAACAGATGGTTCGTATGTGTAAGCTAATTAATTAAAAACATTTATCTGCATGCAAGGTTCAGATATAGTCCACACAGTTTCAGACCATATGCTGACAGTAGCAGGCTCCTACTCTAGGACATTAGCATTTTCTTTTATTTTTTGTTAAAAATAGTTTTTTAAATAAATTCATATTCCACACATCCACTCATTTAAAGTGTAAAATTCAATAAATTTTGGTATATTTAAAGACTCATACATCACCATAATCCATTTGAGAACAGTTTCATTCACTCCATTTCCCTCTGAGTCCTCCATAAAATTGAAGTAAACACTAGTCTAGGGGGATCCCTGGGTGGCTCAGCGGTTTAGCACCTGTCTTCAGCCTAGGGTGTGATCCTGGAGTCCCGGATCGAGTCCCACGTCGGGCTCCCTGCATGGAGCCTGCTTCTCCCTCTGCCTGTGTCTCCACCTCTCTCTGTCTCTCTCTCATAATAAATAAAAATCTTTAAAAAAAATACTAGTCTACTTTTTTATCACTAAATAATATTTCATGTTATGAATGCTTCATATTTCATTACCATTCACGATTTGGTTGTATAATCAGTTGAACATTTTAGTTGTGTTCTGGCTCTTTTGAATAATATTACTGTGAACGTTAATTTCAAGTATCTATACAGATGTATATTTGCATTTCTTTTTGGAAAATACCAAGGAGCATGTATTTATCTACTTCTTGAATCACATGGTAATTCTGATAAATTTTTTGAGGAGCCACTATACTATTTTCAAAAGTGGTTGGACCATTTTATAATCTCACTAACGATGTATGAGCAATTCAATTTTCTCCTTCTCTTCATCAATATTTGTTATCCTCTCTTATCATAGCTCCTAATGAATATAAAGTGGTATCTTATTATGATTTTGTTATACACTTTCCTGATAAGTAATGTTGTTTAACATGTTCTCATGGGCTTATTGGCTGAACTCATCGATCTGTTCTACTTAGAATAAATTTCAGAAAGTAGTATATTTAAAATTACACCTACATTTTTTTAAAATTTTTATTTATTTATGATAGTCACAGAGAGAGACAGAGAGGCAGAGACACAGGCAGAGGGAGAAGCAGGCTCCATGCACCGGGAGCCCGACGTGGGATTCGATCCCAGGTCTCCAGGATCACGCCCTGGGCCAAAGGCAGGCGCTAAACCGCTGCGCCACCCAGGGATCCCCTACACCTACATTTTAATAACTATTTAATGTAGATATCATATGTTCTATAACATATAATATTAATATGTCTGTATTATATATAAAATATGTGTATTTCATAATGACATATGCAATAGCATAATAAATATATGATATACAAATATATTAAATATAACATGAGAATTCTTGGCTCTTACTTCCACGTTCATACTTAACTAATCTGATACCACAACAGTTCTGCTCCTCCTTGCATCAACCTTACAAGAGAGAGAGCGGGGCATCTTTGTTATTCCCATTTTATTGATGATAATAATCTTGAAGCCATTCTCTCAGACCTAAACTGCTCAAGTACACTTACTAGTGAGTTTTTCTCTTGTAATCTGGGTATAATGTGGTGAGAAGAGGGAGGTGGGTCTACCTGGCAACACTAAGAGGGCAGTTTCTTTAAAATCAGGAAGGAGAAGTTTTATATCTGAGCAGGACTTTTGTGGTATCAGATTATATAGGTGTAAATATGAAAGAAACAGCTAAGAGATTCTGTTATTTTTTCATTATCTGATTATCATGTACTTAACATGTATAATATATAGATAAATGTCACACGTTCTCTATATTACATCTACATATAGTGTAATACTTATCATATGGTATATACATTATATGGAACAGTTTATGTTCCATCTTATATGGAACACACATATTTTATTTTATATAACATACTGTGCCCAGTTGCTAGAAATTCGTTCTCAAAATTACTCAAAATAGAGATGTTAAGCAACCTGTCTTCCTACCTGAACTCATCCCCATAAACTTCCAACTAAGGATCCATGTTCATACTGAACATGTGACTGGAAGAAATAGCCAGTTTCCTCCTATTATCTATTCTCTTTTTCCATAGTCATAAAGGCCTAATTCTACCCTTCTCCTTCCTTGCAGTTTATCATGGCCATTTATCTAAGTCTTAGAAAATGGAAATGAGTGGAAATGTTTGACTGGGGTGTAGTTGCAAAGGTGGGAGCTGGAGAGTAATTTTAGAAAGAGAAATAGAGACATTCTCTGGCATATGGGAAAGCAAATTAAAAAGAGCCTGGATTCCCCCAAAAGGTAATGGTGCCACATCAGCCCTAAAATACTTAGTTCACATTTTGTTATTTTGAGTCTCTGTTAGATCAGCTAAAACTATATTCGAACAAGGTTACTATCTCATCCACAGAAAGTCTTTGTTATCTTTAGCAACCCTTCAATACACAAAAACTGCTGTACTGTTTGTCTTAAGTGTGTTCTACTCTAGACATTTTTCTTCAGTTCCTTCAACTGGATTCCATATCTGTCCATAGACATCTCCTCTTCCGGGAGTCATTCTTTATCAAATGTGATTTTGTTGCTTAGAATGGAAAAGCCTATTCTAGTTGTGAACTGAGAATCATAGAGCAGATTGATTCCTCTCAAGAAGGCAGTTCAGTTGTGAATTAGCTTATTTAACAACCTCATTTATTTATGAAGTTAGTCAATCATTAGGTTGAGATTATATTATAAAATAGGCTTTGGGCAGGTAGCGGGAGTAATCAAAGGTGAATATGCTCTGAATTCTTATTGAATTTGCAGTCAATAAAAGCATGTCTTCATAACCTGTTTCTCAGTCAGAACTGCCCCGTACTGTGTCAGTGAAATTAATAAATAACAGACTTTGCATACTTTTTATGTCTGTAGAATTTCATTATGTTGTTTGCTTAAATAGGTCCAACCTGTTGAGTTAAACTCAAGGGTTGGATTAGAGGCTCAGACATGTCCTGGGAAGATATATATATACTTTTATTGCCCACAGGTATTTCTGGAACTCAGAATGAATGTATAGAAATGTCTTGCCAGGCCTCAAGCAGAGAGTAAGAAGGGGATGGCTTGGTAATGCTTGCTTTTACTTCTCCATTCCTGCAATCATTACAACAATTTCTTCCTGGATTTATGGCTTTGGACCTCAGGAACCATGCTCACTAGTTTTTAATATTCTTGGTCCATACATGGTTTCTCTTTCTGCCATAGCTTCAGTGGACTAGGTGCTGGCAAGGACATTATGGGTGTGGGGTTATTCCCCTTGATCCACTTACTATTCCATTCTGCTTAATTTGAGATTCCTTTTGAGTTTCTCCCCTTGTTTGCATGTACTTTCTTCTTGAAAGCCCCTCTGCCAATAGTGTCAAATAATGTTATTTCCAATGCATCATTCCCTTTCATTCCTTTAAGGGGGAACTAGGGCAAGGGGTGGTTAACAACTATTAGGTTCCAGCCATTGAAACTGAAAATAGCCATTGCAAGGCAGCTGGGAAGGGGCTTTCACCATGAGCATGCGTGCTGTTCTGAGCAACTGCAAGCTTTCTTTAGCTCTTAATTACTCCCACACAAAGAGCAGTGTTTGCTCCTCATGCACATGGGATTTACCCGCCTACTTTTCATTAGTGTTAATGGGGGTCTCCATGTATAAATCCTCTTCCCTTCCCCCACTATCATTGTGGAATAGATGCCAAGAGAGCTTTCTGTGCTTTCGCTCACTGATTGGTTTCAGATGGAACACAAAAGCAAAGCTCTGAGCATGAGCACACTCATCGTCCACATACTGCACTCCAGGCTTTATTAACACTCATGGGACTTCTTGTCTTATTTGCTGTCTCAGGAGTGGCCAGAAACAATCCTTCCTCTGTGCCCCAGTTCATTCTCTCCCAAACCAATGAAAAGTCACTTTTATTTTTTTTCTCATATCTGCCTGACTTATTCTCTTCTTCTTGGTTTAATTAGATCAATATAAAGATCAGAATCTAAAAATACACAAAAATACAAACTTCTCTTCCTTAGTTCCCACCAACACTCTTTAAATTTCCTTCATGTTTTCCATGTACTCAGTTCCTATTGGATGTCTTATCTCACTGAAGACTACTCATTCAGTAACCATGTCATCTTCCTGGGACATTCATCTCTCCAAATCTATCCTTCTGTTTTTCATGATTCTCCATATTTATATCTTAATTAGTTTCAGGATTCCTGGACTCTTCACATCCTCACCCATATATTTAGCTCTCAATTTGTCAGAATATTATTCATTAGCAGGTGAGAACTGGCCAAGCTTCCATTAGCAACATGAAAAACTCTCCCCCTTTTTTTTATCCATATTGTCTTTAACTCATATATTCTAGCTATAATGTCTCTTCTTTCTTTAATTTTATTGGTTGGCTTACACCTGAGTATACTTCTTGATGATTTTTTTTTCCATCCACCCAGGGTATAATGCAGTGAGAAGAAGGATATGGCTTTCCTTGACAGCTCTAAGGAACAGTTGCTTCCAAATTGGAACAGAGAGGGTCATCCCAAATTAGAATTCAAACCCCAGATTTTTCTTGAGCTGTTGGTTCTATGTGGTTACACTGTTTCCCTCCCATCCTCGGGGATGAGAGAATTGGAGAGAGAAGGTGCAATGTCAGGGAGTATTTATGGGTGTCATCTTTTTTATCAAATAAAAGCAAACACCCAAGTTTAGTAAAATAGTTAAAATATAGAAATAATGTTTATTGATCTGTATATTAAGCCAAAATTAAGTCTTTTGTGGGATTAGTTTTGTTTAAGAGGTCTGGTATGCCTGGGTGGTCAGTGGATGAGCGTCTGCCTTCAGCTCAGGGCATGATCCTGGGGTCGGTCCTGGGGTCAAGTCCCACATCAGTCTCCCAGGGGAGAGCCTGCTTGTCCTTCTGCCTATGTCTCTGCCTCTCTCTCTCTTTCTCTCTGTGTCTCTCATGTAAAAATAAAAATAAAATAAAAATAATAAAAGGTCTGATAAAAACATTACAAGTTTCAGAGATCAAATTGTTTATTTAAGAACTAAGTTAAAAAAAATGTTATCCATGATAACTAACATGCTACTTTACAGGTGTACCAGTGTCATCTATAATTTTGTGATTGATGCTCAGGATAATGCTGTTATTCAGGGATCAAAGTCCCCTTTTTGATAGTAAAGGATCAATCTGTTTCCTTTAGTACCACTAACACACATTTTGGTCATAAAGCTACAATGCATTCCCCTGATCTAAAGTTTCTTTGGGGCAGCCCTGGTGGTGCAGCGGTTTGGCGCCGCCTGCAGCCCAGGGGGTGATCCTAGAGACCCTGGATCAAGCCCCAGGTCGGGCTCTCTGGGTGGAGCCTGCTTCTCCCTCTGCCTGTGTCTCGGCCTCTCATTCTCTCTGTGTGTCTCTATGAGTAAATAAATAAAATCATTAAAAAAAATTAAAAAAAAATAAAGTTTCTTCGATGGAAAGAAACCTAAGTCATCAAGCTAATCAGAAACATCCTCCACATTAACCTGCTCCCCTTTGGGGTGCCTCCTAATTTCACTTATTTTCCTAGTATTATTCTTTCTCTCTCTCTCTGACTCTATTCCAAATGTGTGCAGATTTAATATGTGACATGCATGGTGGGAACATTTTTCCTTGCACTTTGAGGGTGTGGATGGTGGAAGACTACTGGTCCTTGGAGGCTATTGGTATATATATCACTGGACTTAGGTTTGCAAGGGATAGGTTATCAACATTAGGTATGATTTCCAAGATTCTTTGGAAACCTGTTAATTCCTCATATTCTAATTTTTATAAAGAATCTGACACATTTGAGGAAGTAATAGATCTGATTTACTAATCTGACAAGAGCTCTTTGATTAGTTTCAAGGAATTCAGAGTGTGTCTGTGAAACAAACAGTTCCCACCTTTCCAAGAGCACCACAATGGTTTGGTAATTAAGAACAAACAGCCTTGTTGACAAGGCCTGCAGTACTTGATAAATTTCCTGTGTGTAAGAGTTACATTGAAAGATGAAGTGAGACACGTGGGGAGGAGCCTCTGAGCCTGACTCAACATAGGGGGGTATGAAATGTCAATTATTGCTACTGTTGTGGACTTGGTGGGACTAGGGGTTTTGAGGGATGATAGCCATGGGACAATCTGGTTGATTATGTAAAAGTGATAAATGCCTTAACAAAAGCATGCGTCTGAGTTAGAAATGAAATAATTTGAAAGTCAGTGCAGCACAGACTTTAAATTGCTTTTGGCCTACATGCTTACTACACTGGTATACTCGCATAATAATTAAACCTGGGAGTTAAGTTCTTAGAGAGCAGAGCCATCACTCTCCTTGGACAGGCAGGAAACCTGTAATCCTTATATCCACATCAGTCTTTTTTTTTTTTTAAAGGATAAATTGAAAGACACCCTTGTGTCTTAAAAAGTTCAACATTTGTGTGTGTATGCAGGGGAAGCAGGATTGAGTGTGTGTGCCTGCTTATAAATGTAACTGCCTTTCCACACAAGCTCCTCATTCATGTATGGAAAGGATTAATGCCCAGGAGCCAAGTCCTCAACAGCTCCAGAGGATGTGGTTTGATTGGTTGTGGGTTCAGCAGTCATTGTTTTCCATGGGATGAGAAAGGACCTTGCGTATTAAAACTTTGCCCACTTTCCTTCTGTCT
Organism: Nyctereutes procyonoides; assembly: GCF_905146905.1. NCBI lineage: Eukaryota > Metazoa > Chordata > Mammalia > Carnivora > Canidae > Nyctereutes > Nyctereutes procyonoides. Next base: position 14,974,743 of record NW_026575139.1, on the reverse strand, counting down.
GCCTCCACAGACACTCCCACTGGATTGCCATGAGAAGGGAAATGAAGAACAAAAGTAAAACAGCACAACACAGTATTATGCACCTGGTGAAGGAGTTCAGTTAGTAGTTATTGCTGTTATCTTCGTCAACATCACAAATAACCATGATAAATAGACACCTTGAGCTGTGAATGGACTGGCTCAAGAGGACAATTGAATCAGTGAAGGGCTTGATCTGTTTTATTTTATTCCCTGTAAAGAACATTGATGAATGCTTATTATGTCAGTTTACTATAAGTAATATAAAAAAGACTAAGGCACAAATCCATCCTCAGGATGAAGCACAATTCTACTGGGATAAGGAGAGGGAACTCAATGTAGATAAACAATCAAAGGAATAAACCAGTGGACAGACAGAATGGGGAGCCAAGAGTGGGGTACTGAGCCAGGAAAAGGAACTGTTCAATTTCATTTTAAACCATAGAGTCATGGTTCCTATTAAAACATACCCCAGTGATTTTGTTGGGAGGGTTCTAAATGGACTGGAAGTGCAAGGGGTCATGGGCATGGTGGGGGGGAGATGAGATGGCACTAATTCAAATCCCTGCTTACAAGTATGAGAGAATCTTAGCTGGATTTAGGGCAGTGATGCTCAAATTGTGGCCCAAAGGCCCCCTGCCTTAAAGTTACCTGGAATGTCTACTGGACGCAGATCTGTGGTATCTGCCTCAAAGTTCTCGTCAGAAACCCTTGGGGGGGGGGGGGATCCCTGGGTGGCGCAGCGGTTTAGCGCCTGCCTTTGGCCCAGGGCGCGATCCTGGAGACCCGGGATCGAATCCCACGTCAGGCTCCCGGTGCATGGAGCCTGCTTCTCCCTCTGCCTGTGTCTCTGCCTCTCTCTCTCTCTCTCTCTCTCTCTCTCTGTGACTATCATAAATAAAAAAAAAAAAAGAAACCCTTGGGGGTAACACCCAGGGCCAATAATTGAAACAAGCTCCTCAGGTGGTTCTTATGCCCACTAGAGTTTAAAAGGACACATTCAGGAGAGAAAGACATTGCAAAACATTTCCAGTGACTTCTTCAGGACTTTCGGTTGGATATGGAGATGGATATGGAGATACTGGTGGCCTTTTTTTTTTTCTATCCCTATACTTCTAAACTTAAGCAAATGTCAAGTAGGTGTAAGAAAGGGAGAAAGAGTAGAATACATGATGGAAAGAGGTGAAAAAGAAAAGAAATTGTCCAAGGGTAACTTTTAAGATTTCCCTTCTTCACTCAACTCTTGAGGAGACATTCTAATTACATGTCAAGGATTTATGGCAGAGATGGCAACTAACTAGCATTTGTGACTCTTTTCATACCCCCAGGACCCAGAGCAGCCATTATTCATAGTTAACAACACTTTCCAGCATAGGCCTCACATTGTCTCACATGTTCCCACATATATCCTTCTATGCAGCCAAATTCAGTCAGTGGAGTTGCTTTGGCTGATGAAATCTGCATGCCATCCTGGGGCACGCACAATTCATCCTGTCTCCTCCAAGGAAACAAACAGATGAATAAAAAACAGTTCTTCTATAAAATTACCTCTGAGAAATTTCAGAGGGTACTTGTTATTAGAAGATAGCTGTGGGCTTCTGTCCTGTTTTGGGATCACTTGTCTTAAAACTACAAATATACATTCTTAGAAGGTTGTCAGGCTCAGAGTGGGTCCTGAAGTAGGGCAATATTTTGGAGAGGGTTTAGGGAGGTTTCTGCTAAATCTTGGTGAGAAATACTCATATAATCTTATATAAGGTAGTGATCAAGACATAGTTCTGAAACCAGGCAGTGGGGCTCTGTACCTTCCTGATCCCGTGGATGGATAAGCTCAGGTTCTTCATGTTGAAGTTTTCTCATCTGTGAAATGAAAGTGATGATTCCAGCTACTTAATTATATTAATATATTGAGTGGATTAAATGAAATAATACGTAGTGTTTGGCACATGAATATTAGTGATAATGTGAGTATACCTACTTGTGCTTCTCTTCTTCCTTAGAATATTGAGATCTGGAAGGGCTAATCAGGATAGAGAGGGGGAAACAAAGCAAAACAAAGCAAAACCAAACCCAAACAAAACAAAATGAAAAAAATAATATTCTCTTTTTTTGTTCTAGGCTTTAAGCTTGAGGGATTCCCAATGAACTCACATATGATCCTTTCCCATTTACTAGAACAGGAAAGCACATTTGTGAGTAGAGTCCAAGTCCGAGGATTGGAGAATATGCTTTGCTTGTTCAGACCTCTGGATTATTGCAGAGGGTCTATATTGAATGGCTGTGACCAAAAGCAAGGGGGTAGCTGAGTGACAATTTCAAATAGAAACGATTAACTCTACTACATAGAAAAAAATGTCACAGAAGGACTCACGCATCTTTTAAGCACCACATTTAAAGACAGATAAGGCTGTTGTAATTCCACCTGCCTCTCATCACTTCAGCAGGTTAAAAGGCTAACATTCTCCTAGACTCTTCTTCATGGGATTCCCTACAATCCAATTTCCAGGCCTAGTACTGGCTACAGTACCTGCTCTGTAAGTGAGCATTGTCCGGCTTCCTTCCTCTCCGTGGTGGCCAGGTAATGAACTGTTGCTTATAAACAGTTGAAAACAAATATTAGAAGGTCATTGTGCTGCTAAACTTTGATATATTGAGAAATGTGAACTTTCACGGGCTTCTAAAGTATTGTCATGCAGGAAGCGGTAGAGTAAGTAGATTCATCTATCACTGGTGAAAACATGGGCACAGCATCACTGCTTGAAGGTTGAGCATGGAAATGCTCAACCCTGATTAAACGGCCATAATTCCTCAAGGCTATGACATGGCTGGCAGGCATGGGAAGCTGGGGCCTGAAAATATAAATTGTTGGAATTTATAATACACTGTCATTCTGTCAGGAAAAAGAGAAGTGTTGGATTCTCTCTAAATTCAAACTATGGGATAATTATTTTAGCATTTTCAAAGGCTAACTTGCACATGCATTTTGGTAGCCAAGGGAAAAATCCACATTTTTTTTGTTACTCTAGCATAAATTTCATGTGCAGCTTGCATATGAACATAATATGTAATGTTTCTTTAAAATGCATGCCCCCTGTTTTAGCTTGGGTGGTTTGTTAATAGCGTCAATGTATGGATTGTGAAGTTGGGACAATTAGGGATGCTGAACAGTAGACTCATCCTTGAAATTTCAGACACTTACATTGTAGAAATGAAAAATCAGCTAGTGGGTACATTTCTTTTCTTCCAAGAAGAAATCTCCCCTATACATATTGTGCTATTTCAGTTCTTCCAAATAAGAGCAGGTACAAGTAACTTATTGGAGCAAGAAACAAGGCGTATGTCTAGCATTCAGGATTAGACCATGTTTGGAATGATCTTGAGTTACATTCCTAAAAGTCAGGGTTTTGTCTGTGTCCCATCTATTCTATAGTATGCAGCATGTGTAGATAGTGAATAAATACTACACTTAACAGCATAAGTCAACAAAAGTCATTTTGACATTTGGTCTGGTCACAGCAAAAATTATTTATTTAGCTAGCATTATGGACCTTGGTGTATACCATGGAAGACAGGACAGAAGAACAAGGGGAAGACATCCTTCAAGTAGCTTGCCATTTGGGGAGACAAAACTCAACCACATGTAGCTATATGCCTATGATGGTTTTAGGAGGCAAATGGGGTTAAATGTTTTCCAAGAAGAAAGAGAGCAATGCTGGCTCTGTGGTTGGGGGAGTTTAAATCCAGTAGGTCCTTCACAAGGACCTTGAATGATGAAGACAATTTTTAAAGTCTGATGGAACATTCTTCAGATGGGAAATTTCAGAGGTAAAGGCACTCTAAGGATACATATGATATTAAGATTCTTTTTGTATTTGCTCCACATTCTGTAACTTCCCTTATATTTCCTGAAACTCCTCTTTGAACTCCCTCTTCCGGTCTCAGGAGTGAACTCCATAATTACTACTCTGCACTTTCCCTTAGTTACCAGTTTCTTCACAAAATGTATGTGCCCCCACTATAAGCTGGCTCTACACACTTTTGCAAAGATTCCATCAAATCCCTGTTCCTGTTACAGTCATTCCTGGGGTGATAGACCATCCCCCTCCCTGCTATACTGTGCTTACTTTCAGTTTTATGCATGTGTCTCCTTTTCCTCTGTCACCCATAGACTCACAGCCATGTTTGCATTCCCTAAAGCACCTAACATAGTGCTTTGCTTACAATAGGTATAGAATAAATGTCTGCTGGATTAAATTGCCTGCTACCAATCTTTCTGTAATGAAGTGAAAAAATAGACATGGTGCTCAGTGGATAAAAAGGGAAAAAACAAATATCATCTTCCTCAGTACTGAGCAGATGTATCTACTAGATTGGAGCCCCTTGAAGATGGTGCCTGCCATATTTATTGGTCTCTCCCTAGTGTTTTTTGCAACACCTGGTACAGAGTAGGTGCCGACAAACATTGGATGAATGAGTGGACGAATATGCATGGGTGGCCCCGATGCTATCTGTGCACTTTATGGAACGCACACGTGTGTAATCACTGCACCTGTCTGAGCTGGCTGGCTTTGCCAGGTTCCCACAGCTGGTTCTAGTGAGATCAGTCAACACTTACCCAGATAGTGTGTGTGCTATCTGGGCCCAAGGCTCTGTCTCTTCTCCCCTTGGAGACAGTTTTTCATAGAAGAAGCTGTAAAAGGATAAGCTACCATGGAAGTAGGTTGGTGTAAACTATATGCCAGGGTTTCATTCTCATAGTCAAAAGAGCATGTCCTGCTTGTAATAAGAATATAGAACAAAATCCAGAACCTTTATCTTGTGACTTGAGTCAAAATGAGATTTTTGTGATTCATTTGTTATAAGCAAGTGTCACGTCTCTTCTAGAAGCAAGGCAAAATCCTGGCTATGATTTCAGTAATTAGATTAAGGCCTAAACATAGTATAGCTACAAGTAATATACTTTCTGTATAGCTTGTGTGTCTTTCCTGTAACAGAGTCTGGTGAGGCATACGGACCACTGTTTCTGGGAATATGCACTTTCTGTTTGAAACTTGAAATGACAACAGATTCTCTGATTATGTGGAAACATGAGTAAGATGTTTCCCATAATAACCAAATAAACAGAAATACTGCTTTTAAGCTCCTAAATGATATGGCAGTAGAGATGACAAATCTCATCTGGACCAAAGTTCTCCCCATTTAGATGGAGTACCTAAGAGAAATCTGAGGCTAAATGATTCAGAATCATAATGATCCGAACTGTAATTATTTTAAAGAGAGGAAGGATTTAATTTCATAAACCATATTCAGTTGCATCCACTGAGCACTGTGAATGGTGTTAAGAATATGTAAGTTCTTCCTATTTATTTTGTGGATGCCACTTGGTGCTTTTATACACAGGTCTTGTGTTGAATCTCATCATGTTGACAAAGCAAGAAGCCTTCTCCTCCAGACTTGTAGATACCTTGATATGTCAGAGATGAATAGACAACATAGCAGGGTGAGCAGGTGTGGGCCTTTGGCCTGGTTTTGTTACACTGAACCTACATAAGAAATTCCATTCAATGGTGAGAACATATCCAACTAGTTCAAAGTGATTCATTAGCGCAAAGAAATAGCAGAGTGGGAACAGTTCTCAGAGCCTTTGGCAAGCATGTTAAAGCAGGCCCATGACAGATGAACTCAATGAACTAACAGCTTAAATGGCAGTTGGGAGCTGGGAGTGCTGAGAAATGAATGTGCTGACCTTACAATAGTGAGCAAAACTTCATGACTAGAAAACACAAACTTTCGGGCTCTTGTGGGAGAATGTATCCCATTATGTAGGGTTTAAGGGGAGGAGAAGGGGACTATACAGTTATATATGCCATTAATTAAACTGAGCACTGAGGACATGGGTGTCTACCTTGCTGCCTGATTAGCATATTGGGTCGAGAGCCTTAGATATTTACAGACTGTTTTTGCATCAGAAACCATAAGGGAAATGGCCCGCAGAAATCCATCTATAATTCATGGACCGAATCAGAAGCTGTGCGTGGAGATTTACATTGCTATGTATTCTTTCCTTTCCTTCAAGTGGGAGCCAGCCATGCATAAGGAAGGTCCCATCAAGCTGTGCAATTCCATTTCCTTAGGTGTTGTTTTCCAGATGTTTTGGGTATCTCTCCCATTGGCAAGGACGATAGGAGAGAATGGTATTTGTATATCAGTTAAATTAAAGGTACTAATCAATCTTTCAAAGATTTGCAGGTATCTAATAGACAAAAACAGGGCAGCCCGGGTGGCTCAGCGGTTTAGTGCCACCTTCAGCCCAGGGCCTGATCCTGGAGACCCGGAATCAGGGACCTGATGTCAGGCTCCCTGCATGGGGCCTGCTTCTTCCTCTGCCTATATCTCTGCCTCTCTCTGTGTCTCTCATGAATAAATAAATAAAATCTTTTAAAACAATAATAATAGAAACAAATGATTATAAGTCTGTAATATGTAAAGATACCTCATAGACACCACCATCAGATTAAATCATGCAGTATATTTTTTATCTCTTTGCTACTTCATGATTATTTAGTATAGCAATTGTATGAGCAATTATGATATGTTTTCCCATGTATGTGTATTTGCCTCCAATCTTAGAGCCTGCTATATAAAAAGTGAGCCCTTTGAAGAAGTGCATTTTAAAACATATTTTTGAATACATGTATGCTGTAGATTTTTTCAATTTAATGCATTTATTTTGAAAGTTTTAAATAAAACCTCCTTTTAGGATTTTTTCTTAATTAAACAGCAAGCCATATGTTTTGAAGTTTTTCTTATAAAAGATTAACAATTTTAGCAAGCCGTCAATAGAAATTAAGAGAACAAATGAAAACATCTTTTTAACTTATTATGGAATTTCCATCTTCCACTGCAAAGTGTTAAAGCAGGGATTATAAGCCACCCATGTGGGCTATGTGACTAATCACTTTCACAATTAGTCACTCAAAACCATCCTTTCCTAAGCACTTGGGAGCAACCTGCCAGTCTCACTGAGTAATTGGGGGTCTAACCAAATCCCTTGCCGGTGTTGGGAGTAATGTGGCTGGTAGACTGCTAACCATAGAGGGGCATCAAGCACACACAGATGGTGGAACATGGCATCCGCCATGCTTACTTGTGCTGCAAGTCCCTTCTGAATCTATTTTAGTGCAATTAGTTTGAAAAGATAAAACCTATTGCTTTCTGTAAGTTAAACCCAAATCCTAAAGTATATACAAACTGAAAATGGCCTGTTTCTAACATCAGAGTTCAGCTTTTCTGTTTGGTGAGCCTACCCATGTCTAGGTCAGGCAATGGGATTCCAGGAAAGTTCAACATAACGTGTTCTTTTTGCCTTGTGTGCTGTAAGACAATATGGACTAAGCTGTGTGCATACATTAGAAAAGACTCTGTTCATTCTCCAGTGATTGTTAGGTGTGTAACTTTGCCTCCCATGTTATGTAATTCTTAGTTCATAGCAAGTTCCAGCCACATGAGCCAGGTCTTGTCTCATTTTCTTTCAATGAGATTACGCCTTCAGAAGTATGTGTTTGTAAAACAGCAGTCTAAGCTTGCATTCCAGGACCGTCATCCCACCCATTATCCATCTGACTTGATTCTGTGTACTGACCCAGTCTCAGACCCTCACTTTCCCCCCACCACATCTAAAACCCCTCCTCAGTCTGTTACCATTAGCCTGTGAGCAAAGGAAAGACACTGGTTCCAGAGACATCCCAACAGACCAAAGCCTGTTGATTGAGCACATGGAATTGGGTACACATTCAAAGATGTCTCTGCCTTTGCCCCAGCTGGTTAAATGTGGGTAATCGTGCACATCTGCAAGCCAGCTGTTGCCTTCAGCTCAATCCCATCTGATGTAGAAATCCCAGGAGGTCGAGGAGAAGAGCTGTTCAGTTCTCTTCTGTGCCGACATATGGTAGTGCAGGTGGATCCCTGCCCAGTCCAAGTGTCAGAATACAGAGAAGGAAGGGTGGCCATATTGACCCTTCTTCCTATTGTTTTCATCTGCATTATGTATTAATGTAGTCGTGTGTATTAGTTAAGACAGGTACCCTGGACACCGGAAGCCTTTGTTCCTTTTCAAACCAGCTGAAAATCACCAAATGGAGCTAGACAATATTTCTAGGTTCTTTGTTTATTCTTTCATTTATATTTGTAAATGTGGTAGACTTTATGATATAAGAGGGTGGTGGAACTCATTTTAAGTTTGCAGAGGACTTGGCCAGTTGCATTAGTTTAAAGAAATGGGAGGAATCCAAGGTTAGATTGTTCCCTGTGACTTCTATTCTGATGTGACCCCTAGAGAAAATATTAATCAAAATAGGAGCTGATAGTGATATGGAAAAACAAAGAAGAATTAAAGTCAAGCAGAAAATCACATGAAATATGTGGGAATTATCAAATATATTACAGGTGTTAATAACAATTTAAGAGTTTCTTTAGGGTGGTCAAAAATAATATGGTAGAAGCAGACACAAATTTATTTTGTAAGACAAATAACCAGAAACAATGAGTAAATCAGGCATTAATGACCAGACTAAGAGTCCCCTTGGGATATCTTAATTTAAGAGTTTCCTCCCAAATCTCAACTCCAGTTGCTTGTTTGAAATTCCTTGACAGGCACGGGCAAGAAACAAGTTTATGGTTGCCTGCTCTATTCTTTCTTCTTCAATCATGTTTTCATAAGGGTCCTATCAGGCATCTCTACTTACAGGGAAGGAGACAGTAGTGCCTCTTTCCCAAAGATTGTGATTCTTTTTATTGGATCTTTCCCCTACTTCAATTTCTCCCCCTGTCTGTATGCCCACTGCTGGCCACAGAAACAGAGGCAGCTCAGGTGTGTTGGTGTGTATATTCAAGGACTCATAACAGGTTTCACATCACCCCACATATCACTTCTTCTCTTTGGTTAAGACAAGGCCAGCCAAATGTCTATATTGGTCTTTGGGCATCCCATTTAAAGGATAGGGAGAGTCTCTTCATTTATCCATAAGGCATATGTTGTGGTTCTGTTAGAGATACAAACAGGAATGCAGAAAACAGCCCAGAAAAGAAAGGAACATTTTGACTAAAGCCATTTCGCTCTTCAAGAAGTCTTGTTAAACCAGAATAATATTCGCGAGATTCTTTGGGGACTGGGAAAGAACTTGAATGATCAATATGCTTCCCTGATTTGCTTTATAAAACCAAGTGGCTCTTCTCTCATTAGTGAAAATTATAAAAGTATGTAAGCTTGCATCCCTGTGGGTATATATGATCTGCTTTTTTCATATTCTTTATTTCCTCCATGAATCTATGAGACTACTTTTGGGTAATGGTTGCTCCATAGAAGTTTCAATAGAACAGCTTCCTCATTTTAATTTGCCTCCAGATAATAGTTTGCTCTCTTAATTAATGCCATGAAAACACACATTATGATCTTTACCTGAAATACAGTTGATTAACAGCAGTACCTATGGTTTCATTGACTAAAGTACTCTTTTCTCCCTGCTGAGAGCTGTGCTCTATTAAGCAGCTGCTTCATTCCACCCCGGACGTTGCTACGTTTTGCCAACTGTAAGAGTAATGTTTACTTATGATAGGGTTTATGAAGATCTTCATATCAATCGAGGTAAAAATCCTTCCATTCTCTGAGACAAATCAACATCTCTCTCATTATTGTTCTTACGTCTGCTCTTCCTCAGTCTATCCCCAGTACCTCTTACACATCATTCCAATGTCTGTATAACTTCATGAGGTCAAATGCCTATGAGCTCTGTTGAACAGCTACTCATAATAATGATTGAGATGAGATAGTGGCAGTTTATTGAGCAATGCCTATGCACTTGGCTTTATTATAGAGTTTTTGATTACCGTTTCTCACTTGTTTCCACAATAATCCTATAAGTTATAGCAAGAAATATTATTATTTTGGGCTGCCTGGGTGGCTTAGTGGTTGAGCATCTGCTTTTGACTCAAGTCGTGATCCCCTGGTCCTGGGATCAAGTCCCACATTGGGCTTCCTGCAGGGAGCCTGCTTCCCCCTTTGCCTGTGTTTCTGCCCCTCTTTCTATGTCTCTCATGAATAAATACATAAAATCTTTAAAAAAAGAAATATTATTCCTCTTACGCAGATGAAAACAGCTGAGGTTCAGAGTGGTTACAGTATGAGTGGAGGAACAGATGTACTGTGCCTGCTTTGAATCTATCCATTCTTTAAGTTGAAATTATGCACTCTCTCGCTCTCTACATGGCTATCGTTCACTTGAAATGAGGGGCCAAGAGATACTCACCAATCTCTATAGAGCAGAGTGTTTGTTCTAAAGGGCAAATCAAATCTTCATATTCCCAACTTAAAATTATTCAAATGATCCAAATTTCCCTCAAAATAAAGTTCAAGTTCTTTATCATGAAGTCTCTAACTTTGATGACCTGACTTTGGTTAATGTTTTGGATTCTGTCTCTCCTCATATTCCCCCTTGAATTGGCCTGATTGTCAAGGATTTTTACATTTTCCTTTGGTCTATTCACAACTTAGTCCTTTCTTTACACTGATTGGATTCTACACCCCTTCAAGTCTCACTTCAGACCATTCTGATCGATGGCCCTCTAGAATACAAATGGGGCATCCCCCATTTGTGTTCTCATAGCACCTCAAGCTTGCCTATCTTTTTATTCATTTACTCTTTCTCTTTAGTCACCTGGATTTTTCAATTACTTACTAGAAGAAAAGATCCTTGAAGGCAGAAGCATTTTCTCCACCCCTGCATCTCCACCCACTCAGTTCCTGGCACCAAGTAATATTCAAACAACTATATGCTCAATGAACGAATAAGCAGAGAATCAAGGCCAAACTAAAATGCAGCTTTATAAAACATTACAGAATTAATGTATGCTAATGTCATTACTTCAAACTCAATTATGGGAAAATAATTCCTGTCTCCCTTCAGGTCAGCGTATGGTGGTTGGTTTAGGGTGGCATGAGGTTGAAGTCTGGCAAAAAAGTTAGATTAATTTGACTAGAACAGTCAGGAAGCAGAAGTTTTCCATTATTGAGGACACTGAGCTGGGGAAATACAGCTCTGGATCTGTGGATGGCCTTTTCAAATGAAAAAAAGCTTGATTAAAGTCAACTCAAGTTGGGTTTCTATAACTTCCTACTAAAATAATCCTAATGCCCTGTCTCGGTTTATATTCTCACTTTATTATTTTTTGTCTTTCACCCCATCGATCCTTAAGTGTTTGCCTGACTTAATTTGAGAGGTACACGTACGTGATCATGTTGCTTCCTTTCCTAAAGGCTTCACTAGCTTCCCATACCCTTCAATGAATGCTTTAGTGTTGAATAAGACCCCAGTCTGCCTATGTAGTCCTATTTACTGTTACCACCTCTCAAGTCACAGCTCTAACTCTTATATTTGTTATCCCCTCTCCACAAGATGATGTTTCCAGGGCTTGACATATGCTCTACTTTTGGTCTGAGTATCATTTTCATCCAACCTTGTGCATGAATATTCAAATGTTAAATGCTGATCAAATATCATCACTCCCTAGCTCCTGTACTGTTAGTTGTTCCATTCTCTTTTGGGTAAAATTTAAAACTGCTTCTTGTAGTATCTATTATACTAAATTGTAATTCTATGATTTCATCACTATCTCTCTTTGGAACATATGATCTTTAGGATCAGTTTTGGTGTCATGTTCATCTTTGCAGACATATCGTATGACATATTCTTGAAACACGGTGAACGCTCAATCAGTGTTTATGGAATGAACTGTTTATAGAATGGGTAAATAAACGGAAAGAGTTATGTGATGCTCTATTTAATCACTTTATCAGCATAAAGGAGGAACTGACAAATTCTTTTCTGCAAAAGATCAGAGAGTTAATATTTCTGGCTTGCAGGCCATTCCATCTGTGTCACAACTGTTAACTCTGTGTTGTAGAGAAAAAGCAGTCAAAGACGATACAAAAATGAAGGGATATGGCTATGTTCCACAAATATTTCATTTTCAAAATCAGCTAGCAGGCTAGGTTTGTCCCTGGGCCTTAGTTTGTCAATCACTGACATAAAGGAGGGACAGGTCGTAGTTCTTACACTGCCTATAAGACTTTGAAAAAGAGGTCCCTGCATTAAATAGATGGAAGGTAGAGGGCAGAGCATGGTGCATAGACATTACAATAATCATGTCAAAGTTTATATCCTTTACATACAAAAGCTCTCGCTTGCAATCTCTTTGATATAGACTTTTCTACCATGTGTTCCAACAAATCTATTATATTTCATTAAAATTTATCTAGTTGCACAGTAAGTGCTGGTTGAAAACATAACCATTCTCTATTTGAAGAAATTTCAAATAAGATGCACAGATTTAATGGTGAGTATGCTTTCTGAAAGTAGAAAATGTATTTTACTCAAAAGAGTCAGTGGATCCCTAAGCCTTTTTTTTAAAAAAAATATTTTATTTATTTATTCATGAGAAACACAGAGAGAAAGAGAGAGAGAGAGAGAAAGAGAGAGAGAGGCAGAAACACAGGCAGAAAAAGCAGTCTCCATGCAGGGAGCCCAACTTGGGACTCGATCCTGGGGATCCAGGATCACGCCCTGAGCTGAAGGCAGGCACTAAACCGCTGAGCCACCTGGGCTGCCCTCCCTAAGCCTTTTTTTTGAGAGATACAGAACTGCTTTTACGATCCCTTAGTTTTCAATTAGCTGACATCTTTTCAAACAATTTTATTCCTTAAACCATTTCCTAAAACCCAAAACCCAAAACCAAATGCGACTTCTTTAACCTAAAGTCAATCCAATGGTATCATACTTAGGAAGGGCTCCATTTTGCAGATCCAATGAAAAGAACTGACTGTTGTAGCTTTATATATATATTTCTTAAATGTATAAATTGTAGAATATTTGTTGGTTTCCAATTGTGAGTCTCCTCTAAGCACTGAGCCAACACAATCAGAAGCTGTGGGTTTGGAAAGAGATGGCAAAACCTGAATTAGAAGACTCTACACGAGCAAACATATGGAAATCATTTCATTATTTGAAGGTCATGTTTTGGACAGTGTCTGCTGGCCCCAGCTGGAGCTTAATGCAAAAGCCCCAAAGCTCCAGCAGTACCCTCTATCCTCTCTAGTGCCTTTTACCCAAAAGCCATACAAATCTACATTATAATTGGGTTAAGCTTTTGAATGGATTTGACTAAACCAACAAAGGCACTTTTAGACAGATATGATATTGTCATGGCTGCATCCTCTTTCTCTGTGTTTTCTTTTATGTCAGATTACACGTTATATTTTTTTGTTGTGTTTCATTTCTGTTTGTCCAGCTTGCTATGAACACAGTGGAATTTTGGATGTTTTGGTTTAATAAAGAATATCACCATATTCAAACAGTCATTTTATGAATTATGTATAATCTGCTTTTATTTTCTAAGTTTTATTTTTATTTTTTTTTATTTTCTAAGTTTTAAAAGGACTTAGCAGGATGCCTGGGTAGCTCAGTCACAATTACCCATGTGGCACTTTATTTCAGCTCAGGTCATGATCTCAGGGTCCTATGATCAAGGCTGGCTTTGGGTTCCATGCTCACTAGGAGTCTACTTGAGGATTCTCTCTCTCCCTCTCCCTCTGCCTCTCCTCTCTTTCTTTCTCAAAAATAAAAATAAATAAATCTTTAAAAAGAGAGAGAAAGACTTGTTATCACCGCATAAAAACACTTGAAAGGATACAAACACAGATAGAGCCTTTTGAGAACAATGGAATTCACAAAACATAGGCAATTTAGACACACAAAGCTAAATCTCTTTTAAGTGGTTCAAAGTTAAATGTCATTCCCTTATAGGCCAGATATATACCTCTTATATCTATCAGGGTTCTCCAGAGAATATAATCAATAGGATATCTGTACACATACACATATTTATATATATATATATTTATATACATATATATAAAAAATATATAAATGTTTTATATATATTAATGCATTTATAGACTTTTATATATTAACATGTTTATATAACTGTGTGTGCATATATATTTTATATTTATAAATATATATGCATTTGTATAATATTTCAATATCCTATTATATAATATGTATATATACACGTGTGTATATATATGTGTTTTTAATTTTATTTATTTAAGATTTATTTATTTGAAGGAGAGAGAGAGGGAGAGAAAGAGGAAGAGAGAGGGAAAGAACCTCAAGCAGACTCCACCTAGCACAGAGTCCCATGTGGGGTTCAATCCCACAACCCTGAGATCACAACCTGAGCCCAAACCAAGTGCCAGGCACTTAACCAACTGTGCCACCCAGGCGGTGCACCTATATTTTTATTTTTGTGTAATATATTTTCAAGATTTTGATATGAGTTGTTTGGGCTTCATAAAAGGAGTCAGGGAATCATTCCACTCCTCTGTTTTCTGAGTTTTTGTAACTTGTGTATGACACTTCTTTTTAAATTGTCTAAGAGAATTAATCAATGAAACCACATGTGCCTGGAATTTTTTGTTAAGATAGCTTGTGATAACAAATACAAATCATTTTTTAAAAGATTTATTTATTTATTTATTTATTTATTTATTTATTTATTTATTTATTTATTTATTTATTCATGAGAGACACAGAGGGAGGCAGAGACACAGGCAGAGAAAGAAGCAGGCTCCATGCAGGGAGCCTGACATGGGGCTCCATCCCTGGTCTCCAGGATCACACTCTGGGCCTAAGGCGGTGCTAAATTGCTGAGCCACCTGGGACACCCCACAAATTCAAATTCTTAATAAATACTGCCTTCTTAGATATATTTTTCATCTTTTGTCCATGTAGGTAAGTTCTGTTTTTCAAGAGATTTTTCTGTTTTATCTAAATTGTAGAATTTATCAGCATTAAGTTATTTATAATGATTTCTTATTGTACATTCCATCCTTTAACTCATTCCTGACATTGGTGTTTTCTCTATTTCTTAGCTATGAGTTTATTGTTATACTGTTGTTTGTAGACTATATATTATGTTATGTAATGACATATTTATATATAGTAATTTTATATTATGTATATATAAATTTTGTGCTTATATTTAAATATAGAATATATTACATAGTGTATATTTTAAGTTATATATTGTTATCATATCTAATTGGTTTATTATTTTTATTAGCCTTTTCAGAATCAATGGGACTTTGTTAATTTTACTTTGATTTTTTTTCTATTTCATTGATCAACTTTATATTCTTCCTTCTACCTATTTTTGATTTAATTTTCTCTTTTGTTTTTCTAACTTAATAAGGTAGATACCAGGATTGATGGTTTCTTATAATCTTCTTTCTAAGTTTCTGAAAACTATTTTGTTTTAACCATTATATCAAGGGCCAGTGAATATTTTCATTAAAGATTCAGACAGTAAATATTTTGGGCTTTGTAAGACATACAGTTTGCCACCAGTACTCAACTCTGCTATTATAGTATGAAAATAGCCATAGAAAACGTAAATGAATGATGAGGCTGTATTTCAATAAAAATTTACAAAAATAAACAACTGATTGGATGTGGCTTTCAGGTTGTAGTTTGCTTGTGTTTTTATACGTATATCACAAATTGTGATATGCTGTATCTGAGTTACAATTCATTATCATATATGGCTTCTTGTGATTTTTTTTTGACCATAGACTGCTTATAAGTGGCTGCTTTAATTTCCAAATATATTACTTTTAATATTCCAATTATTTTACTTTTTATCTTATTATTGATTTCTAATTTAATTCCTCTTTGATAGGAAAGTACAATCCTAAAATTATAATCTCTTGAAGTGTTTTGAGATTTTTTTTTAACGCAGAATCATATAATCTGTCTTGGTCAATGTTCCATGTGCAATTTAAAATGGATATGCATCCTGGAGTTATTGGGTAGAATATTGTATAAACATTTTATTTCAAATTGTATGACAGTGTTAAGTGTTATTCAAATCTAAATACATAATTTTTATTTCTATATGTGGTTTTGTTTGGGTGTTATTTCAATTACTGAGAGAATATTAATATCTCAAATTAGGATTATGGATTTGTCCGTATTCTCCCTTTGTATCATCACTGTTATTATATGAATTTTGATATATATACATTTAGAATTGTTACATCTTCCTAAATCTGTTCTCTAATGATTGAAGGAAAAAATAATTTCACGTGTTTGGATTCTCCTATGAGAATGTCGCTGATTAACATTTTGAGTGACAACTTTCTTGTGGCTTAGGAACAATGAAATATAACTGCAGTAATTTGAAAGGGCATGGACTAATGATCTATGTATCATTTCATCTTCACATTGCTCTCTGAATTCACTATGTTGGCTGTATTTCTATGCCTAAATGATAGCATCTAGCAATTAAAACATCAATGTCTACGAAACAATGGCAAAAAAGAGGAAGCTCTTTACGAGACTGGTAGTCTACTGAGGCCCCCAAGCCAGAAACCTGTCTTTGCTAATTTGTATGATAGTTCTGTTAAATATGTCATTTATATTTAGTGCAACATGTACTCTTAAGTGACAGCATACTAGAACACTTACTTCTGCTTTCACAAACTCATAAAAGGAGAAAGTGAATTCACATGATTCAAAGGAGAGATAATAAATCCAAGTTAGATAAAAGTTGAATTGGGATTCAAGGTAAGGAAGTGAAGGAAAGAAAAGTATCTCATGGTTTCTGGAAATAATTTGATAGCCAAAACTCAATTGGACAACTAAACTTTAAACACTATGTGACTGAGCACAAGCACAGAACTCATACCACAGTTTGCTAGGGAAATGACTCCATGTATGAAGAACCAAAAAGATTGACCCAGTTAAAAAATCTCCTTGGGAACAGGGTCAAGGCCCATTTGAGCTAACTTATGAAAAGGATGATTTATTATGAGATGTCAGTATGAAGCCATTGAAAATCTGAGGCTAAATACTAGGTCATAACTAGGTCTCATGACAAATGGGACTAGGGAAGTTTTGACATCAAGACCAAGATGGGTGGTTGAATTCTTGAAGGCCATTCCAACTCTAAAAATCTATTGACTTATTCAGCTATTCCTGATCTGTGGACTATAGGTCCATCAGAAGTGAACAAAGGGTTAAATGTAAAGGATCTTTGAAACTATATGCATACAATTGTACTGTAGTCTGAAAAATATTACTGTATCTAACACATATATGTTCTGCTGGAAGGAAAGATTGGTATCCCTGGGGAGCCTTGAGCTTAGCACCTCTTCAAGCCTTTATCTTTTCAGTTGTTCAGTATCTATTTTTAGTGTAAATCGGGCCTTGGGCCCTTGAAATGAGTTACAAAATTTCTTCTTGAGGGTGCTGTGTGCTGCAAGCAGAGAAGTAGGCTTGACTATGGGTCAATGAGATTTTGACAAATCAGTCTTCACCTTCATTAACTTGTGAACTATTTTTATTTATCTCAGTTAATGATTCAGTACTCTTTATAAATTGACACTCTGGTCAGCAATCCGGCATGTCTCTTTAATTTGTACTACCTTTCATTTGTTTGTTTGCTTGCCTATATTACTTAATAGTGTTTGTGTGTTTATGTGTGTGTACACATGCACACTTAATGTTTTAAGGCGTCGATACATTTACAATAGCTTTTAGACATTTTCTCAGACACTCACAGGACATTAAGCATAGTGTGGATCCTTAAAAAAATTCTTTGGCATATGAAAGGAGTCTTCATACATGAAAAATGTGGAAACCACTGTATTGAGCTGTAAAGCTACCAGCTGCAAAAACAAGATCTGTTTTTATTTTACTATGGGATGTATTTTTTTTTTAATTTATAAACTCAATCTCATTTACAAAGGCATCCAGAGTGTCCTTTCTCATTCAGAGATTGCTATTTCATTTTATTCATTTACTCAAATACCCACTTTCTCTATTACAGAAATCACTTCTCATTTGACATACCCTTTTCCTTCTACTCCGCCCATCTCCCATTGAATAAACTAAGGCAATATCATTTGTAGAAATGTCAGAATTTACATCATCATCTGTCTATATTTCTCTTTCAAAATAACTTAGAATCTGTGGCATTGTAAGAGTCTTTTAGCTTAAACAATTTTGAAATTTTTCATAGAGTTTTCCAGATGTTTTTTCTGAATGGAAACTTTGTTAAACCATAATCTTCCGGGACCTCAAAAAATATTTGGTTGGTTGTTTTTCCTTTTCGTCTCTCTGCTCCAAATTGAAATTGAGTTCTATGTCATCTCTGGTCAGAAAGCTTTTTCTCCCTTCTTTTCCCTCCTTAATGGACCACGCTACACTTTTAGAGTAATAAAACATCATTTAAATGAAACGTACAAGGCAATAACCACTGAGCTCAATGCCATTAAATATTTATCAATACAATAGTACAAGTTTGACTGTGAGGTAAACATTAAGTCCTGCAAATTTAATAGTTTCCTGTAAAAGGAAAAAAAATTCTCTCCAAGCTTTTGCAGCTCAGAATACTGAACTTAACAAATAAATAGTTCATGGTGTGCCAAAATGGAATTGCCAAATGATTGACCACATCCTATACTGCACAGGGAAATGGCCACTATTGTTTGTACATGTGTGTTTCATTCAATATTTGACTTTGGTGGATAAATAGCATGAAGTTGGTATTTCTAAATTAACCTTTGTTTATAACTAATTACACATAAGGGAGTATAGGCACAGAGAGAAGGCACTGAAGGATTTAGGGAAAGAGGAACATCAGCAAATCTTGACCTGATATATCCTGTTCAAAGGCAAGAATTGCTGATTTAAATTTGGAGGGATCAGACTCCACTTAGTAAATTTTCTATACTGGTATTGAGATATATATATCACTATATATATATATGTATGTGTATATATATATATATATATATATATATATATATATATATATATGCCAACTACTGCTTCTGTGTTGTTGTTTTTGTGCCCCAGGAAAGAATAACAAAAGTAAAAATTTAAAGAAGTGGTTTAAAGATACTAAAAGGCAGGTGAAATTATTAATTATGATCACACACTGAACCAAAGATGTTTCTTTAGTAAAAGCTATATGTGTGTCATTAGCAAAAGCTATCTTACATTGAATGATTGTTATCATTTTTTAAATATGTATGGAGATTACAATATATTCTATGAGGGTTATGTTGATCAATCACAAAACACTAAATTCAGAGTATCTTTTTACATTTTGAAATATTCTAGAATACACAAATACACACATACCCCAAACTACCTATTGGCTTCCTAAAGCATTAAATTACCTGCAGATCACAGAAATTTCATATTAATGTAATTATGATAAACAATTAAAAACCATTAAATATTTAATCCTAGAAATGGTTACACATTTAGCAGAGAAGAAATAAATATTTGCTACAATGATAATTATGAAAATAAGTAATTTTTATGACAAAAATCATAATCCATTTTAGTGACTCTCAATAAATGCTGAAATATTAGAAGCACTCTTCTAGACAACTTCCAACAAGTCTAGATGATTTTGTTTTAATCTTATATACTCCACATAGTGCACTATACCATATACCCTTCCAGAAAGCCATAGCCAAGGCACCCCTCTGTATGGTGGAGAAGTCAGTTTTGCAGCTTTTCTGCATGAGTTATTTTCTATGCTCACCTCTCTTTTCTTCCTCAGAGGTTTCAACTACTCTGCTTGTCTTTTCTCTGCTCCTTTTGTTTTCTCCTGTCTTCTCCTCTTCCCTCCTGTGCTCTTCAAGTGATTTCCTATTTCTGGTCTATAACCAGGATCCTGTTCCTCTCATCTCATCATCTCTCAGGAAGGCGATATATCGTATATACATTTTGATGGTGTAAATTCCAAGGATATTAGTGAAGAAGTCTGATCCATGAAGAAGAAAGTCCAGTGTCTAAGGTAATATGGTTCAGTCAAACATGTAATTAGGAACCTATTGTCTAAGAATTCAGGTGCTATAGGAGGTTTTGGGGGCTTCATTGAGGAGCCAGTGAGCCCAATGCACCTAGGTATAGATGTAGAAAGCAAGAGTGGTACCAAAATCCTAGTCTAAGAAATTGGTAAATAGGAGTGAAACATTCTGGTCATTTTAGAACCTAAGATATCATTTTGGTTGTTGAATGTCTTTCTCTAACTGCACTGATAACTTTTTTCAGTTCAACAAAGTAGACTTTATAAAATTGGAATGTTGGAATATGAAAAACATAGATCCTGTCTGTGTTGTTCTCATTTGGGTAGCCACTGTTTATATCCAGTGCTTCCCTTCCAGAATTTTAGCAGAATCCAGTGCCTCATGTAGCCATAAAAAACAAATCCATTATACCAAGCCTTTAGTGAGAAATGTGTGTTTTGCTCAAGATTTCATAGAAAAGAAAAAGAGGACTTATATTAAATGCTACACAGCAAAAACTGAATACAAATCCCCATTTGTCATGTTTGTTCTTTCCTAAACATTTGCTTTATCTTTTGGTCACCAAATCATCCCTATAGACACTTTCAAAGCAGCTTATTTTCCTTCTCCTGTGTTCTGGGTTCCAGGGCTCTGAATCCATCTTCTGGATTTTTCTGGATTTTTCATTTTATATTTATTTTATGGGTAACTTAAATCTATGGCAATCTTTACTTACTTTCACCACCAAATCCATTTCCCTTGATTCAAAATCCAGCCACCCCCTTTGTTATGATGATCTACCTTCCTTAGATGTCAATAACAGGTTGCTAGTTTACACCTTTCTTGTCACAAATACAACACTCATGTATTATATTATAATACTTATTATAGTTATATGTAATATATGTTAAATATATATATATATATATATGCACACACATTATCACTTTCCAGATGTTTGATGCCATGCAAGGTCCTAAACCTTCTCTGAGTCTCAAGACTAAGAACAGTACTCATCTCAAAAGGGAATAAAACATGTGTGTATATGTGTGTATACTGTGGGTTCAGAATAGTGTCTGGCCCATGGAGAGGGCTATAGAACTGTATGTGTTATTATTTTTACTTATCATGTATATCGTATCATTGGAGTTTACTAAAGGAGTTATAAAAACAGAAATTTCAAAAAAGACTAAAATCATTGACTTAGCTAAAAATCTAGCTCAGAGGACAACGTAACAAAAAGTATTTAAAGAGAACTAAAGTATTTTTCCCCTTTAGGTAGATTTGGCAAGACTCAAGTGTCATACTCCGACCTTGTGTTGTACCCCAAGAAAAACTTTTATCTTCACCAGAATCTCTGCTTCTTTCTGGTTGTGCTTGGAGGGATGATCAGATGACCTAACTTTTTCACTTGGTAAGTGTCAAAATTTACATAGGAAAGTGAACAGCGAGCTGTCATTGCCTTGCTCTAGGCATCTTGCCAGGTTGTGAAGTTGAATATTCAGTTGGGTTTGTATCTCATCATTACAGCTACGGCCTTCCAGGGGGGACCAAAAGGGCCAGACAGCGATGAATTAATGAAGCTCTGTGGGAAGTCTAAATAGAGACAAAAGTTTTCATCTATATTTGTTTAAGAATGTTGAAGTAGAGACTGCTTTCCAAATGCCATGTCTAATTTAAGAGCAGGCCTGCAGTGGTAATAGCCCAATATCACCATGTCTCCACTGCCTGCTAAAGCTGATATCAGGAGACATCATGCTGTGGAAACAATTATATCAACATAATTGGAAAATATTTTTTCGGTGCAGTTCTGCCTTAATTAAAGCTCATTTTACATCTTGGGGAAGGAAGTTTTCTCCAAACTTTGGGGGTATATTTAAATATCTTTCAAAGAATAAAGCCTAGATCAAACACACAAAGGAAGGCTAATGTAGATCAGGGATAGGGAGAAACAAATGGAGAATTTTGTGTTAAGAGATGGAGGTTTGAATCCTAGTCCTGCCACTTACTGGCTAATGACCTCGGGCCAATCTGTACTTCTAGGTTTTTTTCACTGAAAATATTCATGATTAGTATCTGCTTCTGAGTATTGTTGGGGGAAATAACTTGCCCATGAAAATATCTTGAGAACTATAGGGGTAGAAAGTGAGATTATGGGTAAATATGGTGGTAGCTAAGCTACTCTGCATGACCAAATGAGAAGAAATAATTTTATGCTTCTGAGAGTAACATAAAGAATGGAGAGGATTTCAAACAAGAAGGGGAGAGGGGAAGGAATTAACAAAATGACACAAGGCTAGACCCATGCAGCTTCATAGATCTCAGGCAGTGGGTGGCTGTACTCATAAGACTTTTAAGACATTAAGTAACAAGATTATCTAATATACAATTTTTAGGGCTATTCTCTGATGTTGGTATAATCCCTCTCATTATTCCAGAATTCTCACTGATATCTACCAATCACATCCATGATTATATGTTTTATCTTTAGTGACACCAGTGGTGGAACTTGAGGAGAGGACAGACTTAGCCAAGTTTTATCTCTGGTTCAACATGAAAAGGGCACTGTTGGAAATAGGAAGTTGGTTACAGAAGTGACATGAGAAAATAAGCCCACCAGAAAAATCACAAATATCTTGGAGAGATCAGGTTAACTACTGGGTACAGAAGAGTGATTTGAGTTGAAGATCATTGGACTTGGCACATCCATCTGATATCTGATTGACTTACAGCAAACAATGCACCGACTGGCATGCATATGTACTCAATAAATGGTTATTACTCTTGTTAAATCAATGAAGATAGCTTGAAACAATAATATTATATTTTGGTTAAATAATATTTTACCCTTTACAATGTCATTTCACTTTTTAATCTTTTTATCTCATGGATCAGGCTGTCCCTCCCTCATTTGATGGTTTTCCCAAAAATTTTAGTCATCACAATCTATTCTAGATTGGTTATACTTGGTTGAGGATAGATTTTCCTGGAATGAGACTATATCCATCTTTTTCTGTTCACAAAGCATAGTAAAATGCCTGGTGCATTGGTACAGTCAACAAACCTCTCTTGAATAAATCAGTGCATTTGTGTTTGAGTCTCACAATAATAGATAGGAGGAATATTCTTTCCTTTCATTGATGGAAGAACTGAAAGTCAGAATGAGGTGCCCAAAGTTACATAGGAAGTAAATGACAGTCATGGCTTAGACCTAAGTCTCCTCAGAGATTAGAATTCTCACTTTGGTTTATTTCACTGCAGGTTTTTCCAAAGAGATAAGACAAAAAAAAAAGTAGTGGATTTTAAAATATCTGAGATATTTACCCTAATTTTATGGAAAATTAGACAATTTCTTCTTCCTACTGGTTATTACTCCAAAAAGCGATTGAATGCTTAATGATAGATTTTATAATTCTGTATCCCTTGGTGCTGGATTTAACCTTCATTCCTCAAAATGAAGTTGCATAACTTTTAATTTGTTATTCTATTTCCAGCCAAGAAGAAATGAACGCATTTTGTTTTTGTTGTAATGAATTCATGACCTTGGGATGCATTCTGGCATCTTAAATCCTGAACATAGATCTTTACTTTCGATTGTTAGATGCCAGTTTTCCTAACGCATTGTCTTTAAGTCATTAAAAAAAAAAATCATCCGGCAACAGAGAACAGATAGAAAGGAGTCGTACCAGAGGCTCTCAAAAGCAGAACACTGACCAAAGTAAGAGAAACCTGTCATTGACTTTTCTCTTTACTCTTATCTGGTTTTATCACCAAACTCTGCTCTAATCTCAGATGATTGCTTGGAAGTCACTACCTAATTTCACCCTTTCACAGATTGGTTACCTCCTTGCTACTCACTAAGTGTGTGATTTTGGCTATGTACTTTTATCCACATATTATACCTTGGTGACTATATCGGTTTCAGAGCTTTTCGGCTAAAAATGACACAAACCAGAAATGCAGTGACTTAAAAACACACGGGTTATTTAACATAATAACAAGAAGTTCGGAGGGAGCCACTCAGCAGCTGGAAGGGCAGCTTAGAAATGTTCTCATTGTCCTGCTTCTTTCTCTCTTTCTGTCTCAACCCAGAAGCTTTTCCGCCAGATAATCTCAAGACAGTGGCTGTGTCTTCAGACAACTAGTGTGAATGTCTTAGGATGGTCTGGCCTTTTCATTTATGGAGACCTTAGTTTATATTCATAGAGACCCGAGTCTGTCTTTTTGATCATGTATGCATCAAATGGCTGACACTAGCTAAAAGGTGGCTAGGGAAAAAAAGGTTAGTGGATGAGAGCAAGGAAATCCAACAGGGTCTAATCCATATGATCTTACAGTTTTCTTCAAAATTCTAACTTTACTCTTCTTTCGTCTGATCACAGGTCTCTAATCCATAGGGAAGAGGTTAACTCTAATATACTTAATGTCTACAGTAAAACTTTGCACCCCAGAATCTGAGAATCTCAGACTTGGCAAAGACTTGAAAGGTCATCTGGACCTATCTTGTATTCAAGGATGATTTTTATGAAAATGAATTTGCTCAGCCTGCATTAGAAAATTTTCAGCGATTTTCATGAGCCAGCAGCTGGCTAAGGCTACTTCCAGCAGAACGTGGCTTTTGCTTTGCCTTAGCACTCCTTAACGGAGCCACGCACCAAATAAAATATGTCTCTACTCAGAATTGCCCCTGGGCTCAGATGAGAGGGAAGGTGCACAGCAGAATGAATACACACGATAGGTTAGTTATCTGTAGTTTCTTCCTCCCATGTAGTGGCTGCTGGCCAGGAACACTAACGGACAACTGGAATATGTTGAGGGTAACGTTCATGGTTAGAACAAGAAATGCTGTCAGTGAGATTGCCAACATGCCCCTTTCCTAGAACATTAGCCATGCTTTGAAGGCGACATGGCGGGGAGGAGGCTAGATCGTCAGTTCATTTTGCTGGATTAAAAATGAAAAAAAAATTAGAAATAAGGGCTAAGGCATTCTGGAGGTGGATCCCTCATAGTATGACTGGGCAAAGGAAGCTGTGTATATAGTGACAGGTTTGAATTAGCTCAACTACATGGAGACATTTTAATATTTCATCAGCTTACATATGATAGAAGTTAGGCTACTGCTGAGATATATAGATATATAGATATAAATATAGGCTGATGTTTAATAGCCAAGGAAGTAAGAAAAAAAAGTGGCATTTTATTTTTGAGTGAACAATTCATATTTTTTGAGATAGCATAAAATGAATATTCTCATGGCTTACATGTTTTTGAAAAACACAACAAAATGATACTGTGAAATCTCTAAATTCATCTACCACATTGTCGTGGACGGATAGCATCAAAATACACACAATGCCCTTTTCAAACTGCTGTGGAAATTGATATGACTGAAAACAACTGTCTCTTGCCCTTTTTAGCCATAGTTCTGACATATTTTAGATAATATGGAAAGCACAGCATTGAAAAAAAAAACACCTTATACCAGAAAGAATTTTGTGCTATATATAAAATCTCTACTATAAAGGATTTATTTGATGCAATTGTTATGTGAGGTTTTATTTTCAAATCTTTAAAATATATATGTTTTCCTAGTTCTTCTGAGAGAGAGCAAAAGAATTAGCAGAACTTGCTCAGCAAATCACAAAGATCAGATTGACAACAACAGAAACATTTAATAACCTCCCTTAGCTCATGTTATTTATTCATTTTGCTTTATTTCAAATAAGGAATAATTTTATTTTGGGGAGTTGGCTAGTTCTTGCTATCACTATATATTTATATGTTGAATATTTTTTTGACAGCTTAACTTTTCATATGCATAGAAAAAGCTAGTGATCAAGTCTTTAGTAGTAAATAAGAAGAGCTAATTTGAGTCTTTGCATAGATACACAGCCTCCTACATTCAGCCACAGCATAAAGGAGCCACCTTTATAACATCCCAGTTCTCATTTTCCAACTTCATTCCATTTTTAGTCCACCAGAACACACTGACATTTTAGACTACCTGTGCATAGACAGATTTGGTGGACAGACATAAACACACACGAGACAGACAGGTAGATGGAGACATGAATGGAAGGATGAATGAAAACGGATTCAGGGGCTCAAAGCAACATGTTCAAGCTTCACTTTTGTAGCTTTAAACACTGGTTTTGGAAAAGACTTCTTGCATTCCAAAGAGAAGCTCAGTAGTCACTGGCTTTCTGGATTAGAATAGCTGGTTGAGCAAGAGAAGCACTTTTCCTCTTTTGGGGTTTTCAATCATTTAAGATTTATGAGAAAGTATTATTTTGGTAATAATATCTTCTGTAACCAGGACGATGGTACATTACTTACATCTCTGGATTTGATTTCCTTTTGATTTAGTGAAGTGAAACATTTACCTGAAGTAGGATTAGGGGAATGTTTATCAAATATAGACCAAAGGCTCATAAATGTTGCCTCACAGTATTTCAATGACTGGACAAGTTCTGTAAATTCAACAGCCTCAAATCTGCCAGCAATCTCTTTTGTTTCTGCTATTATTAGTCTACTCTGATGCATTATTCCTGTAATACTCCACAATTATCCTGTTTTCACAGCACCTCTTTGAGATTAGCTAATGACCCATACACTCATGTTCTTCTTTAGAGAAGAGAGTTGAACCTCAAACTGTTATAGATTTTCCAAGTATAAAAGAATAAATGAGAAAGGAGCCTAATATTCAGGAATTCAGTTGATGGCCTTATGGGCATTTTGTTGGGTCTTGGGCCTGTTATGAAAGGAAGAGTAAAAGCTACCCTATCTCATGGTTCCTATATATTTTGTTATTGCCTCAGGCATGCATTAATTTGTTTTCTTGTTTTTCTTGTTGTTTATTTTTCCCTTCATGTTTCTCTTGATTCTTCTGTTTTCTCTAGTGTGTGAGAGGTAACTCCATAAAGTTTCTGGTTTATATTTTATCTTTAGGCATCTTTTCATTATGGTTACAGAAAATCCATAAAACCTAAATACAATGATACTTTGCATGATTTTTGCTTTTATAATGCTGAATTTATCAGTATAAGTCTAACTACAAAGATAGGATCAAACTGGGTTATATTCATGAACCATGAGCCATCAAACTCAATGGTCTCTTGACAGAGGTACATTACATTGTGCGAGAATGTGGCTGAAGAGAAGAAGAAGGAACTCATTAATTAATTAATTAATTAATTAATCCATCCATCCATTCATTCAAACAAGTAAGTACTGAGAACCTGCTATATGATATACTAAATTCTGAAATGGGGCTACAGAGATGTATAAATAACTGTGTTTGTCCTAAATTCACCTGAAGGTGAATTTCCTCTATGTCCTAGTGTTAACCTATGTTCTTCGACAATAAATTGAGAATTAATAGTGGTCGCACCAGGAAGGGACTTGACTGGCAAAGGTAGTCTATTCAAATTGAATAACTGTGAGAAGAGTCTAATATGACTTCTATTCACAAAAATACAGGCAGGATGGAAGGAAACCACAAGGGATAATACAACCCTTAGGCTTGAGGGGCTGGGGAGGGACATGTTACTGGAATCTGAATAAAGGTGCATGGAAAAGTTCTCTAGGCAGGAGCTAAAACTTTTGGTTGATATATTAAGAATGCAGCCAGCCTAAGGTAACCCTGTAGGGAGATACATGGGGAAACAGCTGCCTGAACCTCTCTCTTTACTCCCTCCAAACCCTTCTATGCTGGACTCCATACTATTCAAATGCATCTTGAAGCTGGACAAGGGAATCATACAAGTCAAGGATATGGAAGAGGGTGGAAAGTGGATCAGAAAACATTCTTCACATTGATCAAAGGCACGGACTCTAAAGCCAGACTGCCCAGGTCCAAATACCAGTTTTGGCACTTATTAGCTATGATCATCAACAACTTAAGTTTTGTTGGATCTATTTACTTATCTTTTTTTAAAGATTTTATTTATTTATTCATGAGAGACACACAGAGAGAGGGAGAGACATAGGCAGAGGGAGAATCAGGCTCCCTGTGGAAGCCCAATAAGGGACTCAATCCCCGTACTCTGAGATCATGCCCTGAGCTGAAGGCAAATGCTCAACCACAGAGACACCTAGGTGCCCCTATTTACTTATTTTTATAATGGAGAGTACTACCAGTCCTTCAACATTGTGTTTCTCTTAAAAAAATTTAGTTTTAGAGCAATTTTAGATTCACAGGAAAAGTGAGAAGATAATATAGAGAGTCCCCTCTGCCCCTCATACAATTTGCTCTGTCACCATTGTCTTCATGGCTGTGGTATATTTTTCACAATTAATGAATCAATATTGATACATTATTATTAGATGAAGTCCATACACTAATCAGATTTCTTTAGTTTTTATTAGGTCTCTTTCTGTTCTTGGATGTTATCCAGGATCTATATTGCATTTAGCATCTATCTTTCTTTAGTCTCCTCTTGGCTGAGACAGTTTCTCTTTCTTTATTTTTGATGACCTTGACAGTTTGGAGGAGTACTGATTTGATACAGATGAGAAATATAGGCCACACTGACACTTAACTGGGATTTTTAAAATTTGAGATGTAATAAACATGCCACAAAATCCACACTTAAGTGATACAGTTTAGTGAGTTTTAGGATGTATACCCGGTTCTGCTACCATTTACCTCTATCTAATTCCAGAATAATTTTATTACCCCAAATGAAATCCAATACTTCTTTCTTACTTCCCCAACCCCCTAGAAACCACCAATTTACTTTGCATCTCTATGGATTTGTCTATTCTAGATAATTCATATAAATAGAATCACACAATATGTGGCCTTTTCTGTCTGGCTTCTTCCATTTAGTATAATGATTTCAAGATCCATCTATGTTGTTGCATGTGTTAATACTTTATTCCTTTTTGTGGATAAATAATATTCACTTGTATAGATATACTGTATTTTTTTCCATGCATCAGTTGGTGGACATTTGGGTTGTTTCTGCTTTTTGGCTATTACATATGGATGCTGCTATGCATATTTAAGTACAAGTTTCTGTGTGAGCATATGTTTTCAATCTCTTGGACATGTGCCTAGGAGTAGAAATGCTGGATCATATAGTAACTCTACTCAACATTTTGGAGACTGCCAAATTCTCTTCTATAGTGACTGTTCCATTTTATATATCCACCCAGCAATGTACGAAGGTTCCAACTTGTCCACATCTGTGTCAACA
Source organism: Nyctereutes procyonoides (assembly GCF_905146905.1). NCBI lineage: Eukaryota > Metazoa > Chordata > Mammalia > Carnivora > Canidae > Nyctereutes > Nyctereutes procyonoides. The sequence goes on along the minus strand of NW_026575139.1, from coordinate 14,945,604 downwards.
CTTGGTATCATCTGTCTTTTCAAACTTGGTCATCTTAGTGGGTGTGATATGTGATCTTAAATTGTGGTTTTGGCTTACCTTTTCAGATGGTTAATATCGCTGGGCATCTTTTCATGTCCTAATTTGCCATTCACATATCTCTTTTTCAGTAATGGTTAGAGGGTTTTTTTGCCTATTTTTAAATTGAATTATTTTTCTTTTTCATTTTCAAGTAGTAAGAGTTAATATATTCTGGATGCTACACCACTAGGAGACATACAGCGTACAAGTATTTTCTTACATTCTGTGGGTGGTCTTTTAACTTTGTTGATAGTATCCTTTGAAGCACCAAGGTTTTAATTTGGATGAAATCAACTCATCTGATTTTTTTTTTTTTTGGTGCTTGTGCTAGAGGTGTCATAACAACAATAACCACAAATATATAATCTAAGGTCACAGTGATGTATACCTATGTTGTATATTCCAGGCTTTTATAGTTTTAGCACTTGTATTTAAGCCACACTTATATTTAAGCCACTGGTCCCTTTGGAATTAATTTTTGTATATGGTGTGAGGTCGGGGTCCAGGTTCATTCTTTTGCATGTGGACATTCAGTTTTAATAGCATTGTTAGTTGAAAAGCCTCATGAAGACACTGGGCTTATGGGTTTGGGGAAGGAGGCCATAGAGGTAAAGTTCCATTCTTATTGCATCATACAGTCACCAATATTACCACAATGAAATTAACCTTGATCACTCGGATTAGGTAGTAATGTCAGGTTTCTCCAGTGAGTTACTCTCCCTACTCCCTCCTCCACCCCACTCTCCATGCTATGCTTTAGAAAGAAGTCTTTATGCCTTGCCCACACTTAAGGAGTGGGGACTTATGCTCCACCTCCTTGAGGGCAGAATATCTACAAGATTTTTCAGCATAGGAAATTTATCCTTTTTTTTTTTTGAAATTCATTTATATCAGTATGCACTCATGGATATTTATTAAATAATTTGATTATAATCGAATAATTATTTATTTTATTGCTCAAATTGTTGAGTTTTGGCCTCTGTGCTCTTTAGTTGTCTCATTTCACAAAATCAAATTATTACATTATCATTTAAATACTTTCTTACGTTTGAATTTTTTTTAAAAAAATTCATTTTCTTTGGTCCATCTGCATGTATTGTTTTGTCTAACTTAGTAGGAAGCAGTATCTAATTTTTTTTAAAGATTTAATTATTTATCATGAGAGAGACAAAGACTGAGAGAGAGAGGCAGAGAGACAAACAGGCTCCCCACAGGGAGCCCGATGCAGGACTCGATCCTGGATCCTAGGATCACAGCCTGAGCTAGAGGTAGGAGCCCAACCGCTGAACCAACCACCTAGACATCCCAGAAGCAGTACCTAATTTTGGTTGCACATTCAAGTGAGGTTGCTATAATATTTAGTGCCAAGACAGGTATAGAACCACAAAATATACTAAAATTTAAATACTGAAGTCGGAAGATATTCAGTGACTAAATCAGGGTCAATTACATAATGCGAAGTACCCACATTAAAGGAAATTTTTTAAAAAAGGTTTGTTTATTTATTTGACAGAGACAATGATATAGAGAGCATAAGCAGGGGGAGCAGCAGAGGGAGAGAGAGAGAGACATGATCCCTGCTTAGCAGGGAGCTGGATGTGGGGCTCAATCCCTGTATTCCAGGGCCATGACCTGAACCAAAGGCAGAGGCTTAACCAACTGAGCCACTCAGGTGCCCAGGATGAAGGTATATTGGAGGGCCAGAATCTCTGAGTAATTTTCAAGACCATGCAACTAGATCTAACATGAACACCAGGTGATAGAATAAGACTGAGGGAAAATAGGAGCCAAATTCTTATGAGCAGATTCTTTTGTCATTCCGTTATGAGGCTAAGAACTACACCCTTGTTCGTTATAAATTAAAGCCACAATATGGTAAGACTATTATGTGATAAACGATAAACAAGGGGCAAAGCTTATAATTCTGTCTTGGAAAAGGCCAATCAGAAAGAAAGAAAGAGGCACACCTGAGTGGCTCAGTGGTTGAGGGTCTGCCTTTAGCTCAGGGCATGATCTTGGGGTCTTGGGTCGAGTCCAACATCTGGCTCCTTGAAGGGAGTCTGCTTCTCCCTCTGCATATCTCTCTGCCTCTATCTGTGTGTCTCTCATGAATAAATAAATAAAATATTTTAAAAAGAAAGGAAGAAAGAAAGAATACAGACATAATCCATGTGAACAAGCATATATGCTGTTTTCCCATGTTACAATATTTTAAAGCAAATGCTATACTTAACATGATTCATTATGCTCAACAAATGCTGTTGAGTAAGATCCATAAACCTTTTTTTCCCCATCCTCCCTCTAAATTCCAACTTTCAGCTCAGAGTGCACTGTTTTTATAATCAAAGTTACTCAAAGCATTTCCTTTTGAAAAGGTTAGCATCAACCTGACGCATTGGGGAAACAGCAAAAATAACTTCAAACTGCAGCGTTTTATTTTTATCACAAACCACAAACTATCATTCTTTTCTAATACTTTAAATTGAAGGAAGTAGAAAGGTGTTCGAAAATTGTACCTCTAGAAAATTCTTGTTTTCTTTGAAATAGGAAGAAAATACTTCTTGTAACCAGTTGAAACAATAACATGGCAGGGATAATCATTACAGAGTAAGATTCTTTCTAAAAACTGTCACTAAACACTCAGCCTAGGTGTCTTCATGCAGTGACTCAGCTCAGTGTCATTTTTTTTTCTTTTTAAGCAACAATGAAACCCTGATTTTGACAGACCCAATTCCTTTCTCAAAAATTCAACTCCATAATGAGGTAGAGCTCACTATACATCCATTTAATTCCTGTCAAAGTTATCACAAGTAATTTGCTTTCTAATGAAAACAACAAAAGGGCCATGTCTCATTTTGCAAGCAATTTTTAGTAGAAAACACAAGGGACTGGAATACTGGCAACTTATTTTCTGGTGGTAGGATTAGTTTGTTGTAGAGGAAAAAACAAAAAGGTAAAAAGCTGAGATTGGAAGGTGGGCAAAACTAACTGTGCTCTTGAGAGGAAAGATAAGTCTTTATATCCTTCTATTCCCAGTCCTATTGTGTGGCACTATGTTCAATTATTATTTCTGTAATGAATGAATGAATGGATGACCATACTATGAAAATTCCCACAGGGGTGTTTGCTATAACAGAAAGTAAATCCTCAAATTCCTTTTCTTTTCTTTAGTTTCTTTAAGATATAATCACCAGAGAGATCAATCAGGTCAGAGCTTAAATCATGTGGTGTCCCACATAAGGCAACCACTGCTTAGACCTAAGCCAGATAAAACAGTGCCTTCCTAATTAGGATTTCCAAATTCCCCCTTCTAACACTTGTCTGTCTTCAGAACGTATGTGTGTAACACATAGGTCTAGTTACATCGAAGCTCTTCCTTTTTCAGCGTGAATCCTTTCTTTTCTTCCAAGTTTGCTCCATTTTCTCTATTAGATGACTTCATAATAACTCTAGTAGATAGCCTCTCACCTGGCCTGATGGGACTCCCATCATATGTGCAAGTTCAACCATCCCATTTTCCCACTTAAGCTTCAATCATTTTTTATAACCCAAAGAAACCCTAGATTCCTAGTTGAGTCTTTGAACCCCTCATGATGTGACCCCTGCCTAACCCTTCATTCTCGTATCTGCCCTTGCTCTATGCAATTTATAACTATGTGACAGAAAACTGCTTCGGGTTCCCTAAAAATATAGTGTACATCTTTCTTCTGGTAAGTAAATGACATTTTCCTGATTAAATTAGCTTCCTTACTCTGCTTCCTTGTCTGCTTCATTTCACATCTGTTTTGAAAGCAACTATAGTAGCATCTTCTCTATAAAAAAATTCCTCATGATTAAGTAGGGGGATGTAAAGTGGGGATTAAAACTTGGATTTTGCATTTAGACAGATAAAATAATGTCTCCCAGATCTTCCACTCAGGAGCCATGGAAATAAGATACTTCCCCCAGATCATTATAATTGTTATTGATTAGATTGAGGACCTACAATCTTCAGTGAGGACTCAAGGAACGTGGCTTATGAAGCACTTAGCAGAGACAGTGGGACATAATGAACATTTCATAGTTGGCACAAATATTTATTGCTATTGTTGTTTGTTACTGCTCTTATTTAGATTATTTTTCCGTGCTCTCTCAGCTCATCTATCCTGATACTAAACACAGGAGACTGAAAATATATCTTTGCATACCCATGTATTCCTTTAAACTGTAAGATCCTGAGGGCACAGAATCTGGCACCCAGAAGACTGCATTATAGGCATAACCATGTCTGTTCAATATTCACTGTTTTCCAAACAGTAAATATACACTTTTTTTCCTGACTAAATATCTGTATTCAGATAAAACTCATAACTTCCCAACTCATTAGCTGTGTAGGTGTTAGAAATTCTCCATTAGCATCAAGGAAATAAAGCCAAATTGCAAAGCAATTAGCCAATTTTATTTGGGTTTTGTTTTGTTTTGTTTCTTTCTTTTGGTTCATTTTAAATAAAGATAGACTAAATAACTTCTTCCGTTTGTCTCTGAATTTTTTAATGCACAGATTGTATTTTGGGTATAAATAGAGAATTACATCTTTTCAAGTTTTTAAAATATACTGAATTCAATAAAATTATAATGTGTACTTATCTATGAATTCTGGGACAGACAATACATGCTTTTAGGACAAACTTTGACTAGTCTAAAATGTTAAAATGTAGTTTTTGTTACTGAAAATCTCAATCTTTTTTAAACCTTTCTACAATACTTTGTTAAACATCAATTCTGTGGCATTATAGGAAACTCAAGAGACTTAAAAGTCATGTACTGATAAGGTTTTAAACCAGATAAGTCAAGAATGTAGACTAAGAAACTAAAAGGCAAGCCATTGATATCTTCTCAACTAAATCTCTCATATTTATTAGCATATTAGTAGTAAATGAATATGAATGCCATTTCTGATAGATATAAAAATGTAAGCTTTCCATTTTCTTTTCTTTGCTCAATTAGAAGTAGCTCATTATGCTTCTTTTTGGGTAGGATTTGGGAATGGATGGTTGGGATAGAAAGCTGTCTTACCAGAAACAGGATGAATTTCTCTTTTTGTTTAATAATATCAACTACACCAGCTATTCCACCCTCATGTCTTATTGTGAGAGGGAAACCTTTCTTTTTCCTGTCCTTCACGACTTTGTTTAACGGATTATTGCCCAGGTTATTGGTTGACTTTCAAGTGTTGTTATTGCAGGAAAGAGACTGATACATTTTTGTGGCAGGAAACCAAGGACTATGAGTTGGAAAACAAGGCAGAGTCTGAAAACTGTGTGAGAAGAAGGGGCACATGGGTATTAGGAATCCTCTAACAGGAAAATGGTCTCAGGGAAAAGACACTTTGTAAAATAACCTGGCAATAGAAGAAAAAAATCTAATGCAAATGCATTGTTTCATTGTTGAAGAACTTCGTTGAATAAAAGTCCTTCCAAATCATTTATGGTTCAGGTTCCCATTAGTCAAAATATTCACCAATGACTCTCATCAGCCTGTCTCCTAGCCAACAGGCCAGTGCCATGAGAATTTGCTCTTGAGCTAGCTACTCTAAGTGATGCTCCTTTACAGTTCATCCTTGAGAAACTGTAGGATCAAATAGACCCCTTGAGCACTTAGTGTTATAAGAGAAGAACTCCTGCCTCTTGTACTTGGGGGTTAAATTGTGATTGTGCCTAAACTCCTACAGCTGAGACATTTGGGAATAGATTTTCTTGATATACATAGATCTTCATTATGTAAATTTATGTATTTTGTAGTTCTAACTATTCACAAAAATTGTAGTAATGACTCATGTTAAACATACAAAAAATCTGCATTATAAGGGAGATATAGTAATTTTCACATGATATGAGCATCAATTGGATTATATATATTAAAGGAAAAAATAATTTCTCAACAATCTTAAGAGACTGAGATGTTCCCATGGAAGATTTAAGGAAAAAGTCTAAATTGCTGAGCTTGAACAGATTAATATATTTCACATGCCAGCTGATTGCCTCAAGTAGAAATGGACCCAGTTATAATAGAGACAAGTATTTCAGAAAGAATTTTATGACAATAGAGTACAACTTTCCAATTGCTGACCTAAATTTCACCTCCCAGTCCTGGAGAGTATTTTTTGTATTTTTTTTTTTTCAGGATAATGCACTGAACTACCCACTTCTTTCCCTGAGGAATTTTTTTTTTCTTCTCGTTTCAAACTTGAGAAGCAAAAGTGCCATAACAATTGTGAAACTATTCAGAGGAAGAATGTCAGCTTTTGACAAGTTGACTTTTCTCTCACTTGAAGGGACCAGAGGAAATCAGAAGATGAAAGGAAAATTGATGAAGCTTTTGGCACAAAAAATCATATCTACAGATGCTGCCTCTGTGGGTCACTTATTTTTCTATGTTCTACCTACTACCCCAATTCGTTGACCATAAACCACCTCTTAGATAACAATTCTTGGATGGCATGCTAGATGACTGAGCTTTCTTGGTCTAGCTGCATGGTTCTGAAATATTTCTTGGTACTGACAAGTGACCAGAACGCTTATTTTTACAGAAAAAATCCCCCCCCATTGGACTATAGGTTGAATGGAGCAAATAAATGGTTGACTTTTAATAAAGAATAGAGAACAATCTTACTCTGATAGTTTTTCCAATTATAAAAAAATATTCTTATCTAAGTGCCCAGTTTTAATATTTGATGCTGGTTTATGTAACTTTGTTTTCAAAAGTGGAGTTAAATATGGAGCACAGAAAATTTTGCTCAAAATGATCACAAACTTATTCAAGATGGAAGACTGAGAATTCAGTTTTGCTGCCTTTTGTTCCCAATTTTTTTTTTTTAGGATTATAGAAAGTTATAAAAGAAATTAGGAAGCTAACCGCAGGAAAACAAGAAATCAGTGGACCACAATACTTGAGGAAATCTGGAAAATTTCAAGCAGATGGGTTGACATTATTAGAGAAATTCACAATCCAAAACACCAGAGATAAAAACAGTCTTTACTGAGGAAACCCAGGAGGCCCTGGTATCTCAGCTAATTGTACAAAGGACAGGCATGGGACACAGGGCAATTATGAGTGTAATTAATTAAAGAACTCTATCAGGAATAAGTGGACCAGTTAGAATTTCAACATTTCATTACCCTTTCTCCTCCCTTCTAATACAAAATGGCAGTTTTTTAATCCCATGATAAAAATATATGAACTGCTCTCTGTAGAAAGGAGGTAGAGGAGCCATAAAGAAGAGACTCAACAAATTTCAAAAGAATGAAATTTTTCAGATTATGTTCTCTAACCACAAAGGGATTAGCTAGAATTAACTTTATTATTATTATTTTTTATTTTAAAAAGGAAGATAACTAGAAAATCTCAAACTCTAAACTCCAAAGTATAAGTGAAGATATTTCTTGCTATTCCAGGGTCAAAGAACTATTCAGAGTGCAAACTGGAAAATATTTTAAATGGAAAGTTAATAAAGCTATAAAGAGTTTTAAAATGTGGAATAGAGCTAAGATAATGTTTTGAGAGAAATTTATAGGCTTAATTTTATGTATTAGAAAGAAACATAAAGACTTAAAATGGTTTAAGCATTCATCATAAAACTTGAGAAGAAAATCAAATCAAACCCAAAGACTGTTCAAAAAAATAAGTGCCAAAGAGGAGATATAAACAAAACATAATCCAAATATAAATGGATAATATAAACAAAACTAAAAGCTTTTTTTTAAAAAAATACAAATAAAATTTGCAAATTACTAGAAAATATTCAAGAAAAAATAAAAATGATATGGATTAGCAATATTGGACCTGAAAGAGAGACACAATTCCAATATCAAATGATGGTGGTAGTATATTATGATCAGCTTTATGATGCCAACATTTATAATTTGGATGGAATTGAAAAATCCACTGAATAATACAAAAAATGAGAGAAAAGTAAATATAACATCTGATTACTTAAGTACTTGTTAAAATATTGAAACCATAATTTGAGTTCTTCCACAAAAATCGTCAGGACCAGATCGCTATTCTAGAAAATTTTCCAATAATGCCAGTATTCCAAGAATAGAAAAACAAAATCTTTTTTTTTGTAAAACTAACTTAATTTTGATTCCAAATATTATATTTCAAGAAAAAAAGTATATTTTGACCAATCTTTCTCAGGAACTTAAATGTAAAAATGTAGCTACATGTCAAAATTAATACAGCTAATAAAGTAATTCATAAAATTTACCACATTAAAAGAAAACAGAAAAAATAATCTTAATACATGTACAAGAGGCAAAAAACATTTGACAATGTGTAACACATTTACGATTTAAAAAACTAGAAATAGAAGAAATTTTCTTCACTTTGTAAAAGAATAGCTCCCAAAACATAAAACCCACATTATGCACAATGGTAAAATACTGAATCTTTTCCCCAGAAATTGTAAATGAATATTAATTATCAGTCCTTCTTTACTTCAATAAGTCAAGAAAAAGAAATAAATAGAATCATAATATGAAAGAAATAATATCACTTCTTACAGATGACATTATTATGCAGATAGATAACCTAAGAAGTCTACAAACTATTGAATATAACTAATGAATTTAGCAAGTTTGCTGGATATAAATCAATATAAAAATCAAATATAGCTCTCTATATTAATACCATATAGAAAATAAAATGAATGTCACCATAAAAAAGTTCTATATCAAGTAATAAATTTAACACTTTCTGAAAGACCTCTAAACTATAAAATATTGTTGAGGGACTAAAGAATTTAATTAAAGGATATACCATGTTCGTGGATTTAAGCTACGAGACTAAGGATGTTAATTTCCCCTAAATTAAACTGGAAGTTAAATGCAGTCTTTTTAAGTTATTCCAGCAGGATATGTTTTTGAAATTGACAAGCTGAACCTATTAAGTTTCAGAAATACAAAGAACCAAGAATAGTTAGAGCAAAATTAAAGAAGGGTAAAGTTGAAATATCCACACCGACAGATCTCAAATCTCTTTATGAAATAATAAGTTATATATAATAGGCCTCTGTCAATCTTTATATCTCTCTATATATATCCCTCATTTCTGGTAACAATTGATCTTTGACTCTTGTTCTTGACATGGAGTTCCTAAAACCCTTGTCATCTCCTAAGCAATAAGAGTGCTTTTTGTTCTAATATTTGGCCATTGATCTTGGTGTCTTACACAGATATTCTAAATCCCTTGGAATTTTCTGCGTGACAGGAGCATCTTTGTGCTAATTTTGCAAATCTTGTAGGTTCTTGGATGTTAGCTGGTAGCCAGAAGAATCAAGCATAGTTAGAAACTTGGTACTTTTAGTCCCACCTCTATTCTCTGGAGAGGGAAAAAGAGATGGGAAGTGAATTGATAATTGATCATGTCTCCATGATGAAACTTTATGAAAATCTAGAAAATACAGGATTCTGGAGCTTCTGGGTTGGTGAACACATCCACATGCCAGGAAGGTGACACACTCCAACTGTAAGGAAGGAAAGAAGTTCCTGTGCTTGGGATCCTTCCAGATCTTACCCTATGTAAATCTTCATCATGCCGCTCATTTGTATCTTTTAAAATATTCTTTATAATAAGTCATTAGTAAAATAAAACAAACTGTTTTCCTGGGTTCTGTGAGTTGTTCTAGCAAATTATTATACCTAAGGTGGGGTTTGTGGGAATCTACAATTTCTAGTCAGGTAGAAAAAAGTTGTGGTCAACTTGGGACCTACTATATAATTGCCATCTGAGCACAGTGTTCTGGGGCTGAGCCCTTTACCTGTGGGGTCTGCACTAAGTCCGGTTGGTGTCAGAGATGAATTTTAGGACACCAGATGGAGTTGGAAATTGACCAATGTGAGAAATCCACACTTCTGGTCAAAAAAGTGTTCTGCAGGAGTGTGTAAGGAAAAAACAGTAAGTTTTTCTTATACTATTATAAAACTATGGCTATTAAAACAGAGTGTTATTGGCACAAAGATAGATATATTGACTAATAGGATCAACCAAAGCATATAGAAACCTATCCAAACATATTTCATTTCCTGAATACAACAAAGTCTGCATTTTAGTTTAATAGAATATACTAAATTATTATGAATTATACCATACGTGTTGCTGAATCAATTAATCTCCATTAGAGAAAAAATGATTCTGGACACCTATCTCATACCATACTCAAAATCAATTCCAGATGGATTACTGTTCTAAACATAAAGAATAAAATATAAAACGTTTAGAGGAGAATTTAGAAAACACCTTTGTGGCCTTGAAATAAACAAAGTTACTTGCTTAAAAAGTCTCTTGACAATAGAAAACATTAAATCACAAAAGATAAAATTGAATAATTTTATCTTAAAATAAAAAAATAATGAAGAAATAGAAAACTATTGTTTATCAAAAGGTACCATTAAATAAGTGAAAATCAATATAGATATTTATAGATATAGATATGTAGATAGAGCTATCTAACAATGAGCTCATATACAAGATGAATACACTTAAAACAAAACAGAAAACCCAAACAAGACTTCTGTATCAAAAAGAAACAGATGACCTAATTGAAAAAATAAAAATAAGCACATGTCTTGAACATGCACTTAACAAAGCCAAATACCAATGCACTCTATCAATTGTTGGGGAAATGTGATTCCACATCCAACTCTCAGAAATCTAAACTATCAGAGAATGACAGTAAATATCCAATCTTGGCAAGGCTATGAAGCAAATTGCAACTCTCATAATTGCCAATGGGAGTAAAATTACTTTGGAAAGCTATTTAATAGTATCTACATAAACTGAATAATTTCATACTCTATGATCCTGTAGTTCCAGTACTTGGGACAGAGGCAACAGAAATGTGGCACATGTTCATAAAAAAGGATGATTTAGAATGCCCGTAAGACAATTATTCTTAATAGCTTCAAACTAGAGTCAACTCACCTGCCCAATGAGAGTAAAATTGATTTTTTTTAATTCACACAACAGAATACTATTCAGTGATAAAAATGAAAGATTAATCATGGCACAGAATGATAATATGGGTAATATGAATATCTACAATTTGAACAGAATAAATCTCACAAACCTAAAATTGAACAAAAGAAGCCAGGAACAAAAGAGGACACATTGCATGTTAATTAGAAGTAAAGTTAGTCCCTGGTGGAAGTGATGTGCTATGACCTTAATAATGTTTTTTTGGCTTTTTTCTTTAGCCCCATAAGTGAGACAGGAAGGCTGGAGAGGGCTGGATTGGGAGAAATGTTTCTCTCTCTGTCCTCCAGGTTAGATAATGGGTAATGCTCTGGTAAAATTTCTCCTCAATAACCTCCAGTGAGAGCCTACTTAGCAATAAACCATTAATGTGAACTACCACCCTTTTGATAAATGTGGCTATAAAAACCCATAATTCATATCTGGTTGTTTCCTTAGGAAGGGTATTACATAGGTATTTCCTTAGGATAAATTTCTAGGAGGAAAATCTCTAGGTTAAAAAACATACTATTTAAGATTCTTGAAGATTGTTGTTTTAAAGACTGTGATCTATAACTACAAACATGTCTATCTATCCCCATCATCTACCTACCATGACACAAGTAGCTTTCCCATTAAGGGACTTGCTTAATTCATCACTTACCCAGGTTTTTATAGGTATTATCCCATGATAACTATTTGTTTCATGTCTAAACTGCTAAAAGTAGTTTTTATTTACTCCCAGTCTCTTATAATACTATTTTCAACCTACGCAGATGTGTTTTCTGAAATGCAGCTTTCAATGAGCAGCATTACTCCTTGGAAATCTAGATAAATACCTATTGTAGTTTAGTTTCTCTATCACATGTATGATTTTAATAAACCCATTAAGATTGTTTAAACTTATTGTGGTAATTATTTCATAGCATATGTATAGCAAGTCATTATACCTTAAAGTTATACAGTGCAATATGTCAATTATAACTCAATAAAACTGAAAAAGAAAAAGATTGCACAAATGCATCTTTTCCCCTTAAAATAAATTTAAAAACTCATCTTGTTATTAATTTTTCCAGTCTACATGAAATAAAGCAGATGAGAGGCAAAAAGCCAGATTCACTTCTCAGTTCTTACTGACAGCATGTCCTGAAATCCTGCAATGTTCTTGCTCATGGGTCTCTGATGCATCGTTTTACTTTATAATTGATTAACTAGCTCTTATTGGTTTACATACTTATCACAAAAAGTCCTGACAATTAATAAGAGCTGATTAAGAAATTAAAGTGAGGGAGCTTCAGGTAGAAGCCTGAAATAGTTCTCAAGACCACAATGCAGGCAGCAGCAAGGGGAGTGGATGGATGGCAGGATGGAGAAAATAAGGTGGAGGTTGGATCTAGGTGAGTAACGGGGGCAGCAGGTACAGGAGCTTCTGGCTTGTTCCTGAGGATATTAAAATTTGAGAGAGCCATTCCACATTCTTTCATTAGAAGACTCTAACCTGGAATCTGAGGCTCACTTTTGATCGTAACCCTATTCAAGGAGAATATGGAAACTTGAATAAGTCATTTGAATTTTAGTTTTTCAGTTTTCTTATACCTACAAATGACTGGATCAGAAGACATCCAGGGCCTACTTATGCTCTAATACTGGTAAAGTATTGTTTTGTAATGCCACAATATGCACATGGGCTACTTCTTGAGCGTTTCTTCCGTCTTCATCTTGATTTCTAGTACAGTGTCTTGTATTCTTTAGATAATCATGACCGATGTGCTTTGATTCTTTCTTGCCTTCACATGGCAAGGTAAAATGCATAGAGAAAGACATTACACAAATATTTTGTTTTTGTTTCCTCCATTATATGAACTCTTTCTCAGTCCTGACATGGAGCATGGCAATAGTCCATCCAGGGACAATAAGTCTTTCATGTAGATGAGACTGAAGGAATTCTCCACAGAGGTTCAGAACTCAATTCTAAGCTGTTGCTGTTAAACTCAGAGGCAACAGAGACCCTTACTTTTGGCAACAATTAGGCCTTCTTCCCAGGGTTCTACCCACATTTTTCTTTACAACCACAAACTAGAACTATGGTTCCAAATAGCAAAACACATTTTAAGAAATAAACTGAAACCATTGAGTGGATTTTATTATACTATAGAATCTCAAGACCCATTGATATGAAGACACATTTTAGTATCCCATAATGGGGAAAAAATATAGGGAAAGTATCCAAAGTAATTCTTATGTCCCTCATGAAAGATTCCCTGGACTGATTTCTATGACACTATTGATTTTATCTTAATTTGTAACTCATTGGTTTGCTGATTTCAGAGAAGTAAATCAGCAATTGGGAAAAAGAGTTAATTGTTGATAGTATAAGTGTGGATTGCTGTAACAAGATACCAGATACTGGGTGGCTTAACTAAAGAAATGTATTTTCTCACAGTTCTGGAGGATAGAAGTCCAAGATCAAGGTGCCAACAGAGTTGATTCTTGGTGAGACTTCCCTTTCAGCCTTCTTGCTCTGTCTTCACATGGCTTGTCCTCTGTGTCCTAGAAGAGAAGACCTGGTATATCTTCATTTTCTTATAAGGACATCAGTCCCATCCTATCAGATTAGGGTCTCACATTGATGACTTCATTTCACCTTCATTTCCTCCTTGAAGGCTCTATTTTCACAATGCCCTTAGGACTTCTACAGATGAATTGGGGAAGCATGATTCAGTCCATATTATTGCTATTTGATTAATTCTTTTAAAAAGAAACAATAGAATAGAAAATTGGCTTTTTATGAATGGAGTTTTAAATATAATTGGGTTTAAATGTTTTTTTTAAGATTTATTTATTTATTTATTTATTTATTTATTTATTTATTTATTCATTCAGAGAGAGCGAGAGAGAGGCAGAGACACAGGCAGAGGGAGAAGCAGGCTCCATGCAGGGAGCCTGATGTGGGACTCGATCCCCGGTCTCCAGGATCACACCCCGGGCTGCAGGCGGCACTAAACCACTGCGCCACCAGGGCTACCCTATAATTGGGTTTAACATAAGCAATTTTTAATTCAAAGTTACTAAAATTTGTTAACAAAATACTAACTCTATAAAGCTATGTTCAATAATAGAACATAGATATAGACTGTAGACTGACTTTAATATTAACTGGAAGAACACATAATTATTAGAGAAACTTACCTATAACAATTCTCACATAATATCTTAGTTAAGTGGCTTAGAAATAATTCTTATGACATCTTGAGATATTAGGTATTAAGGGGAAAGAAGGTGCTAGAGTTTCTGATTCCTTGAGACTAGTGAGAAGTAACAGTGGATAACTTGATACTGGGAAGTGATTTTTTTTTCTTTTTAGATTTTATTCAAATTCAAGTCAGTTAACATATAGGGAAATAGCATTTTAAACATATTTGTTTGAAATTAAAGTGTCGATGGGACACCTGGGTGGCTCAGTGGTTGAGCATCTGCCTTTGGCTCAGCTTGTGATCCTGGGGTCCTGGGATGGAATGCCACATCAGGCTCCCTGTGGAGAGCCTGCTTCTCCCACTGCCTCATGAATAAATAAATAAAATCTTTTTAAAAAAGTAAATTAAATTAAAGTGTGTATCTGGTTGTGTCTGTGTGTCTGTGCCTCTGTGTTTGTGTGATATTTAGTGTAGGCACCAAAAAGCTGAAAAACCTTTAAAAAATGTTTTTCCTGATTATTGTCTTGAAAAAAAAATCAAGTAAAGATTAAATTATGGTTTAGGACTCTCAGTTTAAGTAGCTGGAAATGTGTGAAATGCATTTTAGAAAAACTTTCCAATAGAAATTAAAAGTAGGGATATATTTAGGCTATCTGGAAAACATCTGTTATACCAAACAACCAAACAATAAATTCTCCCATCATTGTAGAGAAGCAAGGCATCTTATATCTAACTAAACTGGTAAAACCATCGTTGCTCTGGAACCACTGTTTCAGGCTATGGAGCAACATTCTTAACTAATAAAGAAACTCCCCAAAGTCCAGTTTTTTCATCACCACTATCAGAACACCACATAACTCATGCTTTGATACTTGACATTTTGATTTTTTTAAATGCAAGTATTCTAGAAGAAATGTACTCCCCTTTTTGTTATGACAATTTTCAGATTTAAATTCCTGAATACCATATGGGTGAATGTTTCAGGTAGAGAATGTTTCAAAGGGTTGTATGTTAAGGAAAGTGGGTGCAGGGCACAGTAGTATATGTAGAAAAGGTTTTTGTAGCTACAATATTCTCACACTTTTTAACAACCAGCAGTCTCTTCAGTGAAATGACTTCTGTATGTGGTTAACTATTCAATTAGTCTGAATTATTTGCACTCAAATTCGAGATAAAATGAAGTTGTTATCACCATAAAATTCCAGCCTGGGATTGGAAGAAATGTTGATGAATTTATGGAACTGGAATTTAGGTGATACTTGGGACTCTATAGACATTGATTAGCAAAGGAGGTCTGTTTAGAGAACATAGTGCTTGGGATAAATACATCTTTTCCAGGGGCACCTGGGTATTTCAGTAGTTGAGCGTCTGCCTTTGGCTCAGGTTGTGATCCCGGGTCCTGGGATTGAGTCCTGCCTCAATAAATAAGTAAAACTTTAGAAAAAAATATATCATATTCATAAGCATCCTCAAATGGCTGGTTCTAGCACAAAACTTACTATGGAGATTTTTATGACTACAAATAATTCTGTGTTAAATCTCAATCCATGCACATCCTTTTTCTTCAGCCTTTAAAATGATTTGTGACCTATGAGGGAGTGTTGCAGACAGATGTCCATCTAATGAGGCAATTACCTCAGGACTGTGTTTCTCTCATGCTTTTGGCACAGATGCCTACACAACTGGGTAAAAAGTTAAAATTTTGATTGTTTCACAAAAACATTATATAGATGAAAGAATATTGGTGCTGGAGCCTGTCTGTTGTCCCTTCTTTATTTCATTCATTGGCTAGGAAATATATAATGCAACAGTTCTTTTTTTTTTAAGATTTTATTTACTTATTCATGAGAAACACGGAGAGAGGCAGAGACACAGGCAGAGGGAGAAGCAGGCTCCATGCAGGGAGTCCGATGTGGGAATCAGTTCTGGGTCTCCAGGATCATGCCCTGGGCCGAAGGCAGGCACTAAACCACTGAGCCATCCGGGGATCCCCAGTTCTCATTTTTAAATATCATCCACATTCAAGCTTTGTCTAGAATCACAAAGAAGCCATTGCATTCCACTATTAAGACTTCAAAAAAAATTTTGGGTGGAAGAATGAAAAAGCACTACTTTGTCCAACACATTAACTTCCCACATATCTCCTGAATTCCATAGTTTCCTGGTCTCTACGTTGTGTCTCTAATAGCTTTCATCAAATTGTTAAACCTAATCTAAATAGGCTTTCAACCAATCACATTAATTGGACCATAAATATCAATTCAGTACTGATGACTCACTAAATTCTATTTGTATTTGTCTATTTATTAACTGTCCACTCTAATAGAATCTAATCTATATCAGGCTAAGGATTTTGTCTATTTTGTTTATTGCTCTAGGTCTAAAATATAAAAGAACACCTAATAAATAATAAACAGTAAATATTTTCTGAATGACTTATTCCATTTTTATTTTTGATGTTTATTTTAAGAGACATTCTTATGCAATTTAGAAAATTCTCCAAATTCTGAGTAAAAAAACACCTAAGATGTCTACTTTTCACAGGACATAGTGTCTTCAAAAATACATCCAAAGTTCCAAATTGACTTCTCTGCTTTCTTTGTTAAAGTAACCCCTTCATGCATTCCATGAAAATCCATACCCACTTGACTCCAGAAAGCGTTTGTTAAAACCAGGCAGTTCAGAATTTAAATCTTAACTCAGGCATGTAATAGCTGTGTGGAATTTTGTTAAGTCACATAACATCTGTGAATCTATCTTGAGATCAGACACAAATAATTCTTAACTTCCAAATGTGGGATAAAAGAATTAGAGATAGCTTACATAAAACCAAGATCCTAAAAAAACTGGACATGTGTGAGGGGCTCCAAAAAATAAACATTATTATTTTCATTTGTTTCATTATTACTGGAAAATAAATATTCTTGATAAGAACAAAATTTTACTAATTTTTATTATTCACTCAGAGAATTTAAGGTTTTTTGTTAGGCTTCATAATATTATTGACTTTTGCTTCTAGAAAGCATATGACAGGAATGGAACCTTGAATCCAATCTTGAATCTGATTTGTTGGAGGGTCCTAGTGTTTACTGGGATTGCGTTCCCTCTCTTTAAGTACAGGACTACAGACATCTCTGTGGAGTTGGTGGTGTTTACCAGGATTTCTCCTCTCTTAATTTCTAAGTTCTGTTCCCGCTAGCTCCTGCTCAGCTCTCAGCCTCTATACTTCCACTTGTGAGTTAGCAAATGCCTCCAAGAGAAAAGTTGTACTGATGGTTGGAATTTTATCTACATATTTTGTTCTTCTAAAACTTTGATCCTTTAAGTCCTGGCTGCCTTTTTTGTTTTGTTTTCTTTTCTTTTCTTTTCCCAATGCCTTCAAATAAATTTTGTTAAAAAAAAAAGAGGGAGGAAAGAAGAAAGAAAGAAAGAAAGAAAGAAAGAAAGAAAGAAAGAAAGAAAGGAAGGAAGGAAGAAGAAAGAGAAAGAAAGAAAGAAAGAAAGAAAGAAGAAAGAAAGAAAGAAAAGAAAGAAAGAAAGAAAGAAAGAAAGAAAGAAAGAAAGAAAGAAAGAAAGGAAAGAAAGAAAGAAAGAAAAGAAAGAAAGAGATTCACCCTGGCTCTTCTTGTCATGCCTAAGGAGAAGAGAAATAATTTGAAATAGTTTATCTACAAAACCAGAAGGAAAATTTCTGATATTGATATTTACAAATGGGATATTATTCACGAGTTTTTCTCAAAATCACCACACACTCTTTTCTTTTTAAAAATAATATCTCGGGCAGCCCGAGTGGCTCAGCGGTTTAGGACTACCTTCAGCCCAGGGTGTGATGCTGGAGACCCTGAATCGAGTCCCACATCTGGCTCTCTGCATGGAGCCTGCTTCTCCCTCTGACTGTGTCTCTGCCTCTCTCTCTCTCTCTCTCTCTCTCTGTGTGTGTGTCTCTCATGAATAAATAAAATCTGAAAAAAATAAAAGTAATATCCCATTTAATGTTGGCCAGTTGGTAAATTTAAAAAATATAATCTAAGGCCAATGGACGTAGACTATGTAGTTTAATTTCTATCTGAGCAATATTGTCACCCATTGTAATCACAGCACAAATGCCCCTCTATCATCTTAACTATCGTGGCACTTGAATTTCCATTGGTCTTTAAGTATTTCATATTACACCCAAGCTGTTAAAATGAGGCGGAGTATCACAAGTGTATCAATAAAGGTTTGGGATAAATATTGACCAGGTCACTTCTGGAGACCACTGAGCGAAAGGAAGAGCCATTTCTCCTTCAAGACCAGGAAGGCGTGCATCCTGTGCACAGACAACTTTCTGCAAAGATTTACTTGAACTACTTTGTTTACTTAACGAGACTGTCTGGCTGTGAAGGCCTGGATGTCAGACCACATTAGCATTGCACGTACATGTAAAATTAATCAAAAGACCCACAACTCGCCGTGTAGTCCCCTTAGAGCCAGGGGTTAAACATCTGTCTGGAGTGATGTTTCCTAAAAAGCTTTATGTAATGGCCAGAGGAGCTCAGAGTAGGCACTTAGTGTGCAACGAAGGGCAACACAGACGGTTGAGGGGATGTGCTGGGTTTCCGCGGACTGTCAGCCTCACCATCATACCCAAAGGTTACCACCTCAGACTGCAAAAGCTTTTAAAGCTTCTTGCATCTGTGTTGCCTGACTGCCTTTAGCATTTAGCACTTAAGACCAGGACACTTGGAGCATGTGTCTTTTGTCAGGGTTTATTTAACGTGAATAAAAATGTTTGGATCTTTCTGGAATATCTGTCTCTTGAATCACAACTTTGACTTTGTGGTGCTGGGCTGAGCTGTTTGTTTTTTTCCACATTTT
Source organism: Nyctereutes procyonoides (assembly GCF_905146905.1). Classification (NCBI taxonomy): domain Eukaryota; kingdom Metazoa; phylum Chordata; class Mammalia; order Carnivora; family Canidae; genus Nyctereutes; species Nyctereutes procyonoides. Next base: position 14,926,501 of record NW_026575139.1, on the reverse strand, counting down.
ACCTCTGTTAACATTAAACCTGTAAGGCTTAGATACATCTTACAGTGGCTTAAAACACTAGCAAGTTTCCCTCCTAATATTTGACAGTTTGTGATGTGTTAGAAAGCAGCACAATGTCATTGAGAATGTGAGCTTTGGGTTCGATTCTGGGCTCTCCTACTTATTAGCTGTGTGACTCAGCCTGCCTCCTTGTCCAATGACCCACGCCATGCCGTCACCTTACAGACATCATCTGTACATCTGCAATTAGGTTGTATGGATCATCGTCTGTTTGCAGAGTGCCTTATATGCGTAGTTCCTCTGGAACCAGTTCGATAAATCAATCTTATTTGGTAGCTACCATAAGTAATGGTCCTAAAGAAATTGAGTTCTGTACTGACACACTACAAATAGAAAAATAATTAATAGTGGGGGAGGGACTCTTTAGCAGTGATAAAATAACTCCTTTCACTGACCTGTTTGAATGTTACTTGGAACATGCAGTAAAATGATAATAAACTCATCTTCAGGCAATTTATTTAGAATAGAGAAGATTTAGAGACATGCATGGAAGAGATTTTCCGGGGTGAACAGATGCATCACCACGTACCAGTCATTCGGAAGTGAGTAATAGTCTGCTGTCATTGAGTTGAATAACAGGGTTTCTTGCTCATTGCAATCTTTGCACCGAATGTTTGAAGGTGCTCTCCTAGTGAAATAAGAGAAAGAGTGGCTAGGTTTTTTATATAAGTTTCCTTAAATTAGCCTCTTATTAAATAATGGGATATTTTTTCAGAATTAAAATGAACTCAATTTATATATGAGACCTGACAAAATCTTGCTCTGGGAAATGAATAGACCTGCAGTCATGAGCTTTGAATTTTAACAATATTCTTCTCTTGTCACCTGTGACCTTGGGTATGTTAATTAAACTCTCAGAATATCAGTCACCTCATCTTTAAAATGAGAATTATGAAAGAGATTAACTTCTCAAAACAGCCTCTTGCTTGAGACATGGAGGAGAGAGAGTGCAATATTTAAATTCTGATGACTTGGTCGATGAAGCCGCTAACTGGAATGTGGGGAGCCAGTCAGAGTCAGACACCACTGCATATGTCAGTGGTGAAGATGAACGCTGCAGAGTTGTACCTGTGGTAGCCAGAATTGTGGCCCCTAAAGCTGTCCATGTCCTAATCCCCAGAATTTGTGAATATGCTATGCTACATGGGACGTTGCCGATGAGATCAACTAGGACCTTGAAATGGAGACGTTATCTTCTTGGATTTTCCAGGTGAGACCAATATAATCATGAGGGTCCTTTGAAGTAGAGAAGGGAAGCAGAAGAATTCAGAATGATGTGATATGCAGAGGATTTGGCCTGCCATTGCTGGCTTTGTAGATGGTTGAAGGGCATCACAAGCTAGGGGATGAGGCCATTCTGGAAACTCAAAGATGCGATAAAATGTATTTTGTCCTAGAAAGCCTCCAGAAAGGAATTAAGACCATTTGACACATTGATCTTAGTCCAGTAAGACCTTGTCATACTTCTGACCTATAACCCTATAATTTACAAATTAATAAATCTGGGTTATTTTAAGCCACTAAGTTTGTGGTAGTTTGTTACAGCAGAATAGAAAACTAATACAATCCCTAACATGGCAACCAGCATACAAGGAGGATTTGGGTTCGTTGGAGGAGTAAATGAACAACTTCTATGATAAACATCCACATGGAGCTTCCCGAGGATAGTTAAATGGGGGTCCTCCCACTCTCATGATCTTCACGTATTCTCTCTCTTTTTTTTTAGATTTATTTATTTATGATAGTCACAGAGAGAGAGAGAGAGACAGAGACACAGGCAGAGGGAGAAGCAGGCTCCATGCACCGGGAGCCCGATATGGGATTCGATCCCGTGTCTCCAGGATCGCGCCCTGGGCCAAAGGCAGGCGCCAAACCGCTGCGCCACCCAGGGATCCCTTCACGTATTCTCTAAATCCACACTCTGGTTTCTCCATTTGGGGAAGACTACTTCACCCGTAATAGAGCTCACTTCTCTGCCCATCAATACATAAATATGTCTTCAAAGCAAATGAACCATCATGCAATTACTAGCTCACAAACTATGCTCCTGCAGAGGCAGTTGCTGGAGAGTAATATTGTGTCATCTTCATTTCTATCTCCCAAAATGTGCAGCACAGAGCCTGGGCCAGGTAGGAACACAATGGAGATTAGATGCTGGAATGAATGGAATGAAGCAAGGAAACCAGGTTGTGACTGGGAGTTCAGGCCCAGATTCTCAGCCCTGAATCAAATACCATGGAAAATGTGAATGTATTTAAGTCTACACTAATTCCATCCCCAAGGGAGCAAATCTGAAATCCAATCTAATCAGTGTATCTACTCAAAATCCAGGATCTTCTGAACTTGAACAGTTTTCTCCATTTGTTCTGACAAGGATTCCTTGTGATCTGGCTGCCCACAAACTGAAAACACCAACTTTCCCCTCCCACATACAGAATTATATACACAATATATATAGAAAAAAGAATAGGAGACACTGATTATTCTTCTGCAGCCATTTGGAAATCCCCTCTGGAGACACTAGGAAGGCCTCTCCCTGGAAGAGGGGAAATAATCTTTGTGACCCTGGTACTACCTTCTAGAAGGCCTGTCTTATTCATCACGCTCCATGGCAATGTCTGAAACTAGAATAATGTTCTCTTAGGAAATTGTTTGTTTTTTAGGGGCACCTAGGTTGGCTTACTCATTGAGCATCTGCCTATGGCTCAGGTTGTGATCCCGGAGTCCTGGGATCGAGTCCCACATTGGGCTCCCTATGAGGAGCCTGCTTCTCCCTCTGCCAATGTCTCTGCCTCTCTTTTTCTGTGTCTTTCATGAATAAATAAGTGAAATCTATTTTTAAATAGTTTTTTAAAGACTGATTCCTGTGAATGAAAGGTTAGAATACCAAAGCTTATTACAAGTCACACAAAGTTAAATAATTTTCAGTCTGTCCCATGACTTTCTTTTTTCTCTTTGGCAAAATTACCCCTTCAGAACATTTGCAGCTTTCTGGTATACTTAATTTGTTATGTACATTAATACTCATACTTACATTGTTACATGTAGTCTTAAATCTGCTTTATTTCTTTGTTTTCTCACCTTCGTTTCCTAACTTTTTAATTAATGTGGCTACACTGAAGCTACTAAGATCTAATGGAAAGGCTACAAAGCTGCATTTTCCATCACCTCTCAAGCTGTAATTTACATACATTTAAACTTACCAATTTTCTGTACAATTTGATGATATTTACAAAGTAACCAATGACAGGGTTGTAGCATAAGTCATAAGACATAAGACATTTCTGGTACATCAAAAAGTTCCTTGTGCAAATTTGCAAACTCTGCTCCAGGCCCAGCTGACAGCAACTGCTGATCTGCTTTCTATCATTAGAGATTATTTTATTTTGTCTAGAATTTCTTATAAAAGGAATCTTACAGTATACATTATATTGTACCTGGTTTCTTGTATTCAGCCTAATGATTTTGAGATACCTTTTGATATTTTGTGTATCAGTAGTTGATCATATTTCTGTGGAGTAGTATCTCATCATATAGATATACTGAAGTTTGCTTCTCCATTATCCTCTTGTTAGACATTTGTGTTGTTTCCAGTGTTGGCTGTGATGCTCCATGACCATGCAGAGTTTAATAGGAGAGTATTTTCATTTCTTTTTGATAAGTATGGGAGTGATAAATATGATAAGTATGGGAGTCACTTTCTTGACTTTACCAGAAACTGCTAACATGACTGTATGGTTTTATATTCCCACCAGCAATTTATGAGATTCAGCTATTCTCTCCAACATGTGATATCTTCAGTCTTGGTAATTTTAGTTATTCTGAAAAGTGTGTAGTGATTTTATTGGAATGTTTATTTCCTTTTAGTGGTGATTATGCTGTATGTCTTTTTATGTGCTTATATATCTTCTTTTATCTTCTCGTATAAAATGTCATCTCAAATATTTTGTACCCTTGCTTTGTACTATTGAGTTACAGAGTTCTGAATATATAGTTTGAAAAAATAAGTTCATTGTCAAACTTTATATTGCAAATACTTTCTCCTAGTCAGTGATTCGCCTTTCAACGTCTGTAGGAGAGTACTTTATTGAGAAGTTTTTGACATAAATAACTCCAGTATATCAGTCTTTTATGGTTTATGCTATTTGTGTTTATCAAATATATCATTGCCCTCCTCATTTTCTCATATAATTGTTTCTCAAAATTTGTTTTAGCTCTTACATTTAAATCAGTGGTCTACTTTTTATTTTTTCAGTGGTCTACTTTTTAAAAATATTTTATTTATTTATTCATGAGACACAGAGAGAAGACAGAGACATAGGCAGAGGGAGATGTGGGACTCGATCCTGGAACTCCAGGATCACACCCTGGGTGAAAGGCAGACAGACGCTAAACCACTGAGCCACCCAGGCATCCCTAGTGGTACACTTTGGATCAACCTATTGTGTACAGTGAGGTGTAGGGTAGAATTATTATTTTGCATATGGATATCATCTGTTAATTTCACTACTTTAACAAAATGAGCATCCTTTCTCCCTTGAATAACCTTGAAAAAAATTTGATATGTAAAAAGACTGTAGACTTTCTATTATCTATCATCTATCTATCTATCTATCTATCTATCTATCATCTATCTATCTATCTATCTATCTATCTATCTATCATCTATCTATCATCTAACTTTCTATCTTTATTCTGTCTAACATCTATCCATATGTCAATACCACAACTGTCTTGTTTCCTATGACATTGTAATAAGTCTTCAAATAATGTATAGTAATTAATTCTGTTTTTATTTAAAAAAAGTTTCTGCTATTTGGTTCATTTGCATATGCCTATAAATTTTAAAATGAACTCATCAAAATTTTACCAAAAATAAAAACGAAACAAAAATAAATAAAAATTTAAAAAGCAATAAAAACAAAACAACACACACACACACACACACACACACACACACACACAAACCCAGATTGGATTTTGACCAGGATTTCCCTGAGTTTATAGATCAATTTTATGAGAAGAAATATAATAATAATTTGCTTTTCAATCCATGAATATGGTATACATTTCCATGTCTTTTGGTCTTCCTTAAGTTATCTGAGCATTATTTGTAGTTTTCAACTCACAGGTTTTGCTTTTGTTTAAATTTCTCTCCCAACATTTCATATTCTTAATACTATTGTAAGTGGTATTGTTTGTATTTCATGTTCTAAGTTTTAATTGTTAGTATATAAACATACAATTGATTTTCATATCAAGATTATGTTCTGTGACCTTCATAAACCTATCAATTACTTCTAGTACCTTTGATATTTGATATGTAGACAATTATATCATATGCAAATACTATTTTTCCTTCTTTTTGGCTTTCCCCTTTCCAATCTGTAAGATTTTTCTGTTTTGTTTTCTTGAATCTTGGATAGAAGTGGTGAAGTCATACGCATTTTTGCCTTGCTCTTGATTATAGGAGGAAATAAAGCACTTAGTCTTTTATCACAACGTATATTGTTAATTGTTTTTTTTAAGTTTTTATTTATTCATTTGAGAGAGAGAGAGAGCAGAAAGAGTGCACAGGAATGGTGGGGAGGGGCAGAAGGAGAGGGAGAAGCAGACTCCCTGCTGAGCAAAAAGCCCCAAACAGTGCTCTATCCCAGGAGCTTGGAACCATGACCTGAGCCCCCCAGGTGTCCCTGTTTTTTTAATGTACCTCATTATTTTTGGGGAACTTCTCTTTTATTTCTAGATTGATTAGGTTTTTTTATGAGTATGTGTTGAATTTTGTAAGAAAAAAATTATCGCATCTATTGAGAGGGTTATATAGTCTTTGTCTCTTCATCTGTTCCTTTCTGTATTTCTCTTTCTTTCTTATGCTCTCTTCAGTTTTTAATTGTTTAAGAAAACAACTGTTTTACCTATTACTTCATCATTACTAGAAAGAATGTTTCCTGTGCATGGTTATGTTTTTGTATGATTTTGTTGCTCAAGGTTTTTTCATCATAATACCCACTGTTAGGAGGTCAAAAGCAGTTAGCTTTTACACCCTTTCAGGCTATGAATTTCCAGACACCTTCTCATTATCCCTGCTTGCAAACTCTACAATTCCCTCCTGATGTGTTTTTTTTTCTTATACTTTCTTCACAAAAAGATACAATAGTAGCCAACAGACACTAATGCTTTGATTCTTCTCAATCTCTTCCCCACAGCTGTCAGTTCAGTAGACATGTGATCTTCCCCCAGGAAATTGAAAGCAAGAGTTTTACCAAATGTTTGCCATTACGTAATATGGATCATCATCTCCTCAGCCTCTGATAACAGTTTTATTATTTCTTGTTTCCTGTATGCTAAGCCTTTGCCACATGTTTTAAGTTTTTGTTACAAAGCATGTCTCTTGAGTTTATCCTGAGCATTGACATCCAGCTGGCAGTGAGACATAGAAATGAGGGAATAGAGAAAGCACACAAGATGTGACACATCAATTCTACTCACACACTACTGAAGAAAATTAGTACCATGTCATATGTATATGCAAAAGGGATAGGAAAACTTATTTAACTGTGTAGTCAGAAAGCAGATAATAGATTTAATGAACTGTTAGTTCATCTTTGATATATGTTATAACTTTTTTTCCTGAGGGAGCTACCCTCTAAAAGCATACTGACAAAAATCCTATAAGGATTCATAAACAAGCCCTCCAGTTGTGGAGGAGGGTAACTGTTAAATGCCAATAGACTGGCCAGATATTAGAGAATAGACTGACTCACTAAAAGAATTTTAGAACTTTAGTAAGTTTTATCAGAAAAATAATGCTATTAGATTTGGGAATAGACTGAGGATGTTTGACGAAAAGAATAGCATTTTATATCAGTCTGAATCCACTGAAATGGGTAAATTTTTCAGAGCTTTTGGATTCAGTGTGTTAGCTCAAGCAGCTGGAGATAGTAACAATTGTTTGTTCATAATTGTTCACTCGGTGGTGTCTCATACTAAATCTAGTTTGAGATGTGAGCATTTTAAAAATAATATTGGTGAACTGCTTCACATAATCAGGAGAGAATGAAGTGCTGAAAGAATATCATTAGTGACCAGCCCATTGACCCACTATGTCCTTCATGAAAGCCCAGCAGACCCAAGGCTCTGAGAAATACATCAGTGAAGAGAGCAGCAGCTCATTTGAATAGTAATTAGTGGCAGTATTTGTCAACTAGGATGCTGCTGCCAACTGCTATGTTTGAAATGAGCTCATTGTTTTTAGGAGGATTGGACAAATCCTGGAGTGACTGCACCAAAATGGAGGTGCATAAAAAGAAGTTACTATGAGAAGCAAAGAAGCTGCATGAAAATCATAATGGCCCAACACTTCAGAATATTTAACAGTTTAACTGATCTTTGGTCTCCTAGAGCTCAGATATATAGGCAGTCCAACATAGAGTTTTCATTCATTCATTACTTTCATTCATTTAACAAACAAGTTCAAATGCTTGATAACTCTAGCTGCTGTGCTTTGTGCCTACGATACAATGGTGAAAAATACAGGAAAAAGAAATCCCTGATTGTATGGAATTTACACAGTGTTAGGATGAAAAAAGAAAAAAAAGACAGCAAATGTGGACAACAAATAAATTATTGTAATTTAGAAATGTATGAGTGTTTTAAAATAGTTGAGAAAAGTAAGGATATTGGCAAAGCTGTGAATCAAGAAGATGGGTACAATTTTATCAAGGTGGACAGGGTAAAAACATTAATAAAAATGCCTGAAGGATGTGTAGGAGCTATTCATATGGTGATCTGCAGATAGAAAATTACATGCTAGTGGTGAGTCCATGCAAAGACCCTAAGGTGTGGCCTTTCCTGATGTTATTAAGAACTATAAGAAAAGGACGCCTGGGTGGCTCAGTGGTTGAGTGTCTGCCTTTGGTTCAGGGCTTGATCCTGGGTTCTGGGATCGAGTCCCATATCGAGTTTCCTGCGGGGAGCCTGCTTCTCCCTCTGCCTGTGTCTCTGCCTCTCTCTCTCTGTCTCTCATTAATAAATAAATAAAAATATTAAAAAAAAAGTAAGAAAGCTATCCAGCTTGACATTCCCATCTGGCGCTGTCAAGGAAAAGTAGTAGGAGAGGAGGGCAGGTGAGGCTTAAAATTTTAAATGCGGTAGGAGATTTTTGGAATAGTTTGATTTGAATAGAGACAATGTCTGATCTCTGTTGCCAGTAGATAAGTCTGGGTGCTGTATCATGCAGACATGGTTCAGGGGTTGAGGGTAGGGGATAAAAGTAGAGCTAGGGAAATCATTTAGTCATTACAATTACCCAGGTAGGATATAATTGTGGTTTGGACTATGGTGGTGCAGTGGATGTGGTGAAATATGATTCTGGGTATTCTGAAGATTAAAATCAGTAAGATTTCCTGATGGATATGACAGAAAAAGAGTAATCAAAGATGATACCAATGTTTCTGACCTAAGGAAATTGTAGGAAGAAGTTGCTATTATCTAAAATGGAAAAAGCTGCACTTGAAGCAAGTTGGACAAGCTAAATGTGAAAGGTTATTAAATCATCCTAATCATGATGTTCAGTTGTTATATATATAATCTGAAATTCAGGAGAGAATGCAGAAGGAGATATTTCATATAGATTACATTTAAGGCCATTGATGTACGCAAAATTATTTATTCTTATTTTATTTTAATTGACATGTATTGGTTTCAGATGTACAAAATAGTGATTTGACAATTACATATATTATGAAATGTTCACTATGAAGTGTTGTTACCATCTGGCAAAAATACTGCAATCTTATTAACTGTATTGACTATGTTCCCTTTGTTGTATTTTAATCCTTTTAATACTATTGGCTTGCTTATTTTAAAACTGTATGATTGTACCTCTGAATCCTCTTCACTTATTTCGCTTTCATCACCCCAAATCATCCCCTGTAAAAACCACCAGTTTGTTCTCTGTACTTGAGTGTATATCTGGGTTTTTTGTGTTTGTTTATTCATTTGTTTTATTTTTATGTTTATACATATAAGTGAAATCATATGATATTTGTCTTTATCAATCTGACTTATCTCACTTAGCATTGTATCCTTTAGGTATATCCATGTTGTCATAAATGGCAAGATCTGTCATTCTTTTTTATGACTGAATAATATTCCATCCTCTTTGTATCTATCACATCTTCTTTACCCATTCATCTATCCATAGACACTAGGCTGTTTCTTACCTTGGTTATTGTAAATAATGTTTCAATAAACATAAGGGTGCCTCTAATCTTTTTGAATTAATATTTTAATTTTCTTTGGGTAAAATCCAGGAGTAGATTACTAAATTGTATGGCATTCCAACTTTTAATTTTTTGAGGAGACTCTATGTAGTTTTTCACAGTGGCTGCATCAATTTACATTTCAATCAATAGTGAGTAGGATGTCCCTTTTCTGTACATTCTGTTATTTCTTGTCTTTATGAGAATAGCCATTCTGACAGGTGTGAGATTATATCTCATTGTGGTTCTGATTTCCATTTCTTTCCATTTCTCTGAAAATGAGTGATGTTAAGCACCTTCTCATGTTCCTGGTGGTCATCTGTACATCTTTGGAGAAAAGTCTACTCAGATCCTCTGCCCACTTTTAATGAGTTTTTTTTTTTTTTTTTTTAGTTTTTGGATGTTGATGTATAAGTTCTTTATATATTTTGGATATATTTTTTAAGGATTTTATTTATTTATTCATGAGAAACACACAGAGAGAGAGGCAGAAACACAGGCAGAGGGAAGAGAAGCAGGCTGTATGCAAGGAGCCTGATGTAGGACTCAATCTTGGGAATCCGGGATCAGGCCCTGAGCCAAAGGCAGTTGCTAAACTGCTGAGCCACTCATGTGTCCCTATATTTTGGATATTCTAATCAGATATTTCATTTGCAAAAATCTTTTCCCATTTAGTAGGTTATCTTTTCATTTTGTTAATAGTTTCCTGCACTGCGTAAAATCTTTTTTAGTTTTTTACAGTTTCAATTATTTATTTTTGCTGTTATTTCCCCCACCTGGGGAGATATCCACAAAAATATTGTGATGGCTGATGGCCAAGAGTTTATTGCATATGTTTTCTTTAAGGAATTTAATGGTTTCATGTTTCACATTTAGGTATTTAATCTACCTTGAGTTTAGTTTTTGTGTATGGTATTGTTGGAAGTGGTCCAGTTTCATTCTTTTTGCATGTAGGTGTGCAGTTTTCCCAGCACCGTTTGTTGAAGAAATTGTCTTTTCACCCTCCTCCATATTATTTCCTCCTTTGTCATAGATTACTTGACCACCTAAGTATAGGTTTATTTTTGGGCTCACTATTCTGTTCCTTTGATCTATCTGTCTATTTCTGTGCTGGTACATACTGTTTTGATTATTATAGCTATGCAATATAACTTGAAATCTGGGATTGCTGTATGAAATTATAAAGGAGCTATGTATGGCTACCAAAGAGAAAAGACCCTAAAACTACTTGGACTTACTCTACTTCAAGTTAACCTTTTATTCCCCCCATCAGTTTCGAGAATATAATTGGAAGAGATATAAGCAATGGGAAAATCTGTATATTGGATTTGTTCTTTGGAAGAAGAAGTAGTATGATGGAAAAGACTTAATGGAAGTGTCTCCAAAGTAATCCCTGTTTGAAACCAACAGATGAAAAGAAAAATCAAATTTCAGAAGTGAGGAATGTCACACATTTTACGTCTATGATCAAAACTTGAAAGATGCAGGAGTTGTGACTTCCAGTAAAATGCTATTTAATATTCTAGTTTAGTCAATGCAAAAGACTTTGTAAAATGGCTGGGATTATCATAAGCTTAACCAGGTAAGAATTCCAGTTGCAGTAATGATCTTGTATGTTGGCACAAATGAGTATACAATCTCTAGAACCTAGTACTCATATTTTAATAGAAATTTATTTTTATCTTCTATCTTTAGTTCAACAAATAGAAAGATGACATGCAGCTTCTTATTTTGTGTAGAGTACCTCCTCCTTGCTGTACCTGAGATAAATTCTCCCAGTTTGTACCACATTTTAGCCCACAGGGATTTTGATCATTACACAAAACCCCAAATGTCATGTTGGCCTACCACATTGGTGATCTCATGCTCACAGGATGTGTAGAGAAGGAAAAAACAAGTAGTATAGATGCTTTTGCAAGATGCATAAATTATTGAAGATTGAGGGAGTAAATCCCATGTAGCAAGAATATTGCTTTCTACAGATAAATTTTGTTGAAAGCTAGCTAGATCAGCCAATAGAAAGAGATTTGATATGGCTTAGTTATGGATAAATATTGATATTATTGCAGATAAAGACATATTCAGGTGCTATGTTTGTTGCCATAGATAAAAATGCAAATAAGAAAAATTCTTGATTTTAAGGACTCAGAATCCTGAGAAATATATCCAGCCATATTCAAAATAACATTATGGATACATTTATTTTATTAAAAAATAAATTCAGCCTGAAGTTCAATATTGATGGGCATAATCAACAAAAGACAATATCTAGACATCAATATACAATTTTTGAAACTTTAAAGGCAAAGGCATTATCTTATGAGCTGCTGGTAAGAAAGGAATAATAAACTATGAAGATAAATAATTTTTAATTTCAATACTAAGTCCCTGTGAAAGAAGAATGTGGGAGAAGCTAAATAAAGATAATTAAATTTAAATCATGAACTTGGCCAAAAAGATTTTTTACTTTAAAGGAAGAAAGAGAATATATTTCAAATCTAGATACAAAGATAACTTGTCAACAGATAATCTCTATTGCAAACCTCAAAGCAAGAGATAATTAAGAACTTAAAGAACAGTATAAGTTATGGGAAGATAATTGGCTTTACGTGTTAGCATACATTTTGTTTTGTTAAGCAAAACATATTAATAAAAATAAGGCTATAAAATGTAACAACATATAAAATCTTTCTTTAAGGTATTTTTAGCCAAGATATAACAGCAAAAGGTATATAAGGATTAGGAAATTGTGTTAAGCTACTCAGTCTTCCTTAATGTGAATTAAAAGATTTATCTAAAATAACTAAGTTAATAATTAAAACAATGTAATTATCAAAAGCTATTTTAAAATATATGTTAAAATAATAAAGAATACCTACATGATGTTCTATAACATATTTTAAGAACTATACAGCAAAATACAATTTTGAAATAAAATTTTGCTTGCTGCAAACTTAAACAATTATTTTTGATGTTTTGCATGCCCAATAAGTTTCTGGACCTAGGTAATTATTTTAGTGCAAGGAAATAAGAAGTTCAATCTGATTAAATATCAAAGTAATTTATAAAAAGAAATAAGAACAACTGAAGATAAATTTCCAGAATTGTTCAGATTTTATATATATTTATAAAATACACATAAACATGCATATATATGTATATATGTATAAATTTTTGCATATACACTTGTGTATATGCATACATATGTTAATATATCAATAGACAAGAAAGAACAGCCTTTTTTGTGGATAACAGAAATGCAACTTTGCTAACTGTGAAATCAGATCATACACATATAATTGAAAGTTTACTTAAAACAATGAAGCATTACTCTAAGGAATGTAGAATATATAGAAAAAAATCAGCTAACAATAGTGAATGTCTATATCTCAAACAGTTTAGCTTTGAGAGATCTTAAGGATAATAGTAAGTGAAGCAAGTAGAATTACATTTAGATATCATTGTAATTTCAAATTTCTATTGCTAATTAAATTATTTACTTGGATTATTAGACCAATACATCAAGAAAATGCAATAGAGTGGGCCTGGACTATAACAGTATATCGATCACTTAACTCATAATAACATCATATTTAGGAAGGAGAAATATGGCTAGATATAATAGAATAAGTTGGGTTCATACCTGATTGAACAACTGAGACCAAAAGGCTTCGATTAATGGATTGATACCAAAATTAAGGAAAGTTTTAAGGGACATTCCCAGAACACTTTTCTCTGTCCTGTTCTATACAACAGTTCAAATAATAAACTTGAAGATGGCATGCTTATCAGTTTTGAGGAACAGTATCAACTGGCTAATAGAATCAGACTTCAAAAACCATTTGTTCATTTATTCAACAATATTCAACAATTACTGTTGGATAGACTCATTTATACAAGATGAGGGAAAATCTATTAAGATGAATTTTAATAAAATCCCTAGAATGTTACTAAACTTAGCATTAAAAGGTCAAAGCATAACTCTATGACTTGTAAAAAATCACTTAGAAGCCTATCTGAAAGAAATGTTAGGTGTTGGCAATAGACTCAATGTCAACCAATAGCGTCCATTGGTACCAGGAAACCAGATGTGAGCATAGACTACGTTTAAGAGCCAGCTTAGGCTGAAGTGGAGAAATAAACAATCAACTTTATAGGCCAGTAAAAAATTCCAAAGAAACATAAGAAAATATTGGAGAATTTACTAAGAGAACTTTTCAAAAATGGATATGAATGGATTCCATGCAGAATGGTTACAAATATAAAAAGAATAATCTCTGTATTCCATAAGCTATTCCAAACATATGTGTGCATAAAATTAGTAGAAAAACAGCCAGAGTTAAATATCATTTATGAATTTAGATAAAGACTAAACTTGTGACATTAAAATATTCCTCAATGGTTTAGTACTTTTTATTTTTGATTTAGTACTTTTAATGAAGACATGTTTAGTATGAATAAATTATTTGCACCACAATCACCCAAAAGAAATGTTTTACTATTTCTTTCTATAATTCTGCTCTGATCTTCATCAACCCAGCTGGAAGAAATTCATCTCAGCAATGTTTGAAGGATTTATCATCATGTAGAGTTGGCAAAGGTGAGTCAGGGATATAAGTTGTGAAGAACACCTAGAGAAGTTTCTTCAGATCATATCTCACAGTCCCATTGCCCAAGGATCCACATTCCCTTTCTGTTCTGTGGTTTCACTACTTCTTGCCAAATTTTTGTAAGAATTTCTCAGTGGGGGATCCCTGGGTGGCGCAGCAGTTTGGCGCCTGCCTTTGGCCCAGGGCGCTATCCTGGAGACCCGGGATCGAATCCCACGTCGGGCTCTCGGTGCATGGAGCCTGCTTCTCCCTCTGCCTATGTCTCTGCCTCTCTCTCTCTCTCTCTCTCTCTCTCTCTCTCTCTCTTATAAATAAATAAATAAAAAAAATTAAAAAAAAATTCTCAGTGGTTTCCAAGATTAATTTTTAATTTATCTGGACTTTATGTTTTTCCCTATCAAATTGCCATCACTTTTAGGTGCTATGTGTTGGAGCAGAGAATGGGTCTGTATCATTCAACAGCTTTTTTCTAAACCCAGGTCTTTTCCTCTTACCCAGGGAAATCTTAGGCAATACTTCCATACAATATTGACCCAAGTATATAACATTTTATTTTAAAAATTTCTATTTTGGGGAAATTTGGCACCATTGTAATTCAAACCATTTAAAAAAATACTTTGTGACATTTATTTGCCTTCTCAGTGCATGAATTTTTTTTTCTTCTGAGTCTGTAATTTTATGGCTTTTATTATCAGACAATATGTTTCCAAGATCTTAGAAAAGAGTTCCAAAGACTTGACGTGGCAGTCAATTGTCTTAGGCAAGTGGTGGGTAAACCATCAATAGCAAAGTGATTTTTTTAAAAAAAAAAAAAGAGTTCAATATATAAATCCACCATGTGATGATAATCCTTGGGAAATTATTAGCTTAATATATCATGTAAGACATATACACTTCACAGGTACTATACTATAAGTTGGATCATCATTTGATACCATTCTATATCTGTTATACTATGACATACTATAAAGGTCCATGTTAATTCTAAAGATGTATAAAAAATACACATACATTAAGGAAAAAGGAAATCAATAGGAAACAAGGAAGAAAAAACAGCACTTTCTGAAGATAATGACTGTTCATGAGAATATGTAGGAATTAACAAAAATTATGAGAGGAAAAAATTAGTCATATTGTAGTCTATGCTTATATAGAAGAATATTGGAAATAATTGGAAAAAAAAGACATTTGTGCTCATTTCCTGTGACTCATCTAATAACCTTGATTACTTACAGCAACAGAAATGGTTTCCTTTATATTTCTGGAAGTCAGATATCCGAAATCAGTATCATTGGGTATCAGGGTTAACATCTTGAGTTTGCATTCCCTCCTACCGCTCTGGGAAGAATCGGTTTCTTGCCTCCTGCATGTCCTGGTGGCTACTGGTATCCCTTGGCTTGTGGGCAATCCCTCCAAAGTGCCTTTCTGGTCATATTACCTTCTCTTCTTTTGTCACTGTAGTAAAACCTGACCATTTAAGTTCTCATGGAGTATTTTATAGAAATTGACAAAGTATTAATAAAATCAAATTAGAAAAATATATTAATTTAGTCAATTAATTGATATAATTTAAAAAGTAGTGATAACAAATTTGCCATACCAGGGTTTTTGTTTTTGTTTTTTTTTTTTACAGTTCCAGAATTTTTTATTTATTTATTTACCTACTTCTTTTTATTTATTTCATTTTGTTTTTCCTTTCAAATATTTATTTAAATTCTGGTTAGTTAGCATACATTGCAATATTGGTTTCAGGAGCTCCAGCTTTTAAAATACATCAAAATTTGTAATCACCAAAATCTTTTTACAAAACATTTAAAATAGTGAAAAATGATAATTGTAAAGAAAACTGACTATAGAAGTTCCAAGTATGATCAAAAAGGAATACAGAAAACTGAGTAAATAAATATGTTCTTTGGGGCTTGAACTATAAGAGTAATTAATTTATTCCATTCTTCATCTCGTCTGTTGAAATAAACTGCAAGAGATAGAATAGAAAATGAACCAATTTGTGAAATTAAAGGAAAAAACTATAAAATTTATTTTGAATATAAAGAAGGTTGACAATGATGAAATGCATGATCATGTTAAAGCTGTGATGGAAGGCAACCCCAGTGGCACAGTGGTTTACTGCCGCCTGCAGCCCAGAGTGTGATCCTGGATACCCGGGATCGAGTTCCATGTTGGGCTCCCTGCATGGAGCCTGCTTCTCTCACTGCCTGTGTCTCTGCCTCTCTCTCTCTGGTCTCTCATGAATAAATAAATAAAATCTTAAAAATAAATAAATAAAGCTGTGATGGATGTGTATATGTATATCATTCATAAAACTCCACAGCAAAATTGTGTCAAGGGGGATGTTTGGAAGCAACTAGTAGAACACCTAACATAGTGACTTCAGCAATAATGGCATTTATGGATCTCAAACAAAAAGAAGTCCAGAGATTGGCAATCCTGAGCTGGTACCACTCAGTTTTACCAAGAGTATTCTTCTACTCACTTGTCTGCAACTGATTGCTTTTTTGGCTAGAGGTTTATTGAAATATGGTTGCCAGATGACTGCAACACCTCCAGACATCATGACTGCATTCAAAGCAAATAATCATGGAAGAGGTTGATAACAATGGGTTTTTTCTCAAGTGGTTTTCTTTCTTTCTTTCTTTCTTTCTTTCTTTCTTTCTTTCTTCTTTCTTTCTTTCTTTCTTTCTTTCTTTTCTTTCTTCTTTCTTTCTTTCTTTCTCTTTCTTTCTTTCTTTCTTTCTTTCTTTCTTTCTTTCTTTCTTTCTTTCTTTCTTTTATTTTTTAAACAAAAAGGAAAAATAATTCCAAGTTGGTGTTTTGTTTTGTTTTTGCTTTTTAGGAAAGCAAAACAAAACAAAGCATCTTAGTCATCTTAGTCTCAACAGCAAGGAATAGGTGATAAAGTCACTTCTGGTGGCAAAAGTGGGTATCTGGCAAGGAAGAATGAAATCTGTAGGCTTACATAATCATTATCAATCCCTGGGGTTGGGCACATAACTCTTTTAAACAGAACTAGTATATTTTAGCCAGGAAAAATAGGTAGAATGACTATTGGTTAAGAGCTAGAAAGTGTGTGGCATAAACCTCTCACATTATTGCAGTACCTAGTGGATAGTATATGATGGTAAAATAATAAATCAATATGTGGCTACAAGAAAACTCTAGGATACTAAAATATGCCTATTAAATAAACAGAGGTAAGTTAAAATGATGGTATTCATAATTCATCCATTTAGTCATAATTGCTGAGTGTTTATATATCAGGCACTAGGTATATGCTAGTGAATGAAATGATCTCTACCGCAAGAGTGAAACTAAGATTTGATGGCTGACCTAGTAAAAACTGATTAAACTCTCGAAATCCAGTGTGCTTACATGTCACTAATGGTATTTAAAATAAATAGTTTCAGTTTCCTTGGAGATAAATCTTGAAACTCTTAATAACATCTATAAAGCTATATGGCCAATTCTATGGATGTATTTCAAATTTTTCAAAAGTCATTTTTTAAATGTATATGGTCATTTAATGAAACACTGGAAAAAATCAAATATCTAACAGCAAATGAATGATTTATTAAACCCTGCTTTATTCATGCATTAAAATGCAATATGGTTATTGCAAATGTAAGATTTGGGGCAATAAGCCTAACACAAAAATGTGCACGTGAAATAACACAAAAATGTGTATGTGAAATAACAATATGTGAAAAAGCATGTCAAACAATTGAAACTAGTAACAATTCCCTTAGATCTCATAGATCTGAGCACTATTCCTTCTTTTATATTACTCAGGATGTGTCTCCTCTTCCTTAACGGACCATCACCAATACCTTATCTTCTGGGAAGTCTTCCTTGCTACTTCATCCCTATTCAATTAGTTGATTTTTCCTCAACACTAATAACCTTTACATTAATTTCTATTTTATCTGTTATCATAATGTATCAAGATTACTTATATATGCTTCTGTCTCTTTGATCATCTCTCTAAGGGAAGAAGCAGTATGTTATTTACTTCCAAATTCCTGCCACTTGAGAACTGACATTTTATTCTTGTGTCCTCAGTATCTATGAATATGTCTGTCACAGGGAAGGCGTTCCAAAAACACTTGTTGAGTGAATCTGGTTAGTGCTCAATAAATACTGGCTGAATGAGTGAATGAATTCTCATAGGATTTTAATTATATTCATAATCAGAATTCAATTTCAAAACGTTTAATAAAAAATAACATTTATTACATACTTTTTTCTGGAGAAAATTTAATATTATTTTACATGTTTTTAAAATGTGACATCTAATTAAATATGTACAGAACTTTGAATATATATATATATATACATATATATATATTATATTTTGTGACACATCCCATCATTTGATTTATCTGGACCTCCCTGTCTGGCCTATTGAACTTGACACCACACCTGAACTAGCATACTGCTTTATTAAGCCTGCCATATATAGTAGGCAGACTGGATGCTATTAATGTAGCTTATTATCCTTGAATAACTACATGCATCCTTCTCTAGTTTAAGATCCAGGGTAAGTGTACACTTGTGTTTTTGTTTCTTTGCTTGATTGTTTACACCTACATGAAAACAGAATGAGGAGGAAGTCTGGTTACCCATGCAATGAAATAAGAAAAAAAGTCTCATCTTCTTTTACTCTTTCTCAATAGATTACCAAAAGATAGCATTCACTGATTTTGTGACCTTACATATGTCACAAAAGAGTGTGTTTTATTTAAATATACCGAAGACAAAGTCTTGTGAGACTTCACTTGAATTAATACCAGGCTTACACAAAGAAAAAAGTACTAAATGTGTGGTTCAAATAAGAATATATATATATATATATATACAAGTTCCCCTAGTGCCTTTGAAATCAACCCAAAATATCCTGGATCTCTATTCCAAAGTGTTAATTAGAGTGGCTGGGCAATTCTACTTTGTTCCCCCTTTTGTGGAGGTTTTGATGCTCTATCCAATAAAGACAAGTATCTAGACTGCATTAAATGAATGATTCTCAAAAGCTGCTGACAAAGATAGACAAATCTAGAAAGTCTTTGATATTGAATACATAATACTGTTTTCATTACGTATTTCCACAAATCCCCATAAAAATTAAGTTTTGGCTCCTTTTGAGGACTAGAGGTGTGTGTGTGTGTGTGTGTGTGTGTGTGTGTGTGTGCTGTGACAGGGAGGAGGGGTGGTGTTGGTCTGGAAAAAGATATGAAAAGATGCAATGCAAGAAACAAGAATCCTCTTCCCTTTCTCTTAGCCAAATGGTTTGGATTTAACTGCCCTTGTTTGTGTTGGACCTGAAAAGAAAAGTGAAGCATTTTAATCTCCTTTTTAAAAACATACAGTCTTATGGAAATTTAAGTCAACAGCTGTTCAACTGTCAAGTCACCAGCTAAATTCAAATCCGAGAAAAGAAGAAAATCTGTTTAAGTGAAAGCTTGCTTGAATAAAGGCCATGGGTTTCAGTATTTGTGTGTGTGTGTGTTGTGGGGGGGGGGGATAAAGATTGTTACTAAATTAAAGGATCTTTTTCTAAGATGACTTTTCTTTGTTGAAAATGTTGGAAAGCCATCATTGGATATGAAATCAGAACCTGAAGTATGTCCTCTGTAGGATTATCAGAAAGCTGTGGGAATAGAATACCACCAGCTTTGACCTCAAGGTCAGAGGTTTGACTGACATAATACCTAAAATATAGAAAGTAGTCTAGAAAAATGTATGTTGGCAGAATGAACAAAAAGAATAGTCAGGGATTCCTGGGTGGCTCAGCGGTTTGGTGCCTACCTTCGGCCCAGGGTGTGATCCTGGAGTCCTGGGATCGAGTCCCAAGTTGGGCTCCCTGCATGGAGCCTGCTTTGCCCTCTGCCTGTCTCTCTCTCTCTCTCTCTCTCTCTCTCTCTCTCTCTCTGTGTGTGTGTGTGTGTGTGTGTATGTGTGTCTCTCATTAATAAATAAATAAAATCTTAAAAAAAAAAGATCAAAGACAGTGGTTCAGTCAGTTAAGCACCTGCAGTCAGGTCAGATCATGATCCTAGGGTCTTGGGATCAAGCTCCATTGGGCTCCCTGCTCAGCAAGGAGTCTACTTTTCCCTCTCTCTCTTCCCCTACTCCCCACTCATGCTCACTCTCTCCCTCAAATAAATAATAAATAAAAACTTAAAAAAAAGAACAGTCCAAGAAATCAAGTGGTCACTGCCCGCCCCCATTTTCCAAAGGTCTTATATAATTGAGTTCTTTTTTATTTTTTTATTTTTTTGAGTTCTTTTTTAGAAAGATTAATGATAGTTGGCAGAATATGTAGTTGTGTGAAAGATAGGCAATTATTTGAGTACTTTTTAACAGTTCAGAAAATTAAGATATAAACTCTTGGTGGAGCATGAGAATAGCCTGTCTCATTATGATACTGAATAATGGGTTAATTATTTTTCTTCCTATGTGATATAAATCTGTGTTCATATGTGTGTTGCAGTTGAAAAGGTATAATAAAATAATGTGATTTTTTCCCTCAAATTAGGCAGTCTGGCTAAAAGGCTCTGCATTCCATAAATGTATTGACCTTGATGAATACATACTGATTTAAAGACCGGACATTAGATTAGCAGATGCAGAAAATCAATTGTGTTAATATACTAAATACTTATCATACTCTTACAATGATTCACACTAAAAAGACTTAGGAAGACTAACACATAAATAAAATGACAATGTATGAGTTTATTATGGTGGTGGTTTCTCTAACCACCTTCAGCCTTGCTGTACGTCACACAGACAGAGTTGGAAACTATTGGGACTATAATTATTCCTTCTGAGTCAGACTATCAGACTAGATGCTCACATATCAAGCTTCTAAAAGACTTTTTCCATCCATTGCTGTTCTGGTTTCTGTTTAAATTGATCAATGTCCCATGTGCAAGGCTTCCTTTTTATCCTGTATACGTCTTTTTCTGGGACCTAGCTCTCAACCACACCCTTACCTCCGCAACTTTCCCACCTTAATTTCAAGAGCTATCAAGCTGGAATCATCTCAAAAGCCTGTCTTCAACTTCTTCAATTTTTCGCCATAATTGAAACTTGATCCTCAGTACCACTTTTTCATTCCCTCTTGAATGCTAGATGTTTATTTTCCCACCTCCATATACCTGGATAGTGAGGCAGGGTTTCTGTACTCCATACTCTACAGTACTACTTCTAGTAACAAGTCCTCCACTCTCTTATAAGACTAACACACACACACATACACGCACACACTTTCCAACTCATTTCAGATTCGTGATATATTCCTCATTGACTTCTTATTGCTATCATGAGCAAAGAAATCCAAAACATTGCCAATTATTTGTCAAAACTTTTGGTGACTTGATCATTAACATTATCTCTACCCAAATCCTGTCATTATCATCCTTGATGACACCTGTATAAACATGTACTCTCTACCCTTAAAGGCCTCATCTCTAAAGTCTCTAAAGACCTTATCCTCAGCTACCTGATACATCCCTACTTCCACATTCTGAATTTTCTTACAAATGTAGATTATTTCTACTATGCAATCACTGCTTCAAGCATCACACTCTCTGAGTCTAACTTCCTTTCCTGTTTATATTTATTTCTGGACATTAATGAAAGTTCCAGTTCATTGCTTTTCTGAATTAATATGGTCTTTGAGGCATCTTATTTTGGTTACCAACATTCCTTTCCAGTCATAAACACTTGCAGTAAATATTACTTCAAGCTTCTTGATTTATTTACTACATTAAAAATATTAGTCCTTACATTTTTTTTCGAAACTGGGACCCAACGATGCCTCCCAGCCCCCAACAGAAAAGCAATCTTATCTCTTACTTCACAGAGAAAAATATGATGATATCTCCTTTAATTTCCTACTTCCAAACATGCAGAACTACTTATACCTGCCTCTTTTTGTCCTGCATTCCTCTGCTTAAGCACATGGATTTTAATGTCATTTCCTCAGACATCCTTAGTAACCTTTTCTTACAGAGTTCCTCAACACCTTGTATGCATTTAACAATGCCTTCACAGTCAGATAATTACAAGGTTAATTAGTTGTATAAGTATTTAAATTCATGTGTGCATGTGAGTCTGCATGTTATACATACATGTACACATACATACACACACATATGCAGTTGTTCCACTTGGAACTATGTTGCTTTCTAACTTCACAGATTTTTTCAACTTTGCACAGAATATGAATAGAAATTTTAAAATAAACTTCTATTTAGACTACTGAATATTAAATAAATTAAAATGCCTAAAAAAAGATTTCTATTTCAAATCTGAGAACTAAATATTTTTCTGTATTTGAAAAAAATCATAACTGTTAGTTTATAGACAGGAAGGTTATTTACAACTACAACTATTTTAAAGACATATTCTTCCTTTATATGATAGGTTGATATAAATTAATAACTGTGTTGTATATGATTGGAAAACTATGGCTAAAACCATCATTCTTCCTCTAGTGAATATGTGCAAAACCGTCTCTTATATTCATGATTGTATCTCATCTAGTACGGTGAGAAATAATACCCAAATTTTTATAATTCTTTCCTACTGCCTCTGCTTCTGCCGTATTTAATTTCTTATGGCTTTTAACTAACTCTGAGTCACACACATACATGCAAACGTGTATATATGCATATGTAAACATACATGTGTATGTTTGCATATTGTATGTTTATATCTACCTGCACTTATAGAACAATAATAGCACATCTGGTATTTATGTGGCTCCCCTCTCCTTCTTACAGTAGGAACACCTGTTCTTAATAGGCCTTTTGTTCATGGATGTCCTCAAGAGTTGTCCCCATTTGTACAGAAGAGCTCATTCTCTCTCTTTTAGTGTGGCATCCACCACTTTTCCCCTCTTATTTGTCTTGGGGGAAGATGATACAGTGCAGACCCAGGGCACTGATTTCACAGCGAGTCAGTCATAACCATAGATTTGCAGACTCTGCAGTCTCTGTGGCTCCTACCACTATCACATCCTGAGATGTGAGAACAGATGTTGATCGCTTTTTAGTAGCATAGGATCCCATTGTGCCAGAGGTTTTGGTGCAGTTTCCCACCTCTGCACGAACCACAGTGATTATTCTTGCATGCTAAAATACACCTGTCGCAAGAAAAATAATTCTCATCCCCTGACTCATTAACCCCTAAACTCTAGGACCACATGCAGCCTTTCTTAGGACAGATGGGGATTCAAAGTGCCTACCATGTACCAAGGAGAATGTTGATTTTGTAATGGAAAAACCAAAAGAAGAAAATTCTAATATGATAGATTTTTTTTGGACGATATGAGAGATGTATGTGAACCACTAACACTTGGCCATGAGAAAGGTAAAGTGTTAGGAAAGCATTAAAGGAGAGATATTTTATTCTGCCTAAATGTTAAAGATAATCACAGAAGACAAAGCCTTTATTTAGCAGGGTCTTTGATGATTAGGATAACTTCACTGAAGAGACAGAAGAGGGTGAGGAATTCCAAGGACCAAATTGGTTGAGCAAAAGGAGTAAGTCATTGATATTTATTCAGGTTTGGAGGATTACAGAATATTTTCTTCTGATTAGAGATTAAAATCTCAAATGTCTTTATGGCTAAGGGAGGTTCTAAAGGCAAGCCAGCTAGATAGTGGAAGATGGGAAGGAACAATTTGTAAAGAATATATATATATATATAGTATTTGTGTAATCTAATCTGTGAGAAAAGTTTCTGGTGTTCAATTTCAGCTAATTGTTGCTACGTTGGAATAATGAGTTGGCAAAGAAAATATTTTTTATTTTCAATTTTACTAGAGAAACTGAAAAAATATGGATTTTTAATGTAAAACATTCCCGTTTTTAAAATGTTGACAACTGATTGTGTTATTGTGTAATGTATTAAATTTTTATTTAATTATCTTTAAATAATTTTTATTTATTTATTTAAATAATTATTATTTAAATAATTTTTATGTGAAGTATGAAGGCTGAAGGTTGACACTGTTTAGGCATTATCTCTTTGGATTATCAATTTACAACCTGATGGCTAAAATATAAGTGTTGGGGAGATGTACTGTAAGATATTTATACTGAGTTAAATTTGTTTTCCCAAGATCTGAATTGATAGGCCAATCCTGCCCAACTCAGAATGTTTCAACACCACTCTTGGCAGTCATCCTTTACCATCTTTTTATTATTCCTTCCTTTGACTCATTCTTAACTTTGTTTCTTTCTAGACCCTAATCTTGGATTTATCTCTATCCTAAAGGTTTTCTTTGATCTACGTTAACTTGGTCTTTTGAAGACTGTTTCTTTGTCTCCTTGGCCAACATTTGTTCTTTCCTTCTGGTTCTTCTGAATTTAAACTATATCCAGGTGGTTTGTATTGTGTAATCATTCCCTCAGGATTCAAATTCTATATGGCTGGTCAGGACCCTGGTGAGAAAATATTGACCCCACATAGGAGAGAAGTTGTACAGATGAATTTGGCTCAGAAAGGATTTTGGAAATGTGTTGTCTAATATGCTAAGGAACTAGGAATATATGGATCTGAAAGTAGGGCACTATCAAGCATTTATAGGCAAAAAATAAACATGACTCAATTTGAGATTACATAACCATAGTAAGAAAACGGATCATGGATTGGAATAAAAGCATTTAATCTAAAATGTGCAAATTTTTCAAGATCAAAACAAATTCTATTTCCTTCTTTTTTCAACACCTTCAATCCTGATTATTCACACATTTCTGTAAAATCTTAACCATTTATTGTCTGTGTTATATTAGTTGTCATTAATATTATTTTCTCTCTCTCATTTAATTCAATTATGATACAGAATATGTTTGCATACTTTCAATTATTTTGAATTTCTGATCTTAAAAGGGTATGTTTTGTTACACAGAATGTGGTATTTGTGACCACTATGTGGACACTTTGGTGAATATACATTTAGGTGATATCCTGTGTTCACTTGAATCTATATGCTTCTGTATATGAGCGGAATATACTATAAATATCAATTGGATGAGTCAGTGGTTAGTATTTTCATGCCATCTGTATGCAAACTGGTGCAGCCACTGTGTAAAACAGTATGGAAGTTCCTCAAAAAGTTACAAATAGAACTACCCTATTATCTAGGAATCTCAGTACTGGGTATTTACCCCAAAAATACAAAGACTAGTGTGCATTCATCTTGATGTTTACAGCAGCATTATTCACTGTAACCTAATTATGGAAGCAGCCCAATGGTTCACTGATAGATGAATGGGTAAAGAATATCTAGTATAGATAGATGATAGATGATAGATAGATGATAGATGATGATAGATAGATAGATAGATAGATAGATAGATAGATAGATAATAGAAGGGAATATCATTCAGCCATAAAAAAGAATGGAATCTTGCCATTTGCAATAATATGAGTGGAGATAGAAAGTATACTGCTAAATACAATAAGTCAGAGAAAGACAAATATCATGTGATTTCACTCATGTGGAACTTAAGAAACAAAACAATTAGCAAAGGAAAGAAGGAGGCAGAGAGAGAGAAACCAATAAGTAGACTCTTAACTATAGAAAACAAACTGATGATTAGCAGAGGGGAGCTGGGTAGGCGGATGCAGATTTAGGAGTACATTTGTCATGGCAAGGACTGGGTGATATAAGAAATTGTTGAATCAACTATATTATGCACCTGATACTAATGTAGCATTATGTTAACTGTACTGGAATTTAAAACTTAATTAAATTAAATTTTTAAAAAGGAAAAAAAAACATATGAGCTGTCATCTGACACCTGTTATGGTCATTATCAAAAAACAAAAGGATATTGTGAGGATGTGGAAATTGGATCCCTTGTGTACTGTTGGTGGGAATGTAAAATGTCTCACTCACTATGGAAAACAGTATGGAGGTTCCCCCCAAAAAACAAAAACAAAAACAACAAAAATCAAAGCAACAAAATCTTTTATGTAATCCAGCAATCCTATCGCTGGGTATTGATCCAAACAAATTGAAATCTAGATCTCAAAGAGATATTTTTACTCCCATATTCATTACAGCATTATTCACAAGAGCCAAGATATGGAAACAATCTAAGTGTCCATCAGTGGATGAAAGGATAAAGAAAATGTGGTATATATACACAATGTAGTATAATTTAGCCCTATAAAAGAATGAAAACCTGTCATATGCAACAACATGGACAAACCTTGAGGATGTTAAACAAAATAAGCTGTCACAGAATTATAAACATTGTCTGATTCCTCTTATATGAGGTATCTAAGGTAGTCAAACTCATAGAAAAAGAAAGATAGTGGTTTCCAAGAGCTGGGGGGGAGGTGGAAATATGTAGTTTCTACTCAATGGGTATGAAATCTCAGTTAAGCATGATGAAAAAGTTTGAGAGATCTGATGTGTAACATTGTACTTATAGTTAAAGATATTGCTCTGAAGGCTTAAAATTTTTAAGAGGGCAAACCTCATGGTACATGCTTTTTAGCATAATGAAATAAATTTTAATAATATTGATAGATTCATTTTTTTAAAGATTTTTATTTATTTATTCATGAGAGACACACACACAGAGAGGCAGAGACGCAGGCAGAGAGAGAATCGGGCTCCATGCAGGGATCCTGATGCGGGACTGGATCCCCGGTCTCCAGGATCACACCCTCAGCTGAAGGCAGGTGCTAAACTGCTTAGCCACCCAGGAATCCCAAAACATTCATTGCTAAAGACCATTTCACTATATATGGCTCTCCTCACCCCCAAAGTGAATATCATAACATCCAGAGGTTGCATTCTGCATTTTAAAATAAAATAAGCACGAGTTTTCTATTTACATTTGGCTTTGGCCATCTAATTGGTTGTATTTACTCTACAGAAACGTACAGTTTAATTAATAATCATTACCTTGATAGCCCATCTCTTGTGGTGCGATTTCATTATACCTCTGTGGTTTTCTAGACTTTTCTCAGGTTTATGATCCAAACATCCTTTCTTCCATAGCTCTTCAGTCAAGGATGAAATTTTCATTATTTCCAGTGAGGGAGAGGCTTGGCAGCAACTGAGACTTACGTTGTTTATTATGTTTTTAATGTTATTACTGTTATTAGTAGTAAACATTGATTAAATGTCTCTTGTGCAGTAAATGAGGTGGGTTATTGAAAACTGACATCCTTTGACGGGAAGCTGCCCTCCTTTAAAAATATGATAAACCCCTCTGCCTAAAGCAAATACAGTGCTACTTACATTTGCCTCATGGAACTATAAAACTCAAGACTTGGAAGAAAGTTAGTTGTCAGCGAATCCAAAGTTCCCGGGTGGGTTCAAGTTCCAGTACAACATCCCTTTGCTACAACAGTTCCTGAGCCTTTCCAGGAAGTAAGATCCATTATTAGATAGCTCTAAATGTTATAGAGTCCTTTCTTTTCTTGAGATAAAACCTAGGATAATTCATCTAAGACAAGGTTATGGTCAAGATAACCTCTGAATATTAGGGCCATTATTTTGAACGCAAGACAGGAATTATTTTTATCTGCTTCTCCCTGCACAGAGGGAAAATGTCCAGTAATGAGGTTATCAATAGATTGCTGTGAGGCCATTCAGCATAAGGCATATGGAAGGCCTACGAGATATCTTTGTGATGGTCATTCTGTAGTCTATAGCTGGTGTTTCTTTCTTGGTCAGGATGGGAGGGAAGAGAAAACTAAGTATGGTAAGAGTGACTATCTTTCCTTTGGGTAAACTCCTAACTTATCACTATGCTTTTACATAGTGTCAGGTTCATTGCGGGGATATCCAAGTGTGTGCACCTAGGATTTAAAAAGATTAATGCACATTTATTAGAATGTGAAATCCCAAGAAAAGAACTATCAGTATTTTGTATTCGTTTTCTAGGTCTGGTGTAAGAAAATACCCAAAATTGGGTAACTTAAACAATAGATATTTATTGCCTCATAATTCTGGAGGCTAGAAATCTAAAGTCAAAACTGTGTGGCAAGATTGGTTCCTATTGAGGGCTGTGATGGAGAATCTGTTCCAAGCCTGGCTTCTAGCTTCCGGTGGTTTGCTGGTATTTTTGGCATTCTTTGGGTTATAGATGAGTCAGCAAAATCTCTGTGTTCAAATTCATGTAGTGTTTTCCCTTTCTGTCATATTGGATTAAGAATTTATCCTACTCCAGTATGAACTCATTAACTAATTTACATCTGCATCAAAACTATTTTTAAAAATTTCACATTCTGACGTAGTGAAGGGATTAAGACTACCATATGACTTTTTGGAGGACACAATTCACCTATAACAAGTATGTAAGTAACATGTTGCATATTAAAAAAAAAACTAATCCATGAACCATGGGAATCCCTAAAAACCTAAGTAGATGGTAAATAATTCCAAATAAAATCACAATTATAAGCAAAATCCCAAATAAATATAGTTGCATAACCATACAGTTAATTGGATGAGTGCTGGGATTAAGTTTTCCTTTATAATGACTTTGCATTCTCAGATGTAAGAGAGCCCTCTTTGTGGCTTTAACTTTAATCTGTGCAGGATCTATGCAAAAGAGCGACTTTTTTTGTTGTTCTTTTGTTTTGTTTTATTTTGTTTTTACAGAGCTCAGCTTCAATGATATAAATAAAGGAAAAAGAGGTGCAGATAATCAGAACAACAAATAATAAAAAAAAACAAAATGTCATTTTTAATAAAATGGCAACAGATTTATCTTCCAGGATATGGCTTGCTTAGCTTGTTTTTGTGTTACAGGAATTTTCCACAGGCGGTATATGGAGGTGGAAAATGTAGAGTTATGCCTTTTACTCTCTATGTAATTTGGATCTTGCTATTTTACCTTTGAATTTATAATCTACAGATGGAACATTTACATATGGAAAGTGAAAAGAATAAATTCACTCATAATGTAGTGTGGTATCCATAGATTTTGCTCCTGGAATATTAATATTATTTTTGTTTTCTCCCCTCCAGATTTTACTCCCACTCTCCTCACTAAGAATATGATTGATCATGGCCCCACCATACATTGGTTTTGGGCAAAGGGTGAAAATTATTTGTAGAGGTACATTTGTTGAAGAAAATGTGCAAATGGGGAAGCCTGGGTGGCTCAGGGGTTTAGTGCCTGCCTTTGGCCCAAGGCATGATCCTGGAGTCCCTGGATCAAGCCCCACATTGGGCTCCCTGCAAGGAGCCTGCTTCTCCCTCTTCTGTTTCTCTGCCTCTATCTCTCTCTCTTTCTCTCTGTGTCTCTCATGAATAAATAAAATCTTAAAAAAAAAGTTTTGTCTGCAAATGCAGTTATAAGTACTATATTCAGGGGTATGAGAACATTTATTTTCACTTGGTATTCAAACTTAACTACTAAGCATAGCAAGTGTAGGTCCACAGACACATACCTCCAGTTTTTAAATTCCACAGCTGGGAAAACAGGTTTTTTGTTTTTTGTTTTTTGTTTTTGTTTTTGTTTCTTTTTTTCATAAACTCTGATAGCAAAATATAACCTCACGTGAATCAATCTGGTTGTAAAACCGGAGGTCATTCCCACTCCATATGAATGTTCTACTCCATAGAAATGCTAATATTCTGATTATTGGCCTCTCGGAGAGGTTTAAGGTAGATGTACTGTATTACTTTTCCAAACTCCAAAATTCTGAATTACTAAGCAAATCTGGCCCCAAAGATTTCCATTTAGGAATCGTGGAATGTACGTTTCCTCTCTTATTTTCTAGAGAAAATTCTATAACTTGGTAAATGTCACAGAGGTATTCAGTACTGTGTGATTTTCTTTGTGTATTTTTGTTCTTATTCTGTAGGTCTGAAGCCAACATCATCATTCATCCATTTTGTGAGACACATTCTGAAAGACTGGAACTGTATTTCCTATAAGAGGATTTACAGGATGGTAATTAACTGGGAAGTGACTCTCCACCCATATGCTCACATGGTAAGTCAGAAGGTCTACCAGTAATGTTGGTAATGATTTCAGTAGGGTTGCTCTTCATTGCTGTTGGTGATGGCTACGGGTATTGTTATCATGTGGGTTGCTGGAGTAATTCATTCGTGACAGACAAAATAATTTATTAAACACTAGTGTCTTAGAGCTTGAAGACATAATTCATTCTGCCATGGTGATGCATAGGTACGGGAGGCTGGGATGTACAGGGTCAGATGAGATTTTGGCTTTTAAGATTGAAAAGTTCTATATTAGATAAAGCAGGTCTCCCGGGAGACAGTTTCATTATATCCCCAATGTTAGCAACATTTCTCTGATAGACAAAATTTTCATTTTCCTTGTTTCATTCCATTGGTCCCAGCTATACCCCTTTGCACTACTCGAAATAATTCAATATTTTAGCTCTTAGTAAAGGGCTCCTTTCACTTCCATTTCCTACTCCCACATTATCCAATAAAACCTTCGGCTTAAATTTGCTATTCTTTAATATCCTTTAATTTTATTCTCTGGACCTCAGTCTATGATTCATCTACCTTTTACTACCCTGAGTTTCCCTAGCAGTTATGGTCAGAGCTACTTAATGAGAATCATAATACATTTTTACACAATAGTAGAATCAAATGCAGCAATTCATATCTTTTTTGCTAAAAGTTCCATGGTGATACAGGCTTTTTTTTTTTTCCTCTGCCAAATGCCAGTTGCTTTCCAATTGCCATTAAGACAAATAAAACCTAATAAAAATGATGATTTTATGATAATTAAAAGCCAAAAAGTGGCTGGACTTTTTTCCCATTTAACAGTTGCAAGCACCAAACTGACTTTCTCTTCTGTAATTAGCTGAGAATTGACATTTTGTTATTTTCTTTGTTTTCCTCGCCTGATTTTTAAATGACTATTTTTATCAACTTACATATCCTCAATATCTTATTTAGAAAATTTCAAACTCAATCTCCTTGGACTGTTGTTATGTTTTTTTTCTTCTTCTTCTCCATTTTCATTTGTTTTAATGGTGCTAAAGGAAGTTTATTAAAAACTCCCCTCCCTCCATTATTTTTTGTACCTTGTGCTTAGCAAAATGACTTGCAAGATAGGAGAGTGAATGTTACATGAATTCTATTCCAAGCAAAATTTGCACTATTGTGAGGAAAACATATATAAAACATTAGAAAGGCTAGCATCCCTTCATGCAGGGGTGAGTGTGTGTGGGTGGGAAGGGACCATGAGGTATCAGTAGTGAAGAGTGAGCTAGCACAGACATCCAAGTACATATCATGCTGATGTCACTTTAAATTTTCTTACTTGCAACACAATTAAGATTCAAGCCAATTCTGGGATATATCGCAAATGAAAGGTGACCACAAAATGTTTTCCACTTCTCCCCTCCAAACATGGAGACCACTTTTGAGGCACTTGATTTTGAGCTGGCCTCGTACCTAGCTTTGACTAATAGAATGTGGTGAAGTGGAGTTGTAATTCTGAACCTAACCCTCAGAAAGCCTATGCAACTTCACTTCTCAGCTTCTGGAAACACTGAAGCTACCATGTGAAGAATCCCAGGCTAGCCATCTTGAGGATGAGACCATGTTGCAAACAGGGTTCTGCAAAAAACCAGCAACATCCATCAAGACTATGACGGCCAACTTGGCCTACAGAGTCCCAGAGAGGCTGTCAGATGCCAGTGGCTACGTAAGTGACCCCAGACAAATCCAGCAGAATACCCCAGCTGAACTCAGGCTCACGGGCAAATGAATTTATTGTTATTTTATACCGGTAGACAAGGCAAGGGGCGTTTGGTCGGTTGGAGGAAATACTTTTAGCTGTTTTCTATGATGATACAGAGTTTGCGTTTTCTCTGGCGGTACACAGTAGGCCTACTGTAATGTCAGATGCACCACAATCACAATCAAGCAGTTGTGCCACAACGAAGCTCTTTGTACAGTCTGCAGGCGATAGTTTGTGTCTCAAATGTTTGACCTTTTAATTTAAAATGATTGCACCTGCTACTTGGAGAACAAAAAACAAAAACAGATGCTGATGATACCCATTTTGCATTTCTTTAAATTCAGATTATTTGCATCAGAATAACATATGTACAGAAACATTTCTCACCCCTCCCTGCCACTGATTTCCACTTCTCAGATCCAATCACTTTGAAGTATTTTCGCTCTTCCTTGGCTATTTACTTGCACATCTTCACGTCACATGCTTACAAAGAATACATTTGGATTTGCAATTTCGGATATTAAGTCCTGATTTCCTACTGTGGGCGGGGAGGATTTAGCACTTCCAAGTACATCAGTACATCATGACTTTCACCACACCTACTTCCCCTTCCTCTTTTTCCCCAATATATTAACTTTGTGTTTAATTAATATCCAGCATTAAATTATGATTATGCCTTAAATATTTTTCAAGGTAAAACTATGCAATGTGCACTTTTTAAGCCTGTGATCCTTTTATTTTCTCTCAAGTTAATAATTGCTTCTATTGTTCATTTTCTTAGTCTTCAATGTCTCCAGGGCTAATGTATGATCAAACTCGCCTCTGCATGTGTAAAACTTACCACAAAATAAACCACATCTGGGAATCAACAAACTTAATATTTTTCCTTGCAGAAAAAAAAAAAAAAGGAAACTTTAACTTCTGTTTCCCTTTTCGGTATGGACCTGGGGCTGCAGGGACAACAGATAGCCTAGACTTTGAACTTACCTTAACCACAATCCTGAGAATTCCTTTTCCTCTCTGCCACATTGTACTCATTTTGCCTAGATCCCACGTCTTTTTCTATTTCTTGGATAAATGCCCCATTTTGTTGAGCCCATTCTCCAGTAAGTTCATCATCCCAAAGGGTGAATGTAAACCGAATCACCTTGATATAGAAATCCAGAAGTTCCATGCACCCTGAAGTCTGGGTGGATGGGGATTCCTAGGGGATGAGCAGCTCTATCAGCAGCTGTGACATTCAAGGAAATCATCTGAGACATTGGCTGGGATTATTTTAAATCTCTGCTCATGGTTGTTGCTTTTTTACTGGGATGGTATTATGGAATACAGGTAATTTTCCCTTCAAATTTTGAAAACATTGCTACAAAGTGATTCAGCTTCTGCTGTTGATATTTTCTGAGCTGAAAACCTATTTTTTTTTCTGCAAACATTTAGAAACTTTTATCCCCAGTTTCTGAAGATTTCTAGTGCTGGGATCTGACATAGGTTGCCTTTTATTTTACTTTTACTGAGCTTACTGCAGGCCCTTTCTCGTTCCATATCTATATTCTTCTGAATATGGAAAATTGGATGTATTTGTTTGATGTGTAATTTTTCCTCTTAATTTTCCAAGCCCTTTTTTAGTACCATTCTTATTCACATTCTGGGTTTATTCTCTAATTTGCATGTCTTTGTCCTTAAATTTATATCTATTTTTATATCTCCTAAATCATTCTTTACAGGGCTTTTTAAACTTATTTTCCCAATGTCTATTGTACTTTTTAAAATTTCTGCTGACCTATTTTTAATTTCCAAGCAGCTTATTCTTGTTATATTAATATTCTTTTAAAAACATTTTGCTGTTCAGTTCATGAGATATTTTTGTTTCTTTCAGAATATTAATTATAGTATTTTATATATTTTTCTGCTAGGCATTATCTCTGTTTTTTTTTTAATTCTTATATTTTGTAGGCTTGGATTGTTTTCTTTCTTTTTAGAAACTTTCCATGAGCACCTCATAATCCTTGGCCAGCTTTCCTTACCAAAGAGGGGTCTCAAAAAAAAGAAAAGATAGATATGTATGAACCTGGTACGTTAATTGGTAGGAGGATAAGAATGCAAATATGTGACTTTTTTTTTAATGGAGGCTGTCCATATGTCTATATCTATAGGTCTTTTACAAATCTCCATCCATTTAAGTTTTGGGTGTGGATTGCAAGTTTATCTCTATTTTGTAGAGGCTTGGATTTCAGTTTTGAACTGTATTCTAACCATTTCTTCATCTATTCTTTGCACATTTTATTGATGTGACTAAATGACCAAATTATCCTCTCATTCATTCTATTTATGCTTGTGGGCGTATGCTTTTATTTTAAAAATTCATTTTTAATAGAGGTTCTGGGAAAGATTGGGGGTTCAAAAATATGTTCAATCTACATATTTTATCAAACATGTTTTGATACTTTTATTTTTGTTCAGATGTGTATTTTTAAAAATGCTATCACCAGGCAGTACTTCAAATGGTATAGAATTGAAAAATTACAAATTAGAAAATGTAGCATTTTCACTCCTGAATGTGAGTTTCTTCTCCTTTCAATGTTCTTCTACTTCAGAATTTTCCCATCTCTTCCTTCTTATTTACTCATATTTTTGTATAAAAGTTAGAGTAATCTTGCTATTTTATAAAAATAAATTTTGTTGGATATCTCTGTTTGGATTTGTTTAAACAAGATTTAATGGGTAACCTATATGTGAACCATCCTATACACCATGGTTTATCTTAGCATTTGTTTGAGTTTTTTTTTCTTATTTTAACAGCATTATGAATTTTTCTTCATATACAGGCTGCATATTTCTTCCTAAATATATCACCAGCTATTTTATTATCTCTGATTCTATTATAGGAGCATTTTAATTTCTCTCAGTGATTCTTGCCTAATCATCACATCTAACTTTTCTATGTATTAACTTTGTTTTAATCCACCTTCTAAATTACATTATCATATATATTGTTTTGTCACAAATTATATGTATTGTATTGTTGTTCTCTGGTTGCTAATTTTCCAAACAATTTCTTAACTCTTTGATCAAATTAATATTAAGAAAGTTAGGATAGTTGGAGGGCCTGACTTTAAGGACACTAAATTTCTTGATAGAATGTTATAAAATAGTTAACATATAAACAGATACATACTGGATATAAATCCACTTCCTCTTATTATTTCACATACCCTTTATTCTTTCAAGTGTGTTGATGTGGTTTTTTTTTTCCATTATTTTTTTTTATTTTTCTCAGAATTTTTTCCATTAATGATTTCAAAACACTCCCTCCATGTTTCTTGAGAGAAGGACTTATATTTTCTGATTTTTTTTTATCTTCATGCTTACTTCTCCACATTGAATTCTTTTTATTTATTTATTTGTTTTTTATGATAGTCACAGAGAGAGAGAGAGAGAAAGGCAGAGACATAGGCAGAGGGAGAAGCAGGCTCCATGCACCGGGAGCGGTGGGATTTGATCCCAGGTCTCCAGGATTGCGCCTTGGGCCAAAGGCAGGTGCCAAACCGCTGTGCCACCCAGGGATCCCCTCCACATTGAATTCTATGCAAAACTCAATCATTCATTTGATAAAGAGTATACCTTTTCAGTTAGGTGTTGGATTAGATGAATATTATAATGATTATGATTTGTTATTCTGTATATATTTTTTTCTTTTTCTATCCTGGTTCTTATATTGGTCAGCACTTAGTTATGTTAACTTCCTCCTTAAAGAATCATGGGTAAAGGTTATCATTAGAAAGATACTGAAAGTGAACACATGTTGTGCCAGAGAGGAAATAGTGAGAAATCAATTGGAAAACTTCATATTCTGAACATAATTGATCTTAGTTGATAAAGAAGTTCCCTATGAAAATCACAATTATCCTTGATAATGTACATAAGGAAGAGAATGCTTGTCTTTTGTCATTGATGCATCGTCACCACCTAGAATAAGTCTCTGGGACCCAAAAGGAACTCAAGAGATACTACTTGTGATTGAGTTCATTTTCCAAGTATTGGATTGTGATCATGCTGCTCCATATAATAGTTATTATAATTGATGCCGCTGGGTTGGAAACTTGTGAAATTATCATAAAGGCCAGGGCTATGGGTTGGATGAATAGGCTGATAGTTTCGATACTTACAAGTATTGGATGAGGGGGAGAGGTGTTCCTTGGGGCAGCAAATGTGCTAGAGATGATTTAGTCTTGTATCAGAAACCAGCAATAACAGTTCCTGCTCATAGAGGGGTGGCTATTCCTAGTTTTATAGATAAAGGTGTAGTAGGAATAAGTGAATGTGGTAATAATCTGAGTAGGTTAGTTGTGCCAATGAATAGGATGAGTAAAATTAGTATAAGAGCTCAAGTTCGTCCTTTGTGATAATGGATAGCTAATATTTGTTTTGATGTTAGTTGAATTAATCACTGGTGAATGGAAATAAGACAATTGTTGATTAGATGGTTAGGTGAGGGAAATAGGATACTTGAAAGTATAATAATTACGATTACAATAGGGAGTCCTCTTATTGTTGGGGCAGTGAAAGAGGCAAATAAATTTTAGTTCATTTGTTTTCTCAAGGTGTAGACTGTTCTGTTGATTTTATTGATTTTAATCCTGGATTTTCTGGATAATAGTGTTTTGAAATTTTTAGTTGAAATATAATGAATAGGGTTAAAATTATTGAGAGACTTGTGATAAGTCAAGTTGATGTATCTAATTGTGGCATTTCATTGAGGAGAGGCTTAAACTCTCAGTCTTTAACTTAAAGGGTTAATGCCTTGTAGCTTCTCAGTGATTTTATAGCATTAAGGCAGTTCAAGTTTCGAAATATGAAAGTGGAACTATTTCAAGAACAATAGGTATAAAACTGTAGTGGGATTCACAGATTTCAGAGCATTGACCATAATATAGTCCTGGTTGTATGGCCATTAAAGTAGTTTGGTTTAGTCGTCCTGGTATTGCATCAGTTTTTAATCCTAATGATGGTACAGCTCATGAATGTAATATGTCTTCTGATGAAATCAATATTCAGATTGTTATTTCTATTGGGAGAACAACTCGGTTATTGACTTCTAGTAATTGTAGTTCCCCTGGTGTTAGTTCTTGTGTAGGAATTATGTAGAAGTCAAAATTTAAGTCTTCATAATCAGTATATATTCGTAGCTTCAGTATCATTGGTATCCTATTGTTTTTACAGTTAATGATGGATTGTTGATTTCGTCCATCATATAAAGAATTCCTAGTGAATGCAATGCAATTAAGATTAAAATAATAGCTGGTAGAATACTTCATACTGTTTCCACTTCTTGTGCGTCTATCGTGTTTGTATGGGTTATTTAGTAGTCAGTATTAATGAAATGATATGAAGAACTAAAGAGCTAATTAGGAATACAATTATTAGTGTATGATCATGAAAATGTAGTAATTCTTCTATAATAGGGGAAATTGCGTCTTGGAGTCCGAGTTGAAAAGGTTATGTCCTAGAAATATAAAGGATTTTCACCTATAATTTGACTTTGACAAAGTCATGTAATGTTTTTACTAATACCTCTTTATTGAGAAAGACATAATGGCTATAGAATTGTCTTGAAACCAGTTTTAGAGGGTTCAATTCCTTCCTTTCTTATTTCTGAATTACATATTTAGGGTCCTCAAATGTATGACAAGGGTGGAGGGACATCCATGTATCATTCGATATTAGCTGTGGTGAGTTCTATTATTGCTACTTCTCGTTTAGATGCGAAGGCTTCTCAGATTATAAAGATGATTAATATGACTGATGTAAGTGAAATGAATGAGGCTATAGAGTATATTGTATTCATGTTGTATAAGCATCTGGATAGTCAAAATAACGACAAGGCATTCCGGATAACCCAAGAAAATGTTGGGGGAAGAAAGTTATATTAACCCCAACAAATATAATTGTGAAATGGATTTTTGCTCAGGTATAGTTAAGAGTATATCCTGAAAGTAGTGGAAATCAATGAGCAAGTCTGCCCATAATAACGAATACTGCCCCTATTAAGAGTATATAATGAAAATGGGCTACCACGTAGTATGTCTCATGGAGTACAAAATCCGGGAACAAACTGGCTAAAATGATACCTGTTAACCCACCTACTGTGAATAGGAAAATAAAACCTAAGGCTCATAGTATAGCAGGGGATCATTTAATGTTTCCATTTAATGTGGAGGGTTGCTAGTCAGCTGAATACTTTGACTCCCATTGGAATAGCAATAATTATAGAGGTGGATGTGAAACATGCTCGTGTGTCATCTGTTCCTACAGAGAATGTCATGTGCTCATACGGTAAAGCCTAAGAATCCAATGGACATTATTGCTCAAACTATTCCCATGTATCCAAAAGATTCTTTTTTTCCCCTGAATAATATATAACAATATGATAAATTATTCCAAAACGATGTAGGATTAAGATATAAACTTCGGGGTGCCCAAGGAATCAGAATACATTTCGGTATAAAATAAGATCTCCTCCTCCAGCAGGATCAAAGAATGTGATCTTTAGATTTCAGTCTGTTAAAAGTATAGCGATTCCAGCAGCTAATACAAGTAGTGATAATAATAGCAAAACTGCTGTAATTAGTACAGATCATATGAACAGAGGGGTATGATAATGGGATATGGCTGGAGGTTTTATGTTGATGATAGTAGTAATGAAATTAATAGCACTGAGAATGGAGGAGACACCTGCTAGATGTAGAGAGAAAATTGTTAAGTCTACTGATGCTCCTGCGTGGGCTAGATTGCCAGCTAGTGGGGGGTATACTGTTCATCCAGTCCCTGTGCCTGCTTCCACTATAGAGAATGCAAGTAGTAAAAGGAAGGATAGGGGAAGAAGTCAAAAGCTTGTTATTTATTCGAGGGAATGGTATGTCTGGAGCACCAATTATTAGTGGTACTCATCAGTTTCCAAAGCCACCAAGTATGATTGATAACTATAAAGAAAATTATTACAAATGCATGGGCAGTTACAATTACATTGTAGATTTAGTCATCTCCTAATAGGACACCAGGTTGACCTAGTCAGCTTGAATTAGAAGACTAAGGTCAGTGCCTACTATACTCGCTCATGCACCGACTAGTAGATAGAGTACCAGTATCTTTGTGGTTCGTGGAAAATAGTCAAAGGTTGATGAACATAGGTAAAATGGCTGATAAAAGCATTAGACTGTAAATCTAAAAATAGAGGTTTAAGTCCTCTTTTTGCCAAGCTCTGTGGTGAAATACCATACTGAATTGCACATTCAAAGAAGCAGTTTAAATTCTGCTGGGGCTTCTCCCACCTTTTTTTTTTTTTTCTTCATGGCAGGAGAAGTAGATTGAAGCCAGTTGTTAGGGTATTCAGCTGTTAACTAAAATCTCATGGGGTGGAAGCCCACCAATCTACTAAGGACTTAGCTTAATTAAAGTGTTTGATTTGCATTCAATCGATGTAGGATAGATTCTTGCAGTCCTTAGTATTATTTTCAGGAGTTAAGTAGATAATACTTGCTTAGGACTTTGAAGGCCCTTGGTCTTGTCTTAAACTAAACTCCTAGTCCAAGATAGATATTATATGGGTGAGTGGCAGTAGTATAGTGAAAATAATGATTAGTGGAGGTAGGACAATTTTTCTTTTTGTATTTTCGAATTGCCATTTTATTTGTATATTATTTATTGTGAGAAATATAGTGAGTGCTGTGCTGTATGTAAATTGTATGTAGAAGTATAAATTAAGTAGGGCTGTGATAGCTATTAGTATGGGTATAATAATTATATTTGTTATTTCTTGAATGATTATTCATTTAGGGGTGAAGCCTGATAGTGGTGGGGGGCCTCCTAATGACAATATTAGGATTAGGACTACGGAAGTGATAAGGAGTAGTTTATTTCAGTGTGTGGGATAAGGATAGTGTTGTGGATGAGTTGAATATGAATAGTATAAATGTTAAGAGTGTTATTAGGTTATAAATAGTTAGATTTAGGATTATTGTTGTTGGGTTGTAGATTGTGATAGTGGCCATTCACTCTATGTGAGCGATAGATGAGTACGCTAGATTTTTTTCATAGTTGGGTTTGGTTTAGTCCTCTTCATCCTCCTACTAGTATGGATATGAGGGCTATTGATATTAAAAGGTTGGTATTGATGGATGATGAAATCTTTTTTTTTTTTTTTTTTTTAAGATTTTTATTTATTTTATTTATTTATTTATTTACGATAGTCACAGAGAGAGAGAAAGGCAGAGACACAGGCAGAGGGAGAAGCAGGCTCCATGCACCGGGAGCCCGATGTGGGATTCGATCCCGGGTCTCCAGGATCGCGCCCTGGGCCAAAGGCAGGCGCCAAACCGCTGCGCCACCCAGGGATCCCTGGATGATGAAATCTAATACAAGACAGATAACGGTGCAATTCTTTGTCATGTTAGTCGAATTATACCTGGTGTGAGTGAGATTCCTTGTGTTACTTCAGGAATTCAAAAGTGGAATGGAGATAGGCCTAGTTTTATTGTTAAGGCAATAGTTATTATAATTGATGAAGTTTGGAGATGTTTTTACCATTAAATGTGTGCTGTAGGAAAATCAAGACCATGAGTCCAACAGAAAGGGAAACTCAGAAAAAAAAATGGATAAATTAAGTATGTTCATCATCAGCCTTTAGGTTTATTTGTTATTCTAGAAACACCATCTTACACAGGCAGCTGAAGCAGGCAGTACCTACTTAGGAAAGTCAGAAAGTAGAGTGAGGTGGTAAGGAGAAAAACCTTATCAGAAGCTGGAGATCATAATTTCCAGGTCAAATGTTCTTATAAGTACTGTCCCAGTCATCATACTGAGCCAGCATATGTGTAGAACATTCCCACAAAATACCTTAAAGTCGCTGAGAAAAAAATGATTATTATTAATATATTATAAAAGTGGGCAGCCCTAAAAGAAAAAAAAAAGTGGGCAACCCGGGTGGCTCAGTGGTTTGGCACCGCCTTCAGCCCAGGGTGTGATCCTGGAGACCCAGGATCGAGTCCCACGTCAGGCTGCATGGAGCCTGCTTCTCCCTCTGCCTGTGTCTCTTCCTTTCTCTCTGTGTCTCTCATGAATAAATAAATAAAATCTTTAATATATATATATATATATATAAAGAAAGTAATTATTATTTTATAATCACCATTGTTGAACATTTAAAGTATGACAGTGTCCTAATCACTTTACGTAACCTTTACAAAACCCTTGTGAATTGTTATTCCCATTTTAATAGAAGAGAAATCTGAGACAAAGAGTATGGAACTGGCTTGAGGTCACAGAGCAAGTAAATAGCAGAGCCATGACCCAAAGCCCAGGCTTTCTGATCATTATTATACTCATGCTCTTCAGCAGTAAGGAATTCTGCACCATAAAATTAAATCTCTGGTGAACAAACTGATGGTTTCCAGAGGGGATGGGGGTGGGCATATGGATGAAATAGGTGATGGAAACTAAGGAGGGCACTTATATATCGTGATGAACACCTGGTGATGTATGAAATTGTTGAATCCCTATAGCATACTCCTGAACTAATACTGGATGTTAACTTACTGGAATTAAAAAGTTAAAAAAAATAAATTTCTGATAATTTAACTTTTTTCCCTCAGGTTTTCACAACTCAGAATAGTTTAACTTCACCTTGAATTTCAAATTTTTCCCATACATTGAAAATTAAACTTTCCTGTTTCTCAAGTTCTATCCTTCTTACAAAAGAACCCCATGGAGTTTTGAATCAAACTGATGCTGGGCAGATGTTTTCGAAAAGTTTTAGAACTATTGGAATTGATCAGTCATCCCCAGAAATTTTAACTCTGGGATGCAGAGGAATCTCAAATCAAACAACTTAGATCTCTATAAATAATGGAATGGTGGGTGTATTGTGGTATGGGGAAAGTTATCAGAACCGTATAGTGATTTCTGAGAAGAGGAGTTACTTAATCTGAGAAAGAGCAGAAGCCTTTAAATGCTCTGTGCTCTAGTCAAGATCCCCACATTGCCTTCATTATTTATGAATGACAATATTTTTGTACTTTTATAAACCATCACTCTTCTGAGTATCTTTGAATTATTTTATTATCTCTGTATAAATATATACTATTATTGATCAAATTTCCTTCTGTTTCCTGTTAAAGAAACTTAAAAATATTCCACATTATGCCCTTCACCCCCCAAACATCTGCTTATTACTAAGTATCCTGGGTTTTCATGATGAAAGAAAAACCTGCATGCAGGTGGCTTCTTTGATAGGCTCTGGACTGTGGTACTGCTTTCTGTTTAAGGGAAAGAAAATACTATAGCCATTGTGATTTTCTAATATTACTGATGCCTAGAAAGTGTTAATTTGCAATTAGTCAAGTAAGCACTATATCTGGAACATTGAACACTCCTGTTTGGTAGTTTGACAATCTGTCTGTTGAAAAGGGAAGACAGTCTTTTGAGAAAACTATTTGTAGTCACTGGTAACATTGATTATCTACGTTTGTCAGTGCCTGGAAAAAGGGAAATCATTGTGAATGACTCAGATTGCATATAAATATGTTGATAAATATGCTTGACAATGTTGAAATATATTATTTCCCTGTACTTGAAAGAAAATTATCTGCCAACCCAAGAAAGAGGATAAATGACATATACAACACAAACTAGTTCTTTATCTTTTTTATTCCCATTCAAAGTTAACATTTCTACTACTCTGCAAGACAGCCTCCCTGTGCATGTTCATAACAGTCTTCAGCCTCCCTGACACTCCCAAATGGCTTTGAAAATTGCTGTGAAAAAGAGATTTGCCTGTTTCCTGAGCACCAGAATGACTCAGAAGCAGAGTACATGTGGGAACAGTTGAGTTTCTGGATTCTCTGAGTAGTTTCCCATTTCTGATAAGTTATTCTCTTTATACATGCATGAAATTCTCTCCCAGATAACAATCCATGTAGGGAAGAAAAGAAGAAAAGGTCAATTTGGACATATAGTGATATTCTTCTAGCAGTATTCGATGCACCCAGACCTTGGAAAAGGGCTGAAACTGCATTTGTCGCGAATGTGAATTATTGTCTTTCTATTTCAAGTTGTTCACATCTTTTGATAACAGAGTGGACAATATGTACTCAGAGTATTTATCACTGCACTTAACCCGCTCTGAAAGAAAACTCTAATACCCTTAGGGAGAGCTTCCATTACCAAGCTATCCAATATTCATCTTGCCCTAAGTGCAACCTCTAAGGATAAA
This sequence comes from Nyctereutes procyonoides, assembly GCF_905146905.1. NCBI lineage: Eukaryota > Metazoa > Chordata > Mammalia > Carnivora > Canidae > Nyctereutes > Nyctereutes procyonoides. The sequence continues at coordinate 14,883,572 of NW_026575139.1, read as the reverse complement.
GCCCTATTTAAATAATCAATGTTTCTAATCACCCCGCCCAGCAATGACTGGAAATGACTCCAAAGAAAAGAGGAGTAGGATAATCAACTTTGAAAGAAAGTCCTTTTTATCTTAAATTTGAAAATATTTTTTCATCCTATCATTTATGTTTGCCAGTACACATTGTAAGCATATATATTCATCAGCACACACTACTCATTCAATTGTAAATCGAATCAAATCCCTCTATGTGGGATTGGTATTTATACAGCAAAAAAGGGAAAAGACAAGTAAATTAAAGAGCACTGAATTATAAAAGGCAATGTATAATGTAGGTTAATATCCATGATTATTTTATTAATCAAGTCAATTTTGCAGCGAAAGAAGAGTTTTGAGTGTGTTCTCATTGTTGGACACAGGTCAAAGAGTGAAAATTGACTCATGGTGTTAGAAAGTTTAAGATGAAAAAGAATTTGGGAAATGAACTAGTTATCCTGACATTGAAAAAAAACCCAACAAGTCTGATTTTACAGTGAAATAAACAATGTTGGGGGCCTGGAAGAGCTCCATTTTTTTGACAAAACGTGAATTACCTTAGTTTGTTATTCTTTATTGATCAAGAAACTTGGCAGTAATGGCATTCTGCTTCATCATGGTACTGTGTAGAAAACCACAGCCAGAGCAACAACAATCAGAGGAATAATTCATGATTATAATAATTCCAATCTTTTCATGACACGTTGCCCTCTATTCTTTGAATTGATACTTATACAAACTGTGTGGTTTGGCAAGAGAAAATAAAGACGTAGCAATGGTCTTTTAGTGCTTCATAAAAAGTCTGTTTTTCCTTAGTTATGTGGATATGTGTGATGTTTGCATTGAACTAGTGTCTCTCCAGAACGTATCAGAATCATATGCAGCAAATACTGGTAAATCTGAATCTGTGTCCACTTGGATTCTATTTCACCGTATCATACAAGCATGGCTTGTACATCCTGAAATGCTTTGTCAATATGTAGTCTGGGTTTACATATTAGTATGATGGGCCCCAAGGTGACCTTCAAAATCCTAGTCACCTTTCAAATAAAACTAATGTCTTCTCCTTGCTGGGGTTTTAGTCACTCATGAGGCTTCTTTCAACTCAAGGTTATCAACTTTCTTTTCTAATTTAATTGTGGGAGGATAGATACTCCCTGAGGCATATGGGAAGTCTAATTGTATTTCTGTAGCTTAGTTTCTCATGAAAGGTGCAACTTTTTTTTTCAGAAAATAATGAAGTTAAGTAAAACACAAAATAAATTTGGGATAACTAGTCCTGATCATTAAAACTCTTTTATCAAGTGATTTTCGGTATAATTGTACATATATTTTCTTGTTCATCCATGATATGTATGATTATTTATACTCTTTCAAGAAGAAGGGACACATATTCTGAAGGTGTTACATCATAGATTTATCCAGGTGAAATATTTCAGACTGTCAGTTTTTCAGTTGCATTGAATTTCTGTTTAGGATAATCCAGGTCCCTCAGGAAAGATGTTAGCTAGAGCTGGACATTGGAGAGGGTGATGGACAGGGCGCCTGCAGAGTGGTAGATCCTTATTTGCTTTGAATATGACAGGAAGGAAAGAGAGTCATCAAGAGCCATGTAGAGGAAATTGTTACTTGTTTCAATTGAACAGCCCTATCTAGGGTCAATCTATGAGCTGATCATCATAACAGTCCTTTATTTCCATGTTAGACACTTTGGCATAATAAGGGAGACAAGAGAATGTGGGACTATGTGGCCTGTGAACTTCATGTACAATTTTCTCTCATTCTTGGATTGACAAAATGGTTATAGGGATGTATTAGTCTGGGTTCTCCAAAGAAATAGAATCAATTGGACAATTCAATTGGTTCCATGTGGTTATACAAGCTGAGAAGTCTCAAGATGTGCAGAGTTAGCAAAGCTGGAGACCCAGGAGAGGTGATGTTATAGTTCCCGTCTGTGCCTGAGGGCAGATCAATGTCCCAGCTGGAAGACAGCCAACTGGAGAGTGGGTTCTCCCCTACTCTGCCTTTTGTTCTATACAGGTTTTCAACAATGCCTCAGTTTATTTGGGTTGCTATAATAAACTACTGTAGATGGGGTAGCCTATAAGCAACAGAAATTTATTTATCAGAGTTCTGGACATTGTGAAGTACAAGATCAAAGCTTCTGTAGACTTGATGTTTGATGACAGCCTTATTCATGGTTGGTTCATAATTGGCTGCTTTTAATTGTGTCCTTAAATGGCAGCAGGGCAAGGGAGCTCTCAGAGATCTGTATAAAGGTACTCATCCCAAGGGCCCATCTGAAAATATCAAATAGGTTTCAGCATAATAATTGGACTAAGGGAGCACAAACATTCAGTCTATAGCAAATGGATGGATGGTGCCTGCCCACACTGGGGAGGGCATTCTGCTTTACTCAGTTTTTGGTTTCAAATAATAATTTCATCCATAAGCACACTCACAGACATACCCAGTATGATGTTTAGCCAAATATCTGGACAATCTGTGGGTCAGTCAAGTTGACACATAAAGGCCATCATGAGGGGTGGGGGAGTGTGCAGTGAGTAACTATGCTTAGGCTTAAGATCTTTTATTTATTTTTTTAAAAGATGTTATTTATTGATTCATGAGAGACACAGAGAGAGATGGAGAAACATAGGCAGAGGGAGAAGCAGGCTCCCCATGGGATGCCTGATGTGGAACTCGATCCCGGAACCCCAGCCCTGAGCCAAAAGCAGATGCTCAACTGCTGAGCCACCCAGGCATCCCCAGGTTAAGGTCTTTTGAAATGGTTTGTTTAACTTTGCTTCTTCAAGGTCACTTCTCTATTGAAGATCCATGTGCATTGCTATGGAAAGCGATTTGTCTCAGATGAATTCAATTCACCACACATTTGTTCTGCCCCGGCACTTACAGGATACACTGCTATACTGTGTGAGAAAAGGAAGGTGCACAAGCCTTAAAAGTTTATAATCTGGCATCAAAAGACAGCTGTCATTTAATTGCAGTGAGGGGCAAAATATAACATGACATACGAAAGGTGTAAACTACTTCCCAAGGAAGACAAAGGAAAGAAGAAATTATGTCTGCCAAATCAAAGAATATATTAAGTTAAGGTCTGAACTGCCTGGATTTGGAGGATAAAAACCAGAGCTTAAAAATGGTTGGTTTTATATTATAATAACTAATCCACTTTGAAATAAATTTGTGCTGAAGCCCAGAAAATTCTCTGGATGAGTAGAAGTGAATTGTGGCCAAAGGCAGGCAAGGATCACTAATCCTATCTTGGGATTTGCAGGAAGACATTTTGGGGAACTATTTCGATGGAATCTTGAAGGAATTTCCTGGTGATCCATAGTTAAGGTATTTCTCCTTCTCCCACTTAGCTCCAACCATAAGATGTAGTCATTTGAAAAGTGGGATCTCACTGAATGCCATTGATCAAGGAAAAAATGTAAATCCAAGAGGAGTCTTAAAAGGTAAATATCAACTGTTTCTGGGGGCACCTGAGTGGCTCAGTCCATTAAGCCACTCAGACTCTTGGTTTTGGCTCATGTCCTGATCTCATAGGTTGTGAGACTGAGCCCCGTGTAGGTCTTAGTGAGGAGTCTGCTTGAAGATTCTTTCCTTTTGCCCCTCCCTCATTTGCAATAAACACTAAATTTAATAAATAAATGCATAAATAAATAAATAATAAATAAATAAATAATAAATAAATAAATAAATATTTTAAAGAAAGTGTTCTCTGTACTGTGCAGAAATAATGTTATTTTCTGAAGTATTAAACCTGAAATAATGGTACAATGAGTCTCTTGGTTACAACATATATCTGTGATAAGTAGTAAAACATCTATTCAGAAAACATAACTTTTATAACTAGCTTTCATATTAAGTGGAAAAATTATTGCACACTCTTCCTATTTTGTAGATTCTTATAGCATAAGATTGCCTCAATCAATATTTCTGTAGTAATTAATATTTAATTTATATTGATCCTGCCTCATAATTTTGATCCTTTATGATTAATGGTTATAGTAAATATGTACAGGATGTCAGAAGGATATATAAAAGATTGGATTTTAGCAGGGTAATAAAGAAGGATAAGAAGTAAACAAGATATAGACATTCTTCACCATAATTAAAGTCTAAAAAGGGAAGCAAAATTTTTCTACTAAAACACTTAATGATGTGTATCATTTATTTAGTAGCTATTATGTACTAGATTTTGTGCTAGACACTTCAACACTAGAACTACAATATTATTTGCCACCTTTTAAAAGGAAGAATCTGGAGTTGGGGGAAAATTGTTGCCTTTTCCTGTTTATGCAGACAGCGAGTGATGGAGCAGAGATTCACATGCAAGTTCAATCTCACTTCACTTGTTCTAAAACTCATTCTTTTCAATATATAATAGTTCCATACAGGAAAGCCAACACCATCTTTCATATTTTATCATTGAGATATCTTTGGCCTACATTATCCCCATTGACATGCCTTCTGTGTCTTTGCCTTGGCCTGAACTGATCTTTTCCAGTTTCTGAATTGATTTTTCTTACTCTTTTTTTTAAGATTTATTTATTTATGATAGAAAGAGAGAGAGAGAGAGAGAGAGAGAGAGAGACAGGTAGAGAGAGAAGCAGGCTCCATGCCGGGACCCCGATGTGGGACTCGATCCTGGGTCTCCAGGATCGCGCATCCTGGGCCAAAGGCAGGCGCTAAACCCCTGAGCCACCCAGGGATCCCCAGATTTTTCTTACTCTTATTTTCCATCTGTGCTCATGGTTAATTTGTCACCTTTCCACTTCAAAGTCACCCTTGTTTTCCTATCTTTGTGATATGATAGCTAGACTCTGCAAACATTTCTCCCTGTCAACAGGCACAATGTTAGGCTTTTTCAATAGAAGACACCAAAGGGATATACTGCATAGCCATAGCAGAAGCAAGGGCTTGTCTAATTCATTCGTGTGCTTTTCTTTTTTCTCCTTCTCTCTTTTTTCCTTCCTTCCTTCCTTCCTTCCTTCCTTCCTTCCTTCCTTCCTTCCTTCTTTCCCTCCTTTCTATCAGTCCTTCCTTCTTCTCTTTCACTTTTTAATAAATTCCATCAACTAGAACAATGTTTGGCACATAATGAACACTCAAAATAAGTAGATGTACCTCATAGAGGGGTTAGAGGTGGTTCATGGGCCTGAAGAACAGAAATACATGCCTGAGAGCCATGAGGGATAAAGAGTGCCTTAATATAAATAAAAATGCTATTACAATAAAAATATCTCAACAAGAAATGGGATATTGGTGCCTGTAGGTAATTCCTTATAGAAAAGCATTGCTCCATAACAGATAAGAATTCTAGAAAACAGTTTAGAGTAAATCAGAGTGCATGTTAAATGAATGAATGCTGCCAGGGTATTAAAACTCTAAATGAGGGGTTTTGTGGTTGTCCTTATTCCAATCTTTTGAACACTTAGATTTTATCCATTTTTCATATAAAATAATGTTTTAAAAGTATTTACTGTCTTTTTAAATACTCAATTTTCACATGTATCCTGTCAATGCTGTTCTGCACTCTTTTTCCTTCTAACAATGTTCTTGAGGCTCTATCAGTTATACAATAGTTAATGGATCTGTACTGAATCAGGATACAAGTTCTTCTAATTTTCTATTTTAATCACCAGAAAAGGTATGGCTACTTGATGGAGAATACTAGATTTTAATTTGAACATTTTAATGTCAATATTTCAAATTTCCCTCATTGTCTCATTTTCCTAACAAATATTGCCCATCCTGCAGTGTTTAGTAGACAGTAAATCAGTGTCGTGGCTCATTGAATAGTCATACTGGAAAGGATATATGCTCTCTGAAGTTTCAGAAGTTGGGCTAAACACTCAAGATATCGATCTATCTATAGATAGATAGATAGATAGATAGATAGATAATAGATAGATAGATACATCCCAAACAAAATCAGCTTTCAAATAAATGTGATATGAAACAAACTAGCAACAGTACAAACCAACTCTCTTCTCCGGGGGCAAGGGGGAGGGGAGAACGTAGTGAGTTAAAATCACTGATAGATAAAGTGAGAACACCCTCTCTAGATCATTAGATTTTCTCTCCTTTGCTCCAGTACATACATTCCTTTCCAACAGCATAAATCTATTTCTTTCCGTCAGTGAGATGATTTAGTTTCCAGAGCCTGTAGGAAATGTTGTTGGCTTTAGAATTTGAAGAGTTCTGTAAATTCCAAACAGGAATTTACACACCAGAACTGGCCAATGGTCCATCCAGTCAGGCATCCTGCTTCCTACTGGGTCTAATGATGGATATTGTAGGAGAAAGTCATAAACTCACCATGATGCACCTAATTGAGAGATATAGCATTGCCAAGGAAATTTCTTCCTAACTCTGATAGCTGGTTAGTTTACTCCATGGTGCCTGAGGCCTGATAACTATTTATCTCTATTACTACTGTTACAGAGAAACTCTTATTTTTCCTAAGAACACAGTATTAAATTTCTCATAAGCGTCTAATCCTTAATTGAATCTTATTAACCTCTTCTGATTAACAACTCACTGTAGAATGAACATGTAATCACATTCTGCATTTTAACTTCACTTAAAAACTTCCAGCCAAATGTACATAAAATAGCTGTATCTCTCTACATTATGGGTTTCTTAATTATATATATAACAAATATATATATATATTATATAAATTATATATATATATATATATATATATAATTGACTTCCAGGTGTGTGTGTGTATACATTTATATACACATATATACACAATATATATTCAATAATATATTCAATAATAATATATATTTCAATATTTATATTGGAAGTCAAAATAAAAATGTACTCCGTAATTAGGTACAGAATGTATTATTGGGTTATTAAGATACAAGGAGAGAAAGTTCAATGCATGACTTCTGAATGTTTCAAGTGCACTCTGTATTATTTGCTTAAACCTTTCAGGAACCCCATATTTCTTTACTGGAAGAAAATTGCCATTGAGCTAGACTACATTAATATGAAATATGTTTAACAATGTCCTTGCTTGGAAACTACTAACAACGTGTTAACAGTTTTCCAGGACACGGTAGACAGTGTATTTTATTTTTTTGACAACAGGGCTGCAGACTACTTTATTTAACTCTGTACGACGTTGTTAAGCTGTTGGTGGAGGGACTGTAAGTAAACAATCTATGTCATCAAAGGACTCAGTGCATTGTCATCACCTATTAGAATTTGAGCAATATGAGCAAGGTCAAAATCTTGCATTAGTACTTTGTGCTTCTGTGGGTTAACTGCTACTCAGGTTTGGAGAACTAGCATTTATATTTGCTGGCAGACTAATTAAGGAAAATGATATGCCAAAAGAATTCTCATCATTTTTTTTCTCATCATTTTTTATGTTTGCATTTATTCATGGCTTCACTTGGGTTAGTGGAGAGAAGGGCTTGTAGAAATACTCATCCTTTAATGATTCTGATTCTTTTTTTGCAAAGACTAATGAACCTTTTTTGATTGAGAAACCATAAACTTATTTCTGAGAAATAATAAATATTCAGTCATATGCTACAGGTTGATTCTCTGGATGGTAACCTGCCAACAATCCAATATATTGTTGATTAATATGGCCTAAATGACTAAACTGGGGTTAATTTACACATTATAGAATGGATATCATAAGCATAGGACTTCAAGTGGATGCCCTGGTTTTGAGTACGTGGCTAGGCAGTCATTGCTATATGGCACCAGGCAAGTTACCTACCTTCTATTAGCCTACTCCTCATGGGTACTATTTGAAGGTTAGAAATCTAACAGCACTTTCTACATCATTGTTCCTATTATTACTACTGTTATATATATTTTTTACAATTTTCTAAATTGCATCTTTAACATGAATCAGTAAATTATATAGACATAACTTATTTTACAACTAAGCTAGTTAATTTTGAGAACCAGTATGAACTGTGAGTTGTTTAGAAATCAAAAAAAAAAAAAAAGAAAGGAAGTCTTGATAATAACACTAGTTTACATTTACTAGGTTTCTTTAGGGAAATGATTTGAACCTTCTTTTGTATTGTTAACAGGGGAGCACTGAGCTCATAAATAGCTTCCCACCATGCCCCCTTCCTCTGCTCCTGGACAGAACACTTCTTCTTGAATGGCTTTGGAGCTTTAACGTTTTTGTGAATGTTATCATCAAATTATTTCTAAGTGCATATCATTGTCTTTATGCCCAGAATGGTTATGTATAGACCTCCTAGTAGATTTAAGCAAGTTGACTTAGAATTTTTCTTTTATTCAGATATTTAATTGTGAGGGAAATCCACCATATAACCACTGGCCCATGAACCTAAGGAGAAACACAGAAATCCACAAATCTGAAAACTGACAATTAACAGAATTTTAAAGTGAACTCCGCATGCACTAACATAATTAGCATAAGGACCTGTGAATGTGTACAGCCACCTAGGTAAACAGAATCTCCAGAGTTGAATATAAATCTGGCACAAAACTAATGCTTCATGATTATTTCCTTGAACACACACACACACACACACCACAACATCCCACATCAGTATCTATCATATTTGCAGAGGATTGTTTTTGACTGTTATACTTACTAATCTTTTAAATGTTAATAGTGACTTATGTGCTCAATCATTGGAAATTTGAAAACAGGAAAATAAAAAAAAAATACCCACAATTCAGTCAACTCAAAGACTTCAATGCTATTTACACTTCAGAGTATTTTCCCTCGGAGCTATAATTTTTTACATGGGGCAATTTTTCTTGTAATGTTTGTGATATTTCACATGTAACTTTCATCTTCGCTTTTTCTATTATTATAGCATATGCACATTCATAATGACATTTTTGGGAACAATATTATAATATTCTATTTGGTTTGGGGATTCCTGGGTGACTCAGCGGTTGGGTGTCTGCCTTCTAGTTCAGGGCGTGATCCTGGAGACCCGAGATCAAGTCACATGTCGGGCTTCCTGCATGGAGCCTGCTTCTCCCTTTGTCTGTGTCTCTGCCTCTCTCTTTCTTTCTCTGTGTGTCTTTCATGAATAAATACATAAAATCTTTAAAATAATAAAAATAATAATATTCTATCTGGTGAATGGACCTTGAAATAAATGTGTAGTCTCCTAGATTTTGCTTTAAAAATAAGGTTGAGGGAATGCCTAGGTGGCTCAGCGGTTGAACATCTACCTTTGGCTCAGGGCCTGATCCTGGAGACCCAGGATCGAGTCCCACATGGGGCTTCCTGCATGGAGCCTGCTTCTCCCTCTGCCTCTGTCTCTCTCTCTCTCTCCCTGTCTCTCATGAATAAATAAATAAAATAATAAATAAATAAATAAAATAATAAATAAATAAATAAATAAATAAATAACAAGGTTGAAATGAACATCCTCAAGAAGAAAAGTTTTTCTTCATTTCATTTATTTTATAAGTTTGGGTCTCAGAAATACAAATACTGGTCAAAAGGTATGAACAGTATAAGTTTTTGATATGTGAACTTTCAAAAGCTCTTCTTTTGCTTGTACCATCATTTCTTAAACTTTGCAGCTCTGGCCCGGGTGAGTGTTTGTTGCTTGGGTAACTCAGTTTGCAATTATTTGAATGTTACAATATTTGAGCAATTTCCAAGTATTGTATTTTTCTTATTTTTCTTCTGTATATTACATATTTTCTTATTATCCTTAGTGCTTTTCTCCTGCTATTTCTTAGTTTTTCTACATTAAAAATATTAACCCTCAGCTACCTGGCTGCAAATACATTCTTCTGATTTTATTCTTTTTGTATTTATGTTTTGGCATGTAGACAATCTTTTTTTTTTTCTAAAGATTTTATTTATTTTTTCATGAGAGACACCGAGAGAGGGGCAGAGACATAGGCAGAGGGAGAAGCAGGCTCCCTCTGGGGAGCCCAATGTGGGACTCGATCCCAGGACCCCGAGATCACGACCTGAGCCAAGGGCAGAGGCTCAACAGCTGAACCACCCAGGCGTCCCAGCATATAGACAATCCTGATCATTATGGAATGAAGTATCTTTCAAATAAAATCTATGAGTTTTGAAAATTACATTTTGTGTGCTTATTAATCATTTTTCTCTTGAGTATACAGTATAGAGATCTAGAAAAAATTCATTTTTCTTCCAATTTCATGATTCCATCAAGTTATATTTAATTCTTTAATACATATAAAACTATGATAGATGATGACCCAAACTGTTTTATTTTTCCTTGTTGTTGCTCGTTTTGCTGTGGTGCTTTTCCAGTGGTCATTTTTTAAAATTTGTTTACTTAAGTAATTTCTACACCCAACAATGGGGCTGGAACTCACAACCCCAAGTTCAAGAGTCCCACACTTTTCCAACTAAGTCAGTCAGGTGCCCCTCCAGGGGTCACTTTTTAAACTTAGATATCAATCTTTGTTTATTATTTTTACTTTGAATATGTTATCTTGGATTTTTCCCTTTTAATTTGAGAGATCTTTTTTTAAAAATTAGATTCTGTTTATAAAATGTCCTCTATGAATTCTTCCAAATCTTCTAAGTTTAGAAATATCTTCACCATATCATGTTTAGGAAATATTTTGCTATACTTAACTTTTTAAAAAAAAATGTAAGGATTGATATTTTATCAAATGCCTCTTTAGTATCTACTGAGTTTATTTTTATTTGATTTATTTAAACTAAAAACAAACAAAAAACAGTTTATCCATTTTCCCACCTACCACCCCAACTTCTGGCAACTGCCAATCTATCCTGTGTATCTATGATCTTAGTTTATATATTTAGACTTCACACATAAAAGAGATCATATCTCATGTCTAACTTGTTTCAAACAGCATAATGTCCTCAAGATCCATCCATGTTGCAAAAATGGCAAGAGTTCATTCTTTCTTACAGCTGAATACTATTTCTTTATACATATACAGAACATATTTTTTCTCTACTCATTCAGCTATGGATGGATACTTGTGTTGTTTCCATTATCTTGGTTATTGTAAGTGAGGCTACAATGCAAATGGGGATGCAGATAATTTTTTGAATTAGTATCTGTTTTTTTTTTCAGAAAAATATTCAGAAGAGGAATTGCTAAATCATATGGTAGCTCTATTTTTAACTTTTGAGAAAACTTCATTCTGTTTCCTACCAATTTACAATCTCACCAATAAGTCACAATGGTTTCCTTTTGTCCACATCTTCACCAACACTTGCTATTTCTAGTCTTTCTGATAAGAGCTAAGGTAGTATGTCCTTGTGGTTTTGATTTGGATTTTTCTGATGATTAATGATGTAGAGGATCTTTTTACATACTGGATGTCCATCTGTATGTCTTCTTTAGAAATATGTTTATTCAAAAAAAAGAAATATGTTTATTCAGATATTCTGCTCATTTTTTTTAAATTGCATTGTCTTTTTGCTATTGAGTTCTTGTAGCAGTTCTTTATGTATTTTGAATAGTAGCCCCTAATCAGATATGTGATTTGCGCATATTCTCCCCTATTCAGTTGGTTGCTTTTTCATTTTGTTGATAGTTTCCTTTACTGTACAGAAGCTTCTTATTTGATGTAGCCTCACTTCCTTATTTTTGCTTTGCGTGTCAAACTCAAAGAACAATTGCCAAGACGCAAGTCAAGGAGCGTACCACTTATGTTTTCTTTTAGGAGCTTTATGGTTTCAGGTTGTATTACCAAGTCTAGTCCATTTTAAAGTATTTCTTAAAGATTTTATTTATTTACTTTAGAGACAGAGATAACACACAAAAGGGAGAGGGGCAGAAGGAGAAGGAGAGAGAGAATGAGGACTCCTCACTGAGCAGGAAACTTGAGGTGAGGCTCTATGCCAGTTCCCTGAGGTCATCACCTGAGCCAAAATCAAGATTCAGATGCTCAACCAACTGAATCGCCCAGGTGCCCCAAGTATATCCCATTTTAAATTAATTTCTGTATATGGTGAAGACAGTGTTCTAGTTTTATTCTTTTGGGTGTGGCTGTCTAATTTTCCCAGATCCATCTATTGAAGTAACCGTCCTTTTCCCAATGTATATTTTTTATTTCTTTGTTGCAAATTAATTAGCCATTATATGTGAGTTTATTTCTCGGCACCATATTCTGTTCCATTGTTCTATGTGTCTTTTTTATCCCAGTACCATACTATTTTAAGTACTATATTTTTGTTATAGTTTGAAATAAAGTAATGTAATGCCTCTTGCTTTGTTCTTCCTCAAGATTGCTTTGAATATTTGAGGTCTCTTATGGCTCCATACACATTTTAGGATTTTTTTTTTATTTCTCTGAAAGATGCCATTGGAATTTTGATAGGTATTGTGTTGAATCTGTATATTGCTAATATGGATATTTTAATGATATAAATTCTTTTAATCCACAAGCACAGTATATCTTTCTGTTTATTTGCACCTGCTTTAATTTCTTTCATTAATAATGTGTAGTGTTGAATATGCAAGTCTTTTACCATTTCAATTAAATTTATTACTAAGTATTTTATTCTTTTTGTGCAATTATGAATGAAATTGCCTCTTAATTTATTTTTCCGATGGTTCATTATTAGTGATTAGAAACACAACAAATTTTTGTGTATTGACCCTATATCCCACAAATTTACTGTAAATGTTTATTAATTCTAGCAGTTGTTACATGGAGTCTTCTGGATTTTCTACACATAATATCATGTCATCTGCAAATAGTAATAGTTTTATTTCTTCCTTTCCAATTTGGATGCATTTTATTTCTTTTTCTTGTCCAATTATTCTGGCTAGAACTCTGATACTATGTTAAATCAAAGTGGCAAGTGTGGCCATCCTTGTCTCATTCCTGATCTTAGTGTAAAAGCTTTCAGCTTTTTACTCTTAGTATTATGTTAACTGTGGGCTTGGCATATGTGAGCTTTATTATGTTGGGGTATGTTTCCCCTATACCCACTTTAAAAGTTCTTATCCTAAATGGATGTTAATTTTTTTCAAATGTTTTTTCATCTATTGAGATGATCATATGATTTTTACCCTTAATTTTGTTAATGTAGTATACAATATTGACTGATTTCCAGATGCTAAACCATCCTTGCACCCCTGGAATAAGTCCCAGTTGATCATGGTGTATGACCCTTTTAAGGTATTTTTTGATTCAGTTTGCTAATATTTTTGTTGATGACTTTTGGCATCTACCGTCATCAAGAGTACGGCCATGTATTTTTTTTTTCTTATAGAATCTTTGTCTGGTTTTGGCATCAGGTATTACTAGACTTGAAAAATTAGTTTGAAAGAGTTCTCTCCTTTTCTATTTTGGAAGAGTTTGAGAATTCTTTAACTGTTTAGAATAATGCACCAGTAAAGCTGTTTTGTCTTGGTCTTTTGTTGCTGGGAGGTTTTTGATTACTGGCTCAATCTCCTTACAAACCATTATAAAATTCTTCATATTTCTGTGTTATCAGTTGTGATATCTCCTCTTTTATTTCTGCCTTTACTTGATTTCTCTCTTTCTTTCTTGGTAAGGCTAGCAAAAGTTTTATTAATTTTCTTTATCTTTCTATTTTATAAATATCTATTTATTTCTATAAATATTTATTTATATTCTATAAATATCTATTTATTTAACTTAGGCGGGTAGGGGCAGAGAGAGATGAAGAGAGAATCTCAAGCAGACTCCCCACTGAGCATGAAGCCCAATGTGTGTTCCACCTTACGATCCTGAGGTCATGATCTGAGCCAAAAGCAAAGGATGGATACTTAACCAACACCAAACAATACACCAATAAAGATATTATTAAATTTTCCCACTATTTTACTCCTTGGCAACAGAGGTTCAGACAGATTTCATATATTTCCAAAGGTACAGGAGAGACTTGAGGCAGGTGTGATTTTTAGGTCTGTTGAACAATGCTCCTGGAAAAATTACCTTCACTTCACCCAGTTTTGTAAGTGCACAGGAATTTGTAGGAGTATTTTGCGCCAATTACTTAAACCTAGCATGCAAATAAGCATATAGCAGATTCTCTAGATTAATTAGGATTATATAACAGGCCAGAAATTATTATACAACAGGTGCCAGAAATCAAACCCAAGTCTAATTAATATAGTCATATGTTTCCCTTTAATCTACAATGTCTAGCATGGGAAAAATGAGATGGTGTTGAGATATAAATTCTGTTATCCAATGTTCACAGTATGACTCTGTGTGGTTATATACATGTGTGGATGTGTGTGTATATAAGAGAAAGACAGTATATTTTTGGAGTGAATTAGAATATATTTTAAAATTATTTTCTCACAGATAATTCCATATGTCAGAATGTGATTCATCCATCCAGTTCAAATTCATATCTTTCATAATATATTTATTATTGTCTATCATGTAAATTTGGTTTCTTGAATATCTTTTCACATACATCACAATGCATCTTTGTTTTTATGACAATATAATGCTTATTTTGAGGCCTAAGAGTTTTGCCCTTCACCCCAGATAGAGAGCATTCTAAGGAACGATGAAGTGTGTCTTGTTTTATATATACTAGAAACATTATCAGGTCTTAATAAATGTTTGCTGAATTAAAGTGCTAGATCATAACAACTAGCATTGGTTATAAAATAATAGCTGACAGGGCAGCCCCAGTGGCGCAGCAGTTTAGCACCGCCTGCAGCCCAGGGCATGATCCTGGAGACCCTGTATCGAGTCCCACGTCAGGCTCCCTGCATGGAGCCTGCTTCTCCCTATGCCTGTGTCTCTGCCTCTGTGTGTGTGTGTGTCTCTATGAATAAATAAATAAAATCTTAAAAAAAATAATAGCTGACATTTACCAAAAATATATATGCCAGGCACAGTGTGTTTTATAGAAATAACTCTATCTAATCCCCACAATAATCCTACCAAGTAGGTACTATTATTACCATTCTCATGTTCCCAATGATGAAATTAGGGTAAGATAATATGCCCAAGATTACACAGCTAATAAGAAGGAAAACTAAGACTTAAAATAAGACTCATTCTCATCATTTTTTTTAAGCAGAAATTAAGCCTTCCTTTTATCCCCAGGTAGAGTAGGCCTCTTAAGTGTGAGAGCAATGATCCAAGCTGTGCTGCTCAACTAGTGTGATATCCAAAATAGGGTCTAGGTATCATGATGATCAATTTAATGGTATTTATACTAAATACTGAATTACCATTTATGAAGCTATATCTTTCTTGTTGAAAGATGTAGCCTAGAAATTGGTATATGGTGTCTTATATATGTCATGCTAAATAAACCTTTGTTTTTCGAACTAATAGTTGAAAATAAAATCAAGTTCCTTAGATGTCTATAATAATTTGATTCTCGGGTACATGGGTGACTCAGCTGGTTAAGCATCCAACTCCTGATTTCAGTCCAAGTTGTGATCTTGGTGTTGTGAGATCAAGCCCCGTGTCAGGCTCCGTGCTCAGTGGAGAGTCTGCTTGATATTCCCCTTCTCCCTCTCTCTCTGCCCCTCTCCTTTGAATACACACACACTCTCTCTAAAATAAATGAATAAATCTAAAAAAAATTTGATTCTAATGTGGAAAGGTAGCTATTTCATTCATGTAATTGCAGTATTAAGGCCTCAATTTCCAAAGAAGCATATTCTTTATTGCTCTGTAAGCTGATATTCATCAAGAAACTGGATTTATTGGGAACGCTTGGGTGGCTCAGTGGTTGAGCATCTGCCCTTGTCTCAGGGTGTGATCCTGGAGTCCAGGGATCGAGTCCTATATTGGGCTTCCTGCAAGTAGTCTGCTTCTCCCTCTGCCTCTGCCTCTGTCTCTGCCTCTCTCTCTCTCTCTCTCTGTGTGTGTGTGTGTGTGTCTCTCATGAAAAAATACATAAATCTTAAAAAATAAACTAGATTTATTATTTTGGTATTAAGTCTTGGGCTGGTTTATAATGATATTAATTTTTGTATATATCAAGAGTGATCTCTGAGGACTTAGTAAAGATCTGAATACAGATACCACATGATTCATTCCTTAGGTAGGCATCTCTGGGGCATGTCATGATGGCTAGTGTTCAGAGATATTTGGAAGTGTCAGTGTAAGCAAAGAAAAAGAAATCTGCAATTGAAAACTTGCCCAGAGGTTTCAGTGAGGCTAACTCTTCTGAGATCTGCAAAAGGCAGCATGCCAAATCCCACCACTGTCTAAGCAATCAGATAAACACATATGTTTGCATGTGACAGTGACCACTGACAGATGACCTATGGGAGGCTGCCAGAAACTATGTCTTGATTAGCACTCGACTGGATGCTCTCCTCTGCTTTGTGTGGTGGGCTGATTTCTGTTCAGTAAGATAAACCTACTTCCTTGTAATACTGGTGTGCAGCCACAATTTGGACTTGTTAATTCCACATTCTCAACAATTCTTCTAATGTGCAAAAGTTTTTGAAGGCCTCATTTAGAGCCCTAAGTTAAACAATGGGTATAGTAAACCAGTGAAAATAACAAGACAAGGCTAAATGAACCTCCTTGCAAGGTAAGAAATAATTATCAAGATTGTAATGGGAGGCATTTCCTTTTTATTTTTCTTTCTTTTTATTTTATGATAGAAATGGTTAAAAATCTGTTTATTTCTAAGCCTATCTTTAGTCCCTGGTCATGGTGTCTGTCAGGAGGGACAGGGTAACCATGAGAACAGAATAGGACAAAGAGTCCTTTGGCATGACTTGTAGCCAGTGCTTTGAAATTACCCAGCTAGGTGCTCTCTGCTGGTGTATGGGTTTAATCTTCAGTAATATGAGAATTAAATGATCTCTAAAGGTTTGTTTTCTTCTCTATAATCCAATATATTTTGTCCTTTGAAATACCACTCTGCATATCTGAAAAGATCACTCTGTATACTCAATATAATAGCTTTATGGAAGGAAAATCTATAATTCCTAGTGTTCTAATATTTTTGGTATTGTGTGGATAAATTCTTGCGTTTAAATATTTTTATGCATTTGAAATACTTGCTATATAATAGATGTTCTTCAAATAAACACCTTTCAAGCATTAGATACTTTATCTGCTTCCTTATTTTTTATTCTCCTTTTCCCATGTAAGTACAGGATAGTGATGTAAAACAGTGAAAAGTATTAACATTTGTTAACATGAATTACACAATTAGGAACAATTCTTCTGAAACATCTGCATCTGACTATGATGATTAGAATCGTAGTCATGAATTATCCAATCATTAAACCATATATCCTGCTATTACTGGATCATAGGTACGGATTATCCAATCATTAAGCCATTTATATTATTATCATTATCCAATCATGGATAACACTTTTTAAAACTAGGCTGTCTGAAGGCATCAGTGTATGTTCAAGGAGCCAATACTCAAGGGCACAAGATACTAAAGACGTGAGAGATGCACTTTGGGGGTCTGATATTGCCCAATGTTTTCTGCTAAAAGCCAAGGAAACAGCAAGTAATGATTTAAAAGTCTAAGCAAAGATTTGATTGAATCACAGTTTCAGGGACAAAAAAAAAAAAAAAAAGTAAGGCCCATTGAGGAGAAGAAACCATGGCAAACATCCCTGGATTTTATTTCAGATTCCTGAAAGGTTACTTCCTAGAGTGAAGGCACCAGAAGGCACCAGAAATGGACCCGGCCCCACTTAGACTGGAGTCATCATATTACAGATTGAATTAAGGTGATCTTCCAGAAGAAAATGATATCCTCTCTGGAGGAAAAAAAAAAACAAAACACAATATTTAGAGATTCTATAATATTTATTTTTTAAGATGGTATTTGTTTATTCATGAGACACACAGAGAGAGGCAGACACAGAGGAAGAAGCAGGCTCTCTTGCGGGGAACCCAATTCAGGACTCGATCCCAGGACCCCAGGATCACACCCTAAGCCAAAGGCAGATACTCAACCACTGAGCCACCCAGGCATCCTCCCTACAATATTTCATACACTTAGTTCAGATTTTAAAAATTACAGACATGTTTTCAGATAGAAAAAAAGTGATTAAAAACAACCCAAAGTTCAGATAATAGAGGCAGATAGAACCTCCATTTGTTGGTGTTAGTCACGAACTTCAAAATAACTATAAAAAATGATCAATAAAATAGAACACAGTATGGAAACTTTTTCCAGAATACTGCAGTCTCTATTAAAAGCATGACATTAAACTAGAATTAAAAATATATTAACCAAAATTTATTTAATGAACTAACAAATTAGAAACAATAAAAGAATAATTAGTGAACTGGAATATAGCTAAATAAAAACATCTGAATTGATGGGGGAATTAAAATAAATAAATACAGAAAAGAGCTTAGAGAATCATATGAAACAGTGAGTTTTATTTATGTGATCATTCATATGATTCAAGTTTTAGCCTCCGTGAGGTTAACGTAGAAGGAAAGGAGAAATAGAATGGGACAACACCTGAAATTTTTTTAAAAGTTTTTTTTTTTTTCAAAATCTTTGAAAAATGTCTAACCGCAGATTCTGAAAGGCTTATTAATGCAAAGTGAAATATTTACAGTAAAATCACCCTGAGGTATAGATTACCAAAATTTCTGAAAGCCAAAGATGAAGAGAAGATTTTAAAAGCAAAACACAGTGCCTTTAAGGAACAATAATAAAACTGATGGCTAGTCTTTCAATAGAAATAACGAAAGTCAAATTAAGTCTTTAACTCTAATTACTGGACCAGATTAAAACAAAAACAAAGATTATACTTCCTTTAACAACAAAGGTTGGAATTTAAAGAAAGAAAAAGATTTGCCCTGCAAGTATCATCAAAAAGAAACTTGGAATAGCTATAATAATACCAGAAGAAGTAACTCTGAGCTATAATATATGTTACAAAAAATAAATTTCATAAAGATAAAATGGTCACTCTACTGAAATAATTCAATACTTCAAAATTTATAGACATCTAATAACATAGCCTCAAAAATGAAAAATAATAAAAGAAACAAACCAACAGAGATAAAGGGAAAATAGATATATTTACAATCATAATGGATGATCTTAAAAATCTTCCTTAAATACTGATAGGTCAAGCAAATATTCTGCAAAGTATTTATAATAAATCAGGCTGATTTAATTAACACTTATAGAACCCTAAACCCTCAAACTGCACAAAACATACTTTTTTTTGCAGGTGCACATGGAATATTAAAAAAAAATTGAGACTATGCTGTGTTGTAAAGCAAATATTGAAAAATCTTTAACAATTGCTCATCCAGGTTGACAAAATTCCCTGGTCTTGGGTTTGAGTATTAATCAAAATTACCAGACATGATACGCTTTTTCTGCCATGAAGTTTATTTAGCTTTAAAAAAATACAAGACATATACTGTAGCATGATTGGAAAAAGTAGAAGTCTCAGACACAGTACCCTCTATGTCTCTAATATGCTCTTAGGACGTGAAAGGTAATAAGACTGAACTGTGTGTGCGAAACCACTTTAGCCCAGAAAAGCTATCTTCTTTGGGGCTTCTTTAGCTTTTACAACATGCTGATTACATACTTACCTTTTGGATATGTGTCTCTCCCATTGTTCAGAGTAGCTCAAACTTATCAGTTTTAAGTTATTCAATAAAAAAATCTCAACAATAAAGTACAGGTGCTCAGTGAAAGCATAGCATTTATTATGGATCCAGGTTGCTCCTATAAATTTCTTGACTTATTATTGTAAAAGGATTCTGGCAAGCTTCTCCTCCCAGGTGTTTCTGAGGCTAGAGAAGAGAACACAGATCAGCTGTTAACTAACGTCCCAGACAAGATCATTAACATAATTATAACTCACACAAATATTTGGAAATTAAATCATACATTTCTAAATAAAACAAAGAGGAACCAAAAGAGAACAACAACAACAGATCAACACTTGTAAGGTTTAGGTAAAGTAAGATAGGACAAGATCAACAAATTAAATCTAATGAGTATAAAAAGAAGGGAAAAAATATGATACGTAGCAAATGTACAATAGAAATCATAAAAGAAGCCAAAGTTTCTTTCTTAGTAAATTATAATAAAATTGCTACAATGAGTGATAAATAAAATGACAATACACAAATTAACATTATTCAACATTTTAAAACATATATTACATCAAATTTTATACATTAAAAATATTGAGATGATAATATGAATATCCATATGCTATATGTTTGTGATAAAATACAATAACCATGGATGATTTAAGTAAGAAACATCTACCTTTAAAATAACATGTATGGATCCAAAAACATGCAAGTAGCTTTACATTAAATAGTAAATATTGAAAACTGTCCCTTTGAGGTTAGAAACAGAATAGTCACCTTCTATGCAACATTGTACTGGAGATCCCTATTATGGTAGCAAAGTGAGCCAAGTTTAAATATGTAAAGAGTGGAGAGGTAGTAATAAAACTCTCATTATTTGCATATATATTTTTCTACATGCATAAATATGAATGTAGAAAAGTTACTATGATTACAAAAAAGTTTGTTAGAAGTAATTTGTGAGGGACGCCTGGGTGGTTCAGCAGTTGAACATCTGCCTTTGGCCCAGGGCGTGATCCTGGAGTCTCGGGATTGAGTCCCACGTCGGGCTTCCTGCATGGAGCCTGCTTCTCCCTCTGCCTATGTCTCTGCCTCTCTCTCTTTTTCTGTGTCTCTCATGAATAAATAAATAAAATCTTTTATTTAAAAAAGGAAGTAATTTGTGAATTGAGCAAAACTGTTGGGATGCCTGGGTGGCTCAGTGGTTGAGTGTCTGCTTTTGGCTCAGGGTTTGATCCCAGAGTTCTGGGATCGAGTTCCACATCAGGCATCCTGTGGAACTCACAGGAGGAACTCCAGAGGAACTCCACAGGCATTCTGTGGAACTCCACATCAGGGAGCCTGCTTCTCCCTCTGCCTATGTTTCTTCCTATCTCTCTGTGTCTCTCATGAATAAATAAATAACATCTTAAAAAGAACAAGACTGTTGAGTTCAAGATCATGATAGAAAACAAATTCTAATTCTACAAACTAGCAGAGAGAGTTTAGAAAATGAAATTAAAGGAGTGCCAAGTGACTCAGTCAGTTAAGCATTTGACTCTTGATTTCAGCACAGGTCATAATGACAGGGTCATGAGATTAATCCCTCCCTCCCATGCTTGTTGGACTATAGTGCTAGCATGGAGCCTACTTAAAAATCCTCTCTCTCTCTCTGCACTTCTCCTGAACTCGAAAGAAAGAAAGAAAGAAAGAAAGAAAGAAAGAAAGAAAGAAAGAAAGAAAGAAAGAAAAGAAAAAAGAAAGAAGAAAGAAAGAAAAAAGAAGAAAAGAAAGAAAAGAAAAAGAAAAGAAAAGAAAAGAAAAGAAAGAAAAGAAAAGAAAAGAAAAGAAAGAAAAGAAAAGAGAAAAGAAAAGAAAAGAAAAAAAGAAAAGAAAAGAAAAGAAAAGAAAAGAAAAGAAAAGAAAAGAAAAAAGAAAATGGAATTGAAAGGCAGGTCATTTACAGCTGAAACAAAGTCAAATACTCAAGAATAAATCTGAAAATCATGTGCAATGTGTACAGACAACTGCAATACATTTTTTAGACTAATTAAAAAGACTCCTATAAATGAAGAGATTTATGAGTCTTGATATGAAATTTTCATATTGTAAATATGTCAATTCCTAAATAATCTATGCAATTCCAATTAACTTTGCAGTAATTTCCCTTGACAAACTGATGCCAATAATTATACAGAAATTTGAAGAGCCAGTGTAGCAAAGACAAATGTAGAGAATTTGCAATACCAAGTATCAAGACTTATATAGTAACAGAAACCATCATGATATGGTATTGGCACAAGGATAGAAATAGACTCATGAGTCCAAATACAGAGTTTAGGGAAATGAGAATACATAGTTACTTAGTATATGACAGAGATGTCACTTCATCAAAATAAACATAGAATGACCTAATAAATGTTCTGGGACAATAGAATCTTCATCATACATTATGAAATGTATTCATAATTTTCAGACTGAACATGAAAAGAACTGGCTATTGGGGCACCTGGGTGGCTCAGTGGTTGAGCTTCAGCTCAGGTCGTGATCCTGGGGTCCTGGGATCAAGTCCAGCATCAGGTTCCCCTCAGGGAACCTGCTTCTCCCTCTGCTGTGTCTCTACCTCTCTCTGTGTGTCTCTCATGAATAATTTTTTTTTAAAAAAGGAAAAAAAAAAGAAAATAACTGGCTATCAAGGAAAAGATCGGAAATTGTGACTAAAAATTTAAAAATTTCTTGTTTATCAAAGAGTAATATTGAAACTATCAGAACACATGCACAGAGTAGAAGAAAATATTTGTAAAATATTTATCTGTGAAAGGATGTGTGTTTATAATGATATCATTATAGTCATCAAGAAAGAAAATCAAAAAACAATTCAGAGTAAAGGACTAAAAAGTCATTCCACAAATTATTTTCAAATAACCAATAAATATTTGAATGTGTTCAACTTTGTTATTTGGGAAATGCAAATTAAAATCACAATGAAATATTCTCACATATGGCCAATTAAATAGTAGAATAGCAAAACTAGAATAGTTAAAAACATCATGCATGTTTGATGTGGCTCAGTTGGTTAAGTGTCGGCCTTCAGCTCAGGTCATGATCTCAGGGTCCTGGGATGGAGCCCTCCCCTGGTCAACGAGGAGTCTACTTCTCCCTCTCTCTCTCCCCTGCCCTCCAACTCATGCTTTCTCTCTCTCTCAAATGGATAAATTAAAAAACCCTAAAAACAAACAAACAACCCACCACATATTGGTGAAGATGCATTCCTAACAACAATAACTTCATACAATGTTACTTGGAAATTCCAGTTGATACAACCATTTTGATGAGTTGGTTTTTGCTCTAAATTTCAATATATGCATATCCAAAGATTCCATAAGTACACTTCTATGTATATGTTCCATGTAGATACATAAATAAATCACTGATGGATATGCACAGAGAAACATTATTTATAAATATTCCAATGGGGAAATAATGCAAATGCACATCAAGAGTAGAACAAGAGATATACTTTGTGGTATACTCATTCTATATATTAATAATATTATCAAATTAAACTTAAATACAACATAAGATGCACAACTCTCACAGACACAGATTTAAGTAAAAAGAAACGAAAGAACACATGTTCTGTGATTTCTGCCATGTAAAAATGAAATCGGCAAAACTAATCAATGGTTATAGAAGTCAAAATGATGTTTATCTTTCAGGAGATAACACCTGGGATGGGCCTGAGGCAGTCTTCTGCAAAGCTACTTTATTTCTCAATCTGGTAATAGTTACACAGATGTGTTTACTTTTCAGTAATTATCAAGCTATAGTATGATTTGTGCAACTTTCCCTATATGTGCTATATTTCAAAAATGAAATGGTAAATATTCTTCCTGGAGCAAAAAGATTTTGCTATGAAGAATAACCAGCGTTGTTCTGTATGAGCTTGAAGAGCAGTGGGATAGGGTATTTCTAATTCCTAGTAACAAATTACAAAATGGAAAACTATCTGGTTGTGTGCTATTGGGAATTTGTGGATAACCAGAAGATTGAAATGGAGCCAATGTTCTGGAAATTACAACAGTTTGGCTGTAGAGATTCAGCCTAAAGGGAGGTTAATGGCTTAGCCAAATTTTTTAAGTAAGATATTTGGCCATTTTTGGATAGATTTATAATCAGTTGAAGGAGACTGAGGGACATATAGATGGAGAAGGAGGTGGAAGTAAACGTAAGTAAAGGAAATCACATTGTCAGTAGGATTATGCTCTGCAATCAAACTGAAGCTATACCCGTTTTATCTACTGGGTATAAGCAAAGAACAGGAGGTAATAACTAATAACTATACATTTAAAACAGAAACTCTGCTTCATAATTTATGGCCCTCCCTATTCTTGAACTTAAATCTACTCAAAAAATAGGAAACATAAACAATTTCACTCTTACACGATATTTTCAGATTTCGTTATATAATAGTCATATTTCACATATCCATTCATCAATTATATGACACATTCATATACTGAACCAGAAAATGTATAACAAAAAGTCTTAAACAAGCAGAAGCCATGTCAGCACTAAAGTTAATTAATTTGCTCACAGGAAAGTACCTCTGGATCTAACTCATGTCCTATGATTCTTTATTATTTTCAATTATCTGCTTTCCATAAAATTATGACACCAGGACTGAATATTCTAATATTCTAGAATACCAGTATTTTTATTTATGCAATAATTTTATTTTAGACATTGATTAGAAGCCTTCATCATTTCATTTGACATGAAAGACTTTGGTTCTTTTGCCACTTCTTTCCTTCTTCACTGTCCCTGAGGACACATCCCTCTTTATAACTATCATTCAGCAACAAATTCCTCCCAACCACCTCTCTCATCTTGGTCACTGCCTTGGGAAGAGTTTTACTTGGGTCTTGTAGTAGTACCTCTGCAGTAGGTGGATCATTCCATAGAAGAAAGATGCAAGTAGGGCCATCTCTCCTGGATTGGTGGGGAGGGAAATTAAAAGTTCTGGAAAGAAGAGTTTCCCAGAAGTGGTGGCTCTGAATGATCCAGTCAGAGAAGATGAACCCTGAGAGAGCCACTTGGACAAGTGCCATTGAAGCAGTTAATGCTGAAAGCAGACAGAACTGGTGGGAACTGAAGTAGAACGAAGTAGAGAAAGCCAGTAGTGGCTAAAACTTTCTATTAAAATGATTATGCTTATCATTTATTATATAGTAAATTAGTGTTTTTGTTATAGTTTTGAAATGTTTAAACATGTTTATATCAGAAATGCTTTATTTTTTATAATTGAATTTGTTTCATGAATAATTTGTTTTATGAGGTGGCCCCCCGGGTGGCTCTCAATTGGTTAAGTGCTTCCTTCAGCTCAGGTCATGATCCTGGGATCCAGCCTCATATCGGGCTCTCTGCTTGGCAGGGAATCTGTTTCTCCTCCTCCCTCTGTGTTCTCTTTCTGTTAAATGAATAAATAAAATCTTAAAAAAATGTTTTATGAGCTATGAATATAACACTCTATATCATAAACATAAGGATATAAAGATGTGAAAATGCTTTGTATAAATATAAAAATAAAGTATCAATATTTTGATGTGATACAAAATAGATATATATATATGTATATAGATATACATACACATGTATATACACCTATATACTTGATAGGTTACACTGATGGATAAATGAATGCAGATCATTACAAAATATAGAATATTTAAAGCAAAAATTTGGAAAGAGAAGGTAGAGGCAGGTTCACCAGAGGCAGTGAAAAGTGACAGTGAATCTGACAGTGATAGAAGAGAGGAAAAATATATCAAAAGGAAATATAAGAAATAAAATGAAGCCATCTAGGTAAGGTCGACATTCCTAGTGGTGAGCCTGAGGAATATAGAAAATATGTTCTGCACTTTTTCAAAGTAGGCATCAAATACTGTAGCTCTGGGTTTCCAAAGTAGCTGGGTTTTAGATATGTCAAGGAAACTTGCCACATTAAAATGTAATTTATAAAGCAATTTTCTACATATTTAAAAAAATCCACTCATCTATGTCTCACTTTTAAAACTCTTCCCTGGTGGATGTTCATTGAGTTTTTCTATTTGAATAGAAGAGGCTTCTTTTTGTTAATGCACTTTTGTTAATTGCACGCTTAATGAATCTCTACAGGAGGCCCACCATGAAAGAGGCAGCATGTTATTCCTCAAGGAAATGTTTCTCAAGTTTCTATTGACATGTGTCCCCACATGAACCCTCCTGCTTCTGCTTCTACCAAAGCGTTAATAGTGTGGAGACTTGGAGAAATCCATTTTGAGATATGAAAACTGGAGAAATAAGTGATGTTGATGCTTCATATTGATTACCAATTAAAGAAGATTTTATGAAGTAGCAAAATATTAGTGATTTTTTTTGTCTTAATTTAAGTATTATAAATAGTTTTGTGTTATTTACTATTATATTTTTATTAGGGTTGGACCCATGAGGACTTCGGCTGTCTGGAGAAGTATCAGCAAAGTATATAGTTTTATCCAGCCAATTAAATGATTGGCTTCATATACTTTGTTAGATAAGTCTGTAACCACGAAGATTCTCCATTGTATCTGTAAAGATGAGTAGAAATTGATGAGCACATGTGTTTTTCACTAGTTACTTCAGAAATTAGTTAATGCATAAATACAACATTGTTAATGAAGTCATATGAAATAATGTCTAATATATTTTTATTTTATTTTTAAAATATTTTTATTTATTTGAGAGAGAGAGAAACTGAGAGAGAGCTAGCCCACTCAGGAGCTTGAGCAGGTGCAGAGGAGCAGAGGGAGAGGGAGAAAGAAGCAGAGACTCTGCTGAGCAGGGAGCCCAAAGCAAGGCTGGATCCCAGGACCTGAGATCATGACCTGAGCTAAAAGCAGATCCTTAACCAACTGAGCCACCGTTTATTACCTGGAGAAGTAGATGAGTGTGATTTAGTGACATGTATTGATTATATAATGCATATATTAAAAGCTTTTTTGTTATAACATGAGTAGTAACTCAAATTGGCATTCTAAAACAATGATTTGGAGAATTACTTCAATGAGTAACTTGTAATTATCGCATCTTTGATTATGAACCCTAGTGTGTTTAACACTGACCTTTTCCTAAACATATTAAGCGTACCAACTGAAAATGTCCTTAAACTGCTAATTTTCTTGCTAGTATTTTTTCAGAAAAAAAAAAAAGAAAAATCGTGAATTCTAGCCAAGCCAATTTCACAGGCATTAGATTTCAATTAGTGGAACCCTGATGTGTGCATTTTCCTTCAAGAGAATGTACTTAAAAATAGTAAAAATTCAACTTTATAAATATCAAACTTATGCAACAATTCCAAAGAAAGTGATGATGGGGGAATGAGTACAGACTATTAAAGGAGTTAGCCGGCATTTGAGATTGTCCTGGGGTGGAGAATTGCTATAAGGGCCACTCGTAAAATGTCAGTTAAGGAAGGATTCGATACACTTTTGTAGGAATCATCTAGTTATGTAGATCTCATAATCACTGTTATTATGTGTTCACTGATCCCCAACTTGTGCGATGGGTGCAACTTTAAAACAAAACAAAAATCAAGCAGAGCTAGAAAGTTATATCTATTGATAGATTTCATGTTGGTTCTCTCTTTAGAAGTAATATAAAGTTACTCTACTAAATGGGAGTTCTGTGAGTCAACTTTGCAGGTAGAGTGAGTCAAGATGCAGATGATACCCAGTAGTTATCTAGGGAATACTTATTCCCCTAATTGCACAGCACCAGCTTCTAGCTTCATACTTTTATAACATAAATTCTATTAAAAGTACTTTAGTAAAGTACCACTATGGGCTCTTCCATATTGGCAACTATTTTATTATTCAGAGTTTATTGCTACCACTAGTTAGGCACTTCCCAACTAGAAACCTATGGTCCCTATTTTTCTCATTTGAGTCTTCTAATTTTATTTGCATGCATAACATCTGCTTAGCTCAGAGCAGCGAACAAGCTATTAAGACTTTGCTGATAATGGGAGCTTCAGGATTTTTATTTACGTATGTTTCAGTCTAAAGTATGCATTCTTGGGATACACATACACATCGATACAAATGCACACAAGCAAGAATTTTACTTCTAATCCATGTAGATGGTTCATAATTATTCTTAGCATTTATTACTACCAGCGATTTGCCTTTTTTTTTGTTCCTCAAATAGGATGTAAATATCATGGGGAGGGTCGTAGAATGGGTTTCTTAGAGATTTTGAGACGGTGACTTGCAGATTTATTTGGCAATATATTTGAAAGATTTACCACAAAAAAAAAAAAGTTGGGAAGGCAAGTTTGAGCATAGGGCAAAACTGACGAAATACAGTTGTAACTGTGATTGAGCTGGTCTTATAAAAAGCTTTGGAGCTGAGATGATCTTGCAGAGTGGCTGCTCCTACTGGGGGCCGACTGGAGGGTGAGGAGAAAGAATGGTAACCTTCTTGGATCAAGAGGTTCCTATGGCCAAGGGCGATTCCCTAGGACGGATGCAGTTGTGAGCCAGGAGCATCTAATGTTGCCAGCAAGTGGGACATGGCATCAGTTTCACTACAGGGGTTTGGGCTTTATTTGCATTCTTTCTCCCCATATCCCAAAGCTTAGCACAGTGCCTAGCAGTTAGCATGTGTTCAGCAGATAACTGCTAAAAGAAAATAAATAATTTATCACAGTCTTGTAATGTATAGGTTATTAGATCTACAAAATCCTGACAAACTATAAATTACAGTTTAGCCTGAGAAGGAAGAAAAACCATCTTAGTGTTCTCCCTATAAATGTAAATCATAGATATAACATTATGTTTGATAAAAAAAAACAGAATAATTGTAGGATTTCCAACATAAAATGGAAAAATACTTTGGTAAATATTAACATTATATCAAAGGAGCTGTCAGTATTAAATGGGAAAAGATGGTATGGGGAGACCATTTGAAATTTTGTAGATCTCGGGATCCCTGGGTGGCGCAGCGGTTTGGCGCCTGCCTTTGGCCCAGGGCGCGATCCTGGAGACCCGGGATCGAATCCCACGTCGGGCTCCCGGTGCATGGAGCCTGCTTCTCCCTCTGCCTGTGTCTCTGCCTCTCCCTCTCTCTCTGTGACTATCATAAAAAAAAAAAAAAAAAAAAAAAAAAAAAAAAGAAATTTTGTAGATCTCAATCAAGGTCTATGAATCTGGTAAATTTGGAAATACATATGCCAGCTTATTCTAGCATACCTCAAATAAAAGTGTTTTAGGGTATTTCAGTTACATAACAATTACATAGGATTTTTAAGCTAGTATCTTCATTGATTGTTTAGAAAGTTGTGATGGTTTTTATTTGATTAAGTCTACTCAAAAACTGCATGCTCATTTTTATAGATACATGCTAAAACTGGAATGATATAGAAAAAATATATCATCATTCCAGGGCATGCACAGAATATAAATATGTGGAGCATTAAATATGTATCATTATAAAGGAGCAAAAATCTCAAGCTGGTCAGTTTCTCCTGGTAACCTTCAATGCCTTAAGAGAATGCAACATCAATCAGATGTTAAGGGGAAAATTGTATCAGCCATGGAGGAGATAGTGAGTCAAGCTTTTCAATAGCTATCAAGCCTGTAAAGAGTTCTGTACCTGTTAGAAATCAAGGAAAATCTTCCCCACGATCTTTTTGTGAGAGCACTATTTAAGATAAAGTATACGTAATAAAGGGATATCTGGAGGAGTTACATATAGGACTTATATTGGACATTTGAAAAATGTGTAAGCATAAAACTAATATTTAAACATGTAGAACTAGGTTGCAAAACAATATAAATATAGATGCTAAACATCTATATGTAAATGTAAAAACAACAGAACACAAATTAGGAGGGAAAGGGGTAAAGGAGTTCAGAGAGTAAGCTAGCTCAGTATTTGTCTCTTCTCTAATTGCTGATAAGCCAAGTGATAGATTCATAAACATTTAAAAGTACTTAGAAAGATTGGGGCACCTGGGTTGCTCAGTTGGTTAAGCATCCAACTCTTGGTTTCAGCTCAGGTCGTGATCTCAGGGTCCAAGGATCAGCTCTGCAAAGACCTTCGTTCTTGGCAGAGAGTCTGCTTGTTCCTCTGCTCTTCCTCTCGCTTGACGCTCTTTTACAAATAAATAAATAAAATCTTTAAAAATGAAAAAATAAATTAAAATACTTAGATAAATATTAAGGAAATGGAATGACTGACTTTCTATATAATACATTTTTATATGATATCACTTGCAAAGTACAGAATAAATATAAACATTCCTACATACTGTAGTGCCTACACACACATACACGGCAGATACAGACATTGCAATGAAAACCATAGCGAGACTTGTTTATTTTTATATAAAGACCAATGTTTTAGACTCTAATCATCTAACAGAGCTAATATGAAATATCTGCCATATGATAACTATAAACTAAGTGAGGACACACCTTAAAAGAAAATATTTGTGCAATGAGACATAAAATAAACCTCAAATCTAGGTTAAAAATCTAGGATATAGTAAAGAGAACCATATAAGACGGTGACTGAGAAAGTCTGAAAAAAGAGAAGTGAAGGTGTATTAGGCAAATGCAAACAAAAAAAGAAATGTTCAGTTTACATGTTATCCCAGGCTTTTGTATAACTATATACTAGATAACATCAACATACATAAATCAAATATTAAAGCTGAACTTCGAATACAGAGAAACTCACTACTAACAGGAAACTTTAATTCGTTCTCTCAGTCTGTGAGGGATTACTTATGTGAAAAAAATAAAATATAAAAATAAAATAATTAGTATTAATGATATAGAACTATTCTGGAAATCATAAAAATAAAATAACTTCTCATATATCAATGGAATTTTCACAGATATTAACTATATGTTAGTTTACAATAGAATAATCATACAGCCACATAAAATTTTGTAAATTAATAACAAAACTAGAAACAAAATGAT
Organism: Nyctereutes procyonoides; assembly: GCF_905146905.1. Taxonomy (NCBI): domain Eukaryota; kingdom Metazoa; phylum Chordata; class Mammalia; order Carnivora; family Canidae; genus Nyctereutes; species Nyctereutes procyonoides. The sequence goes on along the minus strand of NW_026575139.1, from coordinate 14,853,018 downwards.
CCTTCTACAAAAAACTAATATATTAATATTAGTACATTAATATTAGTATATTAGTACAGCAATACAAGTATATTAATATTAATATTAGTAAATTAATATATTAAACACACTAGTAAGTGACTATTGAATGAAAGAAAAAATACAATATAAATATTAGAATTTCAAGAAAAAAGAATAGTCAAAATTGCATTACTCAGAACTAATGGGACTCAGCAAAATTAGTGGTCTGAGGAAAATTCATAGTCATGAAAATTATATTAATCTAAAAATAAAGAAAAATTAAAATTCTCATACAAAAAATGTTAGGCTAAAAATAACTAAAAACATAAAGATAATATGTAGGAAAGAATTAATAAATAAGTGAGAAATTAAAAGAAAAAAATCAAGAGAATTATAGACACAAATGTTTGCTCTTTGAATAAAAATAAAATAGAAACACTGAACCTAACATATGAAAATAATCAAAATCAAAAATGCAAACTAGTAAAAAAATGAGGAGAAAAAAAACACCTGAGCTAATTAATTTGCTTTTTGTATTTATGGGTCTGACTCTGTTTTTTGTTTGTTTTGCATTTTAGATTCCATATGTAAGTGAAAACACATCATATTTGTCTTTCTCTGACTTAGTTTACTTAGCACAATACCTTTCTAAGTCCATCCATGTTGGAAATGACAAGAACTCATCTTTTTTTATGCTGTGTAATATTCCATACTCTTTTATACCACACTTTCTTTTATCTATTCATTTAGCAATGGACACTTCGGTTGCTTCCACGACCTGGCTAGTGTAAATAACACTACAATAAACATAGGAGTGCATATCTTTTAAAATTACTATTTTCATTATCTTCGGGTAGGTATGCAATACTGATATCACATGGTATTTCTATATTTAATTTTCTGAGAAACTTCCATATTGTTTTCCCCAGTGGCTGCACCAATTTACATTTCCACCAACAGTGCACAAGGATTCCTTTTTCTCCACATTCTCATTGACACTTTTTCTTTCATGTCCTTTTGATTCTAGCCATTCTGACAGGTATGAAGTGATATCTTCTAGTTTTGATTTGCATTTCTCTGATGATTAGTGATGTTGAATATCTTTCTCTGTGTCTCTTGGCCATCTAGATATATTCTCTGGAAGAATGTTCATTCAGGTCCTCTGCCCATTTTTTAATCAGATCATTTAGGGGATTTTTTGGTTTTGAGTTCTATAGATTCTTTATATATTTTTAATATTAACACTGTATCAGATATATAAATATCTTCTCTCATCTCAGGCAATCAGCAGATTGCCTTTTTGTTTTGTTGATGATTTCCTTCATTGTGTAAAATCTTTCTGTTTTGCTATAGTCCCAATGTTTATTTATTTTTATTTTTTAATATTTTATTTATTTAGTTGAGAGAGAGAGAGAGAGATAGGGAGAGAGAATACTAATGGAGGTGGGAAGAAGCAGGCTGCCTGCTGAGCAGGCAGGCAGCCTGATGCAGGCTTGATTTCAGGACAGCAGGATCATGACCTGAGCCAAAGGCAGATGCTTAACTGACTAAGCCAGGTACCTCTCAATTGTTTATTATTTTTTTTTTACTTTTGTTTACCATGTCTTAATAGAAATATCTAGAAAAATGTTGCTACATCAGATGTCAGAGAATTTACTGCCTATGTTTTCTCCTAGGAATTTTATGATTTCAGGTGTCACATGTAGGTCTTTAATCCATCTTGGGTTTATGTTTGTGTATGGTGTAAGAAAATTGTCCAGTTTCATTCTTTTGTCTATAGCTGTCCAGTTTTCCCAGCATCATTTATTGAAGAGAAAGTCTTTCTCCCATTGTGTGGTCTTATCTCCTTTGCCATGGATTAATTGACCATATAAGTGTGGGTTTATTTTTGGCACACTGTTCTGTTCCATTGATCTGCATGTCTATTTTCATGCCAATACCTTACTCTTTTGATGACTATAGCACTTTGTGGTATATATTGAAATCTATATTCACAGTACTTTTAGCTTTGTTCTTTCTCAAAAAACTGTGGTCTGTTCTGGTTCTATACAAATTTTGGTGTTATTTGTTATAATTTTATGAAAAATATTATTGGTATTTTGATAGGAATTTCATTTAATCTGTAGATTTCTTTGGGTAGTAAGGATATTTTATCAATATTAATTCTTACAATTATGAACATGGAATTTCTTTTTCATTTGTTTGTGTGGTCTTCAGTTTCTTTCATCAATGTTTTATAGTTTTAAGAGTACAAGTCTTTCATCTCCTTTATTAAATTTATTCCTTTTTTTTGGTGCAGCTGTAACTGGAATTGTTTTCTTAATTTTCCTTTTTTCTACTCTATTATTAGTATATAGAAGTGGTACTGTTTATAAGGATTAGTTTTAAATCCTGAGGTTTTATTGAATTTATTTATTACTTCTAATAGTTTTTTTAGTGGAGTCTTTAGGGTTTTATATATACAGTATAACATCATCTGCAAATAGTGACAGTTTAACTTCTTTCTTACCAATATGGATGCCTTTTATTTCTTTTTCTTGTCTGACTGCTGTGGCTAACACTTCCATACTATGTTGAATAAAAGTGGTTAGAATGAACATCTGTGTCTTGTTCCTGATCTTAGATGAAAAGCTCTCAGTTTTTTGAGTATGAGGCTAGCTGTGTTTTTCTTATGTTGCTGTTATTGTGTTGAGGTATGCTTCCTCTAGACCCTCATTTTTGAGAGTTTTTAACATCAATGAATGTTGAACTTTGTCAAATGCTTTTTCTGCATCCATTGAGATGATCATATGATTTTTATCCTTCATCTTGTTGATGTAGTATATGGCATTGATTGATTTGTAAATATTGAAACCGATAGCTGCCAGAGAAAAGGGGGATGAGAGCATGGGACAAAAGAGAGAAGGAGATCAGGAGATATAGGCTTCTACTCATGGAATGAATAAATTATGGCTGGAAGGTACAGTGTAGGGACTATAGTCAATGATATAATAGCATTGTATGCTGACAGATGATAACTACACTTGTGGTGAGCAGAGCATAACATAGATGTTGAATCTCTATGTTGTGCACTTGAAACTAATGTAACTTTGTGTGTAACTATACACATATGAAAAAAAATTAAGAAACATAAAATTTAATTAAAATAATAAGGTTACATTACACAATGGAAATAAACTTGAAAAATGGTAAAATTGAATAAAGTAAGGGGACTAAGAGTATGGAGTAATGTAATAAGTAACAAAAATGGTTGATTTTAGGGAACTATACATTATTAAAATTGACCTCATAAGAGATTAAATCTAAAAAAGATAAACCTCCAAAGTGGCCATGGAAAGTGTGTTAAAAAATGATTTTTTTTTAAGATTTATTTATGATAGAGAGAGAGAGAGAGAGAGGCAGAGACACAGGCAGAGGGAGAAGCAGGCTCCATGCAGAAAGCCTGATGTGGGACTCGATCCTGGGACTCCAGGATCGAGCCCTGGGCCAAAGGCAGGCACTAAACCGCTGAGCCACCCAGGGATCCCCTAAGAAAGTGATTAAAGAGAAGTAATTTATATGACATAATATTTATTTAACACTTCATGAAGTGAACAGTCTCATTCTGGAGAACTGTAAAGTGGGATGGCAGCAGGAATCTTACATAAGATAAACAATAAAGAACAAGGAAGAAACGCATAGAAAACACCTGATTGGATGAGGTCACACAGTCAACCTGCTTAGGGTGATAAGGCCCAGAGTTAACTTGTCCTTAGGTATTGGCTGACCGATTATACTGTGTTTCTGTGAAGCAGTATGTTTACAGGGATACAAAAGTTACTTAAATTTTGTTTTGCTGATGTGACACCCCATGCGGAGGTGACTCCATCTTGGCCCTAGAAATGTATTTTAACAGGCATTATTAAATATCTACTTTGTTTTTTTAAGGTTTTATTTATTTATTCATGAAAGACACACACACACAGAGAAAGAGAGAGGCAGAGACACAGGCAGAGGGAGAAGCAGGCTCCCTGCAGGGAGCCCAACGTGGGACTGGATCCTGAGTCTCCAGGATCAGGCCCTGGGCTGAAGGCCGCGCTAAACCACTGAGCCACCTGGGTTGCCCTAAAGATCTACTCTTAAGCAAATACTACCACAGCCAAGTCCTTTACAAGAAAATTTTACCAAATATTTAAACAGAAGATGAATCCCATGCTATTTAAACTATTTCAGAACATAGAAACAGGAAAGAAAACCTCCAAACTCTATCCATGAAGCAAGCATAATACGGATTCCAGCATTCAGCATACAAAAGTCAGAAAAATTTTCACTTATCACTATCAATAAAAATCATAAACAAAGTACTAGGAAAATCCCATTGTACATGAAAATAAAAACACATGAATAAGTGTCATCTATTCTGGATATACTAGTGTATATCAGCATCAGGAAATCTGTTAATAAAACAATAAAGTGGTAAGGGGTGAAATGCGATAATTATTATTAATTTAAAAATAATCAGTTTAGGGGCACCTGGATGGATCAGGGGTTGAGCATCTGCCTTTGGCTCAGGGCGTGATTTGGAGATCTGGGATCCAGTCCGGCATCGGGCTTCTTGCGGGAAGTCTGCTCCTGCCTCTGCCTATGTCTCTGCCTCTCTCTCTCTCTGTTTCTCTCATGAATAAATAAAGAAAATCTTTTTAAAAAAATAAAAAATAAAAATAATCAGTTTAAATAGGAATAGATGGATATTTGCTAATATGACAAAAACGCCCCTATTTCAAACATAAAAACAAGAAAGTGTTTAATATAGAGAAACCTGATCAAGTCCCCTGAAAGTCAGGAACAGGAAATGGATGGGCCATGCTGACCACTAGTTTTAAACATTGATGGCACATATATTAGACAGGCAAAAGAAAAAGATGTATTAAAACTGAAAAGAAAGCAGTAAAACTATCTCTATTTGCAAATGATATGATTGTATGATAAGATAATTTAACTAAGTAGCAGGATATAAAATTATTATATAGAAGCAAATTGAATATATTTTAAACAATAGGATGATATAATAATGAAATCTAATAGCAAAAAATAGTTTTAAAAATCTGGAAATAAACTTAATATGTAAGAATTGCCTTTTACAAAGACTTTACTGAAGAAGAAATAACAAGAAAGAAAAGGAAAGAACTTGAATAATTGGAAACATATTACATTCTTGTTTTAAAAGACTCAAAATCATAAAAATGTCAATGTACTTTGTAAGTATAATGAGATCCAAGTAAAAACACTATATTTATTATTTGGAAAAACCAGTTCTGAACTTCAAATAGAAAAATTAAAAGACTGGAATTCTGGTTTCTACTGCAGTATGTAAAAAACTTGGATCTTGTTATTGCTGTTCTTATAAAAGGAAAACAAAAGCAAAAGCAAACAACAACAAAAAATAACTGTCCAAAATGAAAATCAAAGGCTTGATACTCAGAGATCTGAATAGCCTGGGGAATCCATAGAATCACAGCTAAAATTTGTTTAACCTGAAGCAGAAGCCTCTGAGGCCACAAATTGGGAAACTCAAATGGCAATATTGGTGAATTTCCAGAGGTTGAATGTGGAGAGTGAGAAATTTCTCCTGGCTACTGCCTTAGGAGGACCTCTGTGCCTTCATGAGCTTTTCTTTCTGAAATCCCACCAGATTCTCATGGGCATAATTTGAAAGACATCCCATCAGATGATCCCCTGTTGCTGGCAGAGAAAATGAGAGTAAAACATTTAAAAAAACTTCTCCATAACAAAGGCCTACACCACAGGAGAAAATAACTTATCAGAGCTCTAAGAGCCATGGGAGAAATACATTCCTCTTCTACCCCCCTTAATCTTCAGTCTCCAGAAGGGGAAGGGGAGACATTATATAAGAAAAACCCTTGTGGAGGTAATAGATCAGAGACCCAGGTCTATTAAAACTGGAATTAAATCATAAGATTATTGAATGATTCTCCTCCACCATGTCTTACCACTATACTGTCTAGGCTCCAGTACAGTAGTGGATTACACTTGACTAGATGGCTTAAATAAAATAAATTTTTCACAGTTCCAGAGGCTGGGTAGGCCAGGATGAAAGTTCTGGCCAATTTGGTTTCTGGTAATTCACTTCCTGTCTTTAAATGGCTTCCTTCTTGCTCTGTACTCACAGGGCAGAGAGAAAGAATGTGAGCTCTCCCATTTCTTTCTTATACAGACAGTAGTCTTGTTAGATGGGGGTTCCATCCTTATGACCTCATTTAACCTTAACCCCTTACTTTAAATAAATCACATTAGATCAGACAGGATATGAGTCTGGGCCAAAACAATCCAGTCCATAGTAGTAGAGAAGCCCCAAGTCAAAAGGAGAAAACAGCAAAGGTAGTAGAGGAATTTAAAGCCTCTGGTATTTATAAGCACAAAGCCCAACTCCTGGCCAGATTTATGTAAATCCTCAAGCTAGAGTATTTACTTCAATTTTTATTACCTGATAACAATATATACAGCTAAAATATTACAAGAAAACTACAGAATATTCCTTTTGAATATTGATTCAAAATCCCTCAACAAAATTTTGGTAAATGGAATTTAACAATGTAGAACAAGAATGATAGATGATTGCCAAGTGGGATTTATTCCACATATTCAATGCTGGTTGAACATTTAAAAATCAATTAATGTAATGCAGCAAGAAAATACACATCATCATATCAACATTACCCAAGAACATTTGAAAAAATTCAAATCTTTCCATGATTATAAACTCTCAGCAAATTAGGAATGAAGAGGACCTTCCTCAACTTAATAATAGACATTTATTAAAATTTGTAGATCACTTTATACTTAATAGTTAGTGACTGGATACTTCTTCCCTAATATTGGGAACAAGATAAGGATGTCCTATTTCACTACTCTTATTCAACAGTCTACTGAAAGTGTAGATAATGCAAAATGACAGAAAAAAAATCTTGATATTGAAAAGAAAAAAATCTCTTTTTCAAGATGAAACCATTATCTCTGCAAGAAAAAAATCAAAGAATCAATAAAAAATAAACATATATTATATATATATACGCTATATATATAGAAAACTATAAAACACTGGTGAAAAAAAATTAAATGATTTACATAAATAGAGATAATCTGTGTTTATGGGTTGCCATACTTAATAATTGTTAAGATGCCAATTCTTCTCAATACAACTTGTTATACAGATTATGTAAAATCCAAGTGAAAACCCAGGAAGCTATTTTGTGGGACAAATACATTCTAAAGTGTATTTGGACATCAAAAATCAAGAATATCCTAGAGGTGCCTGAGTTGCTCATTCGGTTAAGCATCTGCCTTCAGCTCAGGTCATGATGCTGAAGTCCCAGGATCTATCCCTGTATAGGGCTCCTGACTTGGCAGGGAGCCTGCTTCTCCCTCTCCCCCTGCTCATGCTCTCCCTTGCTCCTGCTCACTCTCTCTTTCAAAGAAAAAAAGAGAAAAAAGAAAGAAAGAAAGAAAGAAAGAAAGAAAGAAAGAAAGAAAGAAAGGAAGGAAGGAAGAAAGAAAGAAAGAAAGAAAGAAAGAAAGAAAGAAAGAAAGAAAGAAGAAAGAAGAAGAAAGAAAGAAAGAAAGAAGAAAGAAAGAAAGAAAGAAAGAAAGAAAGAAAGAAAGAAAGAAAAAATCTTTTTTAAAAAATTAAGAACACCCAATATACTACTTGGTAGTGAGGACTTACAGTAACAGATTTCAAATCTTATTATAAAGCAACAGCAATTTATATATATATATATATATATATATATATATATATATATATATATATATAAAGACATCCCATCAGATGATCCCCTGTTGCTGGCAGAGAAAATGAGAGTAAAACATATATATATATATATATATATATATATATATATATATATATATATAATCTTGGTACTGGTAAAGGAAAGACATATAGATCAATATGACAGAATGGAGAGCCCAGAAATAGGAACAAAAATAATCAGCTGATATTTGACAAAGGTATAATGGCAATTCAATGGATAAAAAATATCAAATATGTTAGAACAACTAGACATACATATGCAAAAATAAATACACAAAATGAATCTACACCCGTTCTTTATATCTTTCATAAAAAATTAACTCACAATGGGCCACAGACCTAAAATACAACGCAAACTATAGAACTTCTAGAAGAAAACATGAGAAATTTTATGACTGTGTGGTTGATAATGAGATGTTAAATACATCAATAGTACTATCCATGAAAGAAGAAAATGGTAAGTTAAACTTAACTAAAAGTTGAATATTTGCCTTATAAGTCACAGTTAAGAGAATGAAAGGACATGCCACAGAATCTAGGTAATGCATATCTCATAAAGAAATTATATCTAAAATATAGAAACAATCCTATAAACTCAAAAAGATGAAAATAAACCAACCAATGAAAAACTGGGCCAAAACATCTGAATGTATACTTTATCAAAGTAGATATACTAGTGGCAAATAAGCATATAAAGATGATCACTATCAATTGTCATTAAGGATTTGCAAATCAAAACAATGAGATAAAATTACATATTGAAATAGCTAAAAATAAATAAAAAGGAAAACACTAATTACTGGAAAGGGGATGCAACAAAGTGAAACTCTCATTTGTTTTGGGTATGAAATCAAAATTGTCACCCATTTTGGGAGACCGTTTAGCAATGTCTCATAAAACTAAATACAGTTTCACTATCTGATTCAGCATTTCTGCTTCTTTAATGTACCCAACTAATTTGTAAACATATTTCCACACAAAAATCTATACATGAATTTTCATAGCAGCTTTGCTTATTATTACCAAAAACTAGAAGGAACCATAATGTCCTTCAATAGGTGAATAGACAAACTAACTGTGAAACATCCTTATAATGGAATATTACTCAGCAATAAAAAGAAATGGGCTATCAAGCCATAAAAGAATGTAGATGGATTTTAAATGCATATTGCTAAGTGAAAAAGTCAGTCTGAAAAAGCTGTAATACTGTACAATCCCAAACATATGATCTTCTGGAAAAAGCCATAATGTAGAGTTTTGCTGAGGGTTTGGTGGGTTGAAAGGGAAGGATGAATAAATGAAATAGAGGGGATACTTTATTTTTTTAAAGATTTTATTTATCTATTCATGAGAGACACACAGAGAGAGGTAGAGACACAGGCAGAGGGAAAAGCAGCCTCCATGCAAGGAACCTGATGTGGGACTCGATCCCAGGACCCCAGGATCATGCCCTGAGCCCAATGCCCAGGCGTCCCTAGAGGGGATACTTTAGAGGAGTGAAACTATCCTGTGTGATACTATAATGGTGAATATAAAATATTAAGAATTTGCAAAATCCATAAAATTTACAGAACAGAGTCAATATTAAGATGTACAAATTAAAACAAATGTATTTAGGAGGTAGGGGGATTTTATTGATTGAACATAGAATGTGATAAAGATTCTAAATGTATTGGAAATGAATGAAAGAATTTCACTGAAAGGGCTGAGTAATAACAGACCGAATTGGAAAATGGAATCTGTGCATCTCATGGGAAAAGGAGCTTACACATAGCACCATTCTCTAGTCCATTCATTTGTTTCTTACAGAAGAGCATGACTCCCACTCCTTAACTTTGGGTGTGCATAGTGCTTCTTTCCAAAAATCATAATATAAAAGGGGACTATTATAGTATAAAAATAGAAACTTTACAGGAAAAAAAAAACTAAAAATTACTGCCTCAAGCCAAATGATCCAGTTTAAAATCAACAGTGATTAATTATGCTGATAGTATGTACTCTTGATATAATGTGATGAGAATTGCACTTTATCTCTGTGTTCTTCCTCCACACAATATATCACCCTAGTCTAATAATCAGGAAAACATTAGACTAATCCTAATTGAGGGATGTACTAAAATATCCTTAAACTGTCAAGGTCATCAAAAATAAGAAAATTATAAGAAACACTCACCACCGAGAGGAAATTAAGGAGACATGACTAATAACTAAAATATGATATAATAGATGAGATCCTGGAAAAGAAAAACAGGGGGCTAATAAAAACTGAGGAAATCTGAATTAAGTATAGACTTCAGTAATAATAACAATAATGCATAATTAATTGTGACAAATGTTTCACAGTAATGTGAGATGTGAATAACAGTGGAGATTGGTTATAGGCCTTGCAGGAACTTTTTGTACTTTCCAAGAATTTCATAAGTCTAAAACTCTTAAAATTAAAAAAAATGATCAAATTATAAAGTAAATAAATAAATGAATTGCCTGGCAATTTGATGATGCCCTGTGCCAATGATATTAAAACATATGAAAAAAGTTTTCATTATTAAAACAATTTTTTCTTGTCCATTTTAATAGACAAAACAGTGAAACAAAGCAAGAAAGCCTAAAATTAGATTATATTGAATGACGTAGAATATTAAAAAAGGAGAATTCTGGAATCATTGATGAAAAGCAGAACTCAGTAATATTTAATGCTATAACTATCTGGTAGCCATGTGAAAAAATAATGAAGTTAGATTTATATCTCACAATGTACAGGTAAGTTCTCAAATGGATCAGTTATTTAAATGTATAAATGAAACCATACAAGTATCAGAAAAACAGAATATGAAAATTGATTTGTAAGCTTTATGGATGGAAAGTCTTTCTAGTTCTCAAAACTTTCATAAAAGATATGATTGAGGGATGCCTGGGTGTCTCTGCAGTTGAGCTTCTGCCTTTGGGTCAGGGTGTGATCCAAGAGTCCTGGGATCAAGTTCCGCATCAGGCTCCTTACATGGAACCTGCTTCTCCTTCCTCTGCCTGTGTCTCTGCCTCTCTCTCTGTGTCTCTCGTGAATGAATGAATGAATGAATGATCGTAAAAAATATTTGATAATTTTTTCCACATAAAATGAAAAATCTTTTACATGGCAAATAAAGCATATGTTAAGTAAAAGACTACTTACCAAACAGAAAAATTGGAAAAAGTACAGAGCTCACAGAATAGTGAATACAAAAGACTTTTTAAACCATATTTAAATATCATCAGATTTTTTCATAGAAAAGAGAGAGAGAGAGAGATGTAGGTAAAAGGAACACTGAAAATATTTCCACATCAGATTGGCAAAAGTTCAATATTTAACAATCAATTTTTTAGTGAAATTATGAAGAAATAAAGAAATAAACATTCTCTTGTATTGCTATAAGGTGCGTTAATTTGTACAGCTTCCATTCAGTGCAACTTATCAATATCCATCATATTTACAAATGCATACACTCTATTGACCCGGCAAATTTCAAAAGAATTTGTCATACAGATTCATTCAGCCAGATAGAAAATGTTTTCACAGGGGTATTCACCATAATTTTGTTCATAAGAGAAAAATATTTTTAAAAATATCCCTCAGTAGCAATTCAATTAAATAAATTTTGATACATCTATGTAATGGAATATTAGGCAGCCTTAAAGAATGAGAAGGTCTCTCTCTATACTAATATGAAATGAGTACGGTTATCTTGACTAGTAAGTGAGAAAAGAAAGTGCAAAATAAGAATTTCACCATGTTGAAGAGTGTGATTTTCGTAGGTAAGCATAAATAAACTCTGTAAGATATAAAGAAGAATGAGTATTCACTAAGGGAGGAATTGATGGGAAGAAATGGGAACTGAAATATACATGTGTGTATATGCATGTGTGTGTATTATATATATATATATATATATATATAATTTTTAATCATGTTAATGTATGTCTATTTTTAAAAGTTACTTGAATTATTTACCAGTTCTTTTTTTTAAGATTTTATTTATTTATTCATAGGAGACACAGAGAGAAAGACAGACACAGGCAGACGGAGAAGCAGGGAGCCCAATATGGGACTCGATCCCAGGATCCCGGGATCATGACCTAAACTGAAGACAGAGACACTCAACCACTGAGCCACCCAGAAATCCCTAATTACCAGTCTATCAAAAGGACTGAAGTGGTTGCATATTTAAGCCCAGTCTACACTTTCTCAATGTCAAAAGAAAACATTAGTTAATGTTGAAATCACCAATATTAACAATATAACAAAACAAAACAATCTTTACTATCATATTAAATTTTCCAATGGATCTCACCTTAGAACTAGAGTTAAGGTCAAATTGTTGTTCTTGAAGGAAAACACACTATCATGAGATAGACTTACTAATCTCCTGGTAAATAAATAACATTTTCATTTGCAATATTTTTTTTTATTAATTTAGGATGAGACTTTATTTCCCCTATCCCAATGAAAACATTTGCTAGTAGGAAATTCATATTTTATGGTTGAAGAAAATTTTCACAGGATACAGAGATAGTGTGCAACATGAGCTTAGTGTCCTTTGGTAAAATATATATAATATATATATATATATATATATATATATATATGAATTGGACTTCATTTCAAAGTCCAATTTGAAAAAAACTTAAAGTTTTTATTTAAAACTTGTCATATGTCTTAATTGTATGACTTTAGCAAGTACTTTTATTTGAACTTTTCTCAATGGGTTGTGGCAAAGATCAGATGACATTATGGGCGTAAGAGCACTTTGTAAATTTTAAGGCACCGGGTAACTGCAAATAATTATTCTGACACAGTCATTTGCTAAATTGTATGGTAGGATTCTCAAAACAATGAGTGGACTTTCTTTAAAAAAGTTCACCTTTTGCTTATTAGGACAGGAATTAATAACACCTTTAGCCTTGTTGGTTGCTGTTATCACTAGATGCTGCTGACATGTCTGAGGAAGAATCACATAAAAAGATTTCAAAATGTGTGGGAGGACTAATAAGTGTTGAGGGCAGGACCATGAAAAAAGGAAATAAAAACTAAAAATGAAGAGAGAAGGGAAGAAGGCATATGGTCACAAGAATCTATACTTTCAGTGTTTCAGGGGGTTACCCCTATAGATTTCCAAGTGGGGATTTTACTTTTTAAAGCCATTTAAATATTTGTTTATTGTAGTTATGCAGATCATCATTTTCCAAAATTTGGGAGAAAATGTGAAAATTAATGAACTTAAAGTATGTTCTGAGACATATGTGATGCTATTAGTAATAACAGCAATGAATAGTTATACTTTGTTTGTATTCTAATGAGTTGATTTGGCTACTTTCTCTGGTAGGACTATGTTCCAAGATTGTAAAATGATAGTTCGAGCTAGCATAATATTTATGGCTCGCTATCTTATGGCTTCTTTTCTTCCTAATGTATTGATCCAACTCTATGGATATATCATTTCTACTCCCTTACTTCTTTATATGCCAAATAGATATGTTTTTTTTTTCTACATTTAGAATTTGGTTTCTTTGACTTTGCTCCATTCTATGATTTGTTGACTGTCTTCTTAGGCGTTAGTTACTTCAGAACATGAATAAGGAGATTGTAACCACAGGAGTTTTTCTCAGGGTAGATAAGACTTTGACAGATTGTGGAATTGCAATGATAAATTCTTATGTACATACATGATGTTATCACACTACAGACAAAAGAGACAAGAGTGGATAAATCAGCACTTCCCTCAGCTGATTCACAGTGTTTTCATTAGTTTGGATTTAATCCAAATTGATCTTTGCATACTTTTCATCAACTCAACTAGACAAGTTCCTAGTAAACAGAGAGAAACTAGAAATACTGAAGATTAAAGGGTTTCTGCATGCCTGGCCTAACCTTGGGCAATGTCACTCCTAATAACAACAGATGGTGTGACCCTCTCTGAAGTCCTGTTTGTTGATGTTATAAATGACTAAAAATTGGGATTTTTAGCAAAAGTGCTGACAAAGACTATACTAGATCATCTCACAAGATAGCATTAACGCACATTAACTGGTAACTATAAAGGCAGGGCATTCTTGCTGCATTATAATTGGATGGCATTCCCCATAATCCAGTATCAAAGAACATTTCAAATATACATGAGAAAAATGGGAAGGTAGCATTTAGAAAATTGTAAAAGATTACCATATCAGCAAGAGGTAGACTCACTGATTTTTTTTCTGCTTGCAGTAAAACATGAAATTTTATTTAAACTTCAGAAGTAGTATGAAAAAAAAAATGAAAAAAAAAAAAGAAGTAGTATGAAAGTCAAGAAGGAAGAATTTGAAGTAGGATTCAGAAAGAAAAAAGTCCAGTGGCCCAGAAAAAATCTCTAGAAGCCCTTTGCTCAGGCCTATTAGTTTCTGGGTGGGACTTAATTAGCACCAAAAGGGGCAGCTGAAACTGAGTGAGCACAGACTGGATGTACCTCTTTTTTGGGTAGTTGTCATGCTCAGGAAGATGTCTCATTGACTGCTGGCCATTGGCAGTTGTTGGATGTCAGTCATAGCAATTGCTTTACTGATAATTGTATGTTAGAATTCAAAAAGAATTTATGGGGTATAATTATGGGCTCTAATGATATAAATATGTTTTACATATATATAAATACAATAATGAAGAACCTGAGATGGACGGAAGATGAACACAACTCTCCATAGAATGCATTTTATAATAAGTAAATAGCTAAGTATGCCTACTACTCAAATTCTTTATTCTTAGGTAAACATTTTTTTTCCAACTTTATTCTTTATACTACAAGAGTCATTCTAGTATTAAGAGTAGTGATTGTTAGTATTTCCGTTATAATACTAGCACTTGAATTTGGCAAACTCTGCAGTATGAGTTGTTCCATCCACAAACCACTGAGGATTTAATAATTAGCTGCTTTCATTAAAATCCTAGTGATGTGATAAGCAGTGGGTGTTACACACAAACTGATAAATTGTGGAACACTCCATCTGAGACTAATGATGTGATATATGTTGACTAATTGAATTTCAATTAAAAAAAATCAGCACATATTTAACACTGAAATATTAAAAAAAATAAAATCCCAATGAATCTGATTCAGAAACTGAGAAAATAAAAAAACAAATATATATACATATATATAGGTATAGATATATATGTATATATAGATATACATATAATGCGTGTGTACATACCACATGATGTGAGAGACATGTACAAAGCTTTATAAAATTTTATCCCATTTTTGTTATAGTTCTGAATTTAAACTTTTGTAGTAATATTTTTATGCATAGAGGAAACAAGGTTCAGAGAAGAAAAATAGCTTATCCAGGTCACATAACATGTAAGTAATGAAGTGAATTTGAATCCACCTTATTGTTAACTTCCCATCTGAGCAAGCAAATAATTTGTCCAAGGTTAAGCAGTAAGCATTAAAATGAAGTTTCAAATACAAGATTTCAGATTCTGTATCACTTGCATTTTCCATAGCATTGCACTTTAGACTTTTTCCAGAAGTTCCTCAGCATTTTTTATGAAGAGAAACTATTTTTCAATTTCTAAAGCCTTGGAGTTCTGAGTGAGGGATAATTCTTGCCAATATGGGGTATTTGTGATGAGTCTCAGAAATGGGAATTTGGCAACATTAATCAGCTTGAAGGTCTACCCAATATAACACTTGGATCTCCTTTTAAGATTTCTATTGTTTGGTTAGGAGTTTTTATTATGTGTACTCTCATGTACATTAAAATGACTTACATACACACACTATATGTACATATATAGTATATCTACATATCACCTATGTCATCTATTTTTTTTTTACCTATCATCAATTTAAATCTATTGGGTTGATATAGGATAAAAATGTGAATACAATCATATTTCTTTTTTTTTAAGATTTTATTTATTTATTCATGAGAGACACAGAGAGAGACAGGCAGAGACATAGGTAGAGGGAGAAGCAGGCTCCATGCAGGGAACCTGATGTGGGACTTGATCCCAGATTCCCAGATCACAACCACTGAAGGCAGATGCTCAACCACTAAGCCATCCAGTCAACTTTTTTTTTTTTTTTAAGATTTTATTTATTTATTTGAGAGAGAGACAAAGAGAGCACAAGCGGGTAGGGTAGGGAGTCACAGAGTGAGAGGGGCAAGCAGACTCCCTGCTGAGTGGGAAACCTGACTTGAGGCTGGACTCCATCCCAGAACACTGAAATCATGACCTGAACTGAAACTGAGTTGAATGTTTAACTGACTGAGCCACCCAGGGACCCAGGGAGGTCTACTTTTTTTTTTTTTTTTAGATTTTATTTATTTATTCATGAAAGACAGAGAGAGAGAGGCAGAGACACAGGCAGAAGGAGAAGCAGGCTCCCTGCAGGGAGCCCAACATGGGACTCGGGTCCCCAGGATCATGCCCTGGGCCGAAAGCGGCACTAAACTACTGAGCCACCCAGGCTGCCCCAGGTCTACCTTTTTGAAAAGAATGATCAATAAATAGTCCCTAACATAAGGTACAATATATTGTGTGACCCAGAATTAGCATGGCCACATCAGGTACAAGGAGGCACAAGCCTCTAGGCAAGAGTGAATTTTGTGGTCAGATAAGTTGAAGCTTCCCGTTTCCAGAGATCTCTTTCTGAGCTGATTCATGGATTGATGTATGGTGATAAAGGGTCTTGTCTCAATCCTTCAAGCTTTCTGACATGTAGGGGCAAAGCAGAAGAAAATCAAAATGAAGAAGATTGAGAGGAGTAGCTCATGAAGTAAGAGAAAAACAAGAGCATGGACTTTTGGAAACCACGTGGAAAAGAAGTATGTATTTTATGAAGTAGAAAGTGGAGACTGGGTGTTATATGTAAGCGAGGAGTCACTAAATTCGACTCTGGAAACCAATATTAGGGATCCCTGGGTGGCGCAGCGGTTTGGCGCCTGCCTTTGGCCCAGGGCGCGATCCTGGAGACCCGGGATGGAATCCCACGTCAGGCTCCCAGTGCATGGAGCCTGCTTCTCCCTCTGCCTGTGTCTCTGCCTCTCTCTCTCTCTGTGCGACTATCATAAAAAAATAAATAAAATAAATAAAAATTAAAAAAAAAAAACAATTCATTCTAAAAAAAAAGAAGCCAATATTACACTATATGTTAATTAACTAGAATTTAAATAAAAATTTGAAACCAAAAAAAAAAAAGTGAGAAAGAAAAGAAACAAAGGAAGTGGATACTAAGATTTATGTTGATTGATTTTAAATACTACCTACTGGTGAGGAAGAGATTTTGTAATCCACTGCCAGGCTTTGTTGTGATTGGCTCAATGGTTGGACAGAGCTTGCACCAAAAACCTTTGGAGCTGAGAGGGAATGGGACAGGGAAAGGCTAAGAAGCAGAACCATTTCTCCTAAATTCCGAAACTCCTGGTGTAATGTTACTGGCAAAGCAGTCACCTGATAAATATTTGTTGATTGATTACCACATCAATAGAATCAAGGAATTTGCATATGATAATAGGGCTGAATATTTCATAGGACTCATCTGGAAAAATGAAGGGTAAATGATGTGATTAAAGTCTATGAAATTTTGCAGGATCTGAATTGAGTGAATGCAAATGCCCTCATTAAATGCTTGATTATTAGTATGTTGAGGATCTCCTGAAACTTGAAAGAGACAATTGTGAATAAATGAAGGTAATAAGACTAATGATAAAAAGGTTAATACACCTTTGGATTGAAAGTAGCAGGGTAGGCTGGACATATAGGAAGGCCTGAGAAGAATTGAGATCAGTTGATGGATGATACATCTGGAGTGGAATTTAATATAATTTAATTCCATGCACATTTGGAGACAATCCTATACCCGTTTGAATCTGACATTATGGAATAAAACAACCTCCTCCTATAAATTCCTCCTCATTTCCCTCTTAAGAACTTAATGATGTTCTGAATTGACAGAGTTTCTGTCATTTCTCACACATTTTCAGTGAAGGACAACTATTTAGATGGAGAGCACGACTATTCAAGGACCTTGTAACAAAGAACATTTCTTCTCTGTTTGGGAAGATTGTTGTTAGATTCAAGGGCACAGCTTGGAGTGTACTTAGCCCCAGATCAACTGAACCGAACTGGAGATGAATGAAGTAAGAGACATTATAGCCAAATAGCTTTTATCCACAGATGGAAGAATATAGATTTTCCTCCTGGTTGAATGATTTAAATTCCATTGGTAAAAGCATCCTTGATGAAGAGAGGAGGGACATTATTTCTATTGCCCATCTAAATCTGTGTCCAACTCATACCATCTAAATGCATCCCCTTTCCTTTAAATTTAG
Organism: Nyctereutes procyonoides; assembly: GCF_905146905.1. NCBI lineage: Eukaryota > Metazoa > Chordata > Mammalia > Carnivora > Canidae > Nyctereutes > Nyctereutes procyonoides. The sequence goes on along the minus strand of NW_026575139.1, from coordinate 14,834,861 downwards.
TTCATTTTGAAATTGTTTTGCATTTAAAAAATACGTAACAACTTGTTGAACATAGTATTTGACTCAGTTGACCATTTTCTTTAGATAAGAAATGATTCAATAACATATTAAATAGTCATTCAGGAAATGACATAAAATAATACTTCATATTTTGCTTAGTATTTTATTAAAATCATTTCTATATTTTACCTTGTAAATTACTAAAGAACAAGGAACTCAGTTTCCAAATATCTTCAATAGAATTTTATGTATACATTTTATATAGGTAACTTAACACACGACTGTTTTGTGTTATTTAATAGCTGAATAGATATAAAACATGTCCATATTGACCCTCACTGTTGCTAAAAAGCAATTTGTGTCAAAGTTGTTTCATCCAAATCCACATTTAGAGCTCAAAAACTTTTATAAAAAATATGATTAAAACACAAAAACTTCAGTTGGCTTGCAGTTTTTTTAAAAAAAGAAAATTAGGACTGTATTTCTGAGCCAATATGTGTGAATAACTTCTATTCTCTAAAAGTATCTACAGTAATGGATTCTTGCAACGAAGGTTAATTGCTAGTATTTTATTTGACCCGACAGGACAGCCAATGTTTTTGCTATCCAGTGTCAATGTGCCAGCACCCCCTGGTGGGCACTGTTAAAAATAAAATTTAGTCCTGATAAAAAAGGTTAAAGGTGTTCATTGGTGTTCCGTTTATTGTGTGGGAATGCCTTTGCACAATCCAGATAGCTTTGCCTTTCTGACTGAATACTCTCAAAAGTATATTATGTAACCACACAAATTGCAGTTAGGATGTCATCAGCTCTCATTCTCCTGAAATATCTTTGTATTTAAAAAATTCACATGTACTTTTTTTGTATTAATGTTTATGTGTTGGGGGGTTATATAAAGTAACACGAGCTATATATCATTTGTATTCAACAAATATTTTTATTTAAGTTTGTGCTATTATTCTTGCAGTTACAATCAGAGTTTTGACTCTTTCCTGGAGTTACTGTGGTATAGAAAAAAGCATGGATTTCTGCATGAGACTGATTTTATTTGACCTCTAATTCTCTCAAATATTGGCAGTGCGATTTAGAGAAAATTACCTACCCTTTTGGACCTCATTATCTTCAGCTGTAAAATAAGGATAGAAAAACACACCGATTGTTACCAAGTGGAAGTGGTCAAGCCTCGCCCAAATATTTTAGGCAAATTTTTCCTGGAGTCCTCCTGCGGCATATGTTCTTAACAATACACATCTTTAAAATGCATAAACATGTACACATTTTTATTGCTGAACATCAACAATGATGTAAAAAAAACTAAGGAATTCTAAGCATCAAAATGCATTATAGATGGTTGCTTTATGCTAAAATAAACACAAAGTAAACAACTGGATATTTATCTTGATAGGAATAAATTATACATTTTATTCTGTATTATCCTTGGTACCTGACATAAGTTAATTAATGGGAATTTTACAATAAATGCTTATCAAGTGACTCATAGGATATGCAGAAGCTCTAAAAATAGCCAAATCAAGAGCTAGAGCTTATTAGTGAAATGACATTAAATTTGGCAGAGTTTATATAATTGTTCTTCTGTGAATTTATTTGTAGATGTGAAAGAAAATCCCTTTAAAATTCACTCCTAAGATATTAGACTAGCTTTATATGTGTGACTAGTTCCACAAATCTTGTCTGAATTAACGGGTGATTTAAAACAATAAAGTAAAATCTAAAGGAAAGCGATAAAAGAAAATGAATGAAAATTTAAGAACACTATGCAAGTTTCCTGACAGCCAGGTTTTGAGAAGGATTGTCGAATGCCCCAAGAAATTGGGATGGAAGGATTGAGACACAAAATAATCAAAGGATGCAAAGTACAGAACTAATATATGAAAAGTAATCTCCATTTTTTTGCAATTATGCTCTGTGATATCTGGAAGCTATCTGGAACTGTTGTTTTGGTGAATGCACATCAGAATTTCTTGGTTTCATGCTTTAGAAACAATCTGGTTTATGGTTCGTTGAACAAAGTAGATCTTCTCTAACCACAATGGTCTGTGGTGAAGGCTTTCACCAATGGATTCCAATGTTCATTTCCATTGGCTATGTTCTTAATTTAGCATATATGACATGGTATATTTACATATATTTTAATGCTTCCATATTCTCCTCAAGGCTAGATGGGAACTTCCTCTGTGCATGGACATTCTTTTTCCTTTTAATGCCACATGTTACAGATAACCAGATCAGATTTTCCAATAAGTTTGCAATTATTCTAAGGCAGAGTTTCCCAAACATTTGTGGCCATAAAACTGCTTGGAATGGTGTGAAAAAATACAGATTACTTGAATTTACCCCAGAAAACTGAGTCATAATTTTCCTTTGAAGGTGCTTGGAAATATATATCTACAAGAAACAACCAAACTTATTCTTATGGTTATTTTAAACGTCAGGCCTATTCAATTGATTCGATTCAGAACAAGCTTACATAAAGAGAATGTAAGCACAGATAACTCAATTTTAACATAAAAAAATACTAGATAGAGGTTATTTAGCAAACAAATAGTGAAATTATAATGGTCATTTCTTTTCTATAACCTTAAACATCCTTATTCATTTTTTAGGGTAATAAAATGGACTTTTTCTTTTCAATTTGAGCTAGGTTTTATGTAGGAAATGACAACAGATAGCAATAATTTGCCTTTCTTTCTCTTATCTCATTTTATTTATGACTGAGAGAACACTTCCTGCTAGAGTGAGAAATCACTAAAATATCAGCAGTTTTGAATTTGTTAAATTTAGGTAAATAGATATCCCAATTCCATAAAGATAGATGATAGACAGATGATGATAGATAGATGATAGATAGATAGATAGATAGATAGATAGATAGATAGATAGATAGATAGATACAAAATCTATTAGGAAATGTATGAGTTTTCAACTGCTGTATCACAAATTACCCTACATTTAGTGGCTTTTAAATAAAAAAAAAATATATATATATATATATCATCTCACAGATTCCATGGGTCAGAATTCCAGTAAATTTTAACTAGGTTCTCTACTGAGTGTCATACAAAGTTGAAAGCAAGATGTCAGCCAACTGAGTACTCATCTGGAGACCTGAATAAGGAAAAATATATTTCTAAACTCCCTCTGGTTGTTGACAGAATTTACTTCCCTGTGGTAGTATACTGTGGTCCCCACTATCCTGCTGGCTATCAACCAGGGACCACTCTCAGCTCCTACAAGCCACTCACAGGTCCCTCGCATGTGGCCTTTTTGATCTTAGCAACAGAGAATTTCTTTTACGTCATTACTTTTTACTTTTCAAATCTCTCTGGCTTTCTTTCACTACCAGATGGAGAAATCTCTGCTTTTTAAAGGGCTCATGTGATTTCATCTGTCTCACTCATAATCTTCATATCTTAAAGTTGATTGATTGAACTATATCTGCAAAATTCCTTCACAGAAATTAAGAGTAGGGTTTGATTGAGAATGGACATCTTGGGATGGCATATTAGAGTTCTGTCTATCAAAGCAGCTAACACTTAAGCATTTTTTTCCATACGCAGATGATTTAAAAATATGTCACAGGGGCGCCTGGGTGGCTCAGTGGTTGAGCGCCTGCCTTAGACTCAGGACATGATCCTGGAGTTCCGGGATCAAGTCCCACATCAGGCTCCTGCAGGGAGCCTGCTTCTCCCTCTGCCTATGTCTCTGCCTTTCTGAGTGGGTGTGTCTTTCATGAATAAATAAAATAAAATTAAAATTAAAAAAAATAAAAATATGTCAAAAAATCTAGCCCTAGAGTTTTACTGGACTTCCACAGTTTGTATTAGAATAAAACAAACAAACAAACACCCCCTCCCCCCTCCCCCCAAAAAACCACAATAGTTCTAAAGAATAGTCAATGACCACAGTACCATGTTGAAGAAATGACTCCACACAGAGGTATGTAAACTTTTTTGGACAAGAATCCCTTTGGTGACCTGATGGAAGATTAGAATTTATTTGTCACTTCCCAAAATATATACATATATTTCAGGGCCTTTTAGATCCCAAATTAAGAGTTTCTGATCTGAGTATAAGAGCACAAAAAGTGAAAATAATCAATGCCTCTATGCATCTGAGAAAGTAATATAAAGTGGAAAGAGAATTGGAAAAGTATAGAAAACTAGAAGAGGAATTTGATGAAAATGTAGAGAAAATATACAAGATAGAGTAGGTCTTTAGGAGATTTCGGGCAACAATTCATGATCCATTTCCAGAAATTGCATGTTACTACTTCAGTACGTGATGGATTTAAAGGTGAGTCATTTAAAAATGTGCGGTAGTTTGAAAGATTTTATTCACAATTTAAGTTGACTTTCTCTGTGTTTCACTTTCCATGTACAAAACATAAGATTTACTTTCTGAAACTTCTGTGATAATCGAATGATTAAATGACTATGCTGTCTGGCTCATTGGAAGTACTTTACAAAAGTTTATTTACTTTTGTTTTCCCAAGAGGCTAAGTGGTAGCTAGTACTAGTCCTGGAATTTTATGATTGGTACATCTTTGCTTTGAGTTTAATGTCTATCTCCAGGGGTTGCCGATTTAATACCTCCAAGATACATCCCAATAATTATCGATAAGATTTACATCTTATTTTGAAGTAGTGTCATTTTATTGTTTAAAAGTTATGAGAAAGCTGCCCGGGTGGCTCAGCGGTTTAGTGCCGCCTTCAGGCAGGGCGTGACCCTGGAGACCCAGGATCGAGTCTCACGGGCTCCCTGCATGGAGCCTGCTTCTCCCTCTGCCTGTGTCTCTGCCTCTCTCTCTCATGAATAAATAAATAAGTAAATCTTTAAAAAAATAAAATAAAATAAAAGCTATGAAAAGACAGAAAATGTCATATATAGGACTAAATACAAGAGAAGGCAAAAACCATATGGAGGGTTTAGGGTGCAGTAACTTATGGGGATTCTAGCAGTAGGGTACCTGGATCGCTTAGAATGAAGAGTTCTGAGGGCACATTACCTACTTTAAAATTGAGCTCAAGGCCTCCTCATCTGCTTTTGTCTATGTGCAATCATGTGCATGATTTAGTTAGTCTTTTTTCTCCACTATAATTTGTATACTTCTTTTAGTAATTCCACATGCATTTATTTTACCTATTTCCTTCATTAAGAAAAGAAGCAGGCAAAGAGACATGAAGTTATATCTTTGGGAATTGGGGTTTAGAAAATGTTGATCAACTAATGTTAACATAAACTGGATTCACTAGAGACACTGGTTCCAGTGAAACATATATTTTAATCTAGTTCTCTTAGAAACCCCCCCCTTTTTTTTTCTAGCAACAACAACAAAAAATCCCTTAAATAAAACAAAACAAAACATTGGCTTGCAAAGACTGTGAGATTTAGTTTGCCAATTCCTAATGACTATGTCTCCCTTTGGGATAGATGTTGTACCCAGCTAAATTTGTACTCAAAAAAAAAAGAATTTTTTTTTTTTTTTTTTTTTTGGAAGGAGAAAACAGAAGACTGAATGTAGCCTAACAAGGGACTAGTTATGGAGTGAGAAAAATGGATTAAATCTCCCTTTGTTTTCAAATGAGTTTAAGTGTCCATTTGGATAATCTCATTCTTTTCTGTTCCCACCTTACAGTTAATGTGTAGCTGTAATTTATCACACCCTTCATGACCCAAAGGAATTATGACACCTTGGAAAGCACCTGAACCAGACGTAAAAGACAGTTTATTCATCTGAGAGAATCACAGGATCTGGTTCTCTGTTTGTAAAACACTTAGGTTCTAAGTGCTGAATTTTCTCATTATGACCAAGTAAAATAAAATAAAATATCACGTAGAATGAAAACAGGGGAAGTGTGCTGGAGAAATAGATTGAATATCCTCAGTGGATAACTAGTGGCTGCCACCTCCAAGGTCTACGGAGGAAGATTTTCTTTCTTTCTCCCAAGATATAAAATGGCAGGCCCAGGATGTGTGCTAATGTGTAACAGTGATTATCTTACTTCATTGCTCTGCGGCAAATGAATGCCTGGTTTGTGGAAAGTTGAAAATTAAATACAGACATCAGAAGGATGGGGGTGAAAGGGATTTGTTAGGTGTTTGCACTGAGATGCTAAAGAACTCCCATTAAGTTACATGTTGTAATAATTAAAACATTGCTTTGAATTGGTTTCAAAACTTAAGCAGATCCAGAGAAACTAGAGGGGGAATTAGGAACTAATTACATTAAAGTACTGAAGATCAATTTCTCATGGGTTGGTAGCTTCATGTTAATGTTTCTTTAAAACAGGAAGGCAAATATTATAAGGAATTATCAAAGGATGCTTTTCCAGGGCTCTGCATTATTCATCAGTATTAAGTATTTTTGTAATACAGTTTAATTGAGTTAGCTTATCTTGATTTTATTACCACATACTGTACCTACCATGAAGTTTGCTGCTCTTCTTCACAACAACAAAATGCCAAAACAACAAACTGCCATTTATTTATTTAAAACATCAAGTTGGAAGGGTAAAGGCTGGATTTCAAAACAGTACTTTCCAATTCTGAATGGAAGATAATATTCATATAGGATGAGTAAAATTTAATCAGGAAGCCTTTAGTTTTATCCTTTTATTTTCTTTTTCTTCCTGAAGAATAACACTGATATTTGATTAGATCAACCACGTTGGTGACCTTGTACTTCAAAATGAAGTGAACTTTCAGTTAGTTTCCTTGTGCTTCTTGGTAATTTGAGAGTTCCCTCCTGTTCTTCCATACTGGAAAGGAAAGGGTGAGTAAGATGAGGCTGACTCCTGTGCTCAGCACCACTTTTTCCCTTATCTTGTGGTTTCTTTCTCTCTTCCTTTTTTTTCTCTCTCTCTCTCTTTTTTTTTTTTCCATGGGCTCTACCGGACTGTGGGATTTTTTCCATCCTGTGGATCTTTACTTTTCCCCTAAAAAGTTTATCTGACTTTGTCATATAAGAGAACAAAGCTCACAGATATTTCCTAGAACAATCTGAACTTGTAGCAACTATGACAATTTGCCTCCAGGCTTTCAACCCAAGGTAATATGATGGAGAAAGGCTCCAAATGCTTGTTGCATTGAACAGAAATTCATTGGCATGTTGAACAGAACCTGTGTTGCCATCAGATGCAAGCTAGTGATTGAGCACATTGGGAATATTACAGCAAGCTTGCTCCTTGCAGACTTCATACACCCCAGGTGGCTGAGTAGGTCAAGAACTCCCTGACGGCCTTCCCACACCTTCCAGAGACTAGAATATTTGCAACATCTCTCCTTCCCTCTCTTCTTCACTCAGGGTTAGACCTACACTGTATGAGTTGTCCCAGTGGTCCATGGCTCTTCTTTTATTTTCTTTCTTGAAGGTTTCTCCAAACAAAACCATTGCATGTTTAATGTGACCTTAAAGTCTTTCTCAAATAAATTGGACTATCATGATCTTTTATTTAATGTTAGATAATAATATGATTTGTAAGCAGAAAGAAAGAGAACAGGGATATTTTCAGTATATTTTTTTAACAGAACCACAGAATATTTACAGAATTGTATATTTGTACAAAGAAAAATGGATCTAATTATGGAAATAAGATTGAGAAAGTTTAGTTGTATCTTAGACTGCCAGATCCTTATTGGGATAGCTTATTTAGAATTTTAAAAGTGTTTCTCCTACTACTTTGTGGACTTTATTAAGCCTGATCTTTTAGGCTATCTAAACATGAGTTTTGATGTTCTTAAAGAAGTATTGAACGGGCATGAGTGAGTTGAGCCTCATTATATATCTAGTTTCTTCTAACTATATTCTTTGATATGACTTTTCTTTCACTTATCTCTAGCTTAGCAGCCAACCATCACCAAACTAAAGGCGACAAAATCTACTAACATAAGAGATAAAAGCATCTTCATCTAATAGGCTCTATTAACATCACTCTCTTCTTCATACAGAAAGAAAAAAAAAAGAGATTTTCAGGGATTTGTGGGAAATATGTTTTTTTCTGCTGAATACTATGCAAAATGGTGAGCAAAAGGAAAAAAATTGTCAAACTTATTATAAAGATAGAATGCCATTTATAAATAAAATTGTATAATTGTAAATCCCAAGAGTTACTTAAATAAATTGACAAGTATTAGGCAACTCAAACTGAGGGTAAAGAGATTCTCTTTTTTTATTTTTTTTAAATTTTTTTAATTTATTTTTGATAGTCACACACAGAGAGAGAGAGAGGCAGAGACACAGGCAGAGGGAGAAGCAGGCCCCATGCACCAGGAGCCCGACGTGGGATTCGATCCCGGGTCTCCAGGATCGCGCCCTGGGCCAAAGGCCGGCGCTAAACTGCTGCGCCACCCAGGGATCCCCTCTTTTTTTTTTTTTTAATGGATAGTTTTGTAGCTCAAGTTAAATATTCGGTGGATATTTGCACACAGACACATGCAATTTTGATATATATTACTTTGTGTAGGATTTTTAATTATTCTACCTGTAAACGACCCACAATTTAGATATATTTAATAATAAATTTGAATCAAATTTTAGTGAAACTGGGAAGTTACACCTTGGAACTAGGAGCTCATAGTTTGAAAAATCACTGAACTATCCATATTCATGAATATATATGTATATTTATATATGTGAAGATATATTTGAGATACATATAAACAAACCTATATATATAACAAACATTTATGATATTTTTGATAACATATTTTCTGTTAGAGAAACGTAATCTAAGAGTATGCTCCTAAAGAGAAAAAAATTGCCTAAAATTTAATTAAGATGAGATAGAAAGAGGCACGGTACTTCAAATACGTGTTTTGTTTGTATTTTGCCAAATACTTTTTTCTTTAGATTAAATTGACATAGAATATTTATTATATACATGTTACCAACTCAAAGTTTGGTGGATCTTTCTTTATGTCACTGAATTAACTTGATTTCATGTTACTGTGGAAACAATTTGACTCACTTTTAGTGCTTTATGAAGCAGTATTCTCTTTTTCAGGCTAGGTCACTACACATAGAAAAAAACAGACCTCAGAAAGTAACCTTGACCTTCCCAAGTGTATATTTCTTTAATTAGGACACTTTTCCCATACTTAATAATTATTTCAATATTGAATTTTATACCTAGCATACACATATACATACACATACTGCTACTGACACTGGTTTTATCAATGTGTGGATGTGGTTGGGAAAATGTTTGCATCATTAGCAATGCTTCCGACTCTGAACATATTACATTTGTGGTTGCAGGAACTATTTGAAGAACCTGTTGTAATTTGCTCTTGTCTTTCTCTGTTTGGTGTGAAATCTTTACCCAGAAAGAACTAATCTATATTGAGGTCAAGCCTTCCTCTAACAGGGAATTCTGTTCTGTTACAAGGTAGGGCATGCCAGCTATAGGAGATAGAGAGAAAGGGGTGGTAGGTTCGTTCCATTATTGTTGACCTTAATCCATCATTTCAACTGCAGTAGGATTTATTGGGAGATTTGATAAAATCATACAAAACAATTTTGCTAAAGTATGGCATGGGAAGATAGAAATGGACATATTTGGGAAGGGCAAAAATAACACGACACTGTCATGTTCTGAGAGATAAAATGTGATTAAAACTCATAACTCTTTAGTTGTTAAAGTATGCATCCATTGAATGCACAATAAAAGTTAGATGCAGTATGGATGTTGTGTTACAGTTATATTTCTGAGTCCTCTGAACATCTTAGTTAATAGGTGGACATTGAAAGTGCTGCTATTTATTGGTGCTTTTTGGCAATGACTCTATGCAGCTTCCCCCTTGTAAGCCCTCACAAATGCACTGTGAAGATTTACACTCATAACAAGTATGGAACCCTGGAGGGAGAGTTGTAGCTATGAAATTTACCTCTTAAACCCATAACATATCTTTGGCAAGGAAATAAGTTACATTAAATTTCCCCCCAAACCCTCCTCACCTTTGAGAAAAATAATGTTCTTAATTCTACCAGAGCACTAGAAAAGCTAGGACAAGTCCAAGAATCTGCCAGGAGGGGAAAACTGCCAGGTGTTTAAATGGCAAGCATCCATGGGATACAGTTGAATGCATAAAGATGAATGAGGATGAAACATTTAGTTTGAAATGAATTCAAGTGAAAATTAAGCCAGACTATGACTGAAATATAATTTAATCTGTTCATTTTGCTCTAGTTAACCCCCACATATAAAAATATGCACTGAGAAAACAGGAACACGGTATAATATATATTGTAAAAACATATGGTAAGTATCCAAAGAGAAGTGTCAGCCTCAAAACCAAGCAAACATAGTGCTCCCACTGGACACAAATTAAACCTGGGAAGCCTGTTAAGTGCATAGCCAGGAAAAATATGACATATATTATAGGAAATAGGAAAGATAAACCAAAATAGGGAAAGATAAAACAAAGTTGCCAAACTTCACAAGACATTTTACCAATTTGAGTCCCCTTTCTTCCGCAGATAGGTAATCATATCTGTAATGGAAAACTGCAACCTAAGGATTGTCATGGAAGAGAATACACTTTAGTTTTTATATCCTTGTTTTGGTTTTGGTTTTTCTTTAGTTTTGTAAGGAAACAAATTCTCAACAGAAGCATAATTGGAGGCGAAATGGGATGAATGGATGAATCCTTTCAGAGATGATGCCTGTAGAATTTTTTTTTTGTCTCTAGTGACAAATTATTGGGGGTGCTATTTATCTTGGATTTGCTGAGATTTGTAATTTCAAATGTTTTCCTCTATATTAGAATTTGAGATTTTGTTGATGGAAAATTGAATATTTACTACTTTTGTGTATATATATATATTCTATATAATTATAGAATATTTATAGAAATATATATTCTATATAATTATAAATATATAAATATATAAATGTAAGTAAGGGCAGAGGGGACGGGGGACAGAGACTTGTTTAATTTAAGGCATTGGCTCCAGCAAGAGTTGAGTTAGTTTGTTTGGTATCTTGAGTGTAAGGCAGTCTGGCAAGCAGAATTTATTCCTCTTCCATGGAACTTCAGTCTTTTTCTTAAGGCTTTCAACTAATTGGATAAGGCCCACCCATATTATAGGACAACAACCCGCTTTACTCAAGGTCTATTGATTTAAATGTTTGAAAAACAACAATATCATAGCGATATCCTCACAACAACATCTAGATTGGTGTCTTACCAAATAACTGAGCACCATAGCCAAAGCCAACTTGATGCATAAAGGCGACCGTCACAGTTACATTAGGATCAGAATTATCCTTGTAAATGAGATAATCTAGAAAACTAATCACCACTGAAAACTTGTCACCTTAATTCCATACGGATTTTGGATAGAAAGAATAGGTGTATGTAGCAGAGAGAGAGTTAACATTTGGCAAAAATTTACAGTCAGTTCACAACTTACAATGGCTGAACTCATGGGTTTTCAACTTTACAATGGTGTGAAAGGCACACACATTCAATATAAACCATACTTTGATTTTGAGTTTTGATTTTTTTCCTGAGCTTGTGACATGTGGTACAAAACTCATACGATGCTGGGCAGTGTCAACAAGCCACAGCTCCCAGTCAGCCACATGATCTTGAGGATAATCAACCGGTACACTTACATCCATCTGCACCCATATGGCCATTCTGTTTTTCACTTTCAGCAAAGTATTTAATAAGTATTAAATGAGATATTCAATACTTTGTTATAATTTGGGTCTTATTAGATGATTTTACCCAACTGTAGGCTAATATAAGTGTTTTCAACACTTTTAAGGTAGGCTAGGTTAAGCTGCTACGATGTTCAATAGTTTAGATTATTTAATGCATTCAATGTACAATGGATTTGTCAGGACATAACTCTTCAATAGATCTGTATTTGTTCCTTGTGATTCCAGATTTCACAGGCAGTGTCCGCTAGTACAGGGCAATAGATTGTCACTTCTAGATTGAAGTTAGGAGTTGGTGTACGTTCTCCATTTCTTTGCTATTACAAGGCGGAGGAAGGGTATGTTACTTGTGGTAAAACTACGTAAGAAGAAGTAAGCCCACATTTTTTTTAAAGATTCTATTACCAATGCACCCCTTTAATATGTAGAACGCAACCATTGCTCATATTACTCAGCTTTTTTACCTTATAGTTAGGAATGTTACAGACACTTCTATTGACTTCAATTTTTTTTAATGCAAACAATTATAGATAGTGGTATCCTGTAAATGCAAAAATTGATACATTAATTTTATGTTTAATAACATAATAGTTTTTTTAATTTTATGACTACATATAAGGTATTGTACAAGTTCAGTATTATTAATTTAAAAAACCTTAAAACATGAATGATTTAATCCATTTTTTTAATATTTATTTATTTATTTATTTATTTGATTTAATTCATTTTGATAGCCAGGTCTTAAGTAGTGATGAAACTTTTTCAATTATAATGGAAGATAGGAAGCTAGATCTTTAACTGTGATTTAGTTTCTGCCTTTTAGCTAGAAAATAAAACAATAGATAAAAACATATATTTTAAGGTGGATTAGTAATAAATGTTATACAAATTGATGACACATTCATATTTCTATGGTATCAAATAGGTTTGCCACATCTACATTTTCCATACTTTCCTGTTTTCTTCAGAAGTTATTTTTCTTTAAAGGTGCCTGGGTGGCATAGTAAGTTAAGCATCTGACTCTTGGTTTAGGCTCAGATTGTGACTTCAGGGTCCTGAAGGTATGACTCCACTCAGTGTAGACTTTGCTTAGGACTCTCTCTGCCCCTACCCCCACCTTTCTGTCTCTCTCAAATAAATGAATAAATGTTATTTTTCTTTATTTTCAATATTGTACTTGATGATAGAATTTATTTTCTCCAAAAATGATAAATTAGAATTTTGCAGACTACATTGTAATATATATTGGAATTTTACAAATTTTATTTTAATATCTTCTTATTTAGACTTCATTTTACAATCTATTTTATTTCAAAATCCAAATATTTCATTATTTTGAAAAAAAAATCTAGAACATTGAAATCCTTATGAAAATTTCTCCTTGGTAGTTATTGTACTACTAAAAATGACAGATTTATAGTACACATAGTACAATAGCACGCATATGCACATAGTTCTTTAGGAGGAATGTCCATTTTTAAAGCTATTCACATTTAACGGCAGGTATGACAGTTTTTCTTAAAATGTTTAAAATACAAAAAAAAGATCATAATTGTGTTTTTCTACCTGTGAAATGATCTTTAAAATGAAGTTCAGTGAAGCATAAAGTTGTTTAAATACATCCTTTAAAAAAATGATTCTATGATATGTTGTGCCACAATTTAAAATTTCAGCATGTAAATATCACTGGCTCTTTTCCAAGCACATGACAATTGGCTTTAGTAACAAAGCTTTTGTTTGGAGGGCTAAAATCTCCTATTTGATGTAACAACAGAAATTTAAGATGAAAATTAAATAATCACAGAGGCCAGTATTAAATTAAAAAATTAAGTCAAATTCTCCAGTTAAACCTCAAATTTAATTATTAAAACTAAATTGAGCCTGAAGATGCAGAAAGTTGTCAGGCAAAAAAACTGCACACAATTTGATTGGCAGCCAACCGGAGTGTTGTATTTGCTTCATAATTAGTTTGGATTCCATATACCCAGCATATGTAGCATCTATAAACACTATATTTCAAAGTGTGTGACATGGCATTGCCAATTGCAAATGTAACTACTGATTTACCATCACCTGATGTATTCTGTCTTATACTTCACTTACCAAGGGGTTATATTTAAGGTATCTTCACATTTATTATAATATCATTAAAATAAAAACTAACTAAATGTTCTGTACTTTAGCCATTTAATCATTTAGCTATAAATGGAATATCAAGATGATTTAATTTAGGTAAATTAACTATTAGGTTAAAAAAAAGTAATTCCAGCTGGCACACATTTATCTTTTACCTTGAAAATTTAAAAGTGTAAGTGCTATGATCATCACGGAGCCTGCTGTTCTTTCTCAAGCCCAGGATGTGGCTTCTTAGCCTTATCTTCACTAGCCACAGACATCAGTCCTGTCTGATTTTTAATTTAAAGATTAAATATAACATCTATCCTGAAGCTTCTGCATCTGCAGACCCTTATCCACCTAAAGGTGGCATAACTTAAAGTTAGGAAAAATATGTATTAATATTTCCTCAATAGTTCTACTGAATCATGTGAGAAGCAAATAAGAGATTTTGGCTGTCCTTGAAAGCTCAAGAAACAGACTTCAAAATGGCCATTAGACAAATCTTCAAACCAAAAACAATACTCTCACCAAGAAATATGCTTCTAAATATATTATCTATGTGGAGCCATCCTTTCTCCAAACAATATATGATGACATCTCTTTTAAAATAGGCTATAATTTGTGCAAGCATTAACACTAAAAAGAAAATTATATCCAGTTTTGTAACTAATTAGATTTTTACTGTCTTTGGCTATAGACTAACAAAGCATAGGCGCATGAAAGTGCTACGAGCAAGGACCCCTCAAAGGTTACCCTGGAGCTTCATGTCATGGACATGTTGCATGTGTACACCCCTGTACAGATGGTGGGAATTCCTGCATATAATTTTCTCAGAGAAAGGATATTGAAGTAAATTCTATTTTGCTAGGTAAGGGACATAATGTGACACTTTATAGGTAGCTGACTAGAGATGAAAAGAGATGACTATGAGAGAGATCTTCAGAGAGATCTTCAGTGAACAGGCTCAGAGGAAGAATGCCTCATTTGTATGCCAGCTCTAACACTCCTACCTGGCCTTGAACACATCGCTTACCCTGCTTCTTATAAAAATAGAACTCTAAGACCTATGAGATGATGGATGCAAAAGTAATCTAATACTAGTGACTCAAATAGCACATCCTTGTTTAAATAACCCTAATGCAGTCTGACACATCCTTTAAAACAAACGGGAAAAAAATAAGGTAATGAGATTCCTGTTTGCAGTTATAATGTATTAGTCTATTCATCTAAACATTCTTTCTTAGAGCACTGATTTCACCCACCCTTATAAATAGCTGTACCAATATCTTTATGCATCTTTGATATGTATTTTTCTCTAATAGATGATATTCTTTTGAAGATTTGGTAGTGGAACTGAAAGATCTCTGGAACTGTAGAAAAAAATCAGCATTTTGAGTCCCATTCTAGCACTTTTCAGCTGGCTGCCTTTGGGCAAGTCTATGATATTTGGTTTCCTCATCTCTCAGTTTTGTTGTAAAGACAAAGTAAGGTAATATACATCACAGGTACATGCAGAATGGCAAGTTCTATTTAAGTAAGAATTATTTTCATCCAGTTCTTGAGAAGAGGAAAACTTTCAATTATAAGAAGGAATTTTAATTAACTGTAAACTTGATTGCCTTGTGTGCTAGCCTTTGGCCACTCAGTTTGTTTGTTTTGTTTTTCTAATCAACCAGTAATTGTCCTGTGAGAGGTTGAGGTGGGAAAAGAAATCTGCATTTTCTCACACAGCCCTTTCATTTAAGGGTAAGAAAATTATTTCAGGTCTTATTCTCCTTGGCTTTCTGTTGTAGAGCATGGTTCTATTTGAGCTTGCTGCCAGGAAAGTGTTATTGGTCCTTAATGCAACGCTTTGCTTATTAAATAAAACTGACCTATGACATAGAGTGTTGCTTTTATAATTAAAATAAGCACAAGAAGAAGAAAATAAAGAAGGAAGAGAGAAAGGAAAGAAAGAAGGAAAAGGAAAAGCAGAAACCACGGAATCTTGATCTAGGGAAGTAAAACAGGGGAAAGTGTCCTAAAATAAGACACAAACAATGTTGCCTTTAACTGTGCTTAAACACTGTTTTAATGTCCCAAACTGTAAGCAGAGAACTAAAATAGAAAAAACAATATAGGCACACAGACACGCATTTGACAGATTTTGACTAAGGGGAAAAAAACAACTCTGAAACAGATGTTTCTTTTCCCCCTTTTGAACAAACATTTTACTGAAATTCTTCACACCAGATTTTACTAATTAATCTGGAAAAGGGAGTGACGGGTGCTGCTGATGCTAATCACAGGAAACAGACACCAAACTGCAGTCCATTTTTCCTGTCTTTGACAGCAGCATCTGGCTCCTTGGCAGGCTCTGTCAACCTTTGCATTGACGTCCTAGGAGCTGCTTCAGGCCTGTCAGTTTCCTGGGATGTCGCCGTTGGGCTGAGGCTCACCACCATCATTTTCTTTCGGTGTTCATCACGCTGGATCTCCAGGAAATTCTTTCTTCTGTTTCTGGAGTCATAGAAATATTGCATATATAGTCAAGCCAACCATGTGTTTCTGAGATGTAATCCTCAGATGTCCATAGAGGAGCTTTACTTCTCCAGGCTAAATTTCATCTTGGATATATGTTGACTGTTAGCCTAGAAGGAATGGGCAAATGGAGAAGAGTCAAATACTCTCAAAGCAAGGCAAGACATTACTTAGAGGATCATAGGAGAATATTGTAGGCCCACAAGCCAAGGAGGTTAGAAGGAAAGTGAGAAGGTTCTCCTAAATTAAGTCTCATTGCCAGATTGCTTTGCTGAGGAAAAGGAAGACAACCCCAAATGAAATCAGACCCAATTGATCAAGAATTAAAAATATAGTACTGAGGAGAAATAGGAAAATAAAATGGGTTTCTCTTCTTAATTTCAAAATCTGTAGGCTATAATTAAACTTAATAAAAGTGTAGAATCTCAGAGTCTTTCAAGTGGAAAGCTATGTGTGGCAAGTTAGGCTGTAAGAAATTAGTAGCAATTGTCTTGAGAAGCTAGTGTTTGCTATGTATTTTATGACAGATATTTAATTTACATAATTGATTTAATGACCTGAGCTCTGCTGGTGCTCACTGGTAAGAAAATAGTATAACTTAAAGGGTAATTGGTTATTAAAAATCTGAATATTCTCATGTGAGGGAAGGTTTTAGTTCTAACTTCAAAATGTAGAAGTGCTTTTTAAAGAAATTGTTTTTCCTTTTTTAATAACAAAATACATATATTTCATATTATAAAATATCCACACTATATTTTAAGACATAAAATGGAATATCCTTCATTTTCTTTTTCTCATACAATCCCCTCCAGAGAGACATCTCCAGTTAATGGATTGGTCAATATCCTTTCTATGTATGTATGTATGTGTGCGTTTTGCACAAATAACACTTTCTTTAAGCACACATAAGGTCGTGATACGTATGTTCTGAGACTAGATTTTCTGTTGAACGATGTATTCCGGAAATCTTTCAATGTCAATTTACAAAGACTTCATTAGTTTTAGTGGTTTATCATATTCAGTATAATGAAGATCTCAAAATATAGAACATAAAATTCCCCTCTTGATGGGCACTTAGGTTGTTTCATATTTCATAATTATGGGGCAATATTACAATAAACTTCATATTTTTATTATTTTACACACATGAAAATATTGATCAAGGATAATATTGTAGAATAGAAGCTTCTGATTTTAAGGATATAGTCATTTAAATTTTTGGTGGCTATATTACCAACCTGGCTCATTAGCCTTTTCTAATGCACACTCCATCAACAGTAGAGGACAGTTCTTATTTTCTCACTTCATTTCTCAACTATTTGAATTCTTTTTTCTTATCTAATGAGATATCTCACTGTAGCTTTGTATTTTTGATTATGAACAAAAATATATATATTTTAATTTTTGTTATGTATTTATTCAACTGTGAATTGACTAAACCATATTCATTTTCTGTTAGAATATATGTAATTTTCTTAGTTGTATTTTTCAATGCTATGAATTCTACATATTATTTTTGATGCATTTCTTTGTTTATTAAATATGGTACAAATTAATTTTTCAAATTGTAATCTATATCTTAATGTTTTGGCAGTTCAATTTATCATAAAATTGGATATTTTGACGTAGTCAAATATATCTGTTGGTTTACTCCTTTATGGCTTTTGGTTTTGTTTTTTTTTAGGAAGAAGTTTTATAATTCAAAGTTATCTAAACTTTTATTTGATATTTTTCTCTAATAGTTGTTTTGTTTTTAGTTCTTTAAACCATTGGGTGTTTATTGCTGTGTATGATGTGAAGTATGGTTCCGACTCAGTTTTTTTCTTCATTATAGCCAATGTTTCCACTAATTAATGACTAGCCAATAATTTCTCAAATTACTTTTGGAGTTCTTATCTTCAATGAACTCCCCTTAAACAACTTGAGTGCTTTAATTTATTCTGTTTCATTTGTTGATTTTGGTATTGCTACACCCCCAAACTATAAATACTATAATTTTCTAAGAGTACCTAGTTCATAAGTGATTTAAACAAAATATAGTTTTTATCATAATTGTCCATTTTGCCTTATTTTTTCTTAAACTAAAATAAGAAAAATAAGTAGCTTGTAAATGTCTTATTTTCCCATATATTAAAATTATTTTGAGAGAAATATTATTTCAATCAAAATGGTGAAATTGAAGATGGTGCAGTAGATGTAGGCAAATTAGAATCAGTGTAGCTTTCTTTTGTCACTAAGGCTGAATCATGTCTAGCAAGCCAAGGAAAACATGGATACATCCTGAATGAGCCTGAGTAATTTGAATGTCAGTCTGTTGGCTTTCTGGTATTTTGCTGTTCAAGTGGACATGGTTTCCTCAATTGCTGTATTTAAAGCCAAGTACACTGAACAGTTTATGAGTCTTTTGTGAATGATTTACAAATTAACTATTGAGCCAGACAACAATTGTCATTTCATCAATGATGAAATTTCTCTTAGGGTAACTCTTGGCTGAGAAGAAACTCCAGTGGATGTTATTCATGTGTGTAAGTATGCCAGAGAGAGATCTAAAATACATCCCTACTTATCACACCCCATTAATAGTAAAAAGAAAACAAACCGTTTAAATAAATCTTATTTCTCTTAGAGTATGCTGTTTGGAATAATATGTATTTATTGGGATAATTTGGTTACATCAGTCAAAACTAAACAGAACTAGTCATGTTGCAAATATTTTTATCCATTTTTTTTTTTACTCATTGATGGATTCCTTTGAAATACATTACTTAAACATCTAATATGAATGAAAATGTAATCAGGTAGTTACCAGGATTAACAAACAACTACGCGTATTTGCCTGGAGAAGAAACCAGTCCTAAAGAGGTCATTATTGAATATTAGGGTATGTTTCTTGGGGTGTTTAAGAGGCTTGGAATACTTAAACTCTCAACATAAACTTCTGCTCCAGTAGCCCAAGGGAAGTCTTCTGGAAAAGTTCCCAATTTTTAAAGCCATTAGAAAAAAAAAATAATGAGCAGTTTGAACAAGAGCACACTCAATTGATAATGGGATATAAAAGTATCTGACCAGAGAATAGATAGTGTGTGTCACATCCAGAAGTATAACTTTATGTGCAGGAATACCTTGTTTTATTGCACTTCACTTTATTTTGCTTTGCATATATTACATTTTTTTTTTTTACAAATTGAAAGTGTATCACAATTCCATGTATAGCCAGTCTAAAGGCACCATTTTTCCAACAGAATTTGCTCACTTTATGTTTCTGCATCACATGTTGGTAATTTGCTCAATATTGCTATTTTTTTATTATTATTTTTATGATGACTGTGATCTGTAAATATTGATGTTATTATTGTAATAGTTTTGGGATACCATGAGCTGTGCCTTTAATATTTAATTAATAAACGCTGTGTGTGTTCTGACTGTTCCATCGGCCAGCCATTCCCATGTCTCTGTCCTTCTCCTTAGGCTTCTGTATTGTCTGAGAAACAACAGTATTGAGGTTAAACCAATTAATAGCCCTACAATGGCCTCTAAGTGTACAAGGGAGAGGAAGAGTCACATGTTTCTTACTTTGAATCAAAAGCTAGGAATGATTAAGCTCGGTGAGGAAACCATGTAGAAAGCCAGATAGGCCAAAGTTAGGTCTCTTGTGCCAAACAGTTAGCTGAGTTATGATTGCAAAGGAAAAGCCTTTGAAGGAAATTGAAAGTGCTGCTCCAGGGAACATGTAAATGACAATAAAACAAAACAGTCTTATTGCTGATACGGTGAAGATTTTAGTGGTCTGGATAGATCAAACCAACCACAACATTCCCTTAAGCCAAAACCTCGTCCAGAGCCAGTCCCCAGCTCTATTTCTGCGAAGGCTAAGAGAGGTGAGGAAGCTGCAGAAGAAAAGTTTGAAGCTAAGAGAGGTTGGTTCATGAAGTTTAAAGAAAGAAGCTCTCTCCATAATATAAAAGTGCAAAGTGAAGTAGCACATGCTGATGTAGAAGCTACAGCAAATTATCCAGCAGATCTAGCTAAGATATTTAGCAAAAATGGCTACACTAAACAACAGATTTTCAATATAGATGAAACAGTCTTCTATTAGAAGAAGATGTCAGATAGGATTTTCATAGCTAGAGAGGACAAGTCAATGGCTGGCTTTGATGACTCAAAAAACAGGCTGATTCTCTTATTAGGGCCTAATACAGCTGGTGACTTTAGGTTGAAGCCAATGTTCATTGATCATTCCAAAGTGCTAGGATCCTTAAAAATTCTATTAAATATAACTCTGCCTGTGTGCTATTCTATAAATAGATTAACAGAGGCTGAATGACAGCACATCTGTTCACAACATAATTTATTGAATATTTTAAGCACACTGTTGAGAACTACCACTCAGAAAAACAGATTTTTTTCAACCTATTATTTCTCACTGTCAATGCAGCTGGTCACAAGAGCTCTGATGGGGCTGTATAATAGATTAATGTTGTTTTTATGCCTGCTAACACAATGTCCATTCTGCAGCCCCTGAATCAAGGTAATTTAAACTTTCAGAAAAGTCTTATTATTTAAGAAATACAAAGGTAGCCATAACTACCAGAACAACAACCTTTTTTTTTTTTTTCAACTACCATTGTTCTGATGAGTCTGGGAAAAGTAAATTTAACCTTTCTGGAAAGGATTATCCATTCTAGATACCATTAGGAATGTTCATGATTCATGGGAAGAGGTCAAATTATCAGCATTAACAGGAGTTTGGAAGAAGTTAATTCCAGCCTTCATGGATAACTTTGAGGGTTTCAAAACTTCAGTGAAAGAAATACAATAGATGTGGTAGAAATAGTAAGAATACTAGAATTAGAAATGGAGCCTGAAGATGGGACTGAATCACCCCTATCTCATGATATATCTTTAATGGATGAGTTGTTGCTTCTTGTGGATGAGTAAAGAGAGTCGTTTCTTGGGCTGGAGCCTACTTCTGGTGGAGAATTTGTGAAGATTATTGAAATGACAACCAAGGAGTTAGAATATTCCATAAACTTAGCATCTACAGGATCTAAAAACGATTGGCCCTAACTTTGAGGGAAGTCCTATTGTGTGTAAAATGCTATCAAACAGTGTACTATGCTACAGAGAGATCATTTGTGAAAGGAAAAGTCACAGTGGCAAGCTTCATTGCTGTCTTATTTTGAGAAACCGCCACAGCCACCCCAGCCCCCAGTTCCCACCATGCTGATGGGTCGGCAGCCTTCAACATTGAGGCAGGCCCTTCCACCAGCAATTCTCACTGAAATGTGAGAAGATGCTTAGCAATTTTTGACAATAAAGTACTTGTTAATTAAGGTATGCATATTTTTTTAGACATAATGTTATTGCACATTTAATAGACAACAGTGTAGTGCAAACATAACACTTATATATACTAGGAAACCAAAAAATTTATTGGACTCACTTTATTGCAATGTTTTCTTTATGTGGTGATCTAGAACTGAATGCATTGTATCCCCAAGGTATGTTTGTCTTGTAGAGATACCCATAAAGATGAACACCTTAATGTGCTTCTGTATTACTTTCCTAGACTTGAAATGTAGTGGTTTAAACAACACATATTTACTGTTTTTACAATTCCAGGTGTCAGAAGTGCATAATGAGACTCAGTAGGCTACAGTCAAGATGTTGGTAGGGCTACATTCCTTCTCATGAGTTTAGTGGAGAAACTGTTTCCTTTCCTTTTTTCATCTTCTAGAAGCTGTCTGCATTCTTTGGCTTATGGCCCCTTTTTCCACCACCAACATCAGCAGTTGCATCTTTCTGACCTGTGCTTCCATCCCCACACTCCCTCCTCCTCTCTGCTCCCTTTAGCACATCTCCTCTGATTCTGACTCATCTGCTTTCTTCTTTCACTTACAGGGTCTCTGGTGATTATATTGGGTGCACCTGTATAATTAGAATAATCTCCCCAGATCTATCTCAAGATCTTTTTTTTTTAATTTTTTAATTTATTTATGATAGTGAGAGAGAGAGAGAGAGAGAGAGAGAGAGAGAGAGGCAGAGACACAGGCAGAGGGAGAAGCAGGCTCCATGCACCGGGAGCCCGATGTGGGATTCAATCCCGGGTCTCCAGGACCGCGCCCTGGGCCAAAGGCAGGCGCTAAAACGCTGCGCCACCCAGGGATCCCCTATCTCAAGATCTTTAATTCATATCTGCAAAGTCCCTTTGGCCATATAAGGTAACGAATTCCCAGATCCCAGGGATTAAAGTCTCCCTATCTGTGGAAGGCTATTTTTCTACTTGCCAAACAGAAGTATCCTACTTTCTGATTATTTCAGCCAAAGCCAGTTTCAGTTGTTGGCAATGAAGAACCATAATTAAAACACTAGTGTTTCTAAAAGTGTATTCAATGTACCCAAAGACTGCTTTGATTGAATAGGATTGTTTGAAAGTTGACCAGTGAATCTGCATTTTTTTTTTTTTTGCTGGGTAATTCTGATGCACAGTAAATATCTGTGTCCATGGTTTTAATCCTGCATTTATATAAGGATACGTTTTAAGTATTTCTCTCTTTCAAGAATGTCCCTATGATTTTTATTCCTAATTTAAAGTAAAAAAAAATAAGAGGCAGTGTGGTTTAATGAAAAAAGTCTGGGCTTTGGAAGCAGCCCTCAATTTGAATTTGGGGACTCGTATTTTTCAGCCATAACTCTTCTGAGCTCTATCCACTCACACCTAAGACTGACCAGATCCTGTTCCCTCTAACAATAATTTTCTCATCCACATATACAGCACTGTCATTGATCCCAATAGACTAATATAAAGGTGGAATAAGATACTTCTATAGTAAGTAATAGTGCTTAGAACATGGTAGGTGTACAAAAAAGACCGTCCCTGTCTAAATGCAGCACAATGTGTAAATCCATAAAAAATAATTCCCACATTAATTGAACACTACTTAGTATTCCTTTTACTGTTCCCATAATTTTGCATTTTCTAATTTTCCTTTAGTCATAACAGAGCTATAGAGATTCTTTCAACCCTTCTTTCCTGTCCAGATGTCCCTTCTCTCCACAGTTATACTTCAACAACTTCCGGATGCAGCCTCTGTTGCCTGTTGATTTTTGTTCAGGGTTTTCGATTAAGAGGTTGTGGCATGTTAATCTCTGTAATGCATTTCTCTGTGGACTTTTCCAGACAGCCCCTCTTTCATCTGGACCTCCTTTAGCCTTCAAAGGCACCATTCAGGGCCAAATCTGAGGTAGGTTGAAGGCCTGGAGTAAATCACGCTGGGAGGCCCCTTCCTTTTGGTTAAAAGGAGAAAAGGGAAGGGATAAGACATAGGAAAGGTCCCTTAGACTTGAGAGGCATAAAGGCAAGGAATCCATGCTCCAGGTATCTGGCTTCCATGCCCTTTAAAATCTGTAAGATGATTCTTTATATTTACTATTGTGCTCTTTGTGATTCAGAACTGTGTAACTGTCAAATATTTCAATAAAGAACCAATGCATATTGCAGTCTTTCTGATGGTGTTTTTAGAAAACTGTCAGTAATTTTCCTAGTTTTTCTCCAAAAATTATTTCATAGTAAATCTTAAATTATTACCACTTCTAAAAACTAACATACACATTTATAGTTGGCATCAGATTGAGCTTATTTTTATAAAGAGTAACTATATTAGCATTGGAGAAAAAAGACTCAATCACAGTGTAATAATACAGCCAGAGAAATAAGTAAAACATCTGGTCAAGCAGCTGTATTTTGATGTATATAAACCATGAAATTGAATTGACTAATTTTTATGAATGATTTTTCTCTCCCTGCTTAAAAAATATTGATCATAATTCCATTTGCTTTGGAAAATGGGTTTTCTATTTTCTTTGAAATACATATGTATATCGATTTCAGCATCTTTGTCCATATTAGGGAAGGAGAATCAGGATACCCTAGTGGGCCACTGCAGTTGAGTGTTTTCAGGTCAGATTTAGATACCAGAATATCAGATATCCCACAGGAATTCACTCACCTACATTTTTTATAAAATACCTAATAAATCTCTTGAATAATATATAACTAAAGTTCAACTTCTGTTCCTCCAAAAACATGTAATCTAAGCAAACTTCTAAACAATCAGGCTCCCCTCATTCCCTTAACTGTGGCCCTGGTGGAATCAAAAGATGATCTTTTTGGTCAGCATGTACAGAACGTACCCATATCCTCTAATTAACTACTTCAATTTTCTTTAGCCTCATATGTAGATGAAGTAACCACAAAGTAGTAACAGTGATTTTAAACTCTGTCCTTCAGTGTCTTACCTTGTGAAGAAATGACACAAAGTATTAGTTTCCACTCATAAAAGGACAAGGGTCACCTCTTTTAACTTTTATTTCTAAAGCTTTTCTTTTTCAAAACTTGAATATAGAGCTAATGTAAGCATATATTAAGCTATGCAATTTTATTATGTATAAATCTAAAATTGACAATTACTTATGCTTTGAATATTGTCTTTCCTTCAATGGAGCTCCTCTTCTCCATTTTTCTGGAACATATGAGAATCAAGATATTATTTTTTAAATCCAATAAATTCTTTCCTCAACCTGATGTTGATTTGCTTCCTCTTAAATTATTAAATATTAAGCACCTGCCGTATGCTCAACATGGTATAGAAGACACACAAAAAAGGTTACAAACAGGTTTCTTGCTCTTGAAAAAAACAAAACAAAACAAAACAAAAAACGTCCTTTCCTAGCCACTAACTGCTTTAGAAGTTACTAACAGCCTTTCTCATCAAGCAGTAAAGAACTTCTTCGAGACCGGAGAGAGAAGTGTAACACCTCCAAAGTCTTTAACATCCTGTAATTTGCCCTTTTCTTGAAACAGGAATTTTAATCCTGAGCTGCCAGGCAAGGGTGGAAGGATTCACTTTCTTCAGAAATATGAGCAGAAGGTATAATGTGAATGGTGTGTGTTAGCAAGAAGGAGGTTTAGAGAAGAGAGAGAACATCTTCCACTTCACATTTCACTGTACTGAAACAGGCAAGAATAAGGGGGAGGGTGTGCAGTATTTACCATATCCTTTCCCACTACCACTGGCAGAACAATATTATATTAAGTGCCACCCTCATGAAAGGAGAGGGTTCGGACCATGGGCCAAGATGCAGCTGGTTGCTGGTTTGAAGTGAATGTAGCAGATGTTGGCAGCAATGGTGAGGGAGGGAAGGGGTAGTGGCCTGCAGAGTACCAGTCCTCAGGGGAGGGGATGGAGCAAGAGGAAGATCCAGGAAGGCTACCAGAGGGAAGGCATCTGCATCTCATATGTGTCTCTGTTTTCTTAGTGTTTCTGCCTTTGAGGGGGATGCATGCACTTGAAGTTATATTTTAGCATATAATTTCATTAAAAAATGCAGTAGAGGATTGGTATCCATGGATTTAGGAGTTTACTAGATGTCCAGGGTCTACTCTCCTAGATTCTACACTTGTCTTTCAAACAGCCTTTGACAGGTCACTGTAGCCACCCGTTGAATGGATTCCTCAATTTTATTGAAATGTAATTCGTCATTGCTTTTACTTTGTAAAATTTACACAGACATGCACGCACAGTCTGTTTTTCTGCCACAAGTTTAGTTTTAGGAGACAGAAACGATTTTGTCAACACATTTTGAATGAAAGAATAAATACAAAATGCATCACTCTAAATACACTGATAAAAAAGAAATGTGAAAGAAAAGGTGAAAAATGAAAATTCATCATAATTACAGTTGGCAAAGAAAAAGATTAAGACTTTGAAAAAAAAAATAACAGCGTCCTCAAGATTTGAGATCTAAGTGACAAACCCTGTATTTCCCCATGGAGGAAATGGCCTTCGTGCTAGCAGCAAATAACCGGGCTTTCTGCTATTTGTTGAGCAAATTACTGGGAGCTGAAAAAATAAGAGGCATGCAAAATCACCTTACAGCTGACTTGTTCTGCAACGTTCAGTGGATGTAAGGGGTGAAAGCTGTGCCTGGCAAGAAATAAGAGAAATTCAGCAGGTTAAAAAAAAAAAAAAAAGTCTGCCA
Source organism: Nyctereutes procyonoides (assembly GCF_905146905.1). Taxonomy (NCBI): domain Eukaryota; kingdom Metazoa; phylum Chordata; class Mammalia; order Carnivora; family Canidae; genus Nyctereutes; species Nyctereutes procyonoides. The sequence continues at coordinate 14,808,495 of NW_026575139.1, read as the reverse complement.
TCCACTGTTGCCTATTAAATAAGTATTATAATATTGGCTGTGGCACCTGGGTTTTCCTCAAAGTCAGAGAGAGAAAACGGAATCTTGGCAGATTAAAGCAATAGTCGTGCTGAAAATGTAAACACACGTATAGAGATACACACACACAGAGTATGGAATTTTTTTCATTTGTTTCTCTTCAGGCAAATTAGAGTATGGACTTCCCAGCTAATTACCCTTATCCTGACTCCCAGAGAGCCAACCGCCTTCTCAATAACTTACAGGTGACTTAGAATTATTTTTTTTTCCTGCCAACTCTGCTCTGTGTTTAAATCAAAAGGGCAGATAACCCATTTGTATCAAATTATGCATGACAGTTTGGGGAGTGGGTTGTAGACTTCTATGAAAGGCACAAAAACCCCAAGCTGTTGCATTTCATTACCCACACCACTCTCAGTTCCGGAGGCAAGAGCATTTGTAGTCTTTCAAGATCATTTCTGGCAATTCTGTTTTCCTCGTTGTGAAGAATTCAGAGAACTGTAAAGGGATTGTCAAAAGCATACCTCCCAAATAGGCTATTGCTTCCTTGAATTTGGAGGAACAGAGAAGAACAGAAGACAAAACAACAATGGCAAAAAACGAACCGAACAACAACAAAAACTGTAGTATGTGAAACACCCACAGTCATTCTGCAAATGATAGAATTGTCTTTTTCTTCACACTTAGCAGTTCCTTTTGAACATCATGTGAGGTTATAGTTAGACATGATCAGCTGGTGTTGTTGGCATCTTCTCCTTTCAGAGTTGGATGCATTGCTTCCTTTGTTTCTGGGTGTCAACTAATCAGGTTGGGCAGTGGGTGAGGAGAGCACCCAGTTCATGGAAGCCAGCTTAGTCTGTATGGTAATATACACAGCCTCTAACAGAGCCGAACTTTTGTTTCCAAAGAAAAAAGTATGAGCCCAAGAAACCATAGCTTTGCCCCATAATCTCAAAAACTTTATACTGCTTTCATTCAGCAATTTGATCTGTTAGCGTATTGGCTGGTTTGTAGGGGTCAGGGATAAGGGCTCTTGTACTTTGGTCAAAACCAGCTGCAGATACATTTCTGGTCTTGGGACATACCCACAGTTGACAGCCTTTTGGTCACCTGGTAAATGTAAAAAATGCACTTACCCAAATATGGTATATGTTGGCTCCAAAGTCAAGAAGCCATGACATAACACTAAGAGGTAGAAGAGGCAGCAATGACTTCTTTGCCTGATACATACCAGATCACTTGATCCCTAGAAACTTTAAGAACAGGAAGCTCCTCTATTTTCATGGATTTTATCTCCAACCCTTTTGAAGGTGTCTAAGATATCTGCTTCTTCTTGCTCTCAAAATCTAATTAACCTGATACTCTCAGGGATGTGTCTTTGGAGTTAGTTCTACAGATTGTGATGCGGTCAGGTCTCTCCCAACTAAATTGTGCCTCAGAGCCACAGGGCTGAGCAAAACAATGAAAGTATATGTTCCTTCAAAATGACAACAAAGTAAATGGAGAGAAAAGAGCACACTTCCGATCAATAAGTGCATGCCAGGTATTGAGGTTTTAGTCATTTGCAGGATCAGCTCCAATTGAAGTCTTTATCTGATTATGTTCATTGATAGTCCTCTGCTAGTCTCCAAAACTTATCAACTCCTGCACGCATTGAACTAGAGACCTAGAAGGGATGTAACCAGAATCACTGCCTTTATGAATTTCATGACTCTGATAGTTGTGGTAATGACTGTGATTCCACTAAGAATGTGATCATTCTTATTTATGTTGACATGGAAAGGAAGTTCCAGAGACTTCTATATGACCTTTCCTATCAAAACAGTCTTGTAGTCCAGGAAGCTAAATAGAAGCCTATCAGTTGCTAAGGATATATTTTAGCGCTATATTCAAGAACTGGGAAAGTAGCATGTGAATTTGGGGACCTTAAAGGATCTATTATGACATAGAAAAATATTACAATGCCATTTATTACTACCCCTTATAAGTTGTGTCTTTGGATCACGGTAACTTTCTATATACACAACAATTAGAAACTCAGAGCCACGGGAGAAAAAAAAAATCCACAATTTTCTGAGTTGTTTCTCTTTCTCCATCCTTATGATGGAAGATTTACAGAACTAGCAGTATTCGTGATTGTAACAGTAACATCCTCAAGGTTATCAGGCTGTTTCTTTATTTAAGAGTCTGTGAGTCCATGAAATAATTTAAGAATAGAAATTGGGTGAGAGTCCATGAAATAATTTAAGAATAGAAATTGGGTGAGATGTCACCCAAGTCTCTACCTGGGTTGGTTATAAAAATGAAGTAGGATGTGAGTGGGATGCCCATCTGTTTTTGCTCTTCAGCCCTACTGATCAGTCAAGTGCTGTCAAATACATCTGCAGGTTGCACCACTCAGATTGCTATAGCAGATTGCTGCTCTCAAGACCCCCACACTCAGTGTTCCTCTGAAAGTTATACTGTCTGTGACCTCCACAATTCTATGACCTTCTCATCCCCATTTTACCAGGGAGAACATCTCAACTGCTCCTTCCCCACTAGCTACTAAAATATGTTTAGAAATGCTTGCACTCCCCTCCCCAATATATTGCAAAAGGTCTTGGGGTAAGGGTAACTTCTAGGATATTTGTGAGTCAGGGTTTGCTTGAGTGGAGGCCTGCACTAGAAAATTTCACTTATTTATTTTAATCTCCATAGTTTTTGGATTCCTTCCTCTGGAATCTACCAAAGTTGTTGTCATCTCAGTGCTGTCATGGGACACTACACAGTCCAGGTTTTAGTTGCTAATTCAACACATGAGCTCTAGAATTTTTGGTAAGTGCACCCATGTAGCTAAAGTCAGCTTAATCTAAAAATTACTGTTTTTTTCTTCTCCTTCATCCAGTACCCCCATGACCTATTTCAGGTACTCATCACAATGTTGTAAATTAAATTAACTAAATTTTTGTTACGTAGAGCTTTGTTTCCTGGATAAACTGGGAGCTAATTCTCATTATAGAAATGGAGACAAAGGGATAAGAAGGGGAGGAGAGCCCAGGAAGAAAATCCATTCTGTGTTGCAGAAGAATTCCATCAGCTGAGGAAGGCAAAATATCTTCAAGGAAGGCAGAGATTCTCTGGGAGACAAAGGCATTTTAGGGGTGATTGGGCATTGCAGTATCGCAAATCCAGTACATTGTGATCCATAGCTCTGCTTCATTCTTTTCTGATTAATGTCTTCATGTTCACAGAAGATACTAGGAGAGACAGAATTTGACTCATTCTAAAATGCAACAACACTTAAGCTTGAATGTGGCATTGAGATTTTCATTATTTTGGTTGTCCAGCTGCTAAAAATTAGTTTCTTTATCATGAGTCCTGGAAAGTTCCCAGTTTTCTTTTTTTTTCTAAAGATGTTATTTATTTATTCATGAGACAGAGAGAGAGACAGAGAGAGAGACAGAGAGAGAGAGGCAGAGACACAGGCAGAGGGAGAATCGGGCTCCATGCAGGGAGCCTGACATGGGACTTGATCCTGGGTCTCCAGGATCATGCCCTGGGCTGAAGGCGGCACTAAACCGATGAGCCACCCGGCTTGCCCAGTTCCCAGCTTTTAGTTATTATTATCTTACCCAGTAATCAAGGATGACAGCATGCCATTCTCTCTCTCTCTCTCTCTCTCTCTCTCTCTCTCTCTCTCTCTCTCCCCTCTCTCTCTCTCTCTTTAATTGTGCAGTGCTATTCCCAGCAACCATTCCACATTTGATTCTCCACATTTCATGTTCTTCCTACTTTTCTTATAGCAGTGACCACATTTTCTTCAAAGCCAAACCTGGATAAGCTTGCATTTCAGACTCCCACCAGTGAGAACTTAACTTACTCATCCACCTAATATCCCTGCTCTGAATATTAAATGAGTTTTCACTTAGCCAGATAACTAACACCAGATTATCTGATTTCCCTGAAGGTTTCTTGAATGCAACTCACACCCTGTGCCAATTTCTATACCAGTCAGTGTTTTGTAATGATGAAATCAGAAACAGACCCATGCTAATTTGAACAAGAAAGGATTTTTCTAGGATAGAATTGAGATAGGTCACAGAATCCCTTGGAAGACTGAGGAACCAATATATCAGGTACCAGGAAAGAAACTAGAGGTGTTGGATGTAGGATGACCAACTCATCTTGGTTGGTCTAGGACTCTCCCAGCTTTGGCCCTGAAATTCCCAATTCCTAGGATAGTTCTTAGTCTTGGGAAAACTTAAGAGTGGTCGCCCTACCTGGAGTGCTGCAATAACCCTTCAAGTCATGCTACAGGAGCGGCCTGGTTATGTTACACTGTCACTGAATCTGGATCTTGGAAACTGTCAATGATTCTACTGTGACCACGGTGTCTTGAAGTTACCTCATTCCCAAAATTCTAAATAGTCCCAAATCTTTTTTGGCAGCTGGCTGCATATTCATTGCTCATGTCCAGATCATCTGTTTTGGTCTGTAACCTGACCCTACTAACTATCAAGGGTCAGCTTTTGCAGGATTTGGGGCTTCTCTTGGAGGTCCAGCTCTCAGATTCCACTAGAACTTGTATGAAGCTAGGCAGACAAAGAAAAAAAAATGAAGGAGGGAGACAAATTGTATTAAGGCACTATCTAAAACAATAAAATGGGTCAAAGAGGGGAAGCCCAAAAAATGCTGGTATTAAAAAAACTCATACAAGAAGGTGTTATGTAAAAAAGCATCAGAATGTGAGGAAGCTTTACACATCAACTCGTTACACAGCTATAGGAGCTAACAACATACTTATACTACATGTGATCATCAGCACAAGGATGGACTGAGTGTTTACCACCCAAAGTAAATTTCCCAAAGGATCCAAATGTGAGGTACTCAAACCTAGATCATTGACATCTTGGGTCCACTTATTTTGACAGTATTTGGTAATGTTATTTTCAGTGAATATTACTTAAACATTTAAGGGAACATAGAATACAAAATTGAAAATAAATTGGAAATAAGATAGTCCATATAATTTTTTGAAACATGGAAACTAAATTCTGATTAGACAATGTTAGAGACAAGTGTACAAAATTGTCAGTTTGAAAACATTCCTTTCTCAGTTCCTCGGAGATTGTCTCCATCATATTGTGTATGTGTGTTTTCACTTCTTTGACATGCAGTTGTCACATGGTGCTAGAAGACTGGGCAGGAAAATAAAAAGAAGTTATTGAAAGCCTTTTTGTCTTTTCCCAACTTTTAATTTATTTTTTTGTGGAGTTATGCTATTGGTTAGTATGAATGAATTGTGGGTTATATGAAATAACTTCCTTAAATAACTTAGTTTTTACCTCATAAACTAAAATATAATGATTGTGACAATAAAGTTATCTCCAAACACTCAGACAAAAATACTTATGCTCCATCTTCACATATTCCCTTTTTTTTTTTTTTACATATTCCCTTTCTAAGACATTTTTGTTGTTGACCTCAGGGGAAAATAGTGTAAATATAACAGCAAAAATGGCATACAACATTGTAACTAAAATAAAATCAACTGATATATATATATATATATATATATATATATATATATATATATAATCAGTTTCTAAATTCCCAAATTGGGCATTTTTAATGCATTAAGGTACAATATAGCATTTATTCAATTTTAACAACATAAGCTTCTTCAATCGTGAAATCAGAAGGAATATTAATAGAACAAGAATGACCTAATGACTTTAAACCTTAGACTTTCCTACTTGGTGAATTTTGTCATGAGAGTCTGATAATCCTAGCTCAACATTTTCCTCCGTAGAGTCCAGGTCACAAAAGATTGATCTATAATCTTTTCAAACATTCATGTAGATGTTTATTAGATCTTTTAGTTGTCATGGCCACTGTGTTCTCCGTTGCTGACCTCCAGCTTATATCTGAGAGATATAGGTGAAATTTTGTTATAAATTGGCTTCAACCTTTGCCTGGGAGGACCAAAAGTGTTTATAAATAGATGTTCTATAGGGGCCTCCTGCACTGTGCTCCAGAAAAATATGCATTTATTATCTCACTCACTGTGTGCATTATTAAATGAAATATTTGAGAGAAGTATAAGACATCAGCTATATGGCAGAGCCATTAATAGGCCAACAGCACAAACCACATTTCTTTTTCATCAAATTTGACAGCTTTAGTGCCTACAGTATCATGGCCTACTTTGAAAGAATTATACCCATTCAGGCTGAATTAAAGGTTACAAATATCAAAGTGTAATCTGTCAACTGGTAAATACCCATCATCAATCAACCAATTAATATGTTGTACCTATGTGGATACATCAGCTTTCACTTGAGTGTTTCCCCCTTTTTAACTGAGGAATCAATATAGCTTCTTGATGTAGTAAAAATAATAATGAAGATGGCAAAAAAAATGATCGACTGAATGTTTTTGTTCCATTTATCCTAGGGCTGTTATTAAATTAATTTTCAAATATTCAGCATAACAATGGTTGGATGTTTACTAGATGATGTTTCAGGTTAATTTTGTGAGCTTATCTTGCTTGCTGGAAAAATTCAGATTCATTTTGCTTTCATGTAAAAATAAACAATCTGTTTTAGAATGATTATGTGGGTAATGATATATAAAAATAAAATATATTATGAAAAATAATTACTGGTAACTGTTCTACTTTAACAGGCTAAGCATGAGGAAAAAGTAAGGCACAGAGAAGGTGAAAATTGGTCATGAGACTTTAACTCTTGAGATCAGCATAAAATATATAGATTAATTTCCTTTCCATGAACTTATATTTTGTTTTATTTCCATGAAAACTTTCTATTGGGACATTGGAGACACTCTTCTTCAACTTTGAATGTTTCATGAGCATTCTTATTTTACATTAAAATCCAATATACTGTTCCCTAAAGCATTTGGTTATATTCCCATTCTCTTGATATATGACTTTGTGCAAGTGCATAGTAATGGTGAGAAGATATTAGGAGCTAAGAATGGCCTCAGGTTAAAATCAAGCAAGAAAACAGGAACCTCAGTCCTACAACCACAAGGAACTGAATTCTGCCAACAATAGAGAAATTGAAAGGGAGTTGTGAACCCCATATGAATTCATTATCCTGGCTAACACCCAGTTGCAGCACAGTAAAACAGAGCAAAGAACACAGATAACTAGTGACTAGACTCCTGACTCATAGAAAATATAAGATAATACGCCTGTATTGTTTTACACTGCAGAGTTTGTGCTAATTTATTATGCAATATAGAAAGCTACTACAAAATATACACTCCTCCAAATCTCATGTATGCATTTTATAACTCATTAGAACACTGTTGGCCTAGACCAATGCAATAGTAATTGTACCAAGACACCAAGACAAATGCAGTAATAGATAGTCATTGTTTTATTTGACTGTCATATATGTGCCATAGCTATACACATATTTGCTATTATGTTGTTATGAATACATGAAAAATATATTTTAATAGCTTGTGACTTTGAATAATAACTTTCAAATATTTAAATATATGGTATCTAAAAACAGGATACAGAGCTAGAGAATATATGGTATATAGACCTCCATTTATTCTCTAGCTCTGTATCCTGCCAATGATAGTGGCAGGCATATTCAGCATCCTATCCTAATATTCACACTATTCTTCACTGCTTCCAGGTAGAGTTAGCAGATCTGACCTCTGTGTTTTCTCACAACACTTTTAAACACCCTAATATCATATGAATCATGCTTATTTGTAATTTGTCCATTAGTGGATCTTTTGTCCTTACAAGATGATGAACTCTTTTAGAACAGAGATATCTTGGTAGCTCCAATCAATAATAGCAAGCACAGTGCTATTTGGTAGATGTTCCACAGATGCATATTTAAATAAAAGGATGGGTAGACTTGACATAAAACTTTTATCAACTATTTTGATTGTCAATCTGTCATTCCTTTCCTACTCCCAAATGCTCCAAAACACACATTTAAGATAAATGTAATTATCTGTTTTAATAAAGGGCTGAACCTTTAGGTGCTTGCCAAACATACCGAACATTTACATCAAATGGCCTAACCATAGGTGGTTGTCACCCTAAAATTTGGTTGAGAAATATAGAAAATGATTGTTTCTATTCCTTGAAAATTAACAGACCATTAATATTTGGTAACTTTAATTAACTTTCCATAAAACAAAACTGAGCCTTTGATTGTGCTATGAATGCTTTCTTGTCAGAAAGAGAAGTTGGCAGAGGATATTAACCAAATCACAGAACAACCCTATAAAACTGGATTGTGTTGATCAAGCTTCTATTGACCAGGCCACTGCTGTTCATTTTTATATAATACCCATGTGTTCATGTACTTATATTTTTAAAAATATCCGGGGAGTTTTCTAAGAAGACAGGCAGTCAACAGAAATCAGGTCTCCCTAAACTGGGATAGACAAAGCTATCCATCAGGAGTTGAACACAGGGGCAACTGGGTGGCTAGTTGGTTAAGTGTCTGCTTTTGGCTCATGTCATGATCTCAGGGTCCTGGGATGCACCTCTGTCTCCCACCTTGGTGGGGGGGGGGAGGGTCCCTGCTCAGTGAGGACTCTGCTTCTCCCTCTGCCCCTAGCCCCCACTCAAGCCCTCTCTCTCAAATAAATACATAAAATCTTAAAAAAAATAAAGTTGAGTATAATTCTACCATCCTAAGTAATCTAGACCCAGAGTCAACCTTTAAAAAACAGAGAGAAATAGGATACTTACTTGGGATAGTAACATAAAATATTTTCCTTTTTTTGTCTCAGAAGAATGTATATGTGGTGTTTTCTCATAAAGAATTTCAAACAAACTTGACAAATGTTTTAACATTGCTTAGAGCTCACATAAATGCTTGCAATAATTTCTTATTTAGGGCTAAAAATTGTTTGTAACTATTATTAACATTTTGTTGTGGTTAATGATAATAGCCATTTATTACAGTAAAATGTCAACAATAAAACCAAAGGTATAATGAGGAAAATAAAGATCACTCATGCAATGCATGGTATCTTAAAATCTAAAAAAGTGGGTATAAGAACTTCTCTGCCTGGGTGCAACACTGTGATCTCAAACAAATAATTTAAACTTTTGTTTCCTCAACATTTAATAAGAATAACTTACATAATTATATTATCTGAAGGATTTAGAACATGGTCTTACATATAACAATTACACAGTATATTTTGTTATTATTAATTATTATTATTTTGGGAATCTAAAAAGAACTATTTATCTTGAATTTAAATCAATAAAAGCCACTTATACTGTTGTTTGTTGTAAAATCTGTAGTATTTTAAAAAATCTAACTAAATACCTGTAGAGCAATTATAGATATTTTCTATAAAAATTATATTCTAAAGTGGACAGTTTTTATTTTATATTTTTTCATATAAAATGCACATTATTATAAAATAATAAACATTTTAAGTTTTTCTTTCATATCTAATTTAATCATTGAATGTTTAGTTGTTGTTATCTTGGCACAAATATCTCTGAAAATACATTTCTACTATCAGAACTCTTAGAGCACCATCAAACAATAATTAGTAAGAATTCTATATTGAGACTTGGTTCTGAATGAAAATTAAACCCAGGAGTTTAAATCTGTACACTCCACTTCTTTTCAGGATCTCAATGAGATTACAAAATGACTATATAAAAGTAGAAAAAAAATGTTAGCAGAGCTGGAAACTGGGGAAAGATGATGTATCTAGGCCCCAGGATCTGAGGAATTTGGGTAAAGATATTGCTATGCGGTAAAATTGTAGAAAAGCACGAGTTATTCAAGAGAAGGAATCGATTCCAGAGTTTGAAGTGAATGAGAAGAACTAGCATGGCAGAGACAGAAGGGAAAGGGCTATTCATGCTTGGCTGCACATTTGATCACCTGAGAATTTTTTTTAAGTTTATGTATTTATTCATGAGAGACACACAGAGAGAGAGGCAGAGACACAGGCAGAGGGAAAAGCAGGCTCCCGTGGGGAATCCAGTGTGGGACTCGATTCCAGGACCATCAGATGACGACCTGAGCCAAAGGCAGACGCTCAACCACTGAGTCACCCGGGTGCCCCTGAGAAAGTTTTCAATAATAATCACATTCAGATCTCATTTCAGAGCAATTGAATCATAATCGTGGTGGTTGGGAGAATTTAATACATATCTTTTCTGTTGTATAAATTTTCTAGATGATTCTATTTCTATGAGATGGTTATGAGCCTTTGGTCTAGGAAACAAACATTAAATATACTTGCATTTCCTGGGAAGTACAAGGATACCACTACACAAAACCCAGCTGTTACAGTCCCTCTCAACTTATACTTGATGTTGGCACAAGCTACTTAATGCTGGAGGCATTACTACAAGAGAGTTCACATCTAATAGCCCTATGCCTCTGAGAGAAGATAGGGGAAGGGAAGATGTAGTTGGGCATTGACCCAGTGTTTGTTGTAAAATCTGAAGCTTTTGTAACAAATTCTTAAGGAGAAAAATGTAGATGACAAAAGATCAAATATATCAGGCAAAATAATAAATATAAATGGATTAAAAGTTCTCATAATAAAATTTGTATAAGAATACATAAAAATAATGCCATGCCATTATAGTAGTAAAACAAAATTATCGAAAAAAGTGTTAAAAGTGAAAGAAAATATGTATTAGGCAAATGAAAACAAAATCTCACTAAGAGTTCCAACTCAATATCAATGTCAAATAAGATGAAATTCAAAGTGAAAACTACTGAAAAGGACAATGATAAGTCATTTTATATCAATGAAAAATGGAACCTACGAAGAATTTTCAAAACATTTTAATGTGCTGAATAACGTTGCTTCAAATGTATTGCAGAAAAGCAATAAAAAAAAAACAAGGAAGTCTTCCATTAAATGAAATATGATATAGTAGAATCAGTCTTTACATTCTTGACAGATTTTTTCTTAAAAAAAATTCCAGATATTTTCAATTTTCAATTAATTTTATTATTGTACTCATTAATCTAATATCCCAGGCTTGAATGTTTGCAAAGCAAACAGCATTCATCAGGATAAGAAGAATAAACTTGATTGTCAAAGTGGATGTTTCATGTGTAAAATTACATTGAATTACATATTTAAGATACTAGAGTTTTAAAAAAGATACTAGAGTTAAGTTAAATTTCAAGATAAATATATTTAAAATATTCTGTCTCCTAAATTTGGGTTTTCCAAACTATTTATGCCTCAGAGCATATATATTAAATGCAAAAAAGGCAAAATTTTAAAGTACATATACTGATTCACTATTTATAAAATTGCATAAAATCCATCCACTAGAAAACTAGAGACTGTGGGATAATGACTGTAATGTTAAAATAAGTCATTAAAATAAAAAAGTGATTAGCTAAAATTTTCAAAATATTTAAAACATGATATTTTAAAGTAAAAAAAAATCACACTGTTTTTTACCTTTTCAATTTTCATCGGTTGTAAAGGAATATTTATAAAGAAATTATTTTACAAAGAATAAAATTATAAAGGAATAGTTGTACCTGAATGGGCCCTTAAGACGTTTTTATCCTGGCCCCTACAGGCTGAACATAGGGGTCAGAGTGTTAATGCTTTCCACTTGTGTTTCAGAAGACTATAAGCCTCTCAGCAATCTTGATATTCACCAAGGCCACAGAATAACATTACATCCTAGCAGTAAATTAGCATCTAGATTGTATAGATGAATAGTCTCAAAAAAATTATGCACCTAGTATGAAGAAAGCATAGTCAAGAATTTCCTGGAAATGTGGGGTCCTTGGAAGTGCTGAGAAGGAGCAGGGTCCAGAAAGGATGGGCCAAGGACAACCAGAAGATACAGATCTCACTTGCCTCTGAGAAGTCCCAGCACTATCTATGGTTATCTGTGGCTGATAACAATGCAGGGTACTTGAAGGCTGGACAGGATGAATCACTCCTCAGCTGATACTAGCTCAGGGTGTTCCAATGGAATGAGGTACAAAGGAGTAGAGGCTGGAAAGAACATAGGATGGCATAAAAACTGATATCAGAAAAATATGCATTTTCTATTCCTCTCCCTTCTCTCTTCTGAGAATGCCACCCATTGATCTCCGTAAAATCAATAACCCTTAGAGAGGCAGGTAAAGGAAATGGAGAAGAAATATGTTAAATTTGACTAAAACTTTAACAAAAATAACTGTAAATTAAACATAGCATTATTAGGTCTCTTAAAATGGCTTATTGGTTATTAACTTTTCTACCATTATTAGTAAAATGGGGAGTTAATTATATTCATTAGTAGAAAATTAGGAAAATCATATTTCTGAACATTTGGCTTGTAAGTGTAAATTTCAAGCCTGCTAAACATTTATCCCTGTCAGTTATCTCACCAGTCATGATTAGAATGTCTCTCGTTGTTGATATCCCATGGATGTTGTAAGAGTCTGCTAATATATTCTTACAAATATAATAAAATGTGTATTAAAATGTGACATTGCAAATAGTGCAAAATACACAATTTTTCTCATGCAATTGATGTTAGAGAACACATAGGGGAACACACAGAGAAATTATTGAAATATGTGTTTGCTTTATTTTTTTAACTGAAGTATAGTTGACATACAATGTTACATTAGTTTCAGGTGTAGAGCACAGTGATTTGACAAGTTGATGCATTATGCTACGCTCACTGCAAATGTAGCTACCATCTGTCATCATACAACACTACTACAATATCACCAACTATCCTCTATGCTATACCTTTTATCCCCGTGACTTACTTATTCCCTAAGTGGAAGTCTGTGTCTCCCACTCACCTTCACCTATTTTGCCCATCTCTATAACCCACTCCCTCTAGTAACCATCAGTTTGTTGTCTGTATTTGAGTCTGTTTCCACTTCCAGTTTGTTTGTTCATTCATTTGTTTTGTTATTAAGATTTTATATATAAGTGAATTCATATAATATCTGTCTTCTCTGCCTGACTTATTTAACTTAGCATAATATACTCATGGTCCATCCATGTTGTCACAAAAGCACAAACTCATCCTTTCTTTTTCTGGCTGGGTAGTATTTTATTACACACACACACACACACAACAAAGCTTCTTGTATCCATTCATCTATTGATAATCATTTGGGTTGCTTTTATATCTTGGAATTTGTAAATAATGCTGCAATAAATAGAGTGCATAGAGCTTTTCAACTTAGTGTTTTCATTTCTTTTGGTAAGTACTTGGCAGTGGGATTACTGTATCATATGGTATGTTTATTTTTAATTTGGGGGGGGACCTCCATATTGTTTTCTACAGTGGCTGGACCAATTTACATTCACAGCAACAGTGCATAGTGTTGTTTTTCCTCCACATCTTTCCCAAAACTTACTATTTCCTGTCTTTTATTTTAGCCATTTCTGATAGGCAAAAAGTGATATATTGATTTTGATTTGTATTTCCCTGATGATTAGTGATATTGAGCATCTTTTCATTTTTCTTTTTAGCATCTATATGTCTTCTTTGTAAAAATTGTCTATTCAGGTCCTCTGCCTTTTTTTTTTTTTTGTAATCGAATTGTTTGCTTTTTTGGTGTTGAATTGTATAAATTATTTTTATATTTTGGATATTAACTCCTTATCAGATATATTACTTGCAAATATCTTCTATTAGCCTTTAAATTTTGTTGGTCTCCTTAACTGTGAAAATATTTTTATTTTGGTGTAGTCCTGATAATTTATTATTATTTAGTGTTTTTTTCACCTGAGAAAATAACAACCAATACCACAGAAATACAAAAGATTGTAAGAGAATACTATGAGAAATTATTTGCCAACAAATGGGACAACCTAGAAGAAACAGATAAATTCCTAGAGAATACAGTCTTCCAAAAATTAATCAGGAATAGAAAATCTGAATGATAGATTTCTAGTAACAAATTTAAAATGGTAATAAAAAAAACTCCCAACAAAGACATGACTAGGGCCAGATGAATTTGTAGCTGAATCCTACCAAACCTCTAAAGAAAAATTAATACATATTCCCTTCAAAATATCCCCCCAAAATTGAAGAGGAATTAAAATTTCCAAATTCATTCTATGAAGTCACCATTACCCTGATACCTAAATCAGAGAGACACTACCAAAAAGAGAAGGGAGGCAAGAAAACTATAGGTTGATATTCTTGATGAACACTCTATGCAAACAGCTCAACAAAATATTGGCAAACTGCAATACATTAAAAGGATCATTCACCTCTCTCAAGTGGGATTTACTCTGGGAATACAAAATGGTTCAATATCTATATATCAATTAACATGATATATCACATCAGCAAAAGGAAAGATTAAAAACCATAAGATCATCTCAACAGATGCAGAGAAAGCATTTGTCAAAATTTAACAACACTTCATAATAAAAAGTAGCAGTGAAGTGGGTTTAGAGGGAATATACCTCAACATAACAAAGAACATTTATGAAAACCCACAGCTAACATTACTTTCAATGTTGAAAAACTGAGAGCTTCTCTTCTAAGATTAGAAGCAAGGCAAGGATGTTTATACTCTTGCCACTTTATTCAACATAGTATTGGAAGTCCTACTTATAGCAATCAGACAGGGAAAAAAGACAAAAGGCATCCAAACTGGTAAGGAAGAAGTTAAATTGTTACTATTTGCAGATAGCATGATAGTATGCATAGAAAACCCTAAGACACCACCAAAAAAATTAAATATAATAAATAAATTTGGAAAAGCTGCAGAATACAAAGTTAATATGTAGTAACTGGTTGTGTTTCTATACATTAATAACAAAGTAGTACAGTATGATGACTGAGGCACTGTACTAGAAAGTAATACACAAAAAACCTCAGACCCTCAGTTTCTACTGTGCCTCTCTAGGAGTACACTGGGATTCTGTGATTTTAAAGAAGTGATTCAGCCTACAAAGTGCTTACTTCATTATTGGTGTATAGTATGTTCTAGTATTAAGATTTGTTTCATTCAGTGTCAGGATAAGCAAAAATCTAGAGAGACCTGAAGTTACCAAAATATTATAGTTGTAGAACTAAGAATGCTTGACATCTCTACACCCCCGTCTTGATTACTGAGGGGTAAAGAATCAGTCTGTCTATCTCATCCACAGATTTTAACAATCTCTATCAGTGTTTTGTCTTGTTTTATCTTGATTTTCCACTTTTAGATTTTCTCCTCTGTTAGTTTTATTTTTAATTTCACATTTAATAAATTATTTCTGAAGACAAAAAGTGTCTTTGTAGTTTTGAGTAAAAAATATTTGAAAATAAAATCAAGGTCACCATAGTACTTAATTGTATCCACTTAATTTAGAGAGGAAATTTCAATCCATTACACTCCATTTTCTTTTGTTTGTTTATTTTTTATTTATTGTAAATAAAGCTGTCCTAGTTTTTATAAAAATATATTGAGGCATAATTTTTATATAACATCTTATTACTTTCATGTGTACATTATATTTTTATACATAAAAATAATTCCCATATAAGTTTATCATCTGCCATCATACAAAATTATTACAACATTATTGAATATATTCCCTATGCTGTACATTGCCATCCATTTTATTTTTTTAAGATTTTATTTATTTATTTGAGAAAGAGAGAGAGAGCATGAGAGAAACCAGCAGTGCAGAGGGAGAAGCAGGCTGCCCATCAAGCAGGGAGCCTGATGTGTGGCTCCATCCTAGGACCTCGGGATCATGACCTGAGCTAAAGGCAGCCACTTAACCAACTGAGCCACCCAGGCACCCACCCTCCATTTTAAAAGAATTCTCCCAAAGCACATTTTAATATGGAATGTATTTTCACTTTGTCATGGCATTTTCCATAATCAATTGATGTTGAATTGAATTATAAAAAAACTTGTGGGAAAAAGCAGAACAGTTTTGCTTCAGTGAAAGTAATTTTTCTTTATAAATATATTTTCAAAGAATTTTATAATTACAGAATATTAAATTATCCACTAGAAGTAACTTTTACATCTTATCAAATTAAAACTGGTCACATACACAGATATAAAAGGGTCTCCTTACAAGAATCTTATAAGAAACTACAAATTTCATTTTAAGTATAAAGGAATGAGTTATATTTTCATTAATTGATGAAATCAATGCATCATTTCATTTATTTGTATCCTGAATTCCCACTCTGGGAGAGATAATGTTCATATGAAAGCAAATATGACACAGTTTTTGTTATCGACAAACCTATCATGGATGTAGGAAGGCAAAATGAAGTTTTACCCAGTTAAATAGCAATGCATGAGGTATATTTAAATATGAATTCAACAAAACACAAGGAATGGGAGAACAAAGATCACAATTAACAGTCGAATACACATTACAGCCTTATAAGAGTCAGGGAGAAATTTATGAGGCTTGGAATAAACTAAAGCGTTACATGTGGAGAAGGAAGGAGTTTGAACTGAGGTTTGAAGAATTCATCACTTTGATTAAGTATCAGGAATTTTCAAGTAAAATATGATATTTAAAGATTTCTAATAATAACTGAGCATCAACATGTCTTTCCTAACCTATTAAATAGTTATTATACAGCAGGCATTATCCTCATTTTACCAGAGAGGAATTCAGAGGTCATCAAGGGCAATTTCATTTCCCAAGCTTCAGCTGCTACTTCGTACTAGAATCAGTTATGGGATCAAGGGCAAAACCTCCTTCTATTGTAGTGATGGGTGCCCTGATACCCTGAGGTAAACTGGTGAAGGTAGAGAAACGTCTGGATTACAAAATATTGCATTCCATTGATCTAAAGATTTACACCAATATTTTAGGATCAGCAATTTGTGAGCAAAGGGGTGTATTGCATAAGACTGTCTTTAGTTGAAGTGCATTTTACTTCTTTAGTTGAAGTCAAAAGATACCTTTTGCAATCACCACTCATTTCATTTGCTTCCTATGCCTATTACTCCTTAGGAGTACTGAGCAGTGAAGGACACCTTTCAGCCTTTTAAATGTCTCCTATGAGGGCTTGGTTCATAGACCTATGCAACCTTCATAGTCTGAAGCATTGATCATAGGTCAATTGGTCCTGTGGGCTTCTGATGCATTGCAGAGATATAGCTCCTCAGGTACATAGGTGGCAGTATCTAGTGTCATCAATAACAACATGTAGTCCCTTAAAGTATAAGGAACAATAAGCTCTGGAGTAGTTTGTGTAAGTTTGGATTCTGTCTCCATTCTTACTTTTTGCATGGTCTTGACTTAGATTCTTAGCGTCTTAGTTTCTACATTAGTATCTACCTGAAAGGTTTTTGTTATATAGAGTACTTGCTACCATAAAGGTATGGTGTTAATTACAGCCCCTAGTACATACTGAGTGCTCAATATCTATTAGTCATCTTTATTTGGTTATTAACAAATATGTAAAGATTAAAGGGAATCCCAGGCGTCAACAAAAATGTAAGATGACTGGTTTATTTATCATAAGGCAGGGGCAGGAATTGTTATCTTAGGTATGAAACATTTTACTTGATATATACTAATATGCCAAAAATATCATTAATGGTATTAATAATAGCTGTCTTTTAATGAATGATTATAATATGCTGAGCACAATACTAAGCATTTTATATAGATAAAATACAATAAAAATGGTTATTTTTGTGTAATGATATTATGAATAGTTTTTCTTGCATCACATTTGTGTTTCAGAGTGAATATGAATTATTTGGCTAAAAAAAGTTTCTATAGTCATTCTAACAAGGGATTTATGACACTTCTGAGTTGTAACTCATATTGCCCTTTTCTCTGTGACACTACACTGAATACCTGTTGTATTTTCACCACAGATGGTATCATTCAGTGGTGTTTAAAAAGACTTCTCTTCATAAATTCTGTATAAAGTACATAAAGATCCTTTTCATAAGAGGTATAGTTATGTGTTACTTTCTATAATGAGTGTGAATGCACACATTTGTTTTTGCTGGGAAACGAAACATTTTTCAAGGATGTGTGAATTCATAATTTATTATGTGGATAAATGTTTGTACATTTTATTCATTTTCTTTCTAAAATTTACTGAAGAACAAAAAAACAAATTCCTACTCTTAAATCATTTGTGAGTACTAGAATGTAAAATTATGGCATCTTTAAATGGTGCTTAGTATATAGGGAAAAAAGAGAAAATGGAAATGAAAATATATTCATGGGAAGTTTAATATAGTGATAAAATGATTTCCAACCTGGAAGTTAGTTCCCTGGTTTTGGTGATGTTGGGGGATAAGGGTACAAAAAAGAAGATAAAAACTGAGAAAAAATATTCTTCGTAGTAAAAAGACATTGGACATAAATTATAAAAAGAATCTTTAAAATCAGAATATCAGTTTAACCACTGTTAAAATATAGAAACTATATTTCAACTAAAATAATTTACATTGTGAAGCAGACTCCTCTGGATCCATAAGTATATATCTGCACCCCAAGAGGCATTTAAATCTATTACACTATAAGTAAGGAGACAGAAAATTTGAAACCAGTAATTTCTTATTTATTTTAGAATATCACTGGAGAAATAAAAAGAAATGATTAAAATACAACCTATATCTGCCCTTAAAAGGAGTCTTTCATATCATTAATCTATAGAAGTGCTGGTTCATTAAAAAGCTCATCTATTGATAATAGTAGGAAAAAAATGTCAATTTAACACAATAAATTCTGGAAATATATATCTAGTGGAAAACATATTCTTGGTATATTTTATTTATAAAATTTTATGTAATCTATATGTAATGTAAATATAACTGGATATATTTTCATATTATGTACATTTTAAGATAAATTAATATATATGAAGACCTATATACATTATGTCTATGTATATGCATGTATATATGCATATTTGATGTTTATAATAATAATTTAAATATAACACCACTAAATATGAGCATGTCCTAATTTTAAAAAGATGTAAAATGTCTTGAATTCCATTTTTAGCTAAAATAGCTTATTCTCAGGGAGAAGTTCCATGAATCTTCAATTACAAACATGCCCTGACATTCTTTACCAACTCACCTCACTTGATTTTCTTCAAAGTTCTGGTCACTATCTAAAGGGCTTCTTTATTCACGTGTTGGTTGACGTGCTAGTTTCTGTCTATCTCCAACTAAAATGTGAATTTCCTCAGAATGTTTTTCCACAGCAAATCATCAGCTCCCAGGACAGAACTGGGATCACAGTGGCTGTTTTATAAATATTTGTTAAATGAATAAATAATCAGATTGAATATTAGTTCATAAGCTATTATTTGCAAGTCTATATTTCGTGTGCCATCTTTTAAATCTTTAAGGACTATTTAAAAATCTTTAATTACCTAACAGTTTTATCATTAGAGAAAATGCTAATGGGAATATTGTGCTACTTGAATTATTTCCCACCCCACCATAAGGGATGAATTGGTATTGTGTCCCATTCTTTTTAAGCATGAGAGGAGAGGAGTTTCAATTAGATCCATTTCAAAAGCTTAATATGTGTCCTTTGGAGCATGGGGACAAAGAAATCTAAAGGGTAAGAGGCTGGCTGAAGGCTGGCTGTAGTAATAAGGAGTGCACTGCAGGGTTTGGGAGGTAACTGAACTCTTAAATGATAATCTGCCCAAGGTCCTATTTGGAGTATACCTGAAGTTGTGTTCAAGGAAGCTCATTAGTGACTGCAAAGCTTACAAAGAGTGAAGGAGTAGAGTCTGGGTCTATAGGAGGTGAAATGAGAGAGGTGGCTATATCCAAATCATGTATGGATGCAAAGACTTGCTTTTTACACTGAGCATTGGATGATTTTGAACATATGCCTAGCATGATCCAACCTGTTAGAAATGGATCACACCTGATCTATGCGAAGAACAGAAAAAAAGAAAGGAGGTAGAGGCAGAAGACTAATACAACTAGTTCAGGAGATACTTATGATATCTTCTCCAGGGTGGTAACCACTACTATTGTATTTCCCCTGGGTTATTACAAATATGTTCTGCTCCCTTTAGTTGTCCTTCCTATCCCCCTTGTCCTAAACCAATGAGGTTGGGTAGAAATGCAACACAGGAGAAATAATGAAAAAAACAGTTATAGAGTTTTAGCCCAAGCAGAACCACACTGCCATAGGTTGCCAGCCCGCAGCAAAACCACACTGAGGGCAGGAAAGAGCTTCAATTTATTTTTTTTTAAAGATTTTGTTTGTTTTTGTTCATCTGTTTGTTTGAGACAGAGACGGACAGGAGGAGAGAGGAGGGACAAGCAGTCTCCACACTGAGCACAGAGCCCAACATGGCACTGGATCCCATGACCCTGAGATCATGCTCTGAGCCAAAACCAAGAGATGGTGGCTTAACCAAATGGGCCACCCAGGCGCCCCCCACAGAACTTTAATTTAAAATAACTTGGATTATTTTGATTATTATATTAGATAATTAATAACTGAACTGAGTCTGTTGTGAGCCTAACTGACCAGATGCTTTTGTATTTCCAGACAGTGTTTGTAAGTTATGAGACTCATAGTTCATCTAAGGGCAAGGAAAAAATTACCTTTCAAGAAGGTTTTAATAGGAGTGAGGAAAAAGAAAACAAAGAAGTGTGTGTGTGTGTGTGTGTGTGTGTGTGTGTGTGTGTGTGTGTGTGTTCTACTCTTTCTAAAGGACTAGCTGTATGGGGGTTGTATGTGTGTGGTGCTCTTTTTCCTTCAAAAAATGCTACCAACTATCTATACAGGGGAATTAAAAGTTCTAGGAAGCCATGTAGTAATGAAACCTTGTTCTTCTCTGTATTTCTAGAAATCTGAATATAAGTCCCTAGAAATTAGAGTGAAATGAGTAAAATCTGTTGAAACAGGTGAGGGATGTGAGATTGCCCTCCAATTTTGCCAATTCTTATCTGGTCACATCATATATTAGCTCTAAGTTTCTCTTCTCTATAAATGGAAGTTAATATTTACAAGTATCTTTAAGACAAAGAATATAGAATATAATATGTAAACTTCCCATTGAGTAACTGAAAATGAAGCAAACGATTAATAAACATTCTCCATTTAATATTAAATATAAGCCAAAAAATCATTGCTTTTTCTTTCTTTTCTATTTGGGCCTCAGAAGCAATTATTTGAAATAATTATATTCTCATTTCATGGAAAATTACCATCACTGATGTGTGCAAGGCCCATCTCCTGACTGACTGAATATTTTATTTACCTTTGACTATCTCCTACTATGATGCAATATATACTTTTCAAAAGTATTTTATGTGTATTATTTTGTTGATACATGCTTTTATAGAGTGTCTATTGTTGTTTGAGGGCACATATGATTTTAATTTACACAGATGGTATTACATGAGTGATTTTATCTCTTCCTTATTTTGTTTCTCTGCAGCATTTCCTTCTTTAAATCCATCCATGTCACTTTATGAGGACTATAGGGTTCTTTGTTTCATTATCTTCTGTAGTTTGCATCTACCACAATTCACTAATATACAACCGTGATAATAGATATTACTTCTAACACTCTATCCCCCCAAGATACAGCTTGGTTAACATCAATGCACACATCCCCCAAAGAACCTACCTGAGCATTTCTTGGGGGTACATGCTCAGGTCCAAACAAATATTTAAACTGGCCCAATGCTGCTGCTTTATATTCCAACAGCCCCATCAACTTGATTTGTTCAGCTTTCTGCAATTTGCCAGCTTGAGAAAGTGTTATCTTCTTGTTTTAATTTATACTTCTCTGTTTACTAATGTGATTTAGAATTCATTGCTGTTTTGATGGTTTCAGTATTCTAAATGGCTTTAATGTAAATTAATATATATATATTAATATAAGCACTTATCTTAATTAATTAATATACATGTAGAATTACTTTTATCCTTTAGAATATTAGTCTTTTTTGTCATTGCTATTGTTGACAATTTGCAGGTGTTCTTTGTGTATTCTACACAGCCAGCCCTTAATGGTTTCTGGTATTGCAAATGTTCCTCCCATCCTCCAAGAGGAGGCTATAGACAATAGTGATAAAGAAAATGGACTCCTTACTTAACTATCCATATGATCTTGAACAACTTACTTTATCTCTTTTGTTGTTGTTATTGTGTTTGATTCATCAGCAAAGTGGGCATAAAGATAGAAAAGTTTGTGGCACACGAGTACTATATAGGTATTAGCTCTTGTCATGGTTCTTGCCTCTATTTATGTGTTCTTTCTTTGGAGAAATCCTTTATTTTGAACTGTAATTGAATTCCCTATAGTTCAATGTTTTGTAGGTTTTACTTAGAAAGTCTTTCCCCACTCATATCACAAAGGTGTTATATACTACATTCTTTTCCATTAAATTTATCATTTGACCCTTCACTTGTAAACCTTTAATCTATCAGATCTATCAGGATTTCACCACTGAATGTAGTATTATATGAGGATCTGATTTTCTTTTTCTTTAGACTGAGCCAGTTTTGACAATCTAAACTGCTAATCCCCATTGATTTGTGGGGCTGTTTGGCCATTTATCTTTTGAAAATGTAACAAAAACAAACAAACACTGTAAACTCAGAGGAACAATAGCTTTTTTTAAGATTTTATTTATTTATTCATAGAGACACACACAGAGAGAGAGAGGCAGAGACACAGGCACAGGGAGAAGCAGGTTCCATGCAGGGAGTCTAACGTGGGACTCGATCCCGGATTTCCAGGATCACACCCTGGGCTGAAGGCAGCACTAAACCGCTGAGCCACCCGGGCTGCTCAGAACAATAGCTTTTATGTTAGTGTTGAAATGGAAAATAAAACTTGGAATAACCATGGAAGAGCTTCTGGGTTTATGTGCTAAGCCTCTCTGAGAATAAGGATTTTATGACCTGCATTTTGTGATTATTTGTATTTTAAATAATCATTTGACACCAATAAACTTGTCTCTTTTCTAAGATGGCTTGATTAAACGGGTACATTTGGCTGTGCAATTGCTACTGAGAAGACAATGCTTTATATTTTTTTTCAAATATTTTATTTAGTTGAGAGAGAGACAGAGTAAGAGAGCCCTAGTGGGGGAAAGGCAGAGGGAGAAGTAGACTCCTCGCTGAGCATGGAGCCTTCCACTGGGCAGATTCCAGAACCCTGGAATCATGACCTGAGCTGAAGTCAGATGCTCAACAGGCTGAGCCACCCAGGCACTCTAACAATGCTTTATTTTTTTAATTTCTTTGCCTATTTTCATATCTCACTCCAACATGATCTGATTCAGTTATTGGTGGATATTAATGAGGTTTTACTTTATCAAAGAAAGATGAACTTCTCATCACAATCACTAATCATCACTTCATGGGTAGAGGTAGAAGACAGAGGGAAACAGTGGCTATGGGTTAAGAGTATGGGTTTTGAAAATAAATGCCTTCAGGACGTGAATCTCAGCTCAATGATTCTTAATTTGCGTATTCACTCCAATACCAAGATTTCTCATCTCTGCTGCTGCTGCTTGTTGCATCATTTAAATGAACATAACTCCCAAGTTTCCTGCCAAATATTTGATAATAGTCAATATATGTTAACCCCACCCTTTTTTCTTTCATAAATATAAAATTAGGAAGTCAATTTACAATTAAAACTGAAATTTATTTTATAAAAGTGAAGTTTTAACTGCCTCTCACTCTGTGTTTTACACACTTACACATTTACATTTTTAAATCAAGTAAGAATGGGAAAATTTGATTACCATGAAGACTTCAAATGTCTACTTCTAATGGGAGACAAGCTGAAGCCAAGAACTGAAACCCGTGAATTGTGTTCTGAATACCAGACAAGCATTCACACATTGGCTTCTTTGGTGCCAGGTAATTAAAATGTGTAATTTGATCTTAATTAAATTACCCAAAGGCCTTGATCAATGACCTTATGGCTTCCTCTACCGGTTGTAAAGACAAAAAAAAAATAGACTTTAGAAATCTAACTACTTAATTCTCCTTCTTTTTCCCCCCCTCCATCCCACTCCAGTAGACATATACTTCTGTTGGTACCTTGTCAACACACATCAAATGTGCCAATTAAAATCAGAGCTGCCTCTCAACTGCCAAGCATTTTTTTTAACTTGGCAGCAGGGCCACTGTCTGGGCAGCACCAGTTATGTCATTCCTGTGCATGCCCAAGTTTCCACCAGCGTTGAGCTTGATCTTCAAAACCCTCCCCAGGTACTGCTCTTTTTCTTTTGGCTTTTGTTTATTCTTACCCCCCTTTGCTTTCCCTCCTCTGGTTTTTGATGCTTTTTATTTTGGTTGGAGTATTTCTGATCAGCACGAGAACTATCCTGGAGCTTTTCTGTCTTGCAGAGTTAGTTAATGAGATTGTTGCAGACGTTAGATACTAAAAGAGTTCTTCAATTTTTTGGGTGAGGTTAAAGTCAAAATCAAACGAATTTATATTTTTGTTGAACCTTCATGACTCAGTTAAAAAAGTAGTGAATTTAGAGTCAAACATCTGGAATTGAACATAATTCTAGACTATTAATTGCATAATTACATGTTTCTCAGTTTCCTCATCAATAAAGTGGAGGCAGTAACAACTGCCTAACTACCTGGTAGTCAGATATATATAAAAACTAAACAAAAAGTACACATATAGGAAAGAGAATAGTCCATTTATTTTATTTGGAATGACAATGCAACTTTACACTTTAAATTCCTGCCTTTTTAAAAAATG
Organism: Nyctereutes procyonoides; assembly: GCF_905146905.1. Taxonomy (NCBI): domain Eukaryota; kingdom Metazoa; phylum Chordata; class Mammalia; order Carnivora; family Canidae; genus Nyctereutes; species Nyctereutes procyonoides. The sequence continues at coordinate 14,783,789 of NW_026575139.1, read as the reverse complement.
GTTTCACATGTATTTGCTCATTAAATCTTTCTTCTCATTACTGTGTAATAATACTGAGAACATAAAATACTTTTTACTCCCTCTTTAGTTTGTCATTATTTTTTGTTATGCCACATCTTTTAAATTGAATGTGAGTTTAGATTTTTTTTTAAGATTTTATTTATTTTTTCATGAGAGACAGAGAGAGAGAGAGAGGCAGAGACACAGGCAGAGGGAGAAGCAGGTCCCATACAGGGAGCCCGATGCAGGACTCGATCCCTGATCTCCAGGATCACACTCTGGGCTGAAGGCGGCGCTAAATCGCTGAGCCACCTGGGCTGCCCATGAGTTTAGATTTTTAATTAGGATTAGTATAAGTATGTTTTCTGAGTTGCAGGTTAAAATGGTGTGTTTATACTTCCATAATGTCAAAGTAAGATTTAAAAAATTAAGGCAGGGATCCCTGGGTGGCGCAGCGGTTTGGCGCCTGCCTTTGGCCCAGGGCGCGATCCTGGAGACCCGGGATCGAATCCCACGTCAGGCTCCCGGTGCATGGAGCCTGCTTCTCCCTCTGCCTGTGTCTCTGCCTCTCTCTCTCTCTGTATGACTATCGTAAATAAATTAAAAAAAATAAATAAAATAAATAAAAAATTAAGGCATTTTAAGTAAAGTTTTGTAAATTGTAGAGATGAGTAATTATATTTGTACAGGTAAATAATAATACAGTAAGCAATATAAAATGAAGATAGTTAACTGTTTTCATGTTTATTCTTAAAGTAAAGAAATCAAGTGCTTTGATTAAAACATGAGATTGTTTTCCTCTTTTTAATCTAAAAAAGATATATATATCAATGTTTTATTCAAAATGATCACACATTTATTCAAAATCATCAGTTGTGCATTATTTTAAAATTCCTATTTAATTATAGGTTATAATTATCTTTTTTTAATAAGTAGTATTGATTTTGATCTTTGCGGCTCCTTACATTGGTTATGGACACTGTTTCTCTGTAAAAATAAAATTTCTGGCCATAGCTACTGGTGAATATGCATCCAATGCTTTGTATAAATTCTAATATTTGCATTTTTAAAAATATTTTTAAGATTATATTTATTTATTCAAGAAAGACACAGAGAGAGAGGGGCAGAGACGTAGGCAAAGGGAGAAGCCGACTTCCTGCAGGGAGCCTGATGCAGGACTCAATCCCAGGACTTCAGGATCACACCCTGAGCCAAAGGCAGACGCTCAACCACTGAGCCACCCAGATACCCTTTTAAAAATATCTTATTTATTTATCTGGCTGAGAGAAAGAGAGCATAAATAGGAGGGAACAGCAGACAGAGGGAAAGGAAGAAGCAGATTATCTGCTGAGCAGGGAGCCAGATGCAGGGCTCAATCTCAGGACCCTGAGATCATGACCTGAGCCTCAGGCAGACACTTTAACCAACTGAGCTACCCAGGTGCCCCTAATATTTGGATTTTGAACATATTTCTACTTTACTAAAATAGCAATGCCAGGTATTATTTGTGAATTTTGTATTTATCAGTTTTCTTCTCAAAATTGTTATATTTTACATGTAAATGGATTTGGATTGGGTTGAATTTCACAATTTTACCATAGTTCTTTAACATTAACTTTATTTTAGACTTTAAGAAATTCACAAAAATAAATTAGGTGCACATATAAATACAAATTCATAATTGCTGCCTAATTTAAGACACTTAAGGTAGGATAAGTTAAGGATTTGTATCATAATTTTTAGAATAATCACTAAAAACTATAATAGTATAACTAGAAATCTAATAGAGTTATTAAGGTGAAATACCAAAACTATTTAGCAACTCAAAAAAGGCAGGAATGTAGAACAAATGAAAAATAAGAAGAGACAAATGGAACCCCAATGGCAGGTTAGAAGACCTAAATGCACCATGTTACTAATTATTCAGTAAGAGATTGCCAAAATGGATTTGAAAAGAAAAAAAAAAAAGAGGACAAATGTTATGTTATCTACAAAAAATTTTACACTATCTACAAAGATGCACTTTAGATACATGTATACAAAAGGACTAGAAATGAAAGAATGGAAGAAGATATACAATGCAAATAACAATATGCTTAAGAAAGTAGGACAACTATGGTTTGTATTTTTTTCTCTTTCTCAATGTTTTGTTTAAATTCTACTTAGTCAACATACAGTGTAGTATTAGTTTCAGGAGTATAATTTAGTGATTCATCACTTACCTATAACATCTAGTGCTCATCATAACAAATGCCTTCTTTGCTGCCTGTCATCCACTTAGCCCATCCCAACACCTATCTCTCCTCTAGCAACCTTCGTATTGTTCTCTATACTTAAGAGTTTCTTGGGATGCCTGGGTGGCTCAGGGGTTGGGCGTCTGCCTTTGGCTCAGAATGTGATCCTGGAGTCCTGGGATCAAGTTCTACATCAGGCTCCCTGCATGGAGCTTGCTTCTCTCTCTGCCTATGTCTCTGCCTCTCTCTGTGTCTCTCATGAATAAATAAATACAATCTTAAAAAAAAAAAAAAAAAAAAACAGAGTTTCTTATGGTTTGCCTCTCTTTATGTCTTTATCTTGTCCTATTTTTACCTTCTTTCCCCTGTTTTCATCTGTTTTGTTTCTTAAGTTCCACATATCTTTCTCTGATGACTTATTTCACTTAACATAGTACACTCTAGTTCTATACACATTATTGCAAAAGGCAAGATTTCATTCTGTCTGATGGCTGAATAATATTCATATATATATGGTATATATATGGTATATATATGATATACCACATCTTCTCTATCCGTTCATCAATTGATGAGCATTTGGCTCTTTCCATAATTTGGCTATTGTTGATAATGCTGCTATAAACACTGGAGTACCTGTACTGCTTTGAATCAATCTTTTTGTATCATTAGGATAAAATACCTAGTAATGCAATTACTGGGTCATTGGGTAGTTTGTTTCTGTTTTGTTTTGTTTAGTCATTGGGTAGTTCTATTTTTAACTTTGATGCTCCTTCATTATTGGTATATAAAAGTGCACAGATTTCTGTACATTGATTGATTTTATATCCTGAAACTTTGCCAAATAAGTGTATTAGTTCTAGCAATTTTCTAGTGGAGTCTTTCTGGTTTTCTAAATAGAGTATCATGTCTTCTGCAAAGAGGGAAAGTTTGACTTCTTCCTTGATGGTTGGATGCCTTGTATTTCTTTCTTCTTTCTTTTCTTTCTTTCTTTCTTTCTTTCTTTCTTTCTTTTCTGAGAGAGAGCAATTCAGCAGGAGGGGCAGAGGGAGAAGGAGAAAGAGAGACTTAAGCAGGCCCCATGCCCAATGTAGAGCTTGATGTGGAGCTCAATCTCATGACCCTGAGATCTTGACCTGAGACAAAATCAAGAGTTGGGGTCTTAATCGACTGATTCACCCAGGTGCCCTGCCTTCTATTTCTTTTTGTTGTCTGATTGCTGAGGCTAGAACTTCCAGTACTATGTTGAACAACAGTGGTGAGAGTGGACATCCCTTTCCTGTTCCTGACTTTAGGGGAAAAGTGCTCAGTTTTTCCCCACTTAATATGATATTAGCTATACATTTTCTTATAGAAAGATGCTGATGTATGTTCCTTCTACTTTGTTGAGGGTTTTTAGCAAGAAAAGTTGTTGTATTTTGTCAAATTTTTTTTCTGCATCTATTGAGAGGATCATATGGTTCTTATTCTTTCTTTTATTAATGTAGTGTATCACAGTGATTGATTCGTGGGTATCAAACCACCCCAGGAATAAATCCCACTTTATCATAGTGAGTTATCCCTTTAATGTACTGTTGGAGTCAATTAATATCTTGTTGAGAATTTTTGCATCAATGTTCATCAGGGATATTGGTCTGTAATTCTCCTTTTTACTCAGGTCTTTGTTTGGTTTTGGAATCAATGTAATGCTGGCCTCATAAAATGAGTTTGGAAGTTTTCCTTCCATTTCTGTTTTTTTGAACAGCTTCAGAAGAATAGATGTTAATTCTTCTTTAAATGTTTGTTTAAAAAAAATGAAATAAATGTTTGGTAGAATTCACCTGGGAAATCATCCGGCTGTGGACTCTTGTTTGTTGTGAGATTTTTATCACTAATTCAACTTCTTTAGTATTTATTGATTATTCAGATTTTCTATTTCTTCCTGTTTCAGTTTTGGTAGCTCTAGGAATTTATACATTTCATCCAGATTGTTCAATTTGCTAATATAATTAATCATAATATTCTCTTATAATTCTTTATATTTCTGTGCTGTTAGTTGTGATTCCCTCCTCTTTATTTTTTTAAGGTTTTATTTATTTATTCATGAAATATAAACAGAGAGATGCAGGGATATAGGCAGAGGGAGAAGCAGGCTCCCTGTGGGAAGCCTGATGTGGGACTTGATCCCAGGACCCCAGGATCCTGACCTGAGCAAACCAAAGACAGATGCTCAGCCACTGAGCCAAGTGTCTGGATCTTTTCTCTTTCATTCATCAATTTATTTGGATCCTTTCTTTTTTCTTTTTAGTAAGTCTAGATAGGGGTTTATTAATTTTGTTAGTTCTTTCAAAGAACCAGATCCTAGTATCATTGATCTATTCTGTTTTTTTCTTTTTAATTTCCTTATTATTTATTTCTTCTCTAATCCCAATTACTTCCCTTTAGTGGGTTTGAAGCTTTATTTGCTGTTCTTTTTCCAGCTTGTTTAGGTGTAAGGTTATGTGTTTGAGACTTTTCTTACTTCTTGAGGAAGGCTCAAGGAAGTATATACTTCCCCCTTGTGATTGCTTTTGCTGCATCCCAAAGGTTTTGGACTGTCAACTTGTCATTTTCATTTGCTTCTGTGTATCTATTTTTTAATTTCTTCTTTAATTTCCTGATTAATCCATTCATTCTTTAATAGGACGTTCTTTAACCTTGGTGTATTTGCTGTCTTTCCAATTGTTGTTGTTGTTGTTGTTGTGCTTGTGGTTGTGGTTGACTTCAAGGTTCATAGCATTGTGGTCTGAAAATATGCATGGTATGATCTCAATCTTTTCCTACTTATTGAAGACTGGTTTGTGACCCAAGATGTGATCTATTATGGAGAATATTCCATGTGCACTCAAAAGAATGTGTATTTTTCTGTTTTAGGATGAAATGCTCTGAGTATATCTATTAAGTCTATCCGGTCCAGTGTGTCATTCAAATCCATTGTTTCCTGGTTGATATTAGATTATCTGTCCATTGCTGTGTGTGAGGTGTTGAAGTCCCCTAAAATCATTGTATTATCATCAATGAGTTTCTTTAAGTTTGGTGTTAATTGATTTATATATTTGAGTGGTCCCAAGTTGGGGGCATAAATATTTACTATTGTTATATCTTTTTGTTGGATAGACCACTTTATTATGATATAGTGTCTTTCTTCATGTCTTTTTACAGTCTTTGGTTTATAATCAGGTTTGTCTTATACATGTATGGTTACGCTAGCTTTTTTTTTAATGTACATTAACATAATAGATGGTTCACCACCCCCTCACTTTCAATCTGGTGGTGTCTTTGGGTCTAAAATGAGTCTTTTGTAAGCAACATATCAAAGATTCTTGTGTTGTTGTTCTTCTTGTTTAACTTATTTTGATATCCCATGTCTTTGGATTGGAGTATTTAGTCCAATCCAGAGTAATTATTGATAGATATGCATTTACTGTCATTGTATTACCTGTAAAGTCACTGTGCCTGTAGATTGTGTCTGTTCCTTTCTAGTTTATGTTGCTTTTGTTCTCTTTCCCACTCAAAGGGTCCCTCTTAATATTTTTTGCAGAGCTCTTTTAGTGTTCATGAACTTCTTTAGTTTTTGCTTATCTTATAAATGTTTTATCTAGGCTTCTATTCTGAATGACAGCTTTGCTGGACAGAGTATTCATGACTTTATATTATTGCCATTCAGCATGTTGAATATATCATACCACATTCGTCTAGCCTGTCAAGTTTCTGTGGAAAGAACTGCTGCTGACCTTATGTGTCTACTCTTGTATGTTAAGGAACTTTTGTCCCTTCTTGCTTTTAGAAATCTCTCTTTATTTTACATTTTGCAAGCTTCACTGTGATATGCCTTGGTGTTGACCTTTTGACCTGTTTTTGTTGACTTTGAGGGTTCTCTTTACCTCTTGGACTTAAGTGACTCTTTCCTTCCCTGATTAGGGAAGTTTTCAGCTAGAATTTGTTCAAATAAACCTTCTGTTCCTTTTCCTCCCACTCTTCTTCTGGAACTCTGATGATACAGACATTATTATAGTTTATGGAATCTCTGAGTTCCTAAGTCTATATTCAGGATCTAATAATTTTCTTTCCCTCTTCTTTTCAGCTTCATTATTTTCTATAATTTCTTCTATATCACCTATTCGATCCTCTACTTCTTCCATTTTCATGTTGATTACATCCAGTCAGTTTTGCAACTCAGAGCTTTTTTTTTTTTTTTTTTTTTTAATTTTGGCTTGACTAATTTTTAGGTCTTTTTTCTCTACAGCAAGGGTTTCTCTGGTGTTCTTTATGCTTCTTTCAAACCCGGCTGCTTATATTATGATTGTTGTTCTAAATTCTTGTTCAGATATATTGCTTATATCTGTTTTGTGAAAATCCCTGGCTGTGATTTCTTCTTGATCTCTCTTTTGAGATGAATTCCTCCATCTTGTCATTATGTATAGGTTCCTGTCTTTTGTATGTTATGAATCTGTGTTTCCTCCTTCTGAGAGTAATACTGTACTTAGAATGGGTCATACACTGTCCAGGACCTAGTGTTTCAGGATATGTTTCTGTGTATGCTGTGTGCACCCTGCTGTTTTGTTTTGGCTGCTCTTTCCATAGGTCAGTCTTTTGCAGAATTCTTCCTTGCTTGTAGTAAGGAGTGTTTGGAACTTTAACTCAATGTACTTTGATTTGTTAAATTTAGGCCTGTTAAGACAAACAATGTCTGATCCAAGAAAAGAGAAAGAGAAAGAGAACAACAACAACAACAACAAAAAAAAAAAACTATAAGCCTAATTCCAAAGAAAAAGAAAAAAAAAGAAGGAAGAAAAGAAAAAAATCATAATTCAAAAAAATGAGAAAATAAAAGAAATAAACCAACAAATGAACTCAGCCTGAGTCAAAAGAAACACGCAAACACACACACACACACACACACACACACACACACACACACAAAGGAAAAGAAAGCCTGGTCCTGTTTCCAGCAGAACTGAAGCTGACACTCTGGAGGACTCTACAACCAGTAGATTTGGTTCCCACAGGGGGCCTATGTTAGTTTTCTGAGGGAACGGCCTGCTGCTCTGACAGTCAAACCGCCCTAGTAAAGATGCCCCTGTCAGGAGCAGGTGGGCAGGATTTGGTGTAAATGATTCCAGCCTCCAATGGAGGCATTGTGTTTTTCTCTGAAGTCCTACCCTATGGATAGGTACCAAGGTGAAAGATGGCATCACCCTTTTGTTGCCAAGGAGGGAAACTCATTGCTGCCACTGTTCAGGAGACCCTCACAGAAAAGCAACCAATCTCTCTTTGTGACCCAGGTTTTTGTTGGATTCCTAACCTGTTTGTGCCCTGGCCATTAGCATACCTGGTGCCATAGATCTCCTGTGTTTTATCACTGGCTGGCATCTGGGCTTCAAAACTCCATATCTTAAAGAACCTGGCAAGCCACAGGCCTGCTCCATTCCCCTGGAGGAGAGACTCTCAGTGCTGGTCTAGCATCATTCTGTCCCAGAAAAGCAGTCTTATTGCCATGAAAGTGTCTGGAGTTTATCATGAAGCACAGGGTAAAGCTGCAACCAGGTTATCTGCCTACTGCATGTGCCTCCGTGCCCTGCTATTGAATGACTGCTCAAAGGTGCTTCACAGGTCTTTTGTCCTTAGAGAGGCAATATACCCTCTTCCAAACATAATCCAAGAAGGTGGATGTTCTCTCTCATTGTGATCCAGGGGATTTCCACACCTGAGCATCTTGCACAAACCCTACATGTTACTCTCTTTCCTGCTGTCTCCTCTGTCCCTGACTTCTCTCCTGGCTCCCTCCTTTCCCCAATTCATGTCTCCAAACCCCGCATCTACCACATTCTCACCCTCCAGTTTTCTTAATTCTCAGATCAATTGTTCAAAATGATTTGATGTTGATAAAGTGCATTCAAGAGATGAGGAAAGCCCAGGATCCCCCTACTATTCCACCATCTTAACACTGGGCATCCATGTTAATATCACAAAAAATAACTTTAGGACAAGAAGCCACTGCAGGAGAAAAAAAAAAGTGGCTATTTAATAAAGGTAAAAGGATCAAAAGATTCTGAAAGTGTGAGAATTATAAATATATATAAGCCTAATAAAACTGCCTCAAAAACAAAATAGTCCACATTGTCAAAACTAAATTAAAAATGTATACAAATCCACAGTTATAGTTGGACACTAATTCCCTTCATTTAGTAATGAATACCTTAACTAGAAAAATAATCAGTAAGGATATAAAATCCTGACTGATACTACCAACCCCTTCAGCTTAATTTGCATTTACAGAACCTCACACTCAATAACTGCAGAAAGAATGTTTCTTTCAAGACCATATAGAAATTCAGTAAGAGACACAATGTGATAGGCTATAAAACAATTCTTAATAGATTTCATTTCAAATCTCAAAATGTCAGAGTATATTTTTATAATACAATTATATTAGAAACTATAAAATATCTTGAAAAGAACCAAATATGTAGACATTAATTAACTCATTTCTACATAACATGTGGGCAATTAGCAAACATTTTTTTAACTGGATGACAATGAAAGCACAACACATCAAAACTAGTGCAACACAGCTAAAATGGAGCTTTACAGGAAAATGTATGACTTCAAATACTTACATTCAGAAAAATAATACTGTAAAGTTGAAGAATCAAGTTTTCATTTTGGAAGTGAGAATATAGAAGAGCAAGTTAAACTCAAGTGAAAGGAAGAAGTAACCAATAAGGAGAAGAAATAAATAAAACAGGAAGAAAAAACAGGCAAGAAAAACTTGATAAAAATAAAGGTAGTTCTTTGAAAATTTAAAAAAAAAAATCAGGAAAGAGGGAGAACACAAAATATGAACATTAGGAATAAAGAAGATATATCACTATGTGCCCAGTCATTAAAATTAATAAGTAAATACTATAAATGGATTTACATAATGCATTATGTAGACATAGATGGAATGAGTAATTGCTGGAATGACACACTTAGCCAAAACTCACATGAGGAGAAATAGAATATAGCAAGAACTCTTATGTTAGTTTTCTTTCTTTTTCTTTTTTTTTTTTAAGATTTTACTTATTTATTCATGGGAGACACACAGAGAGAGACACACAGAGAGAGGCAGAGACACAGGTAGAAGGAGAAGCAGGCTCTGTGCAGGAAGCCCGACATGGGACTTGATCCCCGTTCTCCAGGATCATGCCCTGGGCTGAAGGAGGCACTAAACCGCTGAGCCACTTGGGCTGCCCTTATGTTAGTTTTCTATTGCTAGTATAACAAATCACCACAAGCTTAGCAACTTAAAATATCAAAAATTTATTATCTTATGGTCCTGGAGGTCAGAAGTCCAAAATGGGTTTCATTGAACTAAAACCAAAGTGTTAATAGGGCTGCCTGTTTTCAAGAAGCTCTAGGGAAGGATTTTCTTCCTTATCTCTTCAGTCTTCCAGAGGCGAACTGAATTCCTTGGTCAATGCCCCTTCATCTGTCCTCTAAATCAGAATTAGGCAGTCGAGATTTTTCCAAATGCATCATTCTGAGACTGTTCTTTCTACCTTCCTCTTCTAAGGTAATCAGGATAATCTCCATATCTTAAAGGCAGCCGATTAATAGTTTCTATATGAATTCTCCTTTGCCATGTAAAGTAACATCACATGTTCCAGAAATTAAGATGTAAACATCTTTGAAAGGCCATTACTCTCCCTATCACAGCTCTTTATCTATTAAATATTTTTTAAAATGTTAAAAATAGTAGTTGAAAGAATTCTAAGCCCAAATACTTTCAATAGTAAAGTTCAATAATTATTTATGGGAGAAATAATACCAATTCATTCAGAATAAGGGAATATTCCAAACATATTTTATGAATTCAGTGTTCTTCTGATACCAAGGCTAGATTAAGGTATTATAAGAAAAGCATACTGTATACCAAAATATCTCATTAACAGAGATATATAAATTCTTATCAAAAGTTTAGTAAATCATATCCAACACTACTTAAAAGAAATTACACATTATGACCAAATGGGATTTATTTGAGGAATTCCAGTTTGCTTAATATCTGAAAATCAATCAGTGCATGTTAAGATTTTAATAGACTAAAACAGAAAAAAATTGGAATATGTCAATAAATGAGGAAGAATACTTAACAGTGCTCATTTGTGATAAAAACTTCTAGTAAACTAAAATAGATATTAAATTCCTCAACTTCATAAAGGGTATCTCAAAATCTACAGGTAGCACACTTATTAATAAAAGACTGAAGATCCTCCTTCTGCCCTCCCCAACCCCCAACCATGATTGAAAACAAGACAAAGATACCCTCTCTTCTCTTTGGCTCAGCATTGTATTGGTGGTACTGGCAATCGTAGTAAGAAAAAAAAAGGGAGACATAGATATTGAGAGAAACAAGTAAAATCTTCTCTATTCATAGATGGCATAAGCGATCATATTAAGCAGCCTAAGAAATCTTTAAACAAAAACTACCAGAGAATAAATTTAGCAAGACAGAAAGGCATACAGTTACTATTCAAAAATAAATATTTCTATGTACCAATAGCAAACAATTAGAAAAGAAATAAAATAGTATAATGCAAAATAAAGTGAACATGAACATGAACTACTAACAGATAAATTAAACTATATATGTGAAATAACTGTACACTGAAAATAATACAGCTCTGCTGGCTGACATTAAACACATAAATTAGGGATGCCTGGGTGGCTCAGTGCTTGAGCGTCTGCATTCGGCTCAGGTCATGATCCCGAGGTCCTAGGATCAAGTCCCACATCAGGCTCCCTGCAGAGAGCCTGTTTCTCCCTCTACCTGTGTCTCTGCTTCTTTCTCTGCATCTCTCGTGAATAAATAAATAAAATCTTTTATTTTAAAGACATAAATGAATGTAGAGATTTACTGCTTTCTTGGAATAGAGAACTCTGTATGGTTAAGATGCCAATTGCCCCTAAATTGAATGATGGATTCAATATAATCCCAGTTAAAATTGTGGTATGATTTGTTTGTTTATAAACATTGATAGGCTGATTTTAAAAATATAAAGCAGTGCAAAAGGCATAACATACTCAAAAATAATTTTTAAAAAGGAGAGCCCAGTTGGAGGACATATACTACCTGATATCAAGATTTACTATAAAGTCACAATAATAATCGTGTGATCTTGGGGCAAAGATTAACACAGAAGATCTTTAGAACAGCCTAATAAATCCAAAAATGCACTCATAAAAGTGACTAAAGGTCACTTGATTTCTAACAATGTTCCAAAACAATGTGTTGAAAAGACAAATATCTCTTTAACAGATCATGTTGAACAATTGTATGTTTACATGGGAAAAACATAAATCTCAACCATTACTTTACATCACACACAAAAATTAACTGATCCATAGATCTAACTGTAAGAGCTAAAAGTATAAATGTTTTAGGAGAGAATTTAGGAGAAAAATCTTCACAATCTTAAGAGGATTCAGGTATTCTTAGATAAAACACAAAGAAAGCATGTACCATGAAAGACAAAAGTATCAGGAAATTGGACTTAATAAAAAATAAATAAAATTCCTGGGGCACCTGGGTGGCTCAGTGGTTGAACATCTGCCTTCAACTGAGGGCATAATCCAAGGGTCCTGGAATTGAGTCCTGCATCAGGCTCCCTAGAAGGAGCCTGCTTCTCCTTCTGCCGATGTCTCTTCCTCTTTCTGTGTGTCTCAAATAGATAAATAAATAAATAAATAAATAAATAAATAAATAAATAAATATTTTTTTCAAAAATTACTCTTTGAATTATAATGTTAAAAAATAATAATGTTAAAAAAACGCTAACCAAAGAACAAGAAAAAATATAACAAATACATATGATAAAGAACTTTTTTGGGGATGCCTGGGTGGCTCAGTGATTGAGCATCTGCCTTCAGCTCAGGGCCTGATCCTGGAGACCTATGATCGAGTCTCACATCAGGCTCCCTGCATGGAGCCTGCTCTGCCCTCTGCCTGTGTCTCTGCCTCTCTCTCTCTCTCTCTCTGTGTGTGTCTTTCATGAACAAATAAATAAAATCTTTAAAAAATAACTTTTTTTCCAGAATGTATAAATAAACTCCTCTCTCTCGATATATATATATATATATATATATATATAATTTATATATATGATATATATCTCAATATATATAGATATATAGATTATATAGATATTTTATATATCTCAATAAAAATGGGCAAAAAGTTTGCATGGGCACTTCACAAAATAAAATATATAAATGGCCCCCAAACACATATAAAGGTGCTTACTTCAGTAGTCATCAGGCAAATGAAAACTGAAATCAAATTAGTTATCAATTAGTAACTCACTGAAACAACATAAATATATTTTTTTAAAGGCAGTATTGGAGATAGCAAATGGAATCTTCATACATTTCTGGTTGAAATACTAAATGCTACTTCATCTTACCTTAATTTCACTCCTAGTTATTTACCAAAGGGAAATGAAAACATATTATACACAAAGGCTTCTACTTGAATATTTATGGGAGCTTTTTTCATTATCATCCCCTAAAGGAAACAACTTAATGCCCATACACCAGTGAATGGATAAACAAAATTTGAAATATGCATGCAATGGAATACTCATCAATTATCTGAAGGAGCAAACTACCGATGCATTCAATAATATGAATATATTTTTTAAATGTATGGTGAGTGAACAATGCTAGACTGAGAAGATATACATCCTGAGTTAATTTATGTGAATTTCTGGAAAGGGCAAAATCATAAGTGACAGGAAGCCAATTAGCGGTTGAACTGGGGCTCATGATTATGGAAAAGACTATCCGAAAAGTAGCAGACTGAAACCTCTGGAGAAAAGAAAATGCTCTGTATCTTGAATGGGATTATGATTTCATGTTTATATGCATTTGTCAAAATTATCAAATTATATATTTTCAATGGTTTTAGTTTTTATGCATAAATTATGTCTCTTTAAAGTGGATTTAAAAATAGCAGTTTCTTCTAGGAAGTGGAGTCAGGTGTGATTTCATACCTAAGTTGAGGCTGAATTGTCTTCTAAGTGATCCTACTAACATTGTCTTTTATGTGATTTGCCATTTAGAGTTGTGCAAAATGGTGACTCTGGGTGGAGAAGAATCAGGAACTTTCATATCATCTTTATATCATTTAACTTTTATAACCATATGAATTATATTCTCCAACATCAAACATAAATTCCATTGCACATATACAGAAACAATGTGGAACTTGATAAAGAGCTGCAAGCTCATCCTTAAGGAAAAAAATTAAGGCCCACATGTGATTGCCAAATCCATTAGATTCATGATGAAGAAAGAGACTTTCTCAACAGTCACAGTTGACATTTTAATTTTTGCTTCTTAGATTGCACCTTATCTTGATAAAGGCAGAAAATTTTCCTTTTCAGAATTGTGTGAACTCTATAGGCTAAGTCTATTTTTGGCAACAATTTGGTAAAATGGAATCTAGGTGAAAATCTATTCTTCTATGAGCTCAAGTAAGTTACTTTTTAGAGAAAAAAATAAAAATGAAAAATGTCTATTTTGTAAAACACATAGCTAAATATTTGGAGATAGAGAATAGTGGGGTAGGGATCCCTGGGTGGCGCAGCGGTTTGGTGCCTGCCTTTGGCCCAGGGCGCGATCCTGGAGATCTGGGATCGAATCCCACATCGGGCTCCCGGTGCACGGAGCCTACTTCTCCCTCTGCCTGTGTCTCTGCCTGTCTCTCTCTCTCTGTGACTATCATAAAAAATAAAAAATAAAATAAATAAAATAAAAAGATTAAAAAAAGAGAATAGTGGGGTAGCTGGCTTTACCTGTAGAAGAAAAAGAGACACATAAACTCTTTTGCATAATAAATAAATAGGAATTAGGGTTGAGAGAAGAGAGTGGGTAGAAAAATAAACAAATGATAACTTTCCTATCTGACCCAACTGGATTTGAACAGGGCAGTCATGTAGGATGGTGAGGTGATCCGTAAGTGGAATTATTTTAATATATGCAGAGCTCAAAGTCAGAGGCATGTAGGAAAAATATAAACCCCTCACCCAGTATCCCCAGGTAAAGCAGATAGAATATGTGACTCCCATCTCAATAGCTGTGAATAAAGCTAAATTTATGCAAAGCTCAAAGGACTGCATACATTTGATGACATGTTGAATACAAAAAGAATACAGATTTGTAATCTCTGCTCTGGCATACATATTTGTGTATTTTATCGACAAGACTCTTTCCTCTCTGATTTCTGATTCCCCTCTAACATAAGACATTGAACCCAAAGTTTTCAAGATCTGTCTATATTTGGATATTCTTTATGTCATCTTGTCATCCATGCCGTTAAATTTATCTTAATTTTACCTGAAATTCCTTTCATTTTAAAAAATATGTATTTTGCCCTCTGTTTTGAAAAGGGAAAACTGTTAGGGTTTTTAGGATCTTTCTTGCTTTGTTTTAAATCAAGTTCAGTAAATATCCACTGACAACCTTTGACATTTTGAGTACATTCTGAGGCTACAATGACAACTAGGTTGAACCATTGTCCTTTGGGGGAGACAGATGCAATTCAAATTTCAAGTTGCCTAATTTTTTGCAATTTTTTTATTTTTTGCAATTCTTTCACAAGGATATCCCTAGGAATTAAGAAAATCTCACAGAGAAAGAAGAAAGAAAGAAAAGAAGAAAGAGAAAGAAAGAAAGAAAGAAAGAAAGAAAGAAAGAAAGAAAGAAAGAAAGAAAGAAAGAAAAGAAAAGAAAGAAAACCTCACAGCTGATTAAAAAAATAATGTTAACTTTTGGATATTTGAACATCAAATGATCATAAACCCTATATTGCCAGAATAGTATCTTTACAGATACTATAAAAATGGTGGAGAAGAGGAGTAGAGAGAAAAACCTACTCTCTCAACATGATAAGACAGTGGGTAATGTCCTCTGCCCAGTTGTGGCTATTCCTTTGAATCATGGTGATATTCTCTTCCACTGAATATGGTTAACTAAAAGAACAAATAGACCCAGCATATGGTCAGCCCAATTATTACTGCAAAAACTAAAACTAAGTAAACCTTTGATAATATGTGATTTAAAAAGACCTACAAACAAAAGTGAAAGGAACCTGTTACTTTATGTTATATGAATGCAAATATTACAACTAATAGAGGCATTGCATTTTCTCAGTGGTCAGGACTGCCCTGCAGCCAACATAGCTAAAATGAAGTTTAGCTTCATAACCAAACCTCTTTTTATTTTTGGATTATTTATTTCATGGAAAAAGTCATGATTATAATTCATGTATTCCTCCCCACTGTTTCTTCTCTCTGCATATCTGAATCTATCTTTGATGTAAAACCAGCTCAAATTCTCACTCAGATATGAAGACTTCTCTGAATGCTCCATTTGACTTGGAGTCTTCTTTCTCTAATTTTTTAATGTTGACTGTAGCTTACAGTCTATTTATGGTATATTCTCTGGCATATTCCTTGTTCTTTGAGAATATACAGATTGTCCCCAACCTGAGATGACTCAACTTCGTGATTTTTCGACTTTGTGTTGGTTCAAAGAGATACGCATTCAGTAGACACCATACTTTGAGTTTTGAAATGAGATCTCTTCCTGGGCCAGTGATGTGTAGCAGGCTCCTCTCTCATGATTCAGAGCAGGGGTAGGTCCCCATCAGCTATGCAATCGCCATGCAATAAATAACCAATAAACTTGATAACCATTGTGTATACATACAATTTTTCTGTCTTACATTTTCACAAGGACAGTAGTCAATAAATGACATGAAATATTCAACACTTCATTTTATTTATTTTTTAAAGATTTTATTTATTTATTAATGAGAGACACACGGTGAGACACACAGGCAGAGACACAGACAGGCTCCATGGAGGCAACCCGACTTGGGACTCCATCCCAGGTCTCCAGGATCAGGCCCTGGGCTGAAGGTGGCGCTAAACCGCTGAGCCACCTGGGCCGCCCTCAACACTTCATTTTGAAATAGGCTATGTGTTTGATGATTTACCCAATGTAAGCTGATATGTGTTCTGAGCACACTTACAGTAGGCTAGGCTAAGCTATGTTGTTCAGTAAATTAAGTGTATGAAATGCATTTTTCACTTATGTTTTAAACTTATGAAGATTATCAAGACATAACCCCATTGTATGTCAAGGAAGATCTGCATTTTATTTCCCTAAACAAATTTCAAAGTTATGGCATTCTAGTTCAGTTGATGCTGTTTGTTGGTTGACTGGGATGCTGTTCAAATAGTTTTGATTTAAATTATTATTTGTTAAATTTACTCTTATATAGAGAGGCATTGAGTAGTTAGAAGATAAAAGATAGGGCATTTCCCTACGCATCTTTTGTAACTGTTCAGTGAACAACACATGGTTAGATAAGTTTGTTCCTTGTCTGGGATACTTGTCAATGTCCTTCAGTATTTCTATATATATTTTAATATTACTAATTCTGAAATAATATTTAGGTAAAAAACAGCATAGCATGATAAGAGGCTAGTTACTGCAAGTATTCAAATATAGTTTCTCCTCTTATTATCTTTGTGACCAAAGGCAAATTACTTAGGTTCTCATGTCTTTGTTCCTTACCTGTAAAATGGAGAAAATAATAGTACTTTCCTTCTGAACTTATAAAAATTAAATCAACTGATACAAATAAAGCACTTACAAAGGTACCTAGGAAAATGCAAGGGGTCATAAATATTGCTATATTGGGATTTGAAATAAGAAGTAGTTTCATGGTTATCAGAAGTATGAGGATCATGCAATCCAGAAACCATAACTTCAGTTCATAAATGAATCCTGTGGAGACTCAGAGTCATGTTCTATGGCTATAATCACTCAAGTGTTACCTCAAGCAGCAAGGTGGTGTGAGTGCTCTGGGCAGAGGTGACTCTGCTGCTATTCTAGTCCAGTTATCATATTTACTAGCTTTTCCACTCTCACTCAAGTCACATGAGGTATTCACACTCTCTGCTTTAATACAGAATATGCTTATAAGAACTTTACTGACCAGCCTGAACATCTTTATAAAAGCTCTTTTTTTTTTTTTTTTTTTTTTTTTTGGTCTCTGTTTCCTGTGCTGTTTTGCTGGACACATTTCATTCCATTTTCTGGAGAAGGTGATTTGTTTTCTTTTACAATGGTTATTTTCCGGTCTTGCTGTGTATCTCACTCTTTCCTCCATGGCATAATTTCCTGTGCTTGAACTTTAAATAGTTCCTCTGACATGCATGCCCTGTGTACTTTCTGCAGATGCCCATTATGACATTTGCTCTATGTCACTGGTTAAATCATCTCATCATTCAATAAATACTTATTAAATAACTCTATATGCCAGGTCTTGTCCCTGCTTTTTGAGTTTATTGCTGAGAGAAAGAAGGAAAATATCAAATTAAAAAATGGATAAATAGGGATCCCTGGGTGGCGCAGCGGTTTGGCGCCTGCCTTTGGCCCAGGGCGCGATCCTGGAAACCCGGGATCGAATCCCACATCGGGCTTCCGGTGCATGGAGCCTGCTTCTCCCTCTGCCTGCGTCTCTGCCTCTCTCTCTCTCTCTGTGACTATCATAAATAAATAAAAATTAAAAAAAAAAAAATAAATTTAAAAAAAAAAAAAAGAATAAAATCTTTAAAAAAAAAAAAAAAAATGGATAAATAAACATGTACTTAAAGGAAAAGCACAGAACAATAGGAAATTATGATGGGGAAATGTAATCTAGGTATAATTCAGTGTGGCCAAAGGCAGATATTCTCAATAGGTATGGCCTGAGGTGTTTCTGAGTGAATTAGGTTATAATTCAGGGAAGCCACTGGATATAAATTTGAAGGTTTTACTACTGCAAAACTGAATGAGATGCCTTTCAGACGTGTAGAGTGAGGAAAGCACCCAGAACTTAGCTCTGAGGAATTCCAATATTTAATTGTTGGATGGAGAAAGAAGACCCTGAATATGAAACCAAGATACACAGTAGACGTATGCATACCTGAGAAGTATCTTTTCCCATGGGTCATTAAAAAATTCTCCTCAGAAATAGTTAATTATTAGTTACCCAATATCTACTGGGAACATTAGTTGGGTGAGGAGGAAAGGGTGTATATAGTAATATAGAGTTCCCTGATGACCTTTGCAAGAAGTTTTAATGGAAGGAGTGGAGATGGATGGGAGACAAGAGAGTGGAGTTGGGAAGGAAAAGTAAAAAATAGGTTTAGAAAAGTGTGGGAGAGAATGCCATGCATCACCTTCATAGTTGCTCTTCTTCCTGCAAAATTAAACCCTACTACTTGGCAAATCCTGTGGTTATGTGGAATATAAAACCTTTTCCATCCCCCTGTTCACCTTAGTAACTAACATCTGGGGCTTGAGTTATAAAAAGATATGTTGAATGGGCAGGAAGTCTTCTTAAGAGTGCTGCCAAACACCCATTGGTATCCTACTCTTTTTTACTGTCTTCCTTCCTGTCTCCTGGAATGGAATGAAACACAATGGCTGAAGCTTCAGCTACTATTTTTGGTCAAACTGTTGAGGGCTACACCCTGCTGAATGTCACTGCAGTAAATTAGAAGGACTCGATTTGTTACCAAATCATTGAGCTTCAATATCAGTCCCAGATGATCAGCTTTCAGATGTCACTTCGAAAGATAGAAGTAAACTTATAAGCCACTCTTCCTTTAGATTTTCTATTCTAGAAACCTGAGTCTATTACAACTGAAAGAAGATACTGAGCTGAAGAGTAACAGAGAGAAATTGTGCAATAAAATTTTCAATGTGTTTACATGTAGAAAGAAAACACTAAAGTAAGAGTTAGTTCAAAGATAAAGAGGTGTGCATTATTTAAAAATAAACATACAAATAGATAAATGATAGACCATGATATTGATACTGGTTATTGGAGAAAACAGCACATATTCTAACTAAACATAAAAATATATTTAACACGGATGGATAGATAGATGTGAGAGAGAGAGATGATGGATAGATGACAGATAGATGATAGATAGATAGATGATAGATAGATAGATAGATAGATAGATAGATAGATAGATAGAAAGGACCTGGAATCCAGAAAATGATGGAGGAGTTGTCTTAAGAAGGGATAGAAATCATTCTTTAAGGGCAATAGAAGAAGCAAATATTATGAGTTCAGGAACAAGCACAATTTACAATTGCTTGGAAAACAAAGGAGTTCTAATTTGACAGCTTTTAACTCTTTGGTGAAGACATCCAGTTGATTGGTACAGAGCAAGAGAAATTTGATGAGAGTAAACTAGGCATGAAATTGTTAGGACAATTCCACTCGGAAGCACATATACAAAAGAAATCCTTACAGTGAGAGAAGAAAAATGAAAAAAATTCTCAATGAGAATCACTGTTAACTCCCCGGTTTATGAATTTCTGTTGAATGTCACTACAGTAAATTAGAAGGACTCGATTTGTTACCAAATCATTGGTAATATCTTCTCAAAATATTCTCCACAGCTTGTAAAAAAGATATTATTTTCTGTCAGGAAATAGATCAAGTTAGAGGAAACTCTGAATTTCTGGTCAATCAATGCCCCCAAGAAATGAAAAATTTCCCCTTATACTTCTGATAACTTTGCTTTAGAAACAATTACGATGAGCCCTCACTTCCTGGAATAGCATGGACAAAAAGAAGATGACTATTATCTACTTTTATTTACTTCGTCACTGCTATTACATACAGATTACATGGACCAAAAAACCTTAGGTTACATTTTGAATGAGTATGAAAGTACTAGGAGAATGGTATTCTTTCAGGTGAAATTAATCATATTGTCCCAAGTAGAAAAAATGTTGAAAAATTAGGAAACAATCTTATATTCAGAGAATAGGAAAGTATCTTGTAACCTCTTTATATGATCTTTGATAATGAGAAAAACGTAATGAATATCTTGGCTGCCTTTCTATTGAAAATAGTACATAACTGTAAGTGGCTCATTGGCTGAAATAGTGGTTTTTGTTTCCCTTGAATTGAACCACTCCTTCGGCCACAAACATATATTCTGCAAATATTGTCTTAAATTATTCTCAGTCATATCATTATCCCATGTAATATAAAGAGTTTCACTTACAAGAAGGATCAAGGGAAAGTGAAAATGAAGTAGATTGATCATTTTATTCTCTTTTAAGCCCTTAATAAATATACACTGTGAAGAGATGTTTCAATTTTTAGTTAGGGTCAACTTATTTTCAGTAGGAATAGTATTATTCTTATACTTATTATTCTTATTATACTTCATATTTATGATTACTAAAAATAAAATGAATATTTAGTAAAGAAAAATATTCCAATAATTAGGCACTTAGAGCAGACTTATTGGTACCTAAACTATTTAGAATCCTAGAATTCTAGGAGAAAAACTAAGATAACATGAGAATTTCATATATCAAAAGATTTAACCTTGGAGTTTTCATTCTAGAAGTGACTCAGTTTTTCAGGATAGCATTAAATAGTCTTCATCTTTGCAGGCCCTCGAATTTAATTGTATCAGTTCAGTCAAGGATGATAAGTTCTGGATAATTAAGTCAGCCAAATCATCCCAGTGAGATATTCTTTAATAGAACACTGAAAAGTATTTTATAAAACATACCAAATTCCCTAAATTGCTACCACTGAAAGAGAATGCAGATATTGGCAACCATCATGTGTCTTGTGTGCCTAATATCCTGATTTTATGAAAGAATACATTTTTTTTTCAAAAGTGAGTTGTTATGTCTTAACAGTTCTGGTGAGCCATCATCAGGCCAATGTCCATTTATGTAATACCTCTACAACATCTCTTACACTAATGTCTTAACCAATTAGACATAATATCTGAATCAGCTTTCCAACTTACTCATATATACTGACTATTTTCTTTATGCAAATCACTGCCTTGTGCCCTGGGGACTGTGAAAAATTGAACAGCAATCCTACCTAAAATAAGAGATGCTTCATTGACTATTTTTTCCAGAACTGCAAAACAGAATAGATTTCCTTGAATAGAAATAGATTGGGAAAACTTTTTGTTAAGTCATTCAAAAGTCCATGTTGAGGACCTACTACAACCCAAGCAGTATACTAAATCTTGAGACAGCAAAACAGGAGAAGATGTGGCAACTGGAATTTTCAGTTTTTTCATTTATTTGTTTTTGTTACAGAGATCTTCTAAATCCATAGACATAGAATTAGAACGAGGCTCTTTTTTTGGTATTCAATATTGATTGGATAAATTTGTGAATGTCTGAATGTCGGTCATGTTGAACCTGGTTCTAAAGCCAAGATTTTTGCTTTAACCTGAAAATGTGGTTCAATATTTGTACCTGTGGGGAAAAAATAGCATAACTCCCGTAAATTAGGTAGCTAGTGTCTGACATTTAATAGGAACTCTTGTTCATGTCCTTTTTCCATAGCAAATATAATAGAAATAATCCATACATATTTAACACAATGAACTTGGCTAAGGATAGGTAAAGATAAGAAAGGGAGGAGCTTGAAATATATTTTAGAAATACAAAATGTGTTATAAATATCCAGTGTAATTTCAGTGCTGTATTATTCTTCTCATTTATTAACTGCACTCAAACTTCTAGCCTTATGTCTTGCCTTCCCTTATATACCATTTGTTCTTCAGTTATAGAAAACCATTTGAATCCTTGTGTGCATTATATTTGTGGCCCTACTCTGGTCTCTTCCATGTTATTACCTCTGTTTGGGGACCATGTAAATTGGTAAAAGTTACTATTATAGACAATGGCATCTATCCTGGACAAAAATAATATAAAAAATATGCGTGATACAGAATTATTGGAAAATCTAAGTAAGTAGATTTAAGGCTGATCTTTCAGAAAATTCTGCAAACAACATCACAGATCTGACCATCAGGGATCTCTTGCTTCTACTCCATGAGAAGAGCTGCAGAATGGAAGGCTGGGTGCCACCCCACCTGGCTTAGGCACCTTGCCTCTCTTCTGATCTGGGCCAGAAACATGGAGGTTCAGATTCTGCTTCTCTCTCCAAGCAATTCAGTGGCAAAGTGGCCCATAGGGCATCTTATAGGCAGAACCTAAATCCCATCCAGAATCCAAGCTGCAAGGAAATCTGCAAATTATAGTTCTTGCTTCCCAGATGCGGAACCTTTGAAAGTATTCAACATGGGCATTAGTGAGCAATTTAAAATACCTATTGTAAATTCACACTTTCAATGAGTTTCATTTTTTTTAATAAATTAATTTTTATTGGTGTTCAATTTACCAACATACAGAATAACACCCAGTGCTCATCCCGTCAAGTGTCCCCCTCCGTGCCCGTCACCCATTCACCCCCACCCCCCGCCCTCCTCCCCTTCCACCACCCCTAGTTCATTTCCCATAGTTAGAAGTCTTTATGTTCTGTGTCCCTTTCTGATATCTCCCACACATTTCTTCTCCCTTCCCTTATATTCCCCTTCACTATTATTCATATTCCCCAAATGAATGAGAACATACACTGTTTGTCCTTCTCCGATTGACTTATTTTTCCAGGTTCATTATTTTTTCTTCATATCATCCCTTGTTATTCACTCAGATTCACGTATCTGTTTATTCATTCATTGTTTTTTCATTCAGTCGACCACTATTAATTGGGCACATAATATATTTCTGGCTACACGGAGGAACTTCTTAAAATGTAGTTTTCTCATGGTAATCATTTAGATTATGAATGTTTCTGTAAGAGATTTTATAAAAGATTATTGTAATTGTCTGCTTAATTATTTATCTCCTATTAACTGTAGAATCAGTCAGAGTTCATTCAAGAAAGGATAATCACTCATAATTCTGAATATAAAATAGAAATACAATGCATTAAAAAGCTTGCACAGCTGTAAAAGGGCCAGGGAAACTAAGGCCAAGGCAGTTGCTGCTGGAGTCATAGACTCATAAAAACAGGAAGTGCCAGAATTTCAGAGGAGACTTTGGGTATGATCTCAGCTGCCTGCAGCAGAGAATCAGAAAGCTGACAGAGTTTGCAGGAAAGCCTCCGCAAAGCTTGGGAATCCCAGAGATGCTGCCCCCATGAGTCTCAGCTTCTTAAGGTGCAGGGTCAGAAGGTTCAAGAATGCTTACCTGAGAATCTCCCTAAGACTCACATCTTCCCTCAACTGCAACCAGTGAATAATGACGTCTCTTCCTTTCCACCCTCCAAATGCTGTGTATTAGCATAATCACAGGAATACTGGAAAGAAGTACTAGAACATAAATTGCTGGTTTCCCCTTTATTTTTATTTTTTTAAAGGATTGTATTTATTTATTCATGAGAACACACAGAGAGGATTGAGAGAGAGAGGCAGAGACACAGGCAGAGGGAGAAGCAGGCTCCATGCAGGGAGCCCGACATGGGACTCGATTCCGGGTCTCCAGGATCACGACCTGGGCTGAAGGCGGCGCTAAACCTCTGAGCCACCCGGGCTGCCCTGGTTTCCCCTTTAGAATGAATGGATGCATGTAAGGGAAGACAGATATCATTTTGAATTAATAACAAATTATATGCTATAGTTCACCCATTTAATAACAGAAGCAGGCTCCCTGAAGAGCAATGAGCCGGACATGGGGCTTGATCCCAGGACTTTGAGATCATGACCTGAGCCAAAGGCTAACACTTAACTGACTGAGCCAGTCAGGTGCCCCTCAAACATTCCCTTCTACCAAATTAAACTGGTAAAGCAATAATGACAATGATATATCATTCTTTCCTTTAATATTTATTCCTCCAAAGAAGTGACTATTCTTTTCCCAAAAAGAGTGTTCCTTTGTGGATGGTCATTCCTTTCTTAACTCAATCACCACCTTCTTTAATAACCTACAAGAATTTATTACAGTTATAGCTGTAAATATAAAATCATAAATTCTAATTATAAATTTAAACAGGCAAAACTTATTTAAAAGAAGAGAAAGAAAAAAAAGAAGAGAAAGAATGTAAAGAAATGTTGACTAATGTGTGATATAATGTAGCAAGAAAAAGAATATGCATATATATGTTTTCCTTATTACTGGAAATAATCCTAGAGTCATAGTTGGTAGTTATTACTTCCTTCTTCCATTATCCATTCTCTGTCCATTTTTCTCAACACTCTACCATTTGTGGTTATTTTACCCCATCAGTTGACTTAAACTTTCTTCTAGAAAATTCTGAGCCGCTACTGGTTCTGATAATATTTAGTTATCAGAATCCTTCATTAACATTTACTACTTGTGATCAAAGTATTAAAAGATACCCTAGCAATTTCCTTATTATCCATATATACTCCTTTGTTCTGTCAGGATCAATTACTCTCAAAGGCCTGAGGAGCCAAAAGTGGTCAGGTGGCAGGTTCAAGTTCCAAGTCACTGTAATCATTATTTTGTCCCCTTGTAGAAGTATTCTGTTTTCATGCAGTAAGCCTTCTAACTAACAGGATCCAAAGTTGTAGGAAGAGGTAGCAACACCTTTTGGTTTGGGAGCCTCTGTGTTCTGGTAATGGACCACCTAGAAAATCCTGAATTCATTTCCTATGTCAATATTCTTAATTTAATCACATCCACAAATTGTCGTTTGCTATATAAAGTAGTATTCACAGGTTTCGAGGTTTGGAGGCCATTATTCAGCATACCACTTGATGCTAGCACATTGGTAGTACTAGCTTTGGTGAAAATAAATATGTTTTTGAACCCATGACTAATCTCCATCTCTGCTAGCAATATGATTTTATGAACTTATTACACAAGCTCTAGTGGAGAGTGAGGGTGGCAGCAGGAAAAGAAGCTTACATCCATAGAATGAGTTCTTTTGCCACTATTTACTACAATGGTCATATTTTGGGATGGCTTTTGTGGAGAATTAAAATGGGACACAAAATCCTCACACCAAATGCTCATTACTGAGTGTCCATTCACATACCTCATCCTCAGAGCTTCTTGTTATTAACATTTCATCTTGTTCTTGCCATATCAGTGACCATCCAGACAAACATTAGTTGCTGCCATGAATTCAAGTGAAAACTTATCTCTGGTTGTCTTCTCTTTGTACCAATCCAAAGAGAGAAAACAGCTGGTTGTGCTGCATAAATTTCTCCCACTTGTCTCCCTTCTCTAGTGTGTATTATGGAGCTGAAATAGACTACTTTTGGGAAATATCAGGATATCATCTGTGTTTTTATTAGATTTTTTCTTTAATTAGCCAATTTATCAGAAGGAACTCCCTGAAGATTGCATTAGATAGAGATTGAAGGAGATACAACAGTTCTGCTCATTTAAGAACTCTAAGAATCTAAGACAATTGCTGATGCAATTTACTTGCACCTCAGTCTTTGATGAAAGTCACATATAATGACATATCTATCGGTTGATATACCATTATGGTTATATGATTATATATGTTATTTCTACTTTGATGATGGAGTTCTGTTGCCATAGCTAAATTTATAGTCTAGGGGATCATATTGCAGTCCACTCATGATGAGCAGTTCAGTTCCCATAATTGCTTGGTGTCTCTTAGACGAAAGTCTTAACTAGGACCCAGTAGTAAGCTAGTTGCTATTTATCAAAAGTTATCGCAGTATAATTTCTTCAGAAAAAAAGAGTATACTCCCTATTGTGACTTGACAGAAACATCTATATCCGCTAGAGACACTTGCCCACTAGCGCATCAGCTGTTTTTTTTAGGTCTAGATAAAACTCATTTGCACTGATGCTGAAACTGCTTCAGTCTTCTCTTGATTCTCATAGTGCATTTGGTTATTCAGCATCCCAAAATGGAATATTTTCAGCCACCAGATATACCCCAAGAACAAGAATATCAAGCATTGTGTCTATGTCTGTCAGTTATAGAATTTGGAAAATACATCTACCCTGTGCTTTAAAGAATATATCTTAACATGCCGCACATCAACACATACCTGAAAATTTCACAAAATGTTTGGTGTCTTTTGTCACGTTAATGAATATGGTGTGGGACCTCACCAAAGAACAAAGACTGGTTGCCAGGAGGACCAACACTGTAATTGGAGGAATGGAATTTCAGTCCCATCCCTGACCTCCAGGGAGTGGAGGGGAGCTGGAGGTTGAATAAGCCAATGGCCAATGTTGTAGTCAAACACGACTACAGTGAAGTATCCATAGAAACCCATAGGTTTGGAGAGTTTCCAGGGTGATGATCACTTGAAGATGTGACGAGACTATTGTACCTCAAAAGGGCACGGAAGCTCAATGCTCTTTCCTCAGATCTAATTCTATGTATTTCTTCTTCTATTGACTCACATCCTTTATCATATTCTTTAATAAACTGGTAAACTTAAGCATTTCCCTAAGTTCTGCGAAACACTCTAGCAAATTAATCAAATCTAGCTGGTTGGTCAGAAGCCCAGGTAAAAGCTTGGAGCTTGCAACTGTCCTCTGATGCCAGAGTAGAAGGCAAGTGGTGGGGAGGGGATCTTGTAGGACTGTAGGCCTCAATCCTTAACCTATAAAATCTAATGCTATTTTGTTGTAAATAGTGTCAGAATTGAGTTGAATTCTTGGACACTTGGCTGGTGCCTAAGGATTTCTTGGTGTCGTATGTGGGGCAACCCCCAACCCCCGCTATGTTGGAATTGAGTCTGGGAACACTCAAAGAATACCTAGCTGTCAATAGATAATCAATGATTCAACTGTAAATTTTTTGGGGACAGGGGACATTCTTTTAAATGTATTCTTAGACTTCAGTGAGTACACACATGAAAGAAAGAACGAATGATTGCTTAGGTCAATTTGTTCATAGTGAGACTTAAGCTTTAAGTATTCTTGGAAAGAAATAGTGATTCATTCCTCTAGATTGCATTCAGAAGAACTGATACACAGCTTTTGAGTCAATGACTTTATCCCAATGCTTACCGGTGTAACAATTAAATGACTCAAATCCATGACATCTCAAGGCCTGTAAGAAAGCCAAGATGATTTTATTGTCACTTTGACATTTTGTCAATGTCTGTGAATACAAGGAGCCTGGGTCAGCAGTGGAGTTGCAGATTCACTGTCTACATCAAGGGATTTCACATTCAATTAAGTTGAAGAACCGCTGAACCTGAACTCAATTCATGTTATCTTACCATGTTTGGAGTGGTTGAAAAGGACTTCAAGCACTTGGGGCTGCATTTAATAGTATATCTAACTTTCATCATGTTGCTAAATTTCTGGCAATTTCTAGAATTTGGGACCTGTTATTTCTCAGTTTCTTGTTAAACTATCATTTCTGCCTTTCATTTTGCTTGTTTTTAATACATACTCTTGAAGTTAGTTAAATTAAAACAGCACATTTTTTTTCTGAGATGTCAGTTTCTTCTTTTTATTTATTTGTTTATTCAAAAAATATTTGTTGAGAATCTGCTATGTATCAGGCATCATTGTAAGCAGTTATGAAGACCAACAAGCTTCCCTATGTCAGAAAGCTTATATTCCAATGAGAAGTCGTAATGCACAAATAAGTGAGTTTAATTGAAAATGTTAAAAATAACATATCAGATAGCTATACATCTTATGAAGAGATTTAATTTAGATAATGGGATAAAGAGTAGCCTTATATTAGCTATTTAGAAAAATCTCAATAGAGCAATACATTTTGCAAGGAATCGGAATGAAACAAAAGAAAAAATCATAAATGTGGGGGCAAGGAACATTCGAAAGGACCAGCTAACACAGGTTGACAAACTTTTTCTGTAACAGTTCAAATATTTTAGGCTTTGGGGAGCAGGCTGTCATGACAACTAAACTATATTGTTGTAGCACAAAACTAGCCATAGTGAAAATTCAAATGAAGGGATGTCTTTTTGTTCCAATAAAACTTCATTTACAAAATCAGGTGATAGGCTGGATTTGGCTCTCAGATTGTAGTATGCCAATTCCTAGGCTAATAGAAAGGCCCCAAGTTGGAAACAAATTGGACATGTTAGAAGAAGTCAAAGAATGGCCTGATTGCACTGTTATTAACAGGGCAGGGTAAAGAGTTATGAAAAAAGCAGGAGCCACACGCAGTGTCAAGGTCGTATAAAAAAAAAATAAAGAGATTGGATCATATTTAAGGTTATAATAAATCATGAATTTGGCTACAAATTCTTGTACAAGTATCTATATATCATCTTGTATATTCAGTGTGACCTTCCAACCTGATTTTGGGCTTGAACAGCTTTATGCACGGGGACTAGTTTTCATGTCTGCTTTTAGGAAGGGTTTTCTTTTATAAAAGTTCAAGCTCACTCTGGCCGTTTAATGAAGGATAGATTATAAAGTGACAAAAAAAGATAGGGTGATTTATTAAAACCATGCCAATTGGGACACCTCAGTGGCTCAGCGGTTGAGTGCCTGCCTTTGGCCCAGAGCATGATCCTGAGGTCCTGGGTTCAAGTACAGCATCCGGCTCCCCATGTGGAGCCTGCTTCTCTTTCTGCCTGTGCCTCTGCCTCTTTCTGTCTCTCCCTCTCTCTCTTTCTGTCACTCATGAATAAATAAATAAATAAAATCTCTATTCAAACAAACAAACAAACATGCCAATAGTATAGAAAGGAACATTGTCAGAGGAACAATGAAGACTTTGGTAATGTTTTGGGAGTGGTTTCAACCCAACATCACAAAGGGTTGAATGTGAGGAGTGAGAAAAAAAGAGAAATCTGGAATCATATATATCAGTATCACAATTAAAGTGGTAGAATGGTGGTAATGGACAGTGAGATGGGGAACATCTGAGGATCAATTATCTCTGAAGTGAATGACAATCAGGAGATTTGTTCTGCTCCATTTCAGTTTAAGGATCAACATGATACCTAGAACCAAAAAAGATTTCTAGTTTCATGGCTAATTTAGTCTTTCTGCTTAAGCAATCCAGTCTAAGTCATTTAGGTCTTTTCCTGAAGTTGCCAAATTTAGTCTAATACCTAGAATTGCTGAGAAAATACTATTAAGGCATAACAAGTGGAACAGTGAAGAGAGAACAGATGAAGAGGTAGAAAAGTGAGAAAACCCCTTCAGAAGTAAACCTATGGGGGATCGGGATCCCTGGGTGGCTCAGTGGTTGAGAGTCTGCCTTCGGCCCAGAGCGTGATCCTGGGGTCCCAGTATTGAGTCCCGCGTCGGGCTCCCTTCATGGAGCCTGCTTCTCCCTCTGCCTATGTCTCTGCCTCTCCCTCTCTGTCTCTCTCTGTATGTCTCTCATGAATAAATAAATTTAAAAAAAGGAGATCTAAAATTTCTGGTCACTATAAATCAGGTTTCACCCTCATCTACCTCAAGACCCCTCTTTTATCTTAACTGAGTGCATCTTCGGGGAATGAAAATGTTCTCTCTTTTTTAAAAGTGCAAGTGGAAAAAGCACTGCATTAGTTGTTCAGCAGGCCAGGGCTAGAATCCTGGTTCCACTGTTAACCAATTCTGTGATCTGAGACAGGGTATAGAGCCTCTCCCCTCAATTTTTCTCTCTCTAGTACAATTTAAGAATTTTCATGCAAAGGCATTTTTAAAAAAATATTTTGTTATTATTTATTTATTCATGAGAGACACAGACTGAGAGAGAGAGGCAGAGACACAGGCAAAGGAAGAAGTCAGCTCCCTGCAGGGAGCCCGACATGGGACTCGATCCAAGGATCATGACCTTAGCGGAAGGCAGGTGCCCAACTGCTGAGCCACCCAGGCTTCTCCTGCAAAGGACTTTTGAGAATATTTCTTTTGTTTAGATTAGTTTCACTTATGTTAGATGGTGGTTTATGATCAGTTAGTATAAAATTATGATTTTGAGAGGTCTTCACGATCAGGCTTGTGTCCATCTTATATACTCTAACTCTACCACTCTCCTTCTTTCTTACTATTCTTCAGCCACAGAAGCTTTGGGGATTTTTTTTTTCTGCCTCTGGAATATATCATGTGACCCTTATCTGAGACTCTGCATTGACCCCACTTAATTTTCACATGGCCTAGTCTTCCCTGATCTATAAGATGCCAGCCTAAATGTCATCTACTTAAAGGCATTATCTGTCCACTGGAGCACTGAGTTCCAGGGATATTTTTTTTCATAGCATTTGAAATTTAGCATAAGTTATTTAATCTATTTAATGTTACTATCTTTCTTCCCTACTAGAACATAAGCTTCAGAAGACCAAGGGCATTTATCTTTTTTTTTTTTCACTCAAAAACCAAGGGTAGCACAAGTCTGACACCAGGTAGAGTAGAAACTCAGTAATTGTTAGATTGTAAGTGAATTTATTAATTAGACCCACCATCTTCAATAGACTACTTGGCACCATAAATAATAGTTAATATTATTATCATTTTATTATGGTTTAATTCTGAGAAAGGATTGCTGAATTCCTTAGTAGTCCTTTGCTTTAAATAGACTGTCAGAGAAAAATCTCTCAAGTAAGCTTTTCTGAATCTTTCCAACTTACCAAAAATTGGCCCCAATGGAACTGTCTTCCTCTGTGACAGAACCAATCAGTCTGACAAGTTTTGGTTTGACTGAAAGGTGTTCCAGTTTCAACTACTTCTACAATTAAGCTGCCTTAGATGTCTGGGCCTTGATTTGTATTTTTCTGGCACATAAATTTGCCCTGTAGTCTCTTCATAACTACAGAAAAAAAATTTCACTCATTTACTCCATTTTTATTTCTTTTCCTCCCTTCTTCCTTTCCCCATCTCTTCCTTTTTTCCCCCTTCTTTTCATTATTCTTTCCTTATTTCCTGCCCTCTGTCTTCCTACATTTATTACTAACCAGGCATTGCCCTAAAAGCTGGAGGTAGAATCACAAGACAGAGAAAACCTTGCTGTAATGGAACTCACACTCAAGCATGGAAGACAGGCAGTAAATAAGTGAACAGATAAGTGAGGCATCTATGATGCTCTATTAATGAAGAGCTTTCCAGGCCAAGTGGGCAGGAAATGCAAATGTCCTGAGACAGCAATATGCTTAGCATATTTGTAATGGAAAAGGATATCAGCCTCTTAAATGGGGAAGTTGTTGGAAGTGACATTTGAAGATTAGCCCACAGTAAGACCATTATAGCCCCTATATTTTACTCTAAATACACAGAAAAAGATTGAAGAGTTTTGACAGGATAATGGCTTAACCTGAATTACATTTTGACAGGATTGTTCTCCTTTGTGTGAACCACAGAATGTAGAGTGTAGAAGATGGAAACAGGGAAAGCAGATGGGAGGCTCCTCTTTTGGCCCAGGTGGGAGATGACAATAGTTAGGAATGTAGTGTAATCATAAAGATAGTGAGTCTTGGGATCTATTTTCAAGGTGAGGTCAACAAAGTTTGCTTGTAATTTAGTTACAGTGTGTGAAAAAGAGAAATCAAGCATGATTCTACAGTTTGTTTTCTAAGCAATGTGGTAAGTAATAATGCTATTCATTTGGAAAGGGAAGAATAAAATTAGGATATAAAATCTAGAGTTCAGTGTTGACATGTTAAGTGTGAGGTATATCAAGGAGTCATAGTTCTATATGAATACAGAGTTCAGAAGAAAGATCGGGTTCAGCTATAAAATTTAAGAGTCCTCTGTGCAACAATGATGATGTTAAAATCCATGGCTTGAATAAAGTCACAAAGGGTCAAAGTGTATTTGAGAAAAGGCCAGAATATTGATTTGGGAGTGCTCCCAAATCAGGAAAGAAAATGATATTGAACAAAAGAGATTTAGACAAAGAGCCATTGCAATTAGAGGTGAACCAAGAGTGGTTTTCCCTCATGGTAAGGGAGTAAATTTGGAAGGTAAATGCACAAGGAGAGGCCACTTGATGAAACATTTTCTTTCTCCCTAGGTTCCATCTAACCATGCTGCCTTCCTGCTCACTACACAATTACTATGGCTAATTTGCCTTCTTGTAGATTCCATGTTCACTCCCAAAATGATCTGTTGACAAAGGCCCAATCCTCTGACAACTTCATCTGACGTAGCTTCTCATCACAACTCACGTAAAAACATAAGATATCATTTTAGACAATTGGATATATTATATCTTCTATAAGTCAAAAATAATATTTATTTATCTTTGTAACTAAGCCTATGTTAGTCCAATGAAATGATGCATTTTAAAGCCCTTTGAACATTATACAGCGCTCTGTTAATGCCAGGATTCTTTGCTCTTATTTGTCAAAGAAGCCAATGGTAGTGAGGAAAGACAGAGAGAAGGAAATGATAAAGTTTGGTTTCTTTCCTTTTTGATTTGGAATGAATGACTGGGTATATTTAGTTTCTGTTCCTTTTCTTTAACATGAGTTTTCAACTTTGCTACTCATAAGTTTAAGTCTTATAAAGTGTTTCCTGCTGAAATGCCATGCTGACTGTTATTCAGCAGCAAATAAATATTGCTGTCCTCACTAATTTGAAACAGTATGAGTTTTAAACCTTTAGCTGTGGGAGATTTATTAAGATTACAGTTTTCATCACCATCCCTTCAAGTCCATCAAGATAGGTCAAAGCTGTATAATTTAAAAAAAAAAAACTAACAGCAATTTCCATTCTTTTTAGACTATGCTTTCTGAGCCAACAATATCATTAGAAGAACAAGCTTGAAGTAAACTAAACAGATATCCATGTATCCTTGCAAATATTTTAACCTGATCTTTTTTATGAGTGGAAAAAAAAATTGTTGACTATTTCATTTAACTGTAACTATGAACACAAAGTATTCCTTGGTAAAAAAGCATACTTTTTACATATTAAGTTATTTTTATGCTTTCTTTTCAGCTATTTTGTAATAGCTAGGTTAAAATATGTAATCCTGCCATTCACTCTGAGGTGGTGAAGATTGGTAAAAAAAAAAAAAACTAATTTTTTAAATAATTTTAATTTTCTAAGTATAATTTCAATGAATTGCCCAATTACTATACTTATTGATTTAGAGAAAGCAACTTCTGGTAAATGGTTAAATGATAAATGGAATCATTTTGTTCTGAGTTCATTAATACTCATGAAAACTAAGGTTTGAGAATGCTTTAATCATGATGGTCGGTGATAGAAGTAGCCTGTGTTTCAAGAAATATAATTTTTGGGGGATCCCTGGGTGGCTCTGCAGTTTAGTGCCTGCCTTCAGCCCAGGGAGTGATCTTGGAGTCCCAGAATCGAGTCCCACGTCAGGCTCCCTATATGGAGCCTGCTTCTCCCTCTGCCAGTGTCTCTGCCTCCCTCTCTCTCTTTCTGGGTCTCTCATGAATAAATAAATAAAATCTTAAAAAAAAATACAATTTATGGAACAATAGTCAGCATTTGAAATGACCCTTCTCTTGGATAGATTTAAATTAACACTCAAGTGAGAGTTAGTATCCTGCCTAATAGACCAGTCATGGTCATGAAAATTTGAGAACAAATAGTATCATTATATAACAAATAGAATTTTAAAGGCATTAACTGAGCCTTTTTTTTTCTAAGATACTACAATGAATACTTATGTAAGGAAAAAAAAAGCTCCTCTAAATCTAATGACCAATTAAACAATACAGTAACCCTTGCTATGCATAGGTTTTCAGTCAGTATTTACTCAGTAAGTAAATATATCTAGAATATAAGTCTAAGTTTTCAAGTTAGAATAATTTACTTTTTGTGATTTTTGTTTATTTATACATGGCAATGAGTACTAGATTTCGAGAAAATCAACCTTAGTAACTTTGTAAAAGATAATCCTGATAATCATTAATTATCAGGTTTATCTTTCCTCATGTGTTCTTTCCCTCTGGGGGAAAAAAAAGTTTTTTTTTTTTTTTTTTTGAAAAAAGTTTATTTTTTTTTTAATTCTAGTTTTTCAAATAGCTTAGGAAATTAGAAAAATGCATTAGAAAAGCATTTGTCACTTGTGATCCCAAATAAATCATTTAAAGTTTTATGACTTCTTGGCTGTTCCTGGAAAGTAATTAAAATAGTTTAAGCCTATGTGACCAAAACTCTTCCCACTCATTATACTTCTACCTACTTTCATAAATTTCTCCACAAACTCAAGATACGACTTTGGTAGCATAGTTTTCTATGCAATTGTCAAAGCTGCTTCATACTTTATAAGCTGAATATCTAACACTGCCCTCTTGAACTGCTCTATATCTCCTTCAACTGCTCAAGAATTCCATATGTGGGCAGCCCGGGTGGCTCAGCGGTTTAGCATCACCTTCGGCCCAGGGCGTGATCCTGGAGACCCGCGATCGAGTCCCGCGTGGGGCTCCCTACATGGAGCCTGCTTCTCACTCTGCCTGTGTCTCTGCCTCTTTCTCTCTTTTCTCTCTGTTTCTCATGAATAAATAAATAACATCTTTAAAAAAAAAAAAAGAATTCCATGTGTTTACTTGGTAGGAATTACTGCTGAGGCCAAGCAGACAAGAAAGCAGAAAGTGGACACATCTCCAGTGTTTCTCACTGTCTCGGAGAGTCAATATTGAAGACTAATAGTACCTTGTCCCTTGAACATTGTCCACCCTTTGGTGGAGCCCTGCAGGTCTTGAGTACCATTCACTCACTGTGGGGCCACATGTATAATCTCTGGATCGCTCTCTCTCTCTCTCTTTCATGTCTTCTCCATCAAAGTACAATATCTTGACCTGATGGCTGGGTATAGGGGACTTCTTAGCTCGGTTACTTTGGATGTCAGCCCTACTCTTCACCCTGGCCCCTATAAGCCATTGTATTGAGTCTAGGTTACTACCTCAATTTTCTTTATTCAACATATTTTATTTTAGAATATCCTCACTGAGTCTTGGCTAGATTTATCAGGCTTTACTCTAATTTTGCAACCTGAGAAGCAAGAGCTGGTGCCTTCTATTA
Organism: Nyctereutes procyonoides; assembly: GCF_905146905.1. NCBI lineage: Eukaryota > Metazoa > Chordata > Mammalia > Carnivora > Canidae > Nyctereutes > Nyctereutes procyonoides. The sequence continues at coordinate 14,748,711 of NW_026575139.1, read as the reverse complement.
TAGAAGTTTAGAAGAGCGATCTGTAAGGTAGGGAGCTGAAACAAACTTATTGAAAGTTCCCACAACCAAATTACAGAACATTGACTTTGTATCCATGCTAGTACTAGTGGATATTATCTACACTGGAAGATTTACTTCACCGGACCTTTAGTCAACACCATAGTCATAGATGATGTGGCCTTTTAAGTAATCCCTTCAATGGGTAATCCATTTTAATCTTTCCTTACACAGATATCATGAGAATTGTGTATATCAAAAATATTATAAATTCTAAAATGTAAGGCTTACAAGGTAATTCATCTTCTTTACACATATATTCCTAAGTGGTATGGTGCACATGATTAAATAAGTCCTTTAGTCAATGGTTCTATTCAAGTGCAAATGTACAGATAGAATCTACAAGTACAGAAAAGTATTGCTTTGTAATTATTAAAAGGTGGTGTATACCTCACCTTATTTATGTCATTATTTGTAGTGTTTCAATTCTATTTTAACTTTAATTTGATTAAATTTATCAATATTAATTGAATTAAATTAGATATCAAATGTATGATAAAACAATTATTTTTTTAATGAACTGAACTTAATGATTTTTTTAAAATTTTTATTTATTTATGATAGTCACACACAGATAAAGAGAGAGAGAGGCAGAGACACAGGCAGAGGGAGAAGCAGGCTCCATGCACCGAGAGCCCGACGTGGGATTCGATCCCGGGTCTTCAGGATCGCGCCCTGGGCCAAAGGCAGGCGCCAAACCACTGTGCCACCCAGGGATCCCTTAATGATTTTTTAATTCAAAAATATTTTAGAGAACTTTGTAGAACATTGAAAAATTTGTCTTCAAACCAACCAAAATTGTCATTATTCTAAGTGGGCTTTAAAACAAACACCCAGTTAGTTCTTTTCTTTAAGTAATAATAGTACTTGAATACAATTTATAATCTGAATATTTAATGTATGGCTTAAAAATACTTGTGACTAGAATAATAAATATTTAGCTACTGCACATATATGACATTAGCTTCATCACCATATTGGAAAGTACTCCTCTGGATTTTATAACTCCATCTTATTATTCTTGTTTCTCATTCTAATTTTTCATCCACCCCTTATTTTTAATTTTTTCTTTTTAAGAAGAATATGCTTATTCCCCTAGCTCTGAGTGAAAGTGTACCTGCTAACCCTCCTATAATCCTCTCACTATGTGCACTTTTTACTTCTAGCATTTGAATGAGATAAATTTCTGCCACAGACTATGTAGCTCTCAGGATAGGGCAAGAAGTGTTCCAGGGGATTCCAAGAGGCTTGTGGGGGTGGAGTATGTATAAAGACTTCAAATAATTAGCTGAATCTCTCAAGTCTTCTTGAAAATCTGCCACTTTCCTTTGCTTGATTTGTTACATCTTCCTTTCTGTCAAAAGTTTAAAATGTGGTCCCTTCTCCCAAATTTCCTTCTTTATCTGTTACTCAGTATAGAATGTTTACTACTTCATGACCTCAGGTAGGTTTACCTTTAATCTCATCTCATTATATGATGTTATTACTTCCTCACTATATGTTCCTGCTCCATGGTATATCACCTCCTTATTATGTGATGTTACTACATTTCTTGTGAAAATCTATATTAAAGATCCTACCTGGTTCAATGCTAATGTTCATTGGCTGAACATACATAGGAGCTGGTGAATAGGTATGTAAATGGAGTGGGCCACATTTGAAAAGAAATTATGGCTCCTATTGTGATTTTTGATAAGTTTCTAATTACTGATCTTGCTGAATTTTAGGTCACTTTCAACATATTGATATATTCATGGGGTATTTCCCATGTGTCTTGTATTTATAACATTGTGCTAAGTATCATGGCAAAAGGAACTCAGACTGGCAAAGTAGTTATGAGACCTTGTTTCCTCTCATTGGCTCAGCTTTCCCTTTTCTTTGCTCCTAGAGCTTTTGTGCTTAGGTCTATTTCCTTAATGAATAACAATTTTAGCTCAGGGACTATATTTCTTTCACCCCAGGTTTTATCAAGTAATACATTCTCAGTGAATATTTATTAAAATAAGGAATAATTGAATGAAGCAGGAAGAGTTTAAGGGGTTACTGACTTAACGATGGATGTGAATGGATGCTCAACTGAAGCTGGTGTGCCTCAAGATTTCTTCCCTAAAGTGCCTGAGATTTTTTTTTCTCTGCCATGAGTTTTGGCATTCAATTCTACCAATCACAAATTGAGCATCACCTTTTAGTTCTTTTTAAAGATTTTATTTATTTATTTATTTATTTATTTATTTATTTATTTATTTATTTATTTATTATGAGAGACACAGAGAGAAAGAGACAGAGACACAGGCAGAGGAAGAAACAGGCTCCTTGCAGGGAGCCTGATGCAGGACTGGATCCTGGTACTCCAGGATCATACCCTGGGCCAAAGGGAGGTGGTAAACCTCTGAGCCTCGCAGAGATCCCTGAGGATTGTCTTTTTTTTTTTTTTTAAATAATAAATTTATTTTTTATTGGTGTTCAATTTGCCAACAGAGTAACACCCAGTGCTCATCCCATCAAGTGACCCCCTCAGTGCCCGTCACCCATTCACCCCCACCCCCCGCCCTCCTCCCCTTCCACCACCCCTAGTTCATTTCCCAGAGTTAGGAGTCTTTATGTTCTGTCTCCCTTTCTGATATTTCCCACACATTTCTTCTCCCTTTCCCTTATATTCCCTTTCACTATTATTCATATTCCCCAAATGAATGAGAACATATGTTTGTCCTTCTCCGATTGACTCATTTCACTCAGCATAATACCCTCCAGTTCCATCCATGTTGAAGCAAATGGTGGGTATTTGCCTTTTCTAATGGCTGAGGAATATTCCATTGTATACATAGACCACATCTTCTTTATCCATTCATCTTTCGATGGACACTGAGGCTTTTTCCACAGTTTGCCTATTGTGGACATTGCTGCTAGAAACATCGGGGTGCAGGTGTCCCGGCGTTTCACTGCATCTGTATCGTTGGGGTAAATCCCCAACAGTGCAATTGCTGGGTCGAGGGCAGGTCTATTTTTAACTCTTTGAGGAACCTCCACACAGTTTTCCAGAGTGGCTGCACCAGTTCACATTCCCACCAGCAGTGTAAGGGGGTTCCCTTTTCTCCGCATCCTCTCCAACATCTGTGGTTTCCTGCCTTGTTAATTTTCCCCATTCTCACTGGTGTGAGGTGGGATCTCATTGTGGTTTTGATTTGTATTTCCCTGATGGCAAGTGATGCGGAGCATTTTCTCATGTGCATGTTGGCCATGGCCATGTCTTCCTCTGTGAGATTTCTGTTCATGTCTTTTGCCCATTTCATGATTGGATTGTTTGTTTCTTTGCTGTTGAGTTTAATAAGTTCTTTATAGATCTTGGAAACTAGCCCTTTATCTGATATGTTATTTGCAAATATCTTCTCCCATTCTGTAGGTTGTCTTCTAGTTTTGTTGTCTGTATCCTTTGCTGTGCAAAAGTTTCTTATCTTGATGAAGTCCCAATAGTTCATTTTTGCTTTTGTTTCTTTTGCCTTCGTGGATATATCATGTAAGAAGTTACTGTGGCCGAGTTCAAAAAGGGTGTTGCCTGTGTTCTCCTCTAGGATTTTGATGGATTCTTGTCTCACATTTAGATCTTTCATCCATTTTGAGTTTATCTTTGGATCGTCTTTTTAAAATAAAGACACCTGAGAGGGAATTGAAGGCTACTGTTCTTTCATCATTATAAGCTAAAGATTTTCTGTGCATTTGCTTCCCCAAGCTCTAGGCTCCGAAAGTATTTGTTGTAATTTAAATAAAATTAGTTTGTTTTTCTCCCACACCTAACTAAGCTTAGCAGCACCAATTCAATGGGTGTCTGGGGAGGAGATTAAGACTCATTTGAGGGATCCCTGGGTGGCGCAGCGGTTTGGCGCCTGTCTTTGGCCCGGGGCGCGATCCCGGAGACCCGGGATGGAATCCCACATCGGGCTCCCGGTGCATGGAGCCTGCTTCTCCCTCTGCCTGTGTCTCTGCCTCTGCCTCTCTCTCTCTCTCTTTCTCTCTCTCTCTCTCTCTCTCTCTGTGACTATCATAAGTAAATAAAAAAAAAGACTCATTTGAGATCCTTGAAGGAATTGTATGCACTTTACAGTGAGCTTGAATGTGGTACTACATTTGATTGATTAAAGCTAATTGAAAATATTTTGTAAAGTGCATTTTGCCATCCTGGCTTGAGAACCTAATTACCAATAAGAATATTGAATACATGGAAAACAAAAAAGATGATACAGATTTCTAATTACTATGGATTGTTTTAATAGGTCCTCTCTGTAGTTTTATTTTTTTTCCTCACACTGTGATAAAGTTATATTGTGTTTTATGTGATCACAGCAATATATGTTACAATATAATTAATTGAAAAGGAGAAAATCCGTGGCCAATAAAATAGTTATTTATTGCCTAACAACTGCTGGAAAGTTTCACATTATTTCCTTTAGTTCTAACTGCATCCTTATGAATTTAGTAATACTATCACATTATCCTATAGAAAAGGAAAGGAACCTGGGAGGAAGAGACAAAGTCAATAAATATGGAGCCAGAATTTGAAACTGGGTCTCTCAGTGCACTTCAGCATTGTTGCATTGCACTGAACCCATATTCATCTATCCACTAAAGAGAGTAGTGGATCCTGTCTTTGTGCCCAGCACAGTGTCTGAGTAGAGTAGTGGACATTGCAAACATTCTTGTCCTTTTTTTATATATAGTTTAGATCCTCATGGAAGGAAATCAATTACATGGATAAACACATAAATAAATATGTATTTACATGTTATCATCTATTATTTGAAGTAAAAAGATAGGTATGATTAAGTTTCATACTTAATCTAAATTATGAGGTTGGAGTGGTCAAGAAAGGCTTCCTAGGTAAGTCAACTAGAGGCAGGGTTTTAAAGGATGAATATGATGTAGATAGATTAAAGGAAAGAATTAGTAAAAGAAAAAATATTTTAAAAATCCATGAAAGTAAATGAGGTTTTTTCTCCCCAGAGACTGTGAGATTAGTCTGGGTGGGCTCTGTGTGTTCTTAGCTGTTGAGCTGGCTGCAACATCAAAGCAAAAATTTTAGAGATCCTGCCTGAACTTGTTGGGCAAGCCTTTCTCTTGATGCCCTTATACCATAGAGTTAATGCACCTGAAGTTGACTCATCCTCATCTTGTCTCCCATTGGTAGGCGATGCTATTTATCTCAATTTCCTTGAAGTTTTCTCCTATGGACATCTTCAAAGTTTTCCATGGGCTTTTCTGACAAGAATTTTCTCATAGCTGGAAAAGGAACAGATAAACTCTAATTTGAGTTCCACTAAACATTTTCATTATCCAGTAAGCTTTTGGGAAATGTCTATTCCCTGGATTATAACCTGTCGAATATGTGTTTATATTTCAGGGAAAGTAATCCATAGAGAAAGCAGTTTGAAAAGCACTGCATACTATACTATCCTCTGAGATCATGATCTTCAATAGTATAAAAACAGACAAACAAATAAACACAAACTGGTCAAAATTGCACCAAAAATCATGTCTCATTGTCTTCAATGCCATTTGATCATGGAAAACTTTTCTGTTACTTTTGAGGTTCTTTAAGAACTTTACCTTCTAACAGTTTGGGAAAAATGGCTTCAACTCCATCACATAAACCTTAATACATATAACTCTCTCTAAGGCATTTTGGTTTTAAATTACCACTGGACAAAATCAGATATGAGTAAGCAACTAATAGTTCAACTACATTGATATTTTGTTGGCATGTAATCAAATCAATTTACATGGTACTGAAAAGCTATTCATGTGTTTAATCTCATCTCTCATTTTTGTACTATTTTAATTGACCCATCTATTAATTAATTTGGGGGAAACCAATCCTATAAAAATTTGTAGATGTATTTCATTCAAAGTCTCTCCTAAAAGTATATCCTAAGTATAACAATCAAAAATATATCCCTTTATCTTCAACATACATTTTTGAATTAGTATTCTCTCCTACAACTTATCTAACATTTTGAAGAATTAACAGTTTTCAATAAATTAGCCTAAACTTTCTTTTTTCAAAGTGTAAATTAATTCCAATTCTTAATTATGTCTCAATCCAATTTTCTTCTCTTTAGCCATAAGTACGCTTATAAAATGTTTTAAAAATTTCTTGAAGTGTAGTTATTAATATATTTAGATTTCAGTTTAAAAGTTTACCCTCTTCCAAAGTCAGGGAGTCTCAGGATCAAATGAACTTGGTAATACTTGCTTTGTTTTGTTCATTATATCTTGAGGTGCCCCCTAGGTTGCCCTGGACTTCATACACTCCATGCTGGGATCATCTGTTCTTTTTTCTAATTCGAGTTTTCCAGTTCCTTTTTTTCCTCTTAATTTTTTTTTTCTAAATAACACCATCATTTTGAAAAACTTGGACAAATGATAGCTTTTGATGCATTTTTCTCTTTACTTCTGTCAGAATTAGTCATGTATTATATTGTAAATTTTTTCTAGTCCATATTTGGATAGAACAATATTTGTTGAGACAGGAACAATGATACTCAAGATATGTCACTCAAGAATGTTTCAAAACTCCTCCTAATACTCTGAAATCATATAGATCTTAATCTGGAGCTCCAGAATAACTTGCCTAATATCAGACAGCTGAAAGAGGCAGAGACCTGCTCAGAACTCAGGTTTTCTGAGTCTAAGTATGTGCTCATGCTTCTCCACCACAAAACCTCATTTCATTTAGAAAATGCTAAGAATGACTGGCTTGGTAGTAACCCATGCAAATACTAGCTGCCATGATTTTCCAGATATTTCTTTAATAACCCAGTTAGCACCCCAGTAGCTAAATATTATGCAGGATGAGTATGTGTATGAGAGGAAAAAATAGCTTTTACTTTACAAAGACAAAAATGATATTGTTAGGAACAAATATTAGCTAATGGCTAAATACAAAAATTTGTGTTTTGAGACACAATGCACTTGGATCAGCAAATCTATGCTTTTTGTTTAGCTTATTTTTCCCCTATTTGCTATAGGTTAGCATACTTATTTCTAACTAAATGTGTGTGTATTTGTTAGACAAAAATTATCATCATATAGCATTCTTTAATTAATGAGAAACTATGTAGAACTTTTAAATTCACCTTACCCTTAAAGAAAGACAAATAAAGAGAGATTCTCAGAATAATCCATGCCTGAAATAGCACCCTAAATTGTATCAATCCCTTTTTAACCACTTCAGTCAATAGTGATACACACAATGTATTTATCTGTGTTTTTACTCAACATATATTGATGGGATGATTTTTTTTTTTTTAGGTCAGACTCTAGTCTATGCACTGGGAACAAGAGTAAAATCAGCCTGAAACAGTCCTTGATCTCATGAAGTTTCTTTTGAAGGGATTGGAGACAAATAGTAAACTTGTAAACAATTTACAGATTGTGAACAGTTATATACAGCTGCTATACTGGAGAGTAAAGTATGCAGGCTGACATTTAAGCTGAGATCTGAAAAATAAAAATGAACTGGTCATGCAAAAATCTCACTGAAAACTGTTCTACTCAGAATGTATAGCAGGTCCAAAGCCCTAGGTCAGGAAACATCTTGACATATGTTTAAAGAACATTAAAAACAACAACAACAAAACCCCACAACATTTTAGACTATAGTGAGCAAGAATAGAAGTGATAAGAAGTAAGATGATAGGAATGGCACTGCAGATCCTTTAGGGTATGGTAGGCTATAATAAAAGGTTTTGGTTCTATTTTATGTGCAAAAGGTACATCAGAATATTTTTAAGCAGAAAAATGATATTATCTGACATGTGATTTGACTTATGTTTTATAAGTATTGCTCTGGATGAAGAAATATAGAAAGCTGATTCTAGGAAGCATGGCATAAACAGTAGTTTCAACCAAATATTCCATTTTTCATATTTCTTGGAGCTGAATGGAGCTGTGGTACTGGTGGGCCGAGTTAGCAAAACCCCCATGAACAGTTATCCAGCCCTTCATGTTTTGTACCCCAGCAATGGAGGACGCTAATTGTTCCAGATGGTGTAGCCCCAGTCAGCCTGGGCCCCTAACTGACAATATGCAGCAGAATCCTTCGAAAATCCATAAGAAGCATGTAACAGGAGCATGAAATGAATACTAGCTGGGTTAAGCCACTGCAATTTTGGAATTGTTTATAATCACACCATAACCAAACTTATTATGGGTAATACAGAGAGCAATGTGGGAAGAGGAAAACTAGATAAATATTGTAATAGTTTGCGTGAGAAGGAATGTTATCTTGAATTACCGGTGGTTGCAGTATACAGAGATCAAACTGAAATGGATTTGAATTACATCATGTAGGTAAAGCAGACAAAACCAGTGGGCAGACTCAGACTGAGTGTTCTGAGTGTCTTGTAAGTGGAGTTAGTCTATTTTATCAATTGTCTGTTGGAACCTGAAACACTGATTCCTACTATCACCTCTTTAGCAAAAGCTGGACCCCTGGAACCTACATTCTCTAGACTGCCTCAGAGGCAGGGTTCCAGTTTATGCCCTGCAAATGGAAAACTTTTGTTAAAGATCTGATAGGATGAGAAGAATGGAGAGCTGCCTTGGCTTCAGTGAGCAGGTGTGAAAACTTTCAAAGATGGCAAACAGGAGATTTTTGCTAATAGGTTCCAGACATCAAAATGTGAATCATCCTATTTGATGCTAAGAGCCTTGTTTGGGGTTGACAGTGATTTCTGCTCATTGGGATTTTTGGAAAGGCAGCAGCAATTTTGCTGATCTTCACTGTCCCTACTCACCCAACAGTTTCATAAGCCTTTAATTCTTTGTATTAAAATCCCTTCTTAATGGAAATATCTAGAGTTGTTTCTGTTTTCCACACAAACTATTCATTATCCAGGGTAATATAGCATATCTATTTTCTAACAAATCCCTTTAGTAATCAGACGAAACCAAGGCTCAGAAAGTTAAGGGCATTGTCTAAGATCCTTTTATTATAATTGGTGTAACTGGCCCATAAAGCCAGTTCATAACTTGTGATTCATAACTTGTGCTCTTTCTATTATAGCATGTCTCTCTAAATCTTAATATTCTTCTCTATAAATTGGAATTTTAAACAATTTCCTTGTAATCGTAGAGCCTATGATTGACATTATCACAATGTATGCATTCTTACTCCAGCAATGAAATTTCTGCTTATAAGGAAATGATACCTACTGGTGCATCTCGGCACATTTTTATTTTCCATCTGATTCTCATTTTCGCATAAAGCTACCAAATCAGATTTCATAATTTGAAACTCTTTGAATTTGCTGGTTTAGCTTACAAGTAAATGATACTATGCAGAACTGCTGTTATGAATCCAATAACACCACAGTGGGAAATGAGAAAATAGACATTATTGGGGAAGTGAGGAAAAAGGTTTTAAAGAACTGATTTTTGAGTCAAGCACCTTTCATCACGGAGAGAGGGACATTAAGGAAATGCCTAAGGTAAGCAGAATGTTATAGCTATAGGGTTTTTCTTTCTTATTTTTTTGTAAAGATATTTTACTAAAATATCATGGGAACACATTTTTTTAACTTATCGAAATAAACTAACTCTACTCTTTCTTCTTCATAGTCAGGAGTGTCATTTTCATTTCAGACAAGGCTTAGATATAAGTAGAATGGGCAAGCACTTGGTTAGAAATAGCTGATTAGGAGAAGTAAAGAGAAGCAGACACATATGCCCTTAGATCCCATGAGTAAATTGCACATGGGTGCGTATATGGAGGAAAAGACACCATGTTTTAGGTTTCACTGAGTGGCAGTCCCTAAAGAACTGAGAGGTCCTAAAAAGCAATTGAGGTTATTTAAATATCAGTCCATTATTTATAGTATATACAGCAGGTTAGTCTTCTCAGGCTACCACAACAAAATATGGCAGATTGGGTGGCTTACACAATTTATTTTCTTACATTCTGGAGGCTGGAAATCCAAGGCCAGGGTGCCAGCAGCTTGGTTTCCATGAGGCCTCTCTTCCTGGCTTGAGATGGTCATCTTTTCACTGTGTTCCACATGGCTTTTCATCTGTGCACACAGAAACAGAGTCATCTGTGATGTCTCTTCCTCTTCTTATGAGGACACCAGTCCTATTGATTCAGAGCCCCACCCTTATGACTGCATGTAACATTTATCAACTTCTTAAAGATTCTATCTCCAAATATAGTCATATGGGGAGGCTAGGACTTCAACATGTGAATTTGAGGGGGGAGGACACAATTTCATCCAAACATATACATAATAAGAATTCAATAAATATGTGTAGAAATGAATTTGAGACTAATACATTATAGGTAGATATTATTATTTATATCATAGCAATTTCTGAGTGGCCATTACAAAATATTTCCCTAAAATATGGACAGCAATACCTCTTCAGTTACACACTCAGAGGACTCAGAAAGAATATGCCATTTTTTTTTGAGTTCAGTTTGCTAACATATGGCATAACACCCAGTGCTCATCCCGTCAAATGCCCCCTCAGTGCCTGTCACTTAGTCACCCCAACCCTTGCCTACCTCCCTTTCCACTACCCCTTGTTCATTTCCCAGAACTAGGTGTCTCTCATGTTCTGTCACCCTCACTGATATTTTCACTCATTTTCTCTCCTTTCCCCTTTATTCCCTTTCACTATTTTTTATATTCCCCAAATGAATGAGACCATATAATATTTGTCTTTCTCTGATTGACTTATTTGACTCAGCATAATGCCCTCCAGTTCCATCCACACCAAAGCAAATGGTGGGTATTTGTCATTTCTAATGGCTGAGTAATATTCCATTGTGTACATAGACCACAGCTTCTTTATCCATTCATCTTTGGATGGACACCGAGGCTCCTTCCACAGTTTGGCTATTGTGGACATGGCTGCTATAAACATTGGGGCCAGATGTCCCGGTGTTTCACTGCATCTGTATCGTTGGGGTAAATCCCCAGCAGTGCAATTGCAGGATCATAGCGTAGGTCTATTTTTAACTCTTTGAGGAACCTCCACACAGTTTTCCATAGTGGCTGCACCAGTTCACATTCCCAACAACAGTGGAAGAGGGTTCCACCTTCTCTGCATCCTCTCCAACATCTTTGGTTTCCTGCCTTGTTAATTTTCCCCATTCTCACTGGTGTGAGGTGGTATCTCATTGTGGTTTTGATTTGTATTTCCCTGATGGCAAGTGATGCAGAGCATTTTCTCATGTGCTTGTTGGCCATGTCTGTGTCTTCCTCTGTGAGATTTCTGTTCATGTCTTTTGCACATTTCATGATTGGATTGTTTGTTTCTTTGCTGTTGAGTTTACTAAGTTCTTTATAGATCTTGGATACTAGCCCTTTATCTGATACGTCATTTGCAAATATCTTCTCCCATTCTGTAGGTTGTCTTTTAGTTTTGTTGACTGTTTATTTTGCTGTACAGAAGCTTTTTATCTTGATTAAGTTCCAATAATTCATTTTTGCTTTAGTTTCCATTGCCTTTATGGATGTATCTAGCAAGAAGTTACTGTGGCCAAGTTTCAAAATGGGTGTTGCCTGTGTTCTCCTTTAGTATTCTGATGGATTCTCGTCTCACATTTAGATCTTTCATACATTTTGGGTTTATCTTTGTGTATGGTGCAAGAGAGTGGTCTAGTTTCATTCTTCTGCATGTGGCTGCCCAATTTTCCTACCACCACTTATTGAAGAGACTGTCTTTTTTCAGTGGATAATTTTTCCTGCTTTGTTGAATATTAGTTGACCATAGAGAAGGGTCCACTTCTGGATTCTCTATTCTTCTCCATTTATCTATGTGTCTGTTTTTGTGCCAGTACCACACTGTCTTGATGACCACAGCTTTGTAGTAGCCTGAAATCTGGCATTGTGATGCCCCCAGCTATGGTTTTCTTTTTTAAAATTCCCCTAGCTATTCGAGGTCTCTTCTGTTTCCACACAAATCTTAAGATGATTTGTTCCAACTCTCTGAAGAAAGTCCGTGGTATTTTGATAAGGATTGCATTAAATGTGTAAATTGCCCTGGGTGACATTGACATTTTCACAATATTAATTCTTCCAATCCATGAGCATGGAATATTTTTCCATCTCTTTGTGTCTCTTTGTGTCTTTGTGTCTTTCTCAATGTCTTTCAGAAGTGTTCTCTAGTTTTAAGATTAGAGTTTTAAGGTATAGATTCTTTACCTTTCTGGTTAGGTTTATTCCTAGGTATCTTATGCTTTTGGGTACAATTGTAAATGGGATTGACTCCTTAATTTCTCTTTCTTCAGTCTCATTGTTAGTGTATAGAAATGCCACTGATTTATGGGCATTGATTTTGTATTCTGCCACACTGCCAAATTGCTGTATGAGTTCTAGCAATCTTGGGGTGGAGTCTTTTGGGTTTTCTATGTACAGTATCATGTCATCTGCAAAGAGGGAGAGTTTGACTTCTTCTTTGCCAATTTGAATGCCTTTTATTTCTTTTTGTTGCCTGATTGCTGAGGCTAGGACTTCTAGTACTATGTTGAATAGCAGTGGTGAGAGTGGACATCCCTGTCATGTTCTGATCTTAGGGGAAAGGCTCCCAGTGCTTCCCCATTGAGAATGATATTTGCTGTGGGCTTTTCTTAGATGGCTTTTAAGGTGCTGAGGAATGTTCCCTCTATCCTTACACACTGAAGAGTTTTGATCAGGAATGGATGCTGTGTTTTGCAAATACTTTCTCTGCATCTATTGAGAGGATCATATGGTTCTTGTTTTTTCTCTTGTTCATATGATCTATCACACTGATTGCTTTATGAGTGTTGAACCAGTCTTACATCCCAAGGATAAATCCCACTTGGTCATGGTGAATAATCTTCTTGATGTATTGTTGGATCCTATTGGCTAGTATCTTGTTGAGAACTTTTGCATCTGTGTTCATCAGGGATATTGGTCTATAATTCTCCTTTTGGTGGGGTCTTTGGTTTTGGAATTAAGGTGATACTGGCCTCACAGAACAAATTTGGAAGTACTCCATCTCTTCCTATCTTTTGGAACAGGTTTAGTAGAATAGGCATGGTTTCTTCTTTAAACTTTTGATAGAATTCCCTGGGAAGCCATGTGGCCCTATACTTTTGTGTCTTGGGAGGTTTTTGATGACTGCTTCAATTTCCTCCCTGGTTATTGGCCTGTTCAGGTTTTCTATTTCTTCCTGTTCCAGTTTTGGTAGTTTGTGGTTTTCCAGAAATATGTCTATTTCTTCTAGGTTGCCTAATTTATTGGCATATAGCTGCTCATAATAAGTTTTTAAAATCATTTGTATTTCCTTGGTATTGGTGGTGATCTCTCCTTTTTCATTCATAAATTTATTAATTTGAGTGTTTTCTCTTTTGTTTTTAATAAGGGTGGCTAATGATTTATCTATTTTATTAATTCTTTGAAAGAACCAACTCCTGGTTTTGTTGATCTGTTCCACAGTTCTTCTGGTCTCTATTTCATTGAGTTCTGCTCGAAACTTTATTAACTCTCTTCTTCTGCTGGGTGCAGGATCTATTTGCTATTCTTTCTCCGTCTCCTTTAGGTGCCAGGTTAGCTTTTGTATTTGAGTTCTTTCCAGTTTTTTTTTTATATTTTATTTATTTATTAGACAGAGAGAGAGAGAGAGAGAGAGAGGCAGAGACACAGGCAGAGGGAGAAGCAGGCTCCCTGCAGGGAGCCCGACGCGGGACTCGATCCCGGGACTCCAGGATCACGCCCTGGGCTGAAGGCAGCACTAAACCGCTGAGCCACCCGGGCTGCCCTCTTTCCAGTTTTTTGATGGATGTTTGTATTGCGATGTATTTCCCCCTCAGGACTGTTTTTGCTATATCTCAAAGATTTGGGATGGTTGTATCTTCATTCTCATTAGTTTCCATGAATCTTCTTATTTTTTAATTTTTTTTCCATGAATCTTTTTAATTCTCTAATTTCCTGGTTGACCCTTTCATCTTTTACCAGGATGGTCTTTAACCTCCACGTGTTTGAATTTCTTCCAAACTTCTTCGTGTGATTTAGTTCTAGTTTCAAAGCATTATGGTCTGAAAATATGCAGGGGACAATCCCAATCTTTTGGTATTGGTTAAGACCTGATTTGTGACCGAGTATGTGGTCTATTCAGGAGAAAGTTCCAAGTGCACTTGAGAAGAATGTTTATTCAGTTGCATTTGGATGTAAAGTTCTGTAAATATCTGTGAAATCCATCTGGTCCAGTATAGCATTTAACGCTCTTGTTTCTTTGGAAATGTTGTGCTTAGAATATCTGTCAATTACAGAAAGCACTGTGTTCAAGTCTCCCAGTATAAGTGCATTATTATCTAAGTATGTCTTAACTTTGGTCATTAATTCATTGATGTACTTGGCAGCTCCCAGATTCGGGGCATAAATACTCATGATTGTTAGGTCCTCTTGTTGGATAGATCCTTTTAGTATGATATAGTGTCCCTCTTCATCTCTTACTACAGTCTCTGGGATAAACTTTAATTTATCTGATATGAGATGGCTACCCCTGCTTTCTTTTGAGGACCATTTGAATGGTAAATAGTTCTCCAACCTTTTATTTTCAGACTGTAGGTGTCCTTAGGTCTAAAATGAGTCTCTTGTAGATAGCAACTAGATGGTCTTGCTTTTTTATCCAGTCTGAAACCCTGCGCCTTTTGATGGGATCATTAAGCCCATTCATGTTCAAAGTTACATTGAAAGATATGAATTTAGTATCATCATAATACCTATTCAGTCCCTGTTTTTGTGGATTGTTTCCTTGGACTTCCTCTTTCTTTTACAAAGTTCCCTTAATATTTCTTGCAGAGATGGTTTGGTGGTCACAATTTCCTTCAGTTTCTGCCTATCTTGGAATCTCTTTATCTCTCCTTTCATTCTGAATGAGAGCCTTGCTGGATAAAGTATCCTTGGCTGCATGTTCTTCTCATTCAGGACCCTGAATATGTCCTGCCAGCCCTTTCTGGTCTTCCAGTTCTCTGTGGAGAGGTCTGCTGTTAACCTAATACTTCTCCCCATAAAGGTTAGGGATTTCTTGTCTCTTGCTGCTTTAAGGATCTTCTCTTTATCTTTGGAATTTGCAAGTTTCACTATTAAATGTTGGGGTGTTGAATGGTTTTTATTGATTTTAGAGGGGGGAATCTCTACTCCTGGATCTGAATGCCTGTTTCCCTCCCCAAGTTAGGGAAGCTCTCAGCTATGATTTGTTCAAATACACTTTCTGGTCCTCTGTCCCTTTCGACGTCCTCTGGAACCCCAATTAAACATAGATTTTTTTTTTTTCTGAGTCTGTCTTTTATTTCCCTTAACCTTTCCTCATGATCTTTTAATTGTTTTTCTCTTTTTTCCTCAGCTTCCTTCCTTGCCATCAACTTGTCTTCTGTGTCACTCACTTGTTCTTCTACCTTGTTAACCCTCATCGTTAGGACCTCCAGTTTGGATTGCATCTCATTTAATTGATTTTTAATTTCGGCCTGATTAGATCTAAATTCTGCATTCATGAAGTCTCTTGATTCCTTTATGCTTTTTTTCCAGAGCCACCAGTAACTTTATAACTGTGCGTCTGAATAGGTTTTCTGACATCAAATTTTAATCCAAATCCTGTAACTCCGTGGGAGACTACTGTTTCTGATTCTTTTTTTTTTTTTTTTTTGAGGGGGGGTGAGTTCTTCTTCCTAGTCATTTTGCTCAGTGCAGAATGGCTAAAAACAAGTTGACTGGGAAAAGGAAGGAAAAGGGGGGGGGAAGGAGGGGTATCCTCTGATTCTATATACTGTAAATCCCTCGACTTCCCCTGGAACTTTCCAGCGCTGCTTGATCAATAACTTGCTCTTCCCCTGTCCTTCCAGCTGGTCTTCTTGGGGAGGGGCCTGCTGTGTTGATTCCCAGCTGTGTGCACCTAGGGGAGCTGCTCAGCCCCTTTCCAGGTGCAGGGCTCAGTGGGAGCTGTTCATCCTGTGATGCCCCTGTTCAGTTCCAGGCACAAGGTGACACCAGGAGGAAAAACAGTGGCGGCGGCCAGCTCTCCAGCCCTGGAGTCAGCTCCCGCAGTAACTACCGCAGCTCCCAGTCTGCAGGGGCCTGGATGCTCCAGGGGCGGGGGCCACTGATCTGCACAGCTCGGGGCTGCCCAGCGGCAGGAGCATCCTCGCTGTCCTGTGTCCTCCCTGCCTCCGCCTGTCCTGGGGGGAGGCCGGATCCTGGGCTGTGTCCCCCGTGCCCTGGGCTCTGGGGCCTGCGCTGCTGGAATCATGCTCCCAATGACCGCAGCTCCCTCTGCCCCAGCCGCCTCCAAGCTGCTCCCAGGTCCTGCCAGGTGCACGCTGCAGCCCTTTCGGGAACTCGGCTGTGGTGTATGGCTCTTTCCCCTGGCCCAGGTGCTCTGTTAGTGCCCCTGGGAGCCTGAGGGCATCCCCGCCCCTCCTAGGATCCTGCCCGAGCTCCCTAGGAGCCCCTGTCCCGGGGGTGCTCGCTGCCCTCCTTAGCCCGGCTCCTCGCAGGGCCCCTCCCCCTTGGATGCTTTCTTATTTATTTTTTTCCATCCTCTTACCTTGATAGAAACACGAACTCTTTTCACTGTAGCATTCCAGCTGTTCTCTCTTTAAATCTCATGCCAAATTTGTAGGTTTTCAGAATGATTTGAAAGTTATCTAGGTATGTTGGTGGGGACAGGTGACTTGGGGACCCTACTCCTCCATCATCTTGCCCCGTCTCCTCAGGAAATGCCATTCTTATGCTTTAACAGAAACTTGGTAAAATATTAAAAAAGAAAGAAAGAAACTTGATATTTTTCCTTATATTTTTATACTCCGAATTTGTGAATGAGGTTAGTATGACTTATCCTCTGTTGAGTCCATTCTCACTGCTCATTTTAAATATAATTAAATCTTCTAAAATCCTCAAAACAAGACAAAAACTCAGAGGCAGTAACGTTGATGTTCAACTCCCCTGCTCTCTGGAGAAGAGGTTCTTCTAAGCTTAGAAATGAAAGGCACCAAGAGAGTGTAAAAGCCTGGATCAGTCTATATAAAATTAAAAGTCTATCAATATTAATCCATTTTAAAAACTGTGTCACACCCTGAGGAAAAACAGCTAACCACAAATAAAATACTTAAAATGCAGAAAATTAATGAGGAAGGAAACAGAAAAATATTCCTCCTTACAAATAATCAAGAAGATACAATTCATTCCCTATTTCTTACCTGAAATAGTAATTCAAGATGCAGACAGCTTGTCAGTGAAAAAGATGCTCTCATATATTGTCAGAGTGGGTATAAATAAGAGCACTGACTTTGAAAAATATGATGACAAAATATATTGGGGACTTAAGGTTTTATCCCCATTGATCTAGTTTTACTAATTCTGAGAAGAAATTATAAGTTAAAACTATACATATTGCATAAAAGCCTGAATCATGACCCCCAAACATCATGTCCCAATTCCCAGAACTTGTAAAATATTGCCTTATGTGGTAAAGATTTTGCAGGTGTGATGAAGTTGTGGATCTTGAGATCAGGATATTATCCTGGAATATGCAACAGGCCCTACCCCTTGTCACAAGCATCTTTATAAGAGTGAGGCAGAGGGAGACACATGCATGGTCAGCATCAGTCCAGTGGATCTGATCTGACAGCCATGGCAGGGAGATGGTCTGCACATACCCTTGTACTATAGATGAAGGATTGTTCCCTGCTAGGACCAGACATAGCAGTGAGTCAGGCATGTCTCATATGATGCACACACTTCAGGATAACAAAGAAAGAGGAACCTAGAACAGCTGAAGGTATTCCCAAACAAGGTGATATGCACAGCACAGGGTACGAGGGCTCCCTGTAAGGAAATGTTCTCCTCTGATGTCCTCGGCTCTAAGTAA
Source organism: Nyctereutes procyonoides (assembly GCF_905146905.1). Lineage (NCBI taxonomy): Eukaryota > Metazoa > Chordata > Mammalia > Carnivora > Canidae > Nyctereutes > Nyctereutes procyonoides. Next base: position 14,730,771 of record NW_026575139.1, on the reverse strand, counting down.
TATTTGGCATACTGACAGATTTAAGCAGAAATGTGTTGATATCTGCAGTGGACTTTGAAATGATCTCAATATATGATAGCTTAATGGGTGGGTAGAGGGATGGAGAGATGGACAGAAAATATTAATGGTTGAATCTGAATAACAGGTATAAGGATGCTCGATGTATTCTTACAACTTTGCTGTAAATACTCTTTGAAATACTTTATAATTTTAAATGTTAGGTGAGAAAAGCAGGAAAGAGAATAAATTTTGTGCCACAATTTTATTTATGTATACAGTTGACCCTTGAACAGCATGGAGGGAGGAGTTAGGGTGCCACCCCCTCATGGTCGAAAATCCACATATAAGTTTTGACTCCCCCAAAACTTACTACTAATAGCCTACTGTTGACCAAAAATGTACTAACATAGTTGATTAACACATACTTTGTATATTAGGTGTATTATCAATAATGTAAATGAGAAAACAAAGGTTATTAAGAAAATCATAAGGAAGAGAAAATACACTTACAGTATTTATTTTAAAAAATCTGCATATAAGTGGCCTTATGTGGTTCAAACTCAAATTGCTCAAGGGTCAACTGCATTAAAAAACAGGCACAAAAAGCATGTCATATTATGTTGCACTAATAAAGAACGTATATGAAACAAGCCAGAGTAGGTACTTACTTGGGGGATAGGAACCATAAAGGTGAATGGAGATGATAGGGGAAAAAATGTGAATTTCTTTATAGAGATTAGAGATGACAGAGGCCAATGAACTGAGGAGAGCAAGTGGATCAATCCTTTGCGCTGAGGTTCAAAATAACAAATATTGTTTTGAAAGCCAGTGAGAGATACGTGATACAAAGCAAGCATCAGGGATCCCTGGGTGGCGCAGCGGTTTAGCACCTGCCTTTGGCCCAGGGTGCGATCCTGGAGATCCGAGATCGAATCCCACGTCGGGCTCCCGGTGCATGGAGCCTGCTTCTCCCTCTGCCTGTGTCTCTGCCTCTCTCTCACTGTGTGCCTATCATAAATAAATAAAAATTGAAAAAATAAAATAAAAAAATAAAGCAAGCATCACATCTTCTCTTCCCTATGATGTAACCAAGTCACATAAGAAACGATGGTCAATCCACATTACTCAGACATAAAATGGCTGCATCTTGTCATCAACTCCACATTCCAGGAACCAGCTATCTCCATACTGGTTCAACTCTGGTTCTACATGAAAACATTTCAATCTCTACCTATCTTCCATGATTAAAAGTATTACCAAAAAGAAATACAGTTCCTCTGATGAAGTCAAAGGGAAGGATAGAACTGAGTACTGCCTCAAATTCTTTTTTTTAGCCATATCATTTTCTGGGGAGATGTTAGAACAGAGTCAGTGCAAAGGCTCTGAAATCCAGGTAGATTCTAATTCCAGTTCTGCAACACAATCGTGATGCAACCATGGGGAAATCTCTGGATCTCACACAGCGTGTTTTCCTATCTGTAAAATGGAAAGAAAGCATTCAGGCCAGGATAATTGTGAGGATTTCAATAACAGCATAGGTCAGGCACTTGGTAAGAGATTCATCATGTAATAAGTTTTCAACAATTGTTTTTGCTAATAAAAATTTCAGTCTGGTTTTTCTCTGTGAATCAGTTTCCAAGGTCATCAAAAACACATATTAGCCTTTTAACTTAGGTCTGATTTGAAAAGGCCTTGGAGAACTCGATAAATACTTGGTATTAGCAGTTCATTAGATATCATTTTTCTCCCGTTTCACATAAGTGGAACCCTTGTTCTGATTCACCTGACAGATGCTGAACTCCCAAAGAGAAGCTTGTTAAACATCCAGCCAACTGGAGCATTTTTGTAGTTCCAACTGCAAATGTACCAACCAAATAAGCATTTGTTGAACAAGGAGCTCAAAGCATGTGTTAGTAGTCACTGTCACAGGAGCCCAGGACCAATCTTGCTGCCAAAACTAACTCAGTCTGTCCCAGACTCCTGTTCAATCCTCCTACGCTCCCTTCACTCTTAATTTTTTTTTCTTTTACATTTTTCTTCATTTAGTTTTAAAATGCAAGAACCATTTTATCAATGGCGAGCTTTATGTAGTTGTTTTTTTTTTTCCCCCTCTCTGGTGTTGGTGGAGTGCAGACTGGGAACTGACAGCTGAGTGGTGGACATGAAAACTTTTTTGTTACATTTTGGATTCTGCTATTAAGTGTAGGTAGACCATAGTCTATCACTCATACTCTGTGGGTTTAAAGATCTCTGTCCCCATCTTTGAACAGCAGGTCCATTGTGATCATACCCAGAAAACAGTCTTTGTTTCTGAACGGACACTTTTGTGAAAAATATAAGGGCCATATATATATTTTTTTTAATTTATGATAGTCACACAGAGAGAGAGAGAGAGAGAGAGGCAGGGACATAGGCAGAGGGAGAAGCAGGCTCCATGCACCGGGAGCCCGACATGGGATTCGATCCCAGGTCTCCAGGATCGTGCCCTGGGCCAAAGGCAGGCGCCAAACAGATGCGCCACCCAGGGATCCCAAAGGCCATATTTATAACCATTTCTCCCTGCATTGTAAGTCACACCTGATGAAGGCACAACACTGTGCCACCTGATGTAATTCACTGTGAAACCACTATGCATTTTTGACACTTCGGCTCTGCTTGCCAATTTGCAAGTCTGCTTACAGACAGTCCAACCATGGGGTCAAGTAATTATTCTGTAGGCCATTGTGAATTCTCTGATGTGGATGTGGTTGCTGTCTATGTGATTTGATTAAGAGGGTAGCCTGAGGCCATATACATACACTTCTTAATAACAAACAATTAGAGAGGGTTTGAGCAGAAACGTTATGATTTTAAGGACCTGAAACAGTCCTTCCATATAATTTTCTTTTTACCTCTTTAAATGTTGAAACTCTGAATCAGGTTAACAGGTAGAAAAAAAGCATTTCATTCCATGGTTAGAGGTTAGTATTTAAAATCAAATGCCTGGGGTTAACTAAGACCATTTAGCTGAGTTACTTCTGGTGCTGAGCTGGACAGTGTCACATGCAAGACACATACTAAGTCATATTACTCCTGGAATCTCAGAATATGATCTTATTTGGAAATAAGTTAATTGAAGTCACAATTAGGTTTTTTTTAAGATTTTATTTATTTATTCATGAGATACACTGAGAGAGAGAGAGGCAGAGACACAGGCAGAGGGAGAAGTAGGCTCCATGCAGGGAGCCTGAAGTGGGACTTGATCCCGGGACTCCAGGATTACGCCCTGGGCCAAAGACAGGCACTAAATTGCTGAGCCACCCAGGGATTCTCCATGAAGTCACAATTAGTTAAGTGAGATGAGATCATAGTGATAAAAAGGACCCTTAATCCGGTATGCCTGGTGTGTGAAGAGAAGAGACACAAAGGCATACAGGGAAAATGCTATGTGACAACAGGGACAGCATTATTGGTAACAAGTGAATCTAAGACAAAGGCATGGAACAGAGTCTCTCTGGAGCTTACAGTGAGAGCAGAGCCCTGCTGCCACCTTGATTTAGGATCTTGAGCCTCCAGAACTGGGAGACAACACACTTGTGTTGTTTTAAATAGCCATCTTGTGGTCATTTGTTATAGCAGCACTAAGATGCTCATACAGTATATTATATATTGGAAAAGTAACCCTTTATGTTATTACTTTGCCAGAACATTTTAGAACTGAAAAAGTTAACTGCATAAATTCTAAGAATGAGATCTGGGCTTTCCCCCTCCCTTACATTTCTATCATCTCTGCTTCTTCCCCTTATCATGTGAACTCCATAACCATTACTTGCACACCTGTAAGGTCACGACATGCCATGCTTCAAAGACTACATTATTTACCGCTCTCTAATTCTTTGAGCCATCAGATGAAATTATCCCTATGATCTCATTGATTTGTAAAATGCTGCAAGACAAAATAATATCTCCATTTTATAAATTGACTTGGTTCAGTCATTGACCAAAAAAGAACAACTGATGTTACTGTATATCTGACATTTTGAAGAAACCATTTGTAGTGGCCATTTTGATGTAGACAGTTTCAGGAAACCTAAAAATCAAAGCTTCACTTAATGAGTCATTAGGATATTTTAATTCGCACAACACATAAACTCACTCCTATTCTAGTCTTTTCCTCTTCCAGATTTCTCCCAGCCAGCCATGACCATCAGCCAGACAGTCATATGGCATTGGACTCTGGACTGGTTGGAGGACGATGCTCTTGTCAGGTGTCCAGTTATGGAAACAGTCAGACAGAAGTAAGCATCAGAGATGAGATGAGGCCAAAGGAGAGCAGCCCAGTGTTTTAGTTTTGCACACTTTTAAATTTATTTCTCATGAAGCACACAGATTATATTTTGTTTGTTAACACAATCACACAGTCTTTTAATTGGGAAAAAAAAGAAAATTTTCATTTGCTGTAAAAATAATTGCCTTATTCTCCCCATCTTACTTGAGGTTTACTATTTAGGTTTTTGTGTGTTCATTTTCCTGTTTTTTTCTATTTTGCTTGTGGTTTCAAGTTACTTTTTACTCTGTGTTATTTTATCCATTAACTTCCTTTTCTGAAAATTCAAAGCAAGCACACATTTCTTTACCATTATATGATAACAAGATGCTTTCTATCCCTTTCAGTAAAAATGCTCTATTTTTTCCTCCTACTGTTCTCTCCCAACTCATTAAAACAAAATCTTTAAAATATTTTTCCTTCCCTCACCTCCCCCTCCCATTCATCCCACGCCCCTTGTGTGTTGAAAGGATTTGAACCATGTGAAATTACTAATATCTGAGTTTTTTTAAAAATGGAAATTGTATGTAGATTGACATGCATTTATGTTCTGATCCCCCAGGAGTTGTTTCTTCATAGCTTCTCTATTCTCCATCCTTCCCTATTCTGAGCTCTTTGTCTCTAATGATGTTTTGTATAATTAGAATTTTTTTTTCTTTTTTAGTGGGCAGTAAAGCAAAGTTTATTGAGCAATACAGTATAAAGCTCCCAAAGAGGGAGGGGGACCCAAGAGGGCTGCCCTAGAATTCATTCTTAAATATTATCTTCAGCCCCAATATGTGGGTCATACATTACATGAATCTTTACAAATAGTGTAATTTTTTTTTCTCCCTCTGACAAGTAAGTAATACTTTGGCTTGAAATGAAATACTTAGATTATAGTTCTTTTTTTTCCTCAGGATTTCTATGGAAGAATTTAAAATTGTTATTGTTTTATTTTGAATTATTGAAATTTAGATATTTTACAAGGATCTTCATAGAGCTGATTATTTTTTTCCTGAAATTAAAAAAGCTTATCTATGTGTTCCAGTTTCAATTCGATTTTTTTTTCACAGTTGTTTGGGAATAATCTCTCTTCAGTTTATCCATTTTGTTTTCTTCTATTTCTTTTTCAGTGCTAATTCATTTGAGGTCTCCCATCTCTGTCTTCTTAGTCTTTTTGTTGTTGTTGTTTTTTTAAAGATTTTATATATATATATATATATTCATGATAGACACACACACACACAGAGAGAGAGTGTGCGTCAGAGACACAGGCAGAGGGAGAAGCAGGATCCATGCCAGGAGCCGGAAGCGGGACTGGATCCCCTGACTCCAGGACCACCCCTGGCCCAAAGGCAGGCGTGAAACTGCTGAGCCACCCAGGTGTCCCGTTTTTTAATATCTGTTATTCCAAGCCACTAATAGATCTCCAAAATGAGCTCCTTCCATTCAGTTAATCTACTTAATTATATATTTTTATTTTGTTCAAGATTTATTTTTTTTTGAGATAGAAATAGAAAAAAAAATTAGGAGGGGTAGAGGAAGAAGGAGAGAGAGAGACTCCATGTGGAGGAACTCAAAGTGGAGAGCAGAGCCTGAGGCGGGACTTAGTCTCAGGACCCTGAGATCATGACCTGAGCCAAATCCAAAAGTCAGTTGCTGAACCAACTGTGCTACCCAGGCAACCCAATTCTGTAGATTAAAAATACAATGTGTTTAGCTTCAAAAAGACTCTTTGGGACTGTAATGGAACCACTTTGTTTTCATGTTTTTATGCAATTTTCCTGTTTGTTTCTATTGTTGTGTCTCCTTCAATAATTGCTTTATTTTCCTCACAGAGAACAGATTCTTTTTAACTTTTGCCGAATTGTCATCTCTCTGGCTGCCGGATCCCTGTAGCAACACTTAAATGCTCTTTCACTCTCTCCTTGAGACTCAGACAGGCTTGCTACCTCTTGAGAGAATGGAAATGACCCTGGGCCAGGAACTTGAGTTCTCAAGTCTCCACTGAGGCACTGGGAAGGACTTATCTGTGTCTCATTTTCAAGCAATAGTGCTATCAACATCGCTCTACTGGACAACTTACAAAGGGAGGGATGTCAGTGGTTCCTCCACCAATAGGTGGCCATTCCTTTCCTAAAGGAGTTTATAAATCCTGAGAAATCAAGCTCTTTCTGGGATCCATCCTCTTATATCTGCTTCAAGGTTCTCTGGTGAGAGTCCTCAGACTCTCTTCCTATGTAGAGGGGATTGTTCCTATATTATATTAAATCCTATATTAAATCTCTGGTTGGAACACAAGCCAGTCCCATGTTCTGTTCAGTCTCCCAGGCTTGTCTGCCCACAATTTCTAGGATCTCCTTGGCCAGACAGAGAACTTATGTTTGGAGAGGAATTGGGAACAGAGGTTGCAAGGTTGCAAAATCAAGTCTCTGATTTTTTTAAAATCCATACTTATTTTCTGTACCAAATGTTTCTGACATGTAACTTCGTTGAATTAACCACTCCTCAATATGCTTTCTTAGGTAACAGACTCATCATTAGTACAAATAGATGTATTTCCATATTCTACATAGTTGCCTCTCTGAGGCCAGGGACAAACACATTCTTTTTTTTTTTTTTTTCCTTATATTTATCCGGGTCAAGTGAGCATTACCAGTGCAATCCCAGATGTTTAAAAAATACTGTTTGATTAAATAAAATCATTTTTAAAAAATAAGAAATGGCATATATCCAAAGTTTAATAGTGCTTTAAAGAGGAATGCAATTTCTGTGTTGTTTGAACATTTTACAATAAGTATCTTTTATTTACTATAATTAAAAAAAAACACATACATACACAAAAGAGTAAAACTTATGACCAAAGCCTTTAAAGTTCAATTCACTGGATTCTTGTATATTTAACTTCTAGATCTTGACTTACACTGAACATGTACAGAGTGAAGGAAGGAAAGAGAAGAGAAAGAAAGGAAGGAGGGAGAGAGAAAGGAGAAGAAAAATGTTATAATAAATTAATTTTCTCTGATTTGGTTTATGATATAACCACAAACAGGAAATTCAGTTTCGTAGTATTTGCAAGACCCAGCCACAAGAGTGTATTTAAATGAGATGTCTTATAATTCGAATTATTTGGACATTACCAAGTCACAATTTCACTTGTTCTCATAGAAATATTAGCCAAAGATGCATCTATAATCCATCCATTAAATGAGTCAATGGTCTCTCTGAAGCATGTTTGGTCAGTGTCTTAAGTAATTAGTAACCATCTCTAATTGATCCCCTCTTAATTGCGTAACAGGTTTTTTTTTTTTTTTTCTCAGAATAGTGTTCTTATTTAGGAGCTTAACATATTGCAAATGATGTAGATCAGTTTAACAGTTGCATGCCCTACTTTCATTACATGGGTTTGAAGAGACAGGCCAGTATTGGGCTGTCTTGTCTTATTGGACTTAATTGTCTCAAATTAAAATGGAGAATTGGAGCAGGAATGGGATACTCAGCATTTTTTTATTATTTATTTATTTTTTTTATTTTTATTTTTTTTTTAGAGTTCCAATTTCTGTGTTTTGCTAATGGTCAAAGGTAAGGTTTTGAATGGGAAGAGCTGCCCTCTTTTCACTTAAAGACTCTGTCTGAGCATGTAGGTGCTCTGCGGTGGGGACCATAGGTAAAGGTCAATGTTTGTCTCTTTATGTTAAACTAGAGGAGAAAGTGAGTGTGTTTTTCCTCTGTTGACTCTGAATGTCTGGCTCTCCCTTCAAAACATGAATAGATTGTATTCACAAGATGTTGAGCTTCGGTTGAAATAGTATCTAGAAGGCATTATCCATATCCATGCTAGATCTTAGCCAAGAACTCATCAAAAGGAACCCATGCCAAGCTAAAAGTACTATAAAATGGTAATTTCCCCGAGCTTGTAAGAGAGAAAATACCTGTGATTATGACTTCTTCTAATGTCTCCATAGCATTTAATCTGATCTCAGAATAGAGAACCTATAAGAACAATGAGGATGTAAATTTTGTCTTACTTCAGTTTTCTCCAATGACACATATTTGGCTGGAGATAACATTTCACAGACATTTCTGTCTCCTGACATTATTTATTTCATCCTTCCATAGTCATTTTCATGAAAGTATAAAACTCTAAGATTTCTGTTATTAAGGTGATCATTATATGTTTTAGTTTAGAAATTAGCTGAGAAATCCTGAGAGCCCTAGTTCTTGTGTACATAACTATAACGTAACTGCAAAGTTGTTAGCATTTTTCATTAGTACAGATGTCAGTGCTTCCAGTGACATATTTGTAGCCTTAATATTTATAATGTGTGTGTGAGAGAGAGTGTTTTAACCATATCTATGTTGGTATGGGTGGGAGTGAGGGATGGGTGTCCAGTGGTTGGGACTGGAAATAATGGGTGATTCATTGTGATAATTGTAGGAGGTCATTGAGGGATGTGACCACCAGTTGACCAATAGTTGGACCTGAGCAATCAGAAGCTCGTCACCCCTTCCCCTTGCTTTAGAATCTACCCTCTGCCCACTATTCTCACAATGGGATCCCTTTTCAGAAATATAACCTTGCAAGAGCAATGTGTTGTTGAGACCAACTGAATAGTGTATATGACCAAACCCAGATAAGGCCTATATATAAACTTTCAAGACGCTGACTGGCTGGTGCAGAAAGCTACTTATCTTCCAAGTAGACAAATATCCCTCCTCCTGAAGCAAGCCTCATACGTAAATTCTCTTGCTTATTAAATGTGCCACCAATCTGGAGTGGCCTGCCTTTTTCTTCAATCCCTCCTTGCTGTGTGTGTGTGTGTGTGTGTGTGTGTGTGTGTGTGTGTGTGTAGCCAATTTCCAAACCAATAGCAATGTAGTTAAATGTAGTTCATATATTGAAGTTTATCAGATTGTATTCCTCCCGTGTAATCAATTTGCGCTTACCATTTCATTTATAAAATGGACCATCAAAAATTGTCTAATGCTATGAGAATTTTAATTTAATTAAGAATTAATTCATTAATTTAGTGTACATGTCTAGAAAGAAACGAGTGGAAAGTTTTTCTCTTAGAGATTTTGTATACATGATCCCTTGAGATCTAGCTATTCAGTTTACTAACAAATAGCAAGCTTGAAATACTCTACCTAAAATTAGAGTCTACAGAATTAATGGAAGTTGTGCAAAATCTTGAACAAAGTTGGCACTGACACGGGAAAGTACGGTTTTCATAAGCGGAGATCTCTAAACCCCACCGGGATAAAATGAGTAATAAATTGTTTTCAAAATCTCAAAATATAAGAGAATTGAATTACTAGTTATGTACCATCCTTTGATTATAAAATTGAATGTATAATGATAAAAATACAGGATATTTGGTGTACAAGGGTCTGCCTCTATAGGAGCGAAACAGTCATAGCTAATTGTTAAGACATGGGGCACCTGGGTAGCTCAGTGGTTGAGCATCTGCCTTTGGCTCAGGTCATGATCCTGTGGTTCCAAGATTGAATCCAGTCCCACATCAGGCTCCCTGCAAGGAGCCTGCTTCTCCCTCTGCCTATGTCTCTGCCTCTCTCCCCGTGTCTCTCATGAATAAATAAAATCTTAAAAAAAATTGTTAAGACATAATCTAGGTTGAGTCTCTGCAGCATTTCCAATGCAGATAATAAAAGTCACTAATAGTTTTTTTTCTGTACTAGAATAAAGAAAAATAAATAAGTTGTAATAAATTGAAATGGAATATAATAAAATAAAACAAAACAAACTTTATTTCAGTTTTCTCTTTGTCCTTATCTACTTTGAACAAAGTATCACAGAGACCTGTTAAACTCTGGGATGTGAGTGCAGAGATAAGCACAGAATCTCTGCCTGTGGAGACCCTAGGGCTCCTGTTTTCCCAAGAAGTTTAGATGTAATTGCATCTTCTGGCAGTAGGAAGGGACACCCTCTGTGTTTTTTTCCTCTCTCTGTCCCTCACTCCCCTCCTTCCCTCTCTCCTTTCTTTTCTTCCTTCTTTTTTTTTTCTTTATCTTCTAATTACATTAGTCTGGAATCCTAAAAAAAAAAAAAAATCTATTGCTTTATTTATTATTACATTGAATTTAGAATTATAATAAAGAGTTTTATTTTAATGTCTGCAGCCTTCCTATAGAAATCATATAGATACTAGAATGGCCTTATAAAGAATCTAAAAGGGGGGAATTAAAAATCTTTCAGAGACTGTCTCCTGTTTTCCTTATTATTTTTTTCAGAAACATCCTCACCCACCTTCATCACTGTTTTCCAAGACCTGGAAAACCTCTACTTCCCCCAGGAAGCACTATGTTCACTTTCATTTCAAGCTAAAAGTAGTCCCTCCTCTTACCCCAAAGAGACATTACAAATAGTCTTAAAACATTTAGCTTGGGCAGCCCGGGTGGCTCAGTGGTTTAGCGCCTCCTTCAGCCCAGGGTGTGATCCTGGAGACCTGGGATCAAGTCCACGTCAGGCTCCCTGCATGGAGCCTGCTTCTCCCTCTGCCTGTGTCTCTGCCTCTCTCTCTCTCTCTCTCTCTCTCTCTCTGTCTCTCATGAGTAAATAAATAAAATCTTAAAAAAATAAAATAAAACATCTAGCTCTTACCTTTGGTGGTTACTTTTATTGTTATATCTGTGCTTGCTTTAAGTCTCCTCTTAAATTAGGGCTCAGAGATTTAAGTGCCATCAGGTGCCAGGCTGAGCGTGAAGGAAGAATCCAGTTCTGGATTGTAGGGAATAGTGAGGGTTATGGAAACTGAAGAAGGCAAGCTCCACCTAAATTGAAGTGTACTAAAATGCCATCCTATCAAAATGCTGCCAAATCTGGTCTTGGCCTACAAGCTACTGAAACAGATTGTGTGACTCTCCTCTACCATAAGAGGCCTGATTTATTACTCAACTTTATACGAAACATAGCTATACATTAGTATGCTCACCAAGCAATAGGTTAATTGTCTGCATCAGTAAAATTCTATTGTCCTCTCAGTTATTTCTCTCTCCTTTGGTTTTACCAGATTATTTATCTCATATTTTTGCTCTTGGTTCATAGGACTGTCTTCCCTTAGTTGAGTGTGAGTGTCTTGAAGAAGGAGGTAAGGGGGAAAATCAAGACACAGAGATGTTTGTTTCCCCAGTGTGGTGTCTGCTCTGGAGAAGAGTCTGCTGTGGAGTCACAGACATCTGATGACTACCTAAGAGAATGGAGACAGAATTCAGGTAGTAGGGCTTGCAGGAAGGACTGTTAGGGAGTATCATTTTGTGAGCATCTATTCTAGGCGTGATCTTGTGCTAGAGACTGGGAAAACATAAAGTTGACTCTTGAGCAGCATGGGTTTGAACTATGTGGGTCCACTTACACAGAGAAATACATATATAAAAAATATAGTAGCGTATTGTAAATGCATTTTCTCTTATAATTTTCTTGATAATATCCTTTTCTCTAACTTCATTGTAAGAATATAATACATATAACATAGAAATTATGTGTTAATTGGCTGTTATCATTAAGGCTTCTCATCAACAGTAGACTATTAGCAGTTGAGTTTGGGGGGCTTCAAAAGTGATGGATTTTCAACTGTGTGAGGTCTTGGAGGCTCTCACCCTGATGTTGTACAAGGACCAAATGTACAGAGATAGATGGTCTAACATTTTCTTTATACAGATCAGAATGTATTAAAGTAAGGATGAAAAATTAATAATATATACCAGATTTTGACTTTTTAAATTTAATATTGGTATGTATTTGAGTGAGTGACTATCTTTGTAAGCCTATGCTTCTTTATCTTTTAAGAAATTTGGCAGGAGTAGGAGTCTAAATAAAGTCAAAAATCTTTTTTTAGCCTAGAAGTCAAATGAGAATCACTGGTAAATATGTTTTTGGGGGTACATGGGAAAAACAAAAACAAATTATTTGCACCCAGAAGAATTGCAATGAGCATAAATATTTTTATGTTTTTTTTTCTGCTTTTCTATTTTGAAATAAATTCAAATTTACAATAAATATTCAAAACAATGCAAAATTATCCCAAATACCTTTCACCCATATTCTCCAAATGTAATCATTTATCACATATTTTCTCTCTGTCTCTCTTCCTCCCTCCCTCTCTCTTCTCCTATTCATTTAATTGTCATATCTCTTCAATCAACGTTACTTTGGAAGTGTCTCTCTGTCTTTATTTTTAAAAAGATCTTGTGGCTTTGAAGAGTATAGGCCAGTTATTTAATACAGTGTCCCCCCATTTGGGTTTGTCTACTATTTGCTCAGTATTATATTCAGCCTATTGTCTTTTAGAGCAGAAATAGCAGAAAAGGGATGTCATGTCTTTCTCAGTGCATCACATCAGGAGACAAATAGCTTCCATTTGTTCTGTGTTCCATCAATGGTTACTTTTGGTCACTTGAGTAAGGTGTTGTCTCCCAGGTTTCTCTATTGTAAAGTTCCTCTTTTTTGCTTTGCAATTAATATATACCTTATAGGGAGATATTTCAAGGTGATGTAATCATCTTATTTCTCATCATACTTTAGCTCATTAGTATTATTGTAACATAGTGTTCTTACATAAGAAATGTAGTGTCAAATTTTTTATGTATTACTCAAATCACTTGACGTGTATGGTCACATACCAGGTTTATCTAGGCTGTGAGAATATCTACAATCAGGAAGATAAAGTAGTATTGATGAACTCCCACCATACTTTAATAGGTCCAGGACCCCATGGATAATTCTGTGGTTACTATTATAGCAGGCTGAGGAATATTTGAAGATATAACCAATAGTCTCTTGGGAATTTTGCTTAATAGTTTAGGCAATTGTGCCATTTTATGTTTCAAAACTATTTTTAAAAGCATTACCCATATGGAAGCATTTATTCATTTATTTTTGCTTTTTTGCTTTGTTTTGTTATTGATTGTTCTTTGGGTTTATAAGCATAAAAGATATGATAAAACAAATAGATTTGTAGATACATTTTCTTTTTTCTTATTATAAGCAGATTTCAATTTTTAGAGGATATAAACACATTCTTACTCTTTTATCTTTAATACAGACTTTATAATGTCACATTACATTCTGTCAATGTTTTTTGGCACAAATGTTGATATGTAAAGATGCAAATCTGTACATTATTTTGATTTACCAAAAAAGAAAATAATATGAGCTAATGCTTGGTTTACTGGCTGCTAGCAATGATTCTTTCTTTCTTTCTCTCTGTCTCTTTCTTTCTTCTTTCTTTCTTTCTTTCTTTCTTTCTTTCTTTCTTTCTTTCTTTCTTTCTTTCTTCTTTCTTTCTTCTTTCTTTCTTCTTTCTTTCTTTCTTTCTTTCTTTCTTTCTTTCTTTCTTTCTTTCTTTTCTTTCCTTTCTTTCTTCTTCTTCCTTCTTCTTCTTCTTCTTCTTTTTTTTTTTTCTTAACTACTCATTTAAACCTGAACTGACAGCTCTGGTTTCTTTCAAATACTTTCTTAATGAGGTGAAGTTAGGGGTAACCAGAATATTTACAATGCAGGATGCAGATCGCTTTGACTCACAAGATGTTGTGGACATCAAGGAGTCTAAATAATAACTCAAATGATCCCTCAAAAATCTGGACAAGTATAATCAAATAAGATTCAATTTAAAAATGAAAAACTAATCAGAATTATCTGAGACCCAATTATCCAGGTGACTGAATAAAAGTCAATATACTTCTCACAAAGCAGATGAGAAATCCTTTATGTTTTCAAAGTGACAGAAAAGTTTAAAAAAATAGTTCAATTGTTAACAATAAACTATTAATACAGCAATATTTATATACATATAATTTGGGGGAAGTTTTATTCTATATTTGTCTTACTTATATTATCTTCCTGTATTTGACATGATTTCCCTAGATTTTTAGCATAGCTGTTTATTAACAAAAGTAATAATAGTTGGTGTTATTTTAAGGATCTAGTCTGGTTTCTCCAAAGAAACAGGACCAATAGGATGCATAAATAGATAGATTAGATAGATAGATAGATAGATAGATAGATAGATAGACAGATGGTACCAGACTTACTATGAGGATTTGAGAAATACTCGTTCCTTACTCAAACCTTTATTCCGTTTAGGCCTTAAGCCGATTGAATTAAATGTCCCCACACTGGAGTGAGGATCTGCTTTATCAATTCAAAGTAAATCCCATTCAGAAACATGCTCACAAACACCCTCTGGACACCCCATCCCTCAATCAAGTCCACACATAAAGTTCGTACAATATGCTTTGGTACAGAGAGAGAAAATATTTGAGGGCATGTGAAATGCAAAGTGTTTGTTCAATATTAAGATGAACATATTTTACAGGTTTTCCAAATGAAGGTTTACAACTTAGAGGGGAATTTCTGCTGGAGCTTAACATTTGCAGGTCAGGTCATATTCCCAGAAGTAATGGCAGATGTTCTAAAATGTCTTTGGGATTGCCAAAGGAGACAGTAAAGAAAGAGAGAAGGTAGTCTAAATATGGGTTTTTGAGTTAGCAGCACATTTAATGCACAGGCATGCACAAACCAAGGCTTCTGGGCAAACAAGGCAAGTTGGGAAAAGGTTTGATGACAAAGAATCCTAAGTTTCAGTATCACTGAATCAGGGTGGGAGGACATGGACTGTGAGGCAGAGGAATGGAAAACTTACACTCCTGGGATTGGCATGCAGAGCAATCCTGAGATCAAACTCAAAGTCTGGTTAGATAAAAAATAAAGATGAAATGATCCTCAATTTTGCGTTTTAGTCCTAATTTTTCAAATTATATTATGACTTGGCTTTCACACTTTCAGAGGTCTTTCCCTATTTTCTTATGCTAAATGAGTTGATAACCTGTTTTTAAATGTTAACTGCTACCCAATGGATTTGGGAAATACTATCTTTGTGGCAATTCATCTTAGAAACTAACAAGGAAATATAAGCGGCTCTTTTGTAATATGGAGGAAAGGGATGAAAAGTCTCTGATGAGAATGGAAGAAGAAAGGAAATATTTTTTTCATTTCTATGTGTACTTCACCAAGTCTTAGATTGATTTCACAGACCATCTAGGTAGAGAAACAAGGGTAGATCTTCTATGCACATTTTCTTTAATGGGATGTATATATGTGACACATTTTGTTAAATGGCTCTTTAAATACAAGCAGCTTATTATATATTAATTACACCTTTATAAAGGTGATAGAACAGCAAACAAAATCATATGTCTCTATGGAAGGCATCATCATATTTCCGGGTAGTGACTATCCAGCTCCCTTGGATTGCATCAGTGAATTAATTCAGTTAACCAAGTAACTCAGTAATATTTTCAGTCTTTCAATTGAATTAATTTATCTTTGCTAACAGAATGGTTTGTATTTTACATAGCCATTATCGTAACAATATTTTTTGACACCTTGTCCCATGGTTAGGTCTGATGTCACAGTATGACACTAAAAAGACTTTCTGACAATAATCACAATTCTAGGCTTCGGCAATAATAAAAATGGAGGTATAAGGATATACAGATTGAAGATAGGGAGGGGACATCTGGGTGGCTCAGTTGGTTGAGCTCATGGCTCTTAGTTTTGGTTCAGGTCATGAGCTCAGGGCCCTCAGATGGAACCTCAGGTTGAACACTGTATCTAGCTCCATGCTCATCAGGGAGTCTGCTTCTGTCCCTCTTCCAGTTCCCCTCCCCCCACACCCTCTCTCTAAAAAAATAAATAAACATATTAAAAATCTTACAAACAAAAGTAGGGAAAACATGTTAAAAATCCAGGAATTTCCTTGTCCATGGAATCAAAGAAAGGATTTATTATTATTATTATTATTATTATTATTATTATTATTATTAAATGTCCAGGCCTTACCTTTTTTTACCTCCCTTTAAAAAGGATATCAAAGCATATTTAAACTTTATTCTCTCAAATGTTAAAGAAACTCTTTGAAACTACAAAATGTATTTTTTTTAAAGATTTTATTTATGTATTCATGAGAGACACAGAGAGAAAGGCAGAGATAGAGGCAGAGGGAGAAACAGGCTCCCCGTGGGGAGCCTGACATGAGACTAGATCCCAGGACTCTGGAGATCGTGACCTGAGGCAAAGGCAGATGCTCAACCACTGAACCATCCAGGCGTCCTTGTATTGGATTTTTAAAGAGTAAGATTTATTACACCATGTCTGATTCATCAGAAAGAAGAAAAAAGTCATTTCTATTCTATTCTACTTCACAGTTTATAGCTTTGTTCACACATGTAACTTCATTTAAGTCTCCGTAGGGGCCAAAGGAAGTGGGCAAGCAGACACTGATATTCTTATCTTTTAATCAAGCAACTGAGACTTGGAGAAGTGAATGACTTCCTCATGGTCAAGAGATAATAAATGAGCTGAAACTGATAACCTCAACTTATTTCCTTGATGCAAGGAAACTGCTTAGAATATGGTCATGTGTTCCCATCCTGCTGAAAAATTCTTAGAAGTTCAGTTTCAGGGCAGTTCTTAAAAAGTTGGAAGATTTAGTGGAGAGTGACAGTGGCTTATCTTCATTGACCTGGTTTGTTCATCCATAAAAATCATTGAAGGCAGAAGAGAAATAGGCTTGCAATGCAAAATAAAAAGTGAGCACCTCGGTTCAGCACAAATGCAAGCCCTGAGTACTAAGAATACTGAATGGCAAACGGCCAGTGAGAACTGCCAACTCAACATCTTCAGTAAATGGAATGAAATTCAGAAGGCTGCTCACAACCTGTGTGAATATTACACCAGGGAGCATTCTAATATCCAGGCTCTCTTTGAATGTAACTATCCACAGAGATTCAAAGATCACCCGGAGGAAGATTAAGACAGTTTTTCTGGAGGAAAAAAAACAAAACAAAACAAAACATTTTCATTGTCTGTCTCAAGACTCAAAGATAAATAAAAATGGAAAAAAATAAAAATAAAAACAAATGAAAAAGCTGAGATGTTTAAAAATCTTAATAAATACACAGGCAAGAAAGGACATCATCAATGGTTTTGCTAAATCCTTTGCCAAAGGATATTTATGGGGTTTCTGTCATGTTGGTCTCCTGATACATAACTAATAAGATGTCTCTGGTAGCAATCAACTGCATTATTTTAAGATGGACAATAAACTCCTCTTAAATATATTTTGGGAAATTATTTTCCTTGGTGATTAATTGGATTAAAAATTATTTCCTAGGTGATTTTTTTAAAGATTTTATTTATTTATTTATTTATTTATTTATTTATTTATTTGATATGAGAGAGAGAGAGAGAGAGAGAGAGAGGGAGAATGGAGCAGCAGGCAGAGAAACCTCACTCAGCAGAGTCCTATGTGGGGCTCAATCCCAGGATCCCAAGATTATGACTTGACCCAAAGGCAAACGCTTAACCTTCTGAGCAACCCAGGAGCCCCACTAGGAGACTTTTTTAAAACTTTGTTTCTGTTTTCCTCCCCATTGTTTATTATTATTATTATTATTATTATTATTTTCAATAACTGCATCCAGTATACTCAGTGTTAGATTTTCTTTTTGAAAACACGAAATAGCCCAAGAAAAAGTAGGGAAGAATGAGGGAAAATACACACACACACACACACACACACACACACACACATAGATAACTTATAAATATAATTAGCATTGATTTGAGTACTGTTTTTCAGATTTTAGTTTCTTGGCTATCTAAATCTATTTGACAATAGAAAATAAACATTCTGTAAGTTTGTTGTTTTTTAAAATATTTTATTTATTTATTCATGAGACACACAGAGAGAGAGAGGCAGAGACACAGGCAGAGGGAGGAGCAGGATCCATGCAGGGAGCCTGATGTGGGACTCAATCCTGGGACCCCAGGATCATGCCCTCAGCTGAAGGCAGATGCTCAACCACTGAGCCACCCAGGTGTCCCAATTTTCTGTAAGTTCATTATATCCTAATTAAAATACTAAAAATATTTTCATTAAAAATAACCTAAGTTAGTGTTTTCTTCATCTCAGTTCACCCTAACTAAAGATCTTAGAGGAAAGCACTGGAAGCCTTAAAAATCACTAAATAAATTAAATAAATTAAATGCAAATCAATTTATCCAGCCTTAGCTAATAGAGCAGACACACTGATACTGCTTATTTTATTTTTTAAATTTATTTATTCATAAGAGACACACAGAGAGAAAGGCAGAGACCTAGGCAGAGGGAGAAGCAGGCTTCCTGCAAGGAGCCCAATGTGGAACTCGATCCTGGGACTCCGGGATCACGCCCTGAGCCCAAAGCAGACGCTCAACCACAGAGCCACCCAGATGTCCCAATACTGTTTAGTTTGTTAGCAAATCACATGTCCCCCTCACCCAACACACTTACCTGTTCTAGAAACAATTTTTGTTGTTGAAAGTGCTTAAAAGTGTCCTCAATTAATTATTTGTATTAATCACACTAAAAGACATATAATTCGTTATTATTTAGCATTTTTAACCATTGTTTTCCATTAATTAGCAGTGATATCCTAAATCTAACCTCCTGAAAGAGTTTCACCTGTGTTAAAAGAATATCCTGTTCTTACTTCGTGACTAATAATATCAATAACAGCTACTCAAATTCCCACAATGGTAATATCATTAAATTCACAGTTTTCCATTCCACCAATGTAATTACTTTCCTCCATTCAATCCTAACTTCTCTTTCTCTTCTCTTCTTTTATCTTCCTCTCTGCATTCTTTCTTCAATTACTGAGTAACAATGAAGAACTTATGCAGGATAAAATTAGATTTTAGAAAATCAAAGATGGAGGAATATACTCTGCTTTTGAAAAGTATGATCCATGCAAATAAACAATTACAATATGATTTGATACATGTTACAAAGACTTCTAGTGCAAAGTAAGATCTGTAAAGGAACAACTATTCGTAGTTAGGGATATGGTGAAACAGATCCCTCCTAGAAGGGTATTTCCTATGAACCTCAAAGTGTGACTAGCTAGACATTTTCCAAGCTACAAAAGAATGTAGGGGAGAGAGAATCCCAGATAGAATGAGGAAGAAATAATATGATGCAAATGAGCTGACATTAAAGGAAATCATGATTTACTTTGGAATTGGTGATTGATTAGCTCTAATTTTAGGGAACCTTTTCTTCAGGTGGGCACAGATTATGTATGATCCCTCCAAACCACACACATTTAAAAACAAAAATATGAGGAGTTTTTTAACTTGAGTTGGTATAACAGATTACCATAGACTGGTAATAATGCATACATAATCCCATCCCAGATGTCCTTATTTGCCTCACTTATGTCTGTAGGTAAATTGTATAAAACATATTTAATAATATGTATGTTATATACAGTTAAATATTTAATCATACATAATATAATGCATGTTCTATTGGTAAGTAATATATAAATAATGTAATTTATACATATTTAAATACATATTCATACATATGTATCAACCCGTCTAATTAATTATACACATACACAAACACCATTAAGAACTAAGTTCCTTTGGGACGCCCGCATGGCTCAGTGGTTTAGTGATCCTGGAGTCCCGAAATGGAGTCCCACATTGGGCTTCCTGCATGGAGCCTGCTTCTCCCTCTGCCTGTGTCTCTGTCTCTCCCTCTGTGTCTCTCATGAATAAATAAATGCAATCTTTAAAAAAAAATAACTAAGTACTTTTAAGGGCATCTGGGTGGCTCGGTCAGTTAAGCCTCTGACTCTTGTTTTTGGTTCAGCTCATGATCTCAGGATCCTGGGATCTAGCCCCATGTTGAGCTAGCCACCCAGCTCACCGTCTGCTTGAGTTCCTCTCTCCCTCTTCCTCTGCTCTTCCCATGTGAGCTCTCTCTCTCTTTCTCTCCCTCTCTCTCTTTCTCTCACACAGTGAAAATAAATAAATAAGGAAATAATTCTTTAAAAAAAAAGAACTGAAAACTTTTAAATTACTAGGCTTAAATGATCTTTTACACTTCATTTTAATATAAGAACTTATTATATTTAAATACATTTTAATTAATTTATAAAAATAAAATGTGGTATAATGAATCTTCCCAGTGTCCTCTGCTAAACTTATTTTTTATTAAATATTTGTCATTCCTCTCTCACTGTTGCCCATTCTGTTCCTCAATATTATATTACATTGTGACTTAGTATTCGAAATGCAGTTGTAATCAAGCTTGTTCCTCACCGGTGTTATCTGACACTGCTAACCACACACCTCACCTATCTCTAGGCCAAGCCTCCTCTATTTGATGTAATTCAACAAAGACTTGTACCAATTGCTAAGCATTTGTGGAACATAGAATATTAACTGTATCTCAAGAACTATTGACATACTTAAGCATATTAAAACAACCTTCTTTCCTCCCTCTTCCCCCCCTTCCTTTTTTTCTTTTTACACTAAGTTTAATTTTCATGGATTTATTTTTTGTTAATATTTTATTTATTTATTCATGAGAGACACAGAGAGAGAGAGGCAGAGACATATTACAGAGAGAGAAGTAGGCTCCATGCAGGGAGCCTGATGTGGAACTGGATCCTAAGACTCCAGGATCATGCTCTGGGGTTGAAGGCAGACACTCAACCACTGAGCCACCCAGGCATCCCAATTTTCATGGATTTAATGCAGTTGATTTTTGTGCTAAAATATGTCCCTGCCACATATGAAGGCAAAAGGAAGCAAAAATATGTGGTGCAGGGATCCCTGGGTGGCACAGCGGTTTGGCGCCTGCCTTTGGCCCAGGGCGTGATCCTGGGATCGAGTTCCACGTTGGGCTCCCGGTGCATGGAGCCTGCTTCTCCCTCTGCCTGTGTCTCTGCCTCTCTCTCTCTCATTCTATGTGACTATCATAAATGGATAAAAATTTAAAAAAAATATGTGGTGCATGTTTTCTGAGTGACCGAACACTTGCTTTAAACAACACTGTGTCTATAGAATTAACATTCACTAAAAGTAAATTTAGTTCAAGGGATTTTAGATTGTTGCCATTTATTATAACGTTAAAGGGAGAACTGTTTTAGGTAGAGGTCTGTGCTGGCATCTCTATGGGAGTAAAACGACTTGGGAATAAACACTGGGGAATCCATGGTAGAGAAATCAGCTTGAGGATTTAAAAGTGTAGGATAAATTCTGCTTTACCAACTCATTGGTTTTAAAAGCATTATGGAAGAGAAAGAACACATTTGTGTAGTATTAAGTGCAAAAGAAAATACATATTTAATGTAAAGCACAGGTATATATTATATATAAAATTAAGAAGTTCATTAATATTATAACCCTACATTGAAGTTTCATTTTTTGAAATGGAAGATGAGTGTTTAATGCCTATTTATTTTACTTTTAAAGTTTAAACAACTGCTGAGTCATACAACCAAGGATTTGTGCCCTAGGTCTGTATGGAGGTAAGGGGTTGTAGGTATAGATTTGGGTGGGGATAGTTTCTGGGTGGGTGATAAGGCCTGGCAGTGATCCTAAGGCTCCCTTTGTTCAGCAAGGATAGGTACACAGAGGATGGGGGCCCTGCGGGGTGGCCAGCTGCCACTGCCTTCTGAGACTGCAGGGCCCAGTCCTTCAATTGTGTCCTCTCCGTAGGCTCCTTGGGTCAGAGACCAAAGCCTGGGGCTATATATGTTTACACATGATACTAACAACCCCCTTTAATGTTGAAAGATAATGAGGCCCTACTATTATTCCAAGCAAATTTGGGAAGTCATTAGTATTACTACACTTCAAATAATTTAGAGAGGAATCTTTGCAGAACATTTTCAGAGAATTTTCAAATTATACAGTATTTAATATATAATTTCAAATTATACAGTATAACTGTGTACAGTTAGTTCCAAGAAGACCCCTTACCTGAATTAAGCACTGGGTTAAATATGTACCTCAAAATTAATTATCATGTTTTGATCAGTTGTTTAGATTTAAATTCTATGTTACCCCCATTTGTATTATTGGCCCCGAAGTAGTAAATAGAAATGGAAAATAAGGCAACCCCATCAAGTGTCATCACTAGTTGAAAGTTTCTTCTCATTGTTGTTTTTGCTTTATTTTGTGTTTCATTTCTGGACTTCATCAGGAGTTACTATAAACACTTTCCAGGCCACACAGTCATGTTTAAATCTGCAGGACTTCTCTGGTTGGGATGCAGAATGAGAAACTCAACTATGTTTATCTTCTTTGCAATAAATTAAATTACTGGCACTGATAAGCTTTTGCAAGGCAGGTCACCCATTATCAAAATGTATATTTTGGACCACCTTTAATTCAACTTTGCTCTCCAAATTTGCAAGTTTTCTCCTCCATAAACCTGAATGCAATGATTAATTCTCTGCCATGTTTTTCTTTCATGTCATCTAACAAACTATGCTTACGTTTAGTTTATAATTTACAAAGGGAAGCTATTTCTCTTCATCATTTTCACTTGCATTATCATTATATCATCATAACTGTAGAAAAAAAAAAGTGTCCCTAACATTGACTTTTGTCGGGAGCCAACCTAGGATCTGTAGGAAATGCACATAGAATTATATAAAATTCTTTTCTTTGCAAATATATACAGCTTTACCACTCCTAACAAGAATTTTATTTTGTTCCACCCCCCCGCACTGGCAGAAAGTAGATATTTATTCTCATAAAGCTGTTCCTATGCTGAAACTCTGCTTTGCTCATTGTCTTCAATAAGTTATTTTTAATATCTTCAAAGAGGGTGAATTTTTGTCTTTAATTTGTATTTTATTTTGGATCCCATGAGGCAATATGGAGATGAAAGCAGAGCTAGGTCCCTGGCTTCAAATTCTTAGGACCTAGCCCCAGTTGCAATGTACTAGCTTTGTGATCTTCACACTCTCCAGTTGAATTTTCTCACCTACCAAATGAAAACATGAAGAATGGTTAGCTCAGTGAACTTGTAGGGACTAATAACAGAGTGACTGGTGCCTAATCAAAGTAAATACATTTTAGCTATTATCATTCCAAGTCGAGTTAGGTAACACAGGGCAAGCTCAGTAACACTAAGGTTGAATAGCAGGTATTTTTACTTTTTGAATTATCTTATAAATTAGAGGAATTTCATAAGAGTGATCCCTAAAATGAATTACATAATTGGAACAAGTATATGGACTTCCAAGATTATTGTCCTTCAAAGGATAATCTGAGTTATAATTAACCTATAAATTATGGATAAATATGTGTGTATGTATATACATGTTTATTTATTTTATTTTTTTATGACTTAATTTATGCATTCATGAAAGACATAGAGAAACAGGCAGAGACATAGGCAGAGGGAGAAGCAGGCTTCCTGTAGGGAGCCTAAAGTGACATTCGATCCCAGGACCCCAGGATCATAACCCGAGCCAAAGGCAGACGCTCAACCACTGAGGCACCCAGGAATCCCTGATTTTATTTTATTTTTTTACATTTTAGTTGCAATTTCTCAATGCCTGAGAGGCTGCCTTGCCCTCTTAGAGTTACCAATCTAGAAAGGATTTAAACAGACTTGAAAGTATAACAAAGGAGCTGGGTATCTACGCTGGGTAAGTGATAAGGGTAAATGCATTTTTGGAAGCCAGAGAGGAGTAATCATCACAAGAGAACATTTTACTTTTGAAGGTTCCATAAATTTATTTAATAGCAGTTCTAGGCAGTGCTCTTACTTCCCATTTTATCATAAATTTTGCTGTACTATGTGGTTCCTCTCTGGACACCTTGACAGCTGGGTGGAAAATTCTACCCTTTCTAATGGATCTTCACAGGACAGTTTTCTTCTTCCTGGTCCTAACACCATTGGCATCATTTCCTGATATTTTAAAAGTTCTTTGGTCAAAGGGGTTGCTTATTATTTGCTTAACTCCCTGGGAACTGTGCACTTAAACCATAAAATGCCTTTCTTCTACACAGGGACTCACATTACCACCTTTGCCAAGGGCCAAAAGGGATTTATCATGGTGCTACATCACGCATTTGAATATGAACTGACATAGATCTATAATACGGTTTAGTGCAAGTAGTTGATGTTGTCTGAATGATAACTCTTGACCTGAGAAGCTCTGAAGTAATGAAAGGGGGATAAATTTGCATGATTTGTGCCATAAGCAATATTTATAATGTAAGAGGGCTTTAAAGATTAATACACTCCCAGAGCAACACATGAAAGAGACAGGAAAGGTTATTCGATGATCATCCAAGTGCACTATTTATTTGCAATCCTTTCATCTGAAAGATTTTCTCCTTTTTTTTCCATTCCTCCATTAATTTGGTGTACAAAGGGGACATTGATAACTCCCTCATTTCAAAATATTCTCTGTAAGTTTAACTCTTTTAATCAAGGAGAGGAGGCACAGACTGGTTAAAGAAATAGTTGATTGATTGCCTCTCATTAGTTAAATGGCCTACAGTATTTTGTAAGTTCTTACATCATTAACTCCTTATTTTGAGAATCAAATAGCTTGAAGTATTTTTTCAAAAAATAGTTATATTACTGCTTCATCTAATTATCAACCTGTAGAAGAAAAATTGATTTGTAGAGCCCCTCAGAAAGCTTATGATTACAAAGTTTGAGAATTCAAGTCCAAGGTTGACAACATACTTAAAAGATAGTCCTCAGCATAATTTCTTCTGAATTACTCATCATGAACTCTTAGCTGTCTGTCTAAAAATATAGAAAGTTTCAAAATGGTTTCATGCTCCTTATCTTTTGCATTTAAAACTTAAATGATTCTAGGTGCAGTGCTAAAATGAACAGGTAGGTGGGTGAAAAGAATCACTAAAGAAAGTGTCCAAGGGAAATTTAAATATTGTCTGTTTTAACATCTACATATATTGTGGTTTTAATTCCTTTGACAAATAATGATGTAATAATATAGATGTGTCTACACACTTTTAAAACAGTTGAAACTAGTTGAAAAGCAAAGAATTCTGCCAGTCAAACCTTAGATTTTCTTCACAGTGTCACATTGTTTTCAATGAAGATACAGAATAGGTTGTTTATTCTAGAAATATGGACAGAAGTGGAGCAGCCAATAAAAAGATTGCGTACTGCATTGGCTCACACTTTTACCCTGTTTCCCATCACAAACCTTGTGTAGGAGATTTCTTTTTTCATTCGCTTTTTGGTAGATTAGATCTCAAGAGAAAAAAAAGAGTTTAGCATATTATGACTTACTTTAAAATATTCCTCCAAGGGGAAGAAAAATCATTCTTCCTTATCTCATGTCTCAAGAAGCATGATCTAATATTCTTTCCATTTAAAAATGAGAGAAATTATTTAGGAAATTTAGCCAAAGTAATACAAGGAATAAGCAGGACCAGAACTAGAGAGCTCTTGCTTTTCAAATCTTTCTTATGTTACTTAACAGTGATTTTCTCTGGGGTCAGCTGCAAAACTTTGAAGAGTAATTTAGGGAAAGATATTTCTATTTTCCTCTTAGAGGTACACAAAATATCTAAAAATGGCAGTTGATTAAGGCTAATCACTTGCATCCATTCTAGAGTTTAAGAACAGTAAGATTGTTCATACAATGTAAATATATGTTTAATAATTAAGTTATTGTAGCACATTAAAATGGATCCAGATAAATTATTTTCTAAACATTATGGTCTTGACTTAAACTCAGAGACCTCTTTTCCATCCTAGTAGCTTTAAAAAATAAGCATGCTCCCTGCCACTATTAAGACCTATTTTCTTTATTTTTATTTTATTTTTTTTAATTTTTATTTATTTATGATAGTCAGAGAGAGAGAGAGAGAGAGAGAGAGAGGCAGAGACACAGGCAGAGGGAGAAGCAGGCTCCATGCACCGGGAGCCCGATGTGGGATTCGATCCCGGGTCTCCAGGATCGCGCCCTGGGCCAAAGGCAGGCGCTAAACCGCTGCGCCACCCAGGGATCCCTAAGACCTATTTTCAATTAAGCACCAAAACTCACTGGAAATATCTCTCGGCTTTACTAGCCTCAGCTTCATAGTAAAGTTCACATTCTGTCTACATTGTTTCCCCCACACCTGATAGCACAATTCCAGTCTATGGAATCAGTCACCTCTAAAACTGGTCTTTAGCTGTAGGTTGGGCACACCACTGCCCTCTTGAAGCATCACTGTGTACATCTTTGTAAAACAAGGATAACACGGTTCTCATGTTACAGAATTATTATTAGGATTTGAATAATGAAATGTATGATAAAGTCCTTGCTATTATATTATCAGTGTTTTAACATCTTCTTATATCCTACAAGCAATTGTAGAGTGGGTTATATAGCAAGGTGGAAGCAGAAAATACATCAAAATAATACCCTTTGTGAAGTCTTATCTCACCACCTGTGGCATGAGATTTCTTCCTTTTCAGAATCTTCTTGAATCTTATTTGCCCATTAAATTACCATGGACTTTGGTTGCATATTACCATAATTATGTATATGTCCTATTACTCGAACTCTGTTGTAAGCATCTTGAGGGAGGGTATCTGGGTGTCTGGACTTTTAATTCTGTCTAAATATACATGCCATGTAATAATATATAATCCATAAAATATATTTTGAGTCCAAATGAACTTCAGGAAGTGTTTCTTTAAAAGAGTAGGACACGTACATAAAGTCAGATGGCTGTATTTACATTTGTGTTTCTTGCCTCGGCAATCTACTTTTTCTTAGGCAAGTCATTAGATCATAAGGAACAGCGTTGCCCTTGCTTGTACAATTGTGGTAATGCTATCTCCTTACCACTTAGAATAATGTGAATTATACAAGATAATGCAGATGAAAGTACTTTAAACTTTAAGCATATGCCAAGTTAAGAAGTTAAAGCTCTAACTTAGAAATAAGAATGAGAGCTGGCTCTCAATGCATAATACTATAATATTTAGTTGCATTTATGTACTCAAAATGACAATGTGATTTTGAAAATGCCCTAGAATACAGTGATTTGCAGATGAACATGATCTGCTTATAAACAAGAGCTACTGTTAGGGATACTCTATGTCTCCTAAAAGCTGCTGTTGCATATCATGCAGACATACGAATAAATGCAAAGAAAATAATTAAGGGAAAACAATCACTCCTACAAATGTCATGTTGCCGGCATCATAGATTCCCCCTAGGAATGAGGAGGTCAGCTTGAAGAAGAGTCAAAGTGGGATGAGAATAGTTTTTATTATTTCTTTTCACTCCCAGACTGAACTTTCACCTTTCTGAAAGAACAGTCTTGAAATTCAACCTCCCTTCTAGGGCTTTAATAAACATAGACAAGGTTTATTTCCATTTCTTTCAGAGACTGGAGTGAAAAATGTAGAAATACCACATGAAAGACATTGCTTGTAGGGTTTCCAGCTGAGACTGGAGACTGAAGTGCTGAAAATTCTCACAAGGGATCCAGGAATTCATGATATTTCCAGACAAACTTTGTGGCCCCCAGAGACAGGGGTAAATGTAAGGTAAGCATCCAGAGGCCCTCACTGATATACCCAGTTCCCTTCCAAGTTGTCCCACACAAAGGGTAGTAATGGAGAGCTTTAGATAAGTTTTTCTTTTCTTTTCTTTTTTTTTAAAGATTTTATTTACTTATTCATGAGAGACACACACACACAGAGAGAGGCAGGGACACAGGCAGAGGGAGAAGCAGGCTCCCTGCAGGGACTCCAACGTGGGACTCCATCCCAGGTTTCCAGGATTAGGCCTTGGGCCAAAGGCGGCGCTAAACCGTTGAGCCACCCGGGCTGCCCTAGACAAGTTTTCTTGATGATATTTCACATTTGCTGCATTATTTACATGATTTGCTATACTTTAATTAGGAAAGTAATGGATATTTTTCACTTAGTGTCAAATGTTAACTACATCATGGAAGATCCAGCTTCTTCTTTTTTCTTTTTTTTTTCCCCTCCTCTTCTTCTTCTTTTTTTTTTTTTTTTTTTTTTTTCCCAATGACCTCTCCTCAACAAGAGGCTGGTGGAAAATGAAGCGTTACCTGTCTTAATAGGTTTCAATCTCCTGCATGGGCTGCTTCAGTGATACTTTGGAATCTATTAAAAGGGACTCAAAATTGCACAGCAGGAAGGCACCACCAAATAATTCCTTGAAGCTGTTTTCTAGATTATCAAAAAGAAAAATAGGAAAAATGGGTAATGTACTAGTTTCTTTTGTTGTTGCTCTGTTGATGCAAGATATGCTCTTCCTTACTAACAAATTACTAGGATTACCAACAGCATATCCAAGCAAATGGCCACAAGTGATAAAGATTGAAATAAAATCATGATGATTGAAACAGGAAGGTAAATATAGTCTTTAGTTTAAAAAGTAAACTTCATATTATAACAATTTTTCAAATTATTTTGGTACTTTTTTAAAAGTAAGAATCACTATTTACCTCAAATAATTGGCATCAGTTTTAAAATAATGTGATATGGAAAAGAGAAACATACAAGCTCTTTCCTATTCAAACTTCGTTGTGGATGTATCCTTCATTCCTGAATATTCTTACTGATATCTTACATAATACTCACCATCATCTCCTCTAGGTTGACTCTGTCTGGTGTAAAACTCTGAAGAAACGGAGCTTTCCCTGTGATGTCTGTTTTAGAAGAGAATTTATACATAAAAATAATTTTATTGATTAGTATTTGTCTTTGAGTCATAGTAAAAACAGATGTTATAGAAGAACCGATTTGTATATGGGTACTCACTATATAATTTCTAATTAAATCTTGTCTTTTGAAAGATTGTTCTTAGGGCATCTGGGTGGCTCAGTTGATTAAGTGTCTGCCTATGACTCAGGTCATATTCCCAAGATCCTGGAATTGCGCCCTGCTTCTTCTTCTCCCTCTGCTTGTCACTGCTCTCTCTCTTTCTCTCTGCTAAGTAAGTAAGTAAGTAAGTAAGTAAATAAATAAATAAATAAATAAATAAATAAATAAATAAATAAAATCTTAAAAATATATTGTTCTCTTCCTATGATATATTGAATTTATTTTATTTTAAAGCAGAGTATCAATTTTGCTTCTGTGGCACCAGATAAATGTGACAATGTTTGAACCACACCCTGCTGTTACTTTGGGTAAAAACATGAGTAAAAGGGCAGAGAAGAATGTCACATTTGCTTATATGTATAGTCTTCATTATGATACCAAATTTTCTTCTTTTTTATTTTTTAAAGATTTTATTATTCATGGCGGGGGGCGCAGAGGGACAGGCAGAGGGATAAGCAGGCTCCTCACAGGAAGCCCAATATGGGACTCGATCCTGGGACTCCAGAATCACGCCCTAGGCCAAAGGCAGAAGCTCAACAGCTGAGCTACCCAGGCATCCCCCCAATTTTCTTCTTGCTTTAAATTTTCCTTCTACTCTTCCCAACATGGCTGATTACAGATTTGGCAAATGGATATACAAGTGGAGTGGTGTATTGGATATGCTGGTACAAGCAGGAACAAATTTATTTTTCTTATGACTTCATGTTTAACTCCATTCTCTTCATTCATTCTTTGACCCCATATGAATGCTGCCATTCTCACCCTAACAGGTGCAATACTAAGTCTCATAGCTTTTCTTATTATTTCAGTTAACATGATGTCAGTATTGCTAGGGTAACCAACAGCCCAGGTTCGCCCAGGACTGAGGAGTTTCCTGAGATGTGAGACTTTCAGTGCTGAAACCTGGAATAACTACCTGGGATGGTTTGCCAACCTAAATGACCTCCCAGAAATCACGTGACTCCAAACTTCCTCAGGTCTTATTCAGACTTAAGACTCTGCTGTGCAAGAGACTCTTGGGTCAGGTTTTGCAGTTATTTCTCCTCTTGCTTTTCTACTCCTCCTTCCCCACTCACAAAACTGCATTTGGCTGTTCCAGGTTTGATTTTGGAAAGGGACAAAACGGGCAGCCAGGATTGGTACAGGTGAAATCGCTATCAGTAAATTCTGAGAGGACGGACCCTGCCTTTTCTTACCTCCTTGAAATCAATTTCCCCAGAGGCAAAGGAAAGATCTCTCTTATTTATTCTTCCTAATATGCCCCTGCAGAATGTCAAGGATTTGGGAAGAATTTTGTCTTGCCATCGTTAATTCTCATGATCAGGAAATGCTGTGTAAATGAACTCTGTATTAGGCACAAGCAATGCTGCCCAATGTGAGCCTTCCCTAAGGCCTCAAAACAGAGGATAGCAAATTGAGATACATTGTTGAAACTGTTGGAATTATTCCCTTGAAAAGTTTTCAAGAATAATGTGAAAATCTTGAATTTATTGAGGAAGAGAAGAGAGAGGGGGATGGCTAGGGAAAGTGGTGAACTCCTAGACACAGTTCTTCCATTACCAAAAGGGGTGATCTGAGGTAATAATGGTATGCACTGTCTTTCACTGGTTGAAAAAGAAATGTTGACTGATAATTAATAGTAAGCCTTTTCTTCTGGACCCATTATAAATTGTGGGGTTTGTCGACAATCCAGGAAACTCACCAACCATGGAAAGATTCATATTTTAAAATATTATCAATCAATCAATCAATCAATAAAATATTATCAAAGGCATCCACACTTTACTGCTAGGATAAAAGTTCTCTGGAAAGGCAAACAATAAAGCCTCATATTTCTTAGGATCTCTTATTTCATTTCTTCACATTTATTCCCTTCTATTCTGAATTGTTTCAGGATTCTATGTTTTCTATTAATTGCTTAAATCACTCAATCACTCCACCTTTACAAAATCACAATGCTTCCAATAACAGTCTATGTTCACACTTGGATGTGAATCTTTTTGAGAAATCAGGACTTTTCATATAATGAGTGAAGGAAATCTAAGATAAATCTTAGGTAAATCAAAGCTCTCCCTATGAAATGGAAAAACAAGGCTAGATCTCAGCTTATTATATTGGCTGTGCTTATACCGAAATTGATTTCAACCCAGGTTTTGACTAGTTTCTATACTTATATAAATAATTTGAAATCACTATAAAATGTTTCCTGCTATAGGAACTTAAATCACATTTTATAAAAATTGACAATATTGGGAAATAAGAATGCATACACTCTTTTCTTTTAGATTTTATTTATTTATTCATGAGAGACAGAGAGAGGCAGAGACATAGGGAGATGGAGAAGCAGACTGATGGAGAACTTGATCCCAGGACCCTGGGATCACACCCTGAGCCAAAGGCAGATGGTCAACTGCTGAGCACCCCAGGCATCCCAGAATGTATACACTCTTAAAGTAATATCAATTACTACTTACCACTCAATTCTTATCATTCAATGTAGAAGTGTTTATCTTTGGTCAACAGAACTGGCCTACACTCTGACCTGCAAAATATGCCTAAAGTAATGAGTGATCCTTTATTTGCTTCTCTAAACCAAAGCAGTTTTAAAATGAATGGGATCACTAGAAATACTTAAAATCAAAAATTTTGTGAATATTTGGTGACCAAAAAATATTATTATTATTTTAAAATATTTTATGTATTTATTCATGAGAGACACACAGAGAGAGAGGCAGAGACATAGGCAGAGGGAGAAGCAGGCTCCATGCAGGGAGCCCGATGTGGGACTCGATCCCAGGACTCCAAGATCACACCCTGGGCCTAAGGCAGGCACTAAACTGCTGAGCCACCCAGGGATCCCCCCAAAAGTATTTTAATATATTGGCAGATCTATAATATAGTCCTAGTGAAGTTTTAGTTTCAGAAATAAAAATTCTCATAACTTAATTATGTATTTAAAAGAAAAATTAAAGTTCATTATATTTATATCACATATTATATTACAAGCATACATAATAATATATACATATATACTATGCTATTAAATATTATGTTATATTAATATTATTTATGTATTTATATTTTTATATTGACTTTTTCAACATTTAAGAATAAACAGAATAATTGCCCTTGAGTCTTATTTTTATAATTTAAATAGTGTCTTAACCATGTATTAGTTTCTTAGCCATTCCAAAGTATCTCAATGGCATTTTTTCTAAATAGCACATGTTGATATGAATTTATTATTCTAATATTTTTGTAAAATTATTTGCAATTTTCTTCAAAGTTGCATTTTGAGGCTAGTAAATAAGTATGAACATATATTTATATATACATACATAAATGAATAAACAAACATATAAGTCTTCAACTGATTCTTTTCTGTAGATCATATTTTCAACTCATATAATATTCACTCTGTAGGTGCTAGGATACTTACTAAGCTCATAGCACATTTTGCTAAGTGGAAAATATTCTCCATTCTAAATTTTACTAAAATATATAAATATTTTAGCTGAATTGAAACTATTTTGCATCAATTTAGAAATAATTAATTCCATAATTAATTTTACAAGCACAACTTGCAAAATTAATTAATGCTGTTTAGTCTTTTGAATAATTTGCCAAATATAAATACAGTAATATCAAAAGCTTTCTCAATTTAAATCTAAAGACAGGCACAAGAGCTTTTGGCTTTCTGCTGGAAGGAGGCCATGGCACAACTCTTTTGGTCTGCTGAATCTGGATTTATTCAATACCATGCCACCTAAGTTTGTACCCAACAAGATAAAAATCTGCCTGAGGTGACTGGTGGGAAAGTCAGTGGCATATCTGCCCTGACCTCAAGATTGGTCCTCTGAATCTGTCTCCAAAAAACGTTAGTGATGACATCACCAAGGCAACCAGTGATTAGAAGGGTCTAAGGATGACAGTGAAACTGACAGTGTTCAGAACAGATAGGCCCAGATAAGTGGTACCTTGTGCCTCTGCCCTGATTACCAGAGCCCTCAAGGAACTACCAAAAGACAAGAAGCAAAAAAACATTAAGTACAGTGGAACTACAACTTTTGATGAGACTGTCAACATTGCCCAACAGATGAAGCACCAACCTTTAGCCAGAGAATTCTCTGGAACAATGAAAGAGATTTTGGGGACTGTCCAATCTGTGATCTGCAGTGTTGATGGCCACTTCCCTTATGACATTACAGATGACATCAACTGGGGGGCAGTGGAATGCCCAGCTAATTAACTACAAAGGCAAATAGTTCAATAAAAGATCATTTGATAACCAATAAATAAATAAATAAATAAATAAATAAATAAATAAATAAATAAAATTTAAAAATCAAGCAGGAGAATGAGAAAATATGTATGTATTTTTGAATTACCTTTTGATATTCAATGTCAGCTTCATCACCAAACTTTTCTGATTTAACTTAAACTTTCACATATCAAATTATTATAAATATGGACAATTATAGGTTAGTTATAAGAGCATGATAAATTTTCTAGACATAGTTACAAATTATGTCTACACACAAAAAAATCAACTCTTAAGTACATTCTGCTCCAAAATTTCTTAATTTCCATATACCTCAATATTATCAAACTCATTTTCTGAGTTTTTTTTTTACTTTACAGTGAATTTAATATGTACATTTCACCTCAAAACCAAATAATTCTAGTATGTATTGAACTTTTTAACTGAATTACAACAGCACTCATGATAATGTTTTGTCTTCAGCAATGTGCATTTCAAATCTTCTAATTCCATTAATAGAATTTAAAAATTTAACCATTAAAAATTAATTTTCTACTCAAATCATCTGTCAGAGTGGCATAAAACTGATATATCTAACTGCAGAGTTCTTCTGTTGATCATCTAACCCATCAACAAATATATGTATATATTTTTTTTAATATATGTATTTTTTATTTTCTTGTGCATTCGCAGGAAAACTTGAAGTGGAATATAAGAGAAATTCATTTAGAACAGTCACTTGATTTAAATGAAATGTCAAGCTTCACAGGATAGTATGTAAATGCACTTTCCATAGCTATACATGTTTAATAATTGTGCCTGTCATAGTCTCTTTTAAACAGTGTATTAGTTATCTATTGCTGCATTACACATTTACTCATATTTTAAGTTGAGAGATACTCAGTTTTTGAGTATCGAAAATTAGGAACAGATTAATTGGATGGCTCTGGCTCCAGATCTCTCAAGGTTGCAATAGGCTGTTGGCAGGTCTGCAGTTGTTTCATGACTCCTAGGGCAGGGGATTGCTACCAGCGCACTGTCCATAGTAGCTTGGCAGGCCACAGTTCCTGTCTGGCTATTGGCAGAGGGCTCCAGTTGTCCAGTGGGCTCCTTCAGGCAGCTGTTTTCTCCAGAGCAAGGGAGGGAGATAAGGAACAGTGAGAGGGAGACAACGGTGTTCATGATGAAATCACAGCTTTTTCTAACTTAATGTTGTCTGCGACATGCCATCATTCTGCTTTGTGTCGCAGTGACAACCTTTGTTTGGACTGTATGAGGTAGAACTAGCAGGGACAGGATCACTGGGGCACCATCTTGGTGACATGGCCATTGTGCATTCCAACTAATAGATTCACCTCACCCTCATGTGGGGAAAGGTTATATGAATTTGCACATAGCCACATCTTGTCATCAACTTTTCTGGAGAAAGAGAAAGTTTAGCGCTAATTTTTCTCAAATTTTTATTTTTGTTTCTTGAACTCAATTGCGACTGAAAGCGTTCTTTTAAAATAAAATGTGTTGGGCAGCGGTGAGGCTCAGTTGTTTGCGCCAGCCTTTGGCCGGGGCCTGATCTTGGAGACATGGGATCGAGTCCCACGTAGGGGTCCCTGCATGGAGCCTGCTTTCTCCCTCTGCCTGTGTCTCTGCCTCTATTCTCTCTGTGTCTATCATGAAAAAATAAATAAATATAAATAAAATGTTTTAGCACACAATGAGATAATAGCCTTAGAATGATGTCATGTAAAAACTGCCAGAAAAAGCACCCCAAATACTGTGTTCGAAAGCTCTCTACATTTGACAGCAGAACAGCAAATCCTGTATTTCAACACATTCTCAGAGAGACCAAATCTTAATTAACCATATTTACCATTGACCCTGTGTTACATGCAAAGCTGTGGCATGGACAGTTGATGGTCACCAGCTGGTGCAAATGACCAACCAGAGTGAAGGAATGGATCTCAGCCCCCTCTCTCTGAGAGAACACAAGAGTTAACTTTCCCTCACTGATGATGTCTACGAGTACTTAGTTCTTTTGTTCAAGTGTTATACATCCATCCTTACAATGGAGTTTTAGTTACTTTGGAGAAAAAGCTAGAGAGAGAGGGATGGAGATAGCTAATCATTCTTTAGATACAAACACCTGTTAAAACCAAGAAATGTATTTAATGCATTTACTCTCTCCCAAATTATTAATGGAGACCTTGTAAGACACGGGGTGTTACCAACCATTCTTAATTTTTTATAGTGGAATAATAACCAAAATGCCAATAATGTTTTTATTTAAAATAATAAAAATTCCAGAAACAGATGCTAAACTGAATGATATCCCGGCCTAATGGAAACAAAATATGTTTGTCCTGGAAAGTAATTGTATTCCTGATCACCTTAAATAGCATTATATTGAGGCTGAGGAGTGGAGTGTGGGATTACCATATGTATGATGAGGTAGATTTCCAAACATTCCATGTAGTAAGAAATCTGGTCACCAGTATTGTTCATGGTAAATGCATTGTCACAAACTAGAGGTTATGGGAAGAGTGGGCAAAGATTGGGCTGTGCAAAGTCCAGGTTAGTATTATCAGTTTCTTTTAAAAGTTGAGAAGGCAGCCCAAGTGGGCTCTGCGGTTTAGCACCTTGTCTTTGCAGCCCAGGGCCTGATTATGGAGACCGGGGGATCGTGTCCTGTGTCGGGCTCCCTGCGTGGAGCCTGCTTCTCCCTCTGCCTGTGTCTCTGCCTCTTTCTCTCTGTGTGTCTCTCATGAATGAATAAATAAAATATCAAGAAAATGCAAAGGAAGTATTCTTATTATACTGTTTGCCTCAGAGATACTTTTATACTATAAGAAGATACTGTTAATAAGGGTGTAAATATTAGATTAGTAGAAAGATGCTAAACAATTTGAACAAATATCAGGTAATTAATGGCTGTTCAAGCAAATGTTAATTGTGTACCTATATCTAATACTTTAAAGAGTGTTTAATAAGCCTACAGTCATTTTGAGTCATTTCCATAAGCATCTTGGTATGTCCCAAAAGAGGAATGAAGATTGAGGAAATAAGAATCCTACTGGATACGCTCTCAAGTCAGGAGACCTAAGATGCCCACCACTTCCCCTGCCTCCCCTTATTCTACATCTTATTCAGTTAAGAGATTACTGCATTTCCTCAATCAAATGGCTCGTATTAAAAGTTGGCTTTTTGAAAAGTATCATTATAAAAAATGTCAAGCACAGAGAAAACCTATGTACCTACTACTCAAATTTAACAAGTGCAGAAATTTTGTCATGAGAATTGGAGGGTTGTGAGCCTTCTCAATATTACTAGATATTAAAAATTGGACTCTAGTATATATTGTAGCAATAGAGTCTCACTTGGTCTTTCTAGAATTCTATTTTCTACCAGTTTACTTATTACAGTGATGTATTAATTTTAATTTACCTAATATCAGAAAAATTGAGAATGTATTAATACAATTAAGAAACCTCAGAGTTTTCTATTGTCTTAACCATTCATATCCTTTTTTCATTTATATTACTTATCTATTTCTTTATGTGTAGATTCCTTATTTGTATTGTATAGTAATTATCTTACCCCTAAACATTTCAAATATCCTTTCCAAGTCTGTGACTTGTTTTCTAACATTGGTTATATTACTATCTTTTGTCATAAAGAACTCCACCATTTTAATATGGTCCAATACAGCCATTTTTTTTTTCTTATCTGATTTGTGCTTTGTGTGTCTTCTTTTTGAAATTGTTCCCTCTACTTTGAGGTCATAAAATTAATCTCTTATGCAAAATGTTTTCTTTTCACATTGATGGTTTTAATTAATTTGACACTTATCATGAGTAAAACTTGACATTTTATCCAACAGATAAACAATTTCTTCGGTGTATGTATACATTGTGAAATGTTTATCACTATCAGTTAGTTAACAGATTCATTAGTTCACATAGTTACCTTTTGTGTGTGTGTGTGTGTGTGTGTGTGTGTGTGTGTGTGTGTGTTGAGAATATGCAAGATCTACTTTCTTAGCAACTTTCAGGAATATAATATACTTGTTGGGATGCCTGGGTGACTCAACCATTGAGCATCTGCCTTTGGCTCAGGTCGTGATCCCAGAGTCCTGCATTGGGCTCCCCACAGGGAGCCTGCTTCTCCCTCTGCCTCTGTCTCTGCCTCTCCCTGTGTGTCTCTCATGAATAAATAAATAAATAAGATCTTTAAAAAAAGAATACAACTGTTAACTATAGTCACCACTCTGTATAGGAGATCTCCCATACCTCTGGAATCAGTCATGTTAGGTTGAAGCCAGCCTGCAAGGCTATTGCTGGTTCTACCATGGAGTCTGCAGCTGGCAAGCTTGTTTCCAGGGTTTTGAGCAGGTGTGGGTCCTATCTGGTCTCTGAAGGTGATGGGACTCCCTCCAGGAATTTGGTCCATAGGGTCACAATGGGACCAAGGGTCCACTCTAAGGTCCAAAAGGAGGAACTCAGACAATAAACCCTTATTAGGCGCATGGATAGGTGTGTCTCCCACCAGGTCTCTGGAGGAGCCCTGCCAGGTCACTGGGTTGGGCAGAACTGCCCCAGAGGGTGTGAGAGGGGCTGGGACTGAGTTCCAACACAACAAGACTGAGGTCTGCATCTCCAGCTCTAAAGGCATGGTTGAGAATGTCTCCCACCAAGTCTCTGGGCAGCAGGAGGGCCCCATTACCCATGGCTGGGTGGGAGTGGAGCTGAGGCCAGGGCCCTTTCAGAATCTCTGGGGATGCATATAGGACCTGTGCTGACAGAACAGCAAGGAGACTGCGGCTGGGAGGGGCTGCAGCCCAGTGACAGGGCTACAATGGGACTGAGATTGGTGGGCTTACTTTTAGGGGCTCTGGGACTGCGGCAAAAAGGGACTGGAGTTGGGTCACAAGCCACTTCAGTGTCCACAGCCAAGGTCTATGTGCCTATTGTGTGAAGCATGTGTGGATGTGACTCTTCCCAGGTCCCTTTGTGTGTGGTGCTGGTGACAGGACCAGAGCCAAATGGGACAGTAGCCACATCCTACCTGAATCTCCTACCTGGATCCCACAAAGGCACTTTTGTCCATGGATCCATGGACGGCAACCAAATTATTGCTGCTGAAGGGGTATATAAGTGAAGAATCCCTTATTTTGCCATTTGGCTGACATTACATATGTCCCGTATTGATTCATCTATCTTTCTGTTAGCTGTTTGTGTATATAGAGATATTTAGTGCATCGTATCTAGTGCATATACCTACATTGATAATATCTGATATACGCTTGTTTCTATTTCTGCATTCTTTATTCTATTTAACTGTCTATCTGAGCAATGCTATGCTATTTTAAGCATAATATATCGTAATTGAGTCTGAGTTCTGGTAGGTTAAGTGTCATGCCCTTATTTTTTTCTAAATGGTCTTTGGTGTCTTAGCCCTTTATCTGGCTACTTGGATTTTAGAATCAGCTCAAGTGCTTTAACAACCCTGGTTGTAGTATTAATTGGAATCACATGAAATTTATATGTTGGTTTGGAGAAATCAACAAATAAAGAACTGTTATCTTTGTAAAGTTGATTATTTTTATCCATAAACACAATAATTTTCATTGATTACTTTATATAACACTATCTTTCTTTGAGAGAAGACCTGCAATTCTGTTAAATCTATTCCTAACTATAGATGTTTCCTCATTATGAAAAGAAACTATCTTTTATATTTTTATTTTTTGAAAGAGAGAGAGTGTGTGTGGGTAAGGGGTGGGATGGGGAGGCAAAGGGAGAGGGAGAGAGAGAATCCTAAGCAGGCTTCATGCCCAGTGTGGAGGCTGACACAGGGCACAATTTCACAACTCTGATATCATAACCTGGGCTGAAATCAAGAGTCAGACACTTAACTGACTGAACCACTCAGACACCCCTAAAAGAGCCTACATTAAATCATTTTTTCTAGGGCAGCCACCGTGGTGCAGTGGTTTAGTGACACCTGCAGCCTGGAGTGTGATCCTGGAGGCCTGGGATTAAGTCCCACGTCAGGCTCATGCATGGAGCCTGCTTCTCCCTCTGCCTGTGTCTCTGCCTCTCTCTCTCTCTGTGTGTGTCTCTATGAATAAATAAATAAAATAAAAAAAAATCACCTTTTCTAATTTGTTTTTTTAAATAAATTTATTTTTTATTGGTGTTCAATTTACCAACATACAGAATAACACCCAGTGCTCATCCCATCAAGTGCCCCCCTCAGTGCCCCCTTCAGTGCCCGTCACCCATTCACCCCCACCCCCCGCCCTCCTCCCCTTCCACCACCCCTAGTTTGTTTCCCAGAGTTAGGAGTCTTTATGTTCTGTCTCCCTTTCTGATATTTCCCACACATTTCTTCTCCCTTCCCTTTATTCCCTTTCACTATTATTTATATTCCCCAAATGAATGAGGCCATATAATGATTGTCCTTCTCCGATTGACTTACTTCACTCAGCATAATACCCTCCAGTTCCATCCACGTCGAAGCAAATGGTGGGTATTTGTCGTTTGTAATGGCTGAGTAATATTCCATTGTATACATAGACCACATCTTCTTTATCCATTCATCTTACCATGGACACCGAGGCTCCTTCCACAGTAGCCATTGCTGCTAGAAACATCAGGGGGCAGGTGTCCCGGCGTTTCATTGCATCTGTATCTTTGGGGTAAATCCCCAGCAGTGCAATTGCTGGGTCATAGGGCAGGTCTATTTTTAACTCTTTGAGGAACCTCCACACAGTTTTCCAGAGTGGCTGCACCAGTTCACATTCCCACCAACAGTGTAAGAGGGTTCCCTTTTCTCCGCATCCTCTCCAACATTTGTTGTTTCCTGCCTTGTTAATTTTCCCCATTCTCACTGGTGTGAGGTGGTATCTCACTGTGGTTTTGATTTGTATTTCCCTGATGGCAAGTGATGCAGAGCATTTTCTCATGTGCTTGTTGGCCATGTCTATGTCTTCCTCTGTGAGATTTCTCTTCACGTCTTTTGCCCATTTCATGATTGGATTGTTTGTTTCTTTGGTGTTGAGTTTAATAAGTTCTTTATAGATTTTGGAAACTAGCCCTTATCTGAGACGTCATTTGCAAATATCTTCTCCCATTCTGTAGGTTGTCTTCTAGTTTTGTTGACTGTATCCTTTGCTGTGCAAATGCTTCTTATCTTGATGAAGTCCCAATAGTTCATTTTTGCTTTTCTTTTGCCTTCGTGTATGTATCTTGCAAGAAGTTACTGTGGCCGAGTTAAAAAAGGGTGTTACCTGTGTTCTCCTCTAGGATTTTGATGGAGTCTTGTGTCACATTTAGATCTTCCATCCATTTTGAGTTTATCTTTGTTTTAATTCAGTTTGTTTTTATATATTGATAATGTAACCAGCAACCTTGCTCAACTGTATTATGAGTCATATTTTGTCTGTAGATGCTCATGGATGTTTAACATTATTAAATCTTGTCTTCTACAAATACTAGCAAGACTGTTTCTATATTCCTTACTTGCTTTTTTTTTTTCTTTCTTAACTCACTGGCTAGAATTTCAAGTATAATCATGTAGTGGAAAATCAACTTTTTCCTAACTAGGTAATGCAAATATTTCTAATATTTTATCAATAATACAACGTTTGCCATACTGTCTTGGTTATCTTCATCATGTTAAAATATTTCCTTGTATTACAACCTACAAAATTATAAATGGATATTAATTTTTAATGTTTTTCTGCATAGCAATGTTTGTCTGGTTTTCTTTATTCTGTAAGAGTTTTGTTACCATTATTGAATTTTGTTTACTATTACTTATCATTTTAGGATTTCATATTTTGCTTGTGAAATGCTAATATCAATATAATGCTAAATTCACACTATTTGATGAGACTTCCCTCTCTAACTTTCTGGAGGAACTTGTGTTTAATAGGGCTTAGGTGATCCTTAAAAAATGTCCCTATAAATCTTAGTTGGTTTTTTAGATCTCTGCTGCATTCAACCAAATATTTCCTAGATACATGTTCACATTTATTACAGACAGTTTCCAACTTTCAATGATTTGATTCACCATTTTCTGACTTTATGATGTTGGGAAAGTGACATGAAATCAGTAGAAAACTTTCAAATTTTAATCTTTTCCTGGGATAGTGGATGATATGCAGTATTATCCTCTCTCATGAAGCTGGGCAGTGGCTGTGAGCCTCAGCTCCCACTCAGCCACACGGCCACCACAGAAAGCAACCAATATGCTGTCAACCATTCCGTACCCATATGAATGCAGTATTCATTT
The DNA here is from genome assembly GCF_905146905.1 of Nyctereutes procyonoides. Lineage (NCBI taxonomy): Eukaryota > Metazoa > Chordata > Mammalia > Carnivora > Canidae > Nyctereutes > Nyctereutes procyonoides. Next base: position 14,689,211 of record NW_026575139.1, on the reverse strand, counting down.
TTCCCTTTTGAATGCAGTATTTATTGAATTACATGAAATACCCAACACTTTATTATAAAATAGGCTTTGTGTTAGATGAATTTGCTTAACTATTGGCTCACCTAAGTGTTCTGAGCATGCTTAAGGTGGGCTAGGCTAAGTTGTGATGTTCAGTAGGTTAGTAGTATTAAAAGCATTTTCCACTTGCTGATATTTTCAATTTATGACACCTTTATTGGGACATAGCCCCACAGTAGGTCAAGAAAGATCTATAGTTACATCAATAGTAATGTTTTTCTGAATTCTCTAGTGTACTATTACCTAGATACCCTCACTGTTACCTACATTCAGCTCTTTTTCTCTGTTACATTTCCATAGTCTCCTGTGAACTTTTTTCAACAAAATTTTATGAGCCATACACTCATCTTTTTAAGTATGAACATTGTGTTAATTTTACTTCCATTTTAGAATTATATTCTAGCTGGATACTAAATTCTCAACTGATATGACTGTATCTTATTGCTAAATCTCTTATTGTAGATACAAAGTCAGCCATTGCTTCTTGTAGATATTTTTTTCATCTCCTTTTTATTTGCTTTATCAATTATCTTGTCAGTACTTTAAATATCTCATTTTATTATCTTCTGACCTCCATTATTGGTAAGAATAAGTCACCAATATTTGGAATATTGTTTCTAAATTTTCCATTTACATCTCTATTTGCAATATAAAAATGTTATCAAAGAAATATACTTCCTAAAAAGATGAAATTTGGGGGTTTTGGGATTGTAGTTGTGATCTCTACCTTCAAAAGGTCAACCTTAGGCCAGTCTTTTTTTAAACTATTTTTAACTCCTCTGGGACAAGGTGATGTTTCTCTTTTCACAAATTTTGAACACTTATCTGATGTAAATTTGCATCACCACTCAATTTAGTCTGTTTTTCTTTCTTTCCGTCCCTCCTCCCTCTTTGCTTTTTCTTTCTTTCTTTCTTTTTTCTTTTTTTCTTTTTTTCTTTTTTTCTTTTTTTCTTTTTTTCTTTCTTTCTTTCTTTCTTTCTTTCTTTCTTTCTTTCTTTCTTTCTTTCTTTCTTTCTTCTTCTTTCATACTTTCTCTTTTACATTTTATATATATCTTACTATTTAGCTTATATTTTACACCAAAGTTGGGATCCTTTTGTACATAGACTACTAAAAAATAAATAAATAACCCTTTATTTATTGGGAAATGTAGTTTTTGTCGTTAAAAATTTTGACAAGTCAAAGTGACTTTAAGACTTGTTAAAAATAGATCAGTGAAGCTATTGATGATCTCAGCACCTTTATCTTAACATTGAGGGTTGGGGCTGTGGATTTATAGCTGTGCATGTAGTAGATACTGAAAAAAAAAAAAAGAAAAATGCATCCCAGTTAAACATTTTTATTTTAATAGAATATTTGACTGTTTAAATAGCTTTATTGAGGTATAATTGATATACAAACTGATATAATTAATGTACAATTGAGTATAACTGCATGTATTTAGTGGCTACAATTTGATGAGTTTGGACATATGCAAACATTTATGAAACCACCACCACAATTAAGGTAATAAACACATCCAACATCTCCATGAGTTTCTTTGTTTCCCTTTATTTTGCTTTTTTGTTTTGTTTTGTTTTTATTTTTTCTTTTGTCTTTTTTTTGTTTTTCTTTTTTCTTTTTTTTCTTTTTTTTTGTGGCAAGAACACTTAACATGAGATTTTTCCTCACTAAATTTTGAAGTGCACAATATGATGTTGTCAACTATAAGCACCATGTTGTACAGAAAATATCTAAAACTTACTCATCTAGCATAACTAAAACTTTAAACACAATGAGCAACACTTCATTACTTTCCCTAGTCCCTGGCAATAACTTAAATTCTCTGCTTGTGAGCTTCACAATTTTAGAGCTTTTGTGTAGCTGGAATCTTGCAGTATGTGTCCTTTGTGACTGGCTCATTTTACTTACCATATATCCTCAGGTTCATCCATATGTTCACAAATTAAAGGATTTTCCTTTTTTAAAAAGGCAGAATGATGTTGTCTGTATATACTGAATTTCCTTTATCCATTCACCCATCAGTGGGTATTTAGTTTGTTCCTATGTCTTGGTGGTTATAAATAATGCACCAGTGAACATGAGAATGCTTATATCGCTTGAATATCCTGATTCCAGTTCTTTTGAAATGGGATCCAAAAGAATCCAGAAATCGGTTGAACAGGTTGTATTAATGAAACATGAAACTTTTTTTGAGAACATTACATATTTCTTTCCATAGCAGTTGCACCATTTTACATTCTCACCAATTGTAAGGGTTCCAGTTTTTCCAGAACCTGACAAATATTTGTTATCATTGTTATTATTATTTTAACAATAGCCATCCTAAATTGTGTGATGTGAGGTGATATCTCATTACACTTTATATTTGAATTTCCACAATAATAAATTATGTTGATCACCATTTCTTATACCTGTCGGCCATGTGTAGGCTTTTATAAAGAAATTTTTATTTCCTTTGCCCCTTTGTAAATTGTTTTACTATTATTAATAAAACTTAGCTATTGAATTGTAGGAAATTTTTATATATTTTGGAAATAAACTTCTTTTTAAAAAATATTTTATTTATTCATGAGAGACACAGAGAGAAGAAGCAGAGACATAGGTAGAGGGAGAAGCAGGTTCCATACAGGGAGCCCGATGTGGGGCTCGATCCCAGGACTCTGGGATCATGACCTGAGCCAAAGGCATACGCTCAGCCAGGCATCCCAGGAAATAAACTTCTTATCAATATATATGTTTCTTTTTAATATATATGGTTTAGAAATATTTTCTCCCATTTTGCAGGTTTCCTTTCCATTCTGTGGATTGTTTCCTTTGCTGTGAAAAAAATTTTCATTTGACATACTCCCACTTGTCAATGTTGTCAATGTTGTTGCCTATGCTTTTGGTGTCATATCCAAGAAATCATTGCCAATGCCAATGTCAAGAAAAATGTTTCCTGTTTTCTTCTAGGAGTTTTACAGTTGTAGATCTTACATTAAGTCTTTAATCCATTTACAGTTGAGTTTTGTGTAGGATGGGGTCCAATTTTATTTTTTTGTATCCAGTAGTTTACCCAATATCATTTGTTGAAGAGACTGTACATTCCCCATTGTGTGTTATTAGTACTCTTGTCAAAGATCAATTGACCATATATGCATAGGTTCATTTTTGCCCATGTGGTTTCATTATGATCGCCAGTATTACCAACTGCAATTGTTGGTAGACAGATAATATATATTTATTTGAAATCTTTTGTAGTCATGATCATAGTAAGTTTATCGATCCTATAATTATGAAATATAGCTTTCTGTTACTCTTGCATTTTCCTATTATCTGGATACAAGCTCACAGTAATGAATATTATATCCATTTTCCCTTCACATGTCCATCAATTTCTTTGACATTACTGCTTGGAAGGTAATAAACAAAGTGATACCCATAATCTTTGAAAATATGGGTGCCCAAATCCTCACTAGCCTCTCATTCTTTTGCTTGATCTCTCTCAAAGCTTGTCTCATTCCATCCTGGTTTTGATGACTCATAATTTCTTAGAATCATTCAATTTGTTCTCTCTAGTCAATGATTCTGCTCTCTCTGGGGCTTTTCACTCTTGCTGTCCTCTTCTCAGCCTTGATGATGTGAGCTGGCCTTTGGAACACCTCATTTTTCTCAACTTCATCATTATTGGCTTGTCAATACTTTGTTTCCTCTGTACACATCACTTCTTTTACTCTCTTACCACCTTATTGTTTTCTACTCCTATTGTGACTATTTTGAGGTGACAAAAAACATTTTCATGATGCTTCTAGGATAATACTTCACTTGGATGTGTATTTTCAAATTTTCACAAATAACCTTTCACTCCAATTTCCCGTTCTTTTGAAATTGTCTCCAATACCTGCTACTAAAAATAAAATTGAATTAATGAAAGCGATGAAACAAATTTTCATAGTTTTGTGGCAATTTGGCACTGTCCAGATATTTTGGCAAGAACCTGTCATAAAACCTTTCTCAAAACACCTTTAATGACAGCAGGGTGAATAAATTGTAGATTAGAGAAATTCAAGTATGGAATATCAGGTGGTTGTTGAGGAACACTAGAAGTCACATAATAATAATCACTTGGATTGGTGTTTGGAGATGAAAGAACCAATCTGAAAAAAAAATATGTAGCAATGAATATCATGGTTTAGTGAATGGTTTCATGGAGAAGAATAGGGAACAGAAATCAAGCTGTCATTCAAGTTTCTAGTGTGAGTAATATAGAAAGTGGAATCAAAAAGAAAAACAGTTTTAGTTATGAAATTACAACTTTACCTTTTTTAATTTCATTTTTTGATTAAATGATATATAAAGCCTTCAGATAGAGATAACCAGCAGATCATTATAATTGTAAGCATGCAGTTTGGTAGGGGGATTATAGAGTGGAGTAATGAATTTTGAAGCTATCCTCATATATGTGGGAGAAAAAACTAGTTACCTAAAAACTTATATATAGAGAGCAACAAATATAAGTCTTAGTGACTTGTCAATGTTTCTCTAGAATGTTTTTGCAGAATGTCATTTTATTATCAAACAACTAATTGTGTTATTTTGTTCTGTACCAGACATTTTATTTTATTTTATTTTTTGTACCAGACATTTTAGGTTATTTTATTTTTTACATTTTTTAAAGATTTATTTATTTATTTGATAGGCTGAAGGGTGGGGGGGTGGGAGAGAGGGAATCCCAAGCAGATTCCCTTCTGCGTACACAGCCCGACATGGAGCTTGATACCACAACCCTGAGATCATGACCTGAGTTGAAATTAAGAGTCAGACACTTAACTGACTGAGTGCCTAGATTATTTTTTTAAATACATGTCAGACTCTATAAGTTTTCTGGAAATGTTAGAATAATTTTATATATGTTAACACTTAAAGAAAAATAGAGGGCAGGTTATGAAATGATTATAACAAAGCCAACTCCACAGTTACAAATAAAAACAAAAAGCAACATACTTCTAAAAGGTAGCTATTTAATTTTTCTGCCTTTCGCTTCATAATATTCAGCAGCAAAAATAGTCAATTAGAGAAAAAGAGGAGAGAAAAAGCATGTCCATAAAATAACTTGTCTCGAAAATATCCAATTTTTTTATTTCTAAACAAAATACTAGAAGGACATTTGAAGATATGTAGGTTAAGTGACAAATACCACTTGGCACTTTTTGCATGCTGATTTTGTCACCTGTGTATTCTATATCTAAGTTCCTTGACGGAGTCAGTCTTTGACCTAGCTGTAGAAGGAACTACTTAGCGACCAAGTGTTTTATCTTCATATACACCAAAGGGCCTTCTGTTGGAGAACATGAATGAGCAGGCTACAGGAGAGTTTGTACTAAGGACTCTGAACCTCAGACTGCACAAAGATGCATGGACACCCTGCCATTCTACTTTAGACTATCCATTTTTGTATTTTAGGTGCTGTGTGCAGTTCCAGGTAGTCAAAATGTTCATGTTTTCTGAATGAAGGAATAAATGTTACTTTCCAGCAATGACCTCTTTGACAAAATGGAAAGAACTCAATCATTTCCAAAGTCTGGAATGTCATTTTTCTCTAAAGCTACATCTCTGTCTCTCTGTTTGTTTTTTTTTTTTTTTCTTTGCTCCAACCCTTCTATCTGGCTTAACTCTTTTACAGGCCTCTCTGAGTGGTTCCAGAATAGTGACTGACACTTGGTAGATTTTTAAATAATATTTGGTTAATGAATGAATAAATTAATGAATGTATTACCATTTTGAATGAACCCATAAATAGCTACTCTCTAAACACAGAAATTATTTTTGTTTTTCTTATTATTTTGATACTATTAATATTGGTAGTATTACCAACTTCCAAAGGCATATCTTTTTATTTGCATATTTAAACAACTGTGCATTCCAGTAATTAATATAATTTGAACAGAAAATGGGTCTGGTTAAACTACACTTTACAGCCTGCAGAATACCTTGGACCAACTTGGCTCTTACTCTAGATTTCACTGTCGTCCCACTCAGCTTCCTCCCTCATCAACATGCAAGCTCTTTTCCTTCCCTGCCAGCCAGACGGGCAGATGGGAGAGGCAGGGACGGCCTTCCTTGTCAGTAGTTCTGGATTCTTTGATGTGGGAAGGGGCAGCACAGTCATTTAAAGTTGATCCAACCTCTTTGAATCTTACAAAGTCAAACAGCAAAAAGAAGTGAAATAAGGCACCGGCGTGTGGACTATACAGTCCATATTGGCGGCACACACCTCATTACAATTCCCCTGCTCACTTCACCTGTTCAAATTGCTTCTTTTGAAGGCACTGTATTTTTCTCTTGTGTTTCTGTCTTCTTCAATTTTGACTTATCAGATTTCTCAATCTCAGCCACGTCGGATTTCTCAAACATGGTTGAGGAGATGGTGGGAGCAAAGTGGATGAGCAAGCCAAGTCTGGTCTGAGGTCTGCACAGTGACCACTGCCAAGTGCCCAACGGTGAAATTTAATGGGCCCTCCAATATTTATCCATTACACATTTAGTTGCCTAACTCTGAATTCTCTAAGCCAGCATTTTAAAATGTTGAATGATAGATAAGTTAACTATAACCACGATATTCTGTGTGTTGGAGTGATTTTGTTCATCCTTATAGAACTTTATGAAGTGGGTATTCTATTTATCCTCATTTTATGTATGAAGAAACTAAGGATCAGATAAGTAGCATAGCTAGTAAAAGAGACAAGATTTAAAGTCAGACCTGGGAGCTTATAACTGGTCTTAATATTGTCATATTCTGCAGAAACCTATCTTACATGAGAGTAACCCACTCAGTGCTTCAACCTTACAATTCCTTGAATTTCTCCATGCCAGTTCTCCACTCCAGAACTGGGCATTATCTCTTAGAAATGTTTCACATTAGAATTCCGGTACTACATCTCTACCATAGTGCTTTATCATTCTGACACTATCACACTCTTAACCCTCACCTCACTGGTTCTAAGCTTCCATAGAACTTCTCCATTCCTTGATCCCTTTCTCTTTCATCTGTCATCCCTTTCTTGCCCTAACATATATTCTTACTCAACTTTGAACAAATAGTGACACTTTTAGTTGTCAGAAGAGAAACCAGTCTCAAATTATTCAAGCAAAAGTTTACTTGTCAATCTTAGGCCACAAAGTACAAAAATGTATTGACTCCAAATGATAGGATTTAAGTGTTCAACTGAGTTTAAATATGGCTCAGTTCAGGTGTTAAATTATCTCATCGAAACACTGTCTCTCTCTTTTATTCTTATATCCTAATTTTTCTAGATGTATGAGCTCCTGGGTAATATATAAGTATATTATGTATATATGTATATATATGTATATATATTAAGTATATATGTATATATATGTATGTATATTATGTATATATGTATACACACACACATTTGTATTCTAGCTCCCTTATTCTCAGAAAATGTTTGCAACCAACTTAGATTACTTTAAGGACTTACAAAGTTTGAATTCTTTTTATTTCTAACCAACCTCAAGTTTGAAGTCTTCTAAATGTCTCTTCCCGCCTTTTAGTGTAACAGGTTGAGATGTAGTCTTTGATCATTAGTACATTTGTAATTATTGTCACTGTTTCTAGTCAATTTCCTGCAGTACTTCCCCATAATATCATGTCTCCTTGCCAGAAACTTCTTTCCTTCACTTAAATATGTTCTCAAACTTGAAGAAGAGTCACCACCCATGCCTCGCTATACTACCATACTGCTTCATCACCCTCTTTCCTTGCTGGATGGGCTTTTAAAAAGTTAAGTCTTCACTAACACTCCCTAATTCTTTGCTTCTCATTTCCTTTTCCAGTTCATTGCATAATAGTTTCTGCCTCACCTCTATTGAAATTGTTTTGGCAGATATTGCCTATAATGTTCTTACTGCCAAATTCAATTGATAAATTTCAGTCCTTATCTTACTGGACATATGGGCTGGTTCTCTAATGTTTCTTTTTGATTTCTTAACCATCATTAAAGCTCTCTTGCATTCTTTTTTACCTTTCTTCAAAGGTCTTCTCTATGAAATTCCCGAAGGTAGGTCTTATCCAGGGTTCTCTCATTGGATCCACTATGTTTTATTCTAAATATGTTACCAGGAAGACCTTATCTGAAGATTGAGTGATGGTTATTCCCTTGAAATCTAGCTTTTTTTTTCATCCACTATTTTGCCTTCTTCCCTTATTTATATCCCATAAATACTTCAAATTCAACATACTGAAGCTCACCTTTTCTCTACCTAGCCTCTCCATTATTGCTGCTTTCAGACAAAGTAAAGTTTAACCACTGTTGTAGTTACTGTTATCATCATCACTTGTTATTATATTTATATTTCTGGAATCCCTTTTAATACTAGTCACACAATAGCTTTTAAAACAATAAACCGGGTTAATAAATAATGCATTTCCATCTTTTAAGCAAACTTCCATATGACATATGAATATATTCATCATCTTCATGTTAGTTTAGTCCTCTTCCCAAACTGGACTAGCCTTAAGACAAGAACCATAACTTATTACTATATCTCTTGTTTTTTCACAGTGCTTGCCCCTTTGTTGAGTTTAGTAAATGTTATTAAATAAAGCAATCGAAGATTTTCTGCCAATAAGCCTATGTTCTACTTCTAACCACCTATAGTCTTTCCATGATAGATAAGCCAGAGTGATCAACTTTAAAAACTAAATCAGATGATTTGGCTCTTGAACTCAAAGATTTCTAGTAGCTTTCTATCTCATTTAGGGTAAAAGCCGCAATAAAACATCTCATGGATCATTAAATGATTGGATTCCCACATAACTGGCACCCACACCACCACTACCTCTTTGACTTATTCATATGTGACTACACCATTCACTCACTCCCCTCTTGCCTCACAGGCCTCATGGCTTTTCTTCTACCAAAATCAGGTATGTTTCTATCTCAAGGACATTTCACTTGCACTTCCTTCTGCCCTGAAATGCCCTTCCCCCAGGCATTCTCATGATTTATTCCTTAACCTTCTTCTGACTTTGGCCCAAATATCCCCTTTTCTAGGACTTCCAAACAAAAGATAACAGACCTCCCATGGTCTATGGTCTACTTCCTTTCTTGTTTTACTTTCTCCCAATGGGCTTGAGGAAAATCTTTTATATTTTAATGATTCATTTATTTTATATCTCATCTTCCACCAGACCAACAACATATATACCCACTAGAATTTGAAAACAACCTATTTTTTTCATAACCTAGATAAAAAAGAAAGTTTGCAATCATACCCAGCTGTGACAAAATATGTGGATTCTTAATATTTGAGGTATTATTCAGATATTCTAGAGATATTATTGTTTTCTATAGGCTAGACATTGCTCTTTATTAGTGTTGATGAAGATAGATTGTTTCTGATTTCTAACTCCAAAACTTACTTTAAGTGTTCTGTAAATATTACATATAAATGATGATCACAGTAACATTTGATCAAGAATATGCCAAATACTGTTATGTTTCCTAGTTTTCAGAAAGACTAAAATATGATTATTTAAGGAAAACTGAACTTTAATTAGTTTCTGCACAGATTGTCAGCATTGGAGCCTAATTACAAGCATTTATGTGTCATTACCAGCCTTTTTGGACCCAACCATCAGTCTAGCCTACTTACTGATTCACTATTCACTGATGTCTCTGTCATGTTTCTACTCATTTGAAAAGCATACTCAGAAGAACTAAATACAACATTTGTGAAAGAGAAAGGTAAGTTAAGTCCTCAGGTCATCTTTTTATGGGGAATAGACTATAGGAAAAATGAATACCAGTCCATGAATCCAGAGATGCAAAGTATCACATATTACTTCCTGATCTTAACTGAGCTTAATTTTTGACTCTTGATTCCCAACCTGCCTTTCAGCCATGAAAGGTAACTTTATTTTTCCTAAAGTTCCCTTTTCAACCCAGGATAGTGCAAATATTCAATGACCTGATAGGGTGGAGGTACCTGGGAGTTCACGTCTGTCTTTAGTCACCTTTCTTTTCCGGTTATCACAGAGACCCAAACATTCCAGTGTTCCCTCAGGGTGCTGGCTTTCTGTTTCTGTGCCTTACGTAGAGCCCAGGAATCACTGACAAACTTGGACCCAAGCAAATGTGTTCCTCCTCCCAGGACAAAAACAGAAAGATAACGGGACAAAGAGTATCCACTGGTATTTGTTGATTCAGAAACTTCTCTGGAAAATTTTGCTACTTCTTAGCTCCTTAGGACATTCAGCTTAATCTCTTCAATTCCTTGAGGTTTTGAGAAAGACAGAGGTCTTCAGGGGAATTGTCCGTGGACAACTTCTGCTTTCTGCATTGATACAAATCTCTTCTAGGGAAAGGAAGTGTAAAAACTTACCCCTGCTTGAATGAAAAGTAAAATGAGAAAACAAGGAAAGAAAAGATTCATATAAACATCTTTAAAGTGTTACTGCTACAGACTTAATTATATTTGGAGTTACATCACGTGAAATAGGAAGAGAACAAAAACACTAATAAGCCAATGAAGTAAGGGTTTTAGGATTTCATCAGAAATAGATGAAAGAACTAGGGGCAGTTGCTCTTAAGAAAAGGAAAATATTATGTAGTCTTTGTGTTTTCAGTTGTTCTAAAGGAAAGAAATGAAGAGAGGCATGTTTCAGTTTAGCTTGTAAGAGAAACATCAAAGTTTGATGAATATGGAGTGAGAAAACCCTGGATTTGCTCCCGGTTTCTCAATCTTTGGGCAAGTCAGATAGTGTATGAGTCTTAATTTTTTATTCTCTCACTCTGTCTTTTTTTCTCCTTCATTCACATAGTCAATAAATGCTTAGATAGTACCTTTTATATTACAAGATTCAAAGCACCATGTTCAGTTTTTTTGTATCAATGAATAACAAAACTTAATATTTTGCTTTCATGGCATTTACTCTTGAGTGAGGGGGATAGAGATTAGCCAAATAGCAGTTTAACTCAATGGAGCATAACCGTAACAAGAATGATGAAGGGAAATACTAAATACGGAGTTATGACGGAAGACTAAGACCATTTCTGTGAGGGCTGGAGAGTACAGTTGAAGGTGGACTAAAGGTTGGTTTCACAATGAGTGGGCTGTTGGGTGAAAGGGATGAGATGGGTAAGGTCTTTCAGCTGAGAAGAGAGCGTGCCACCCTCAGAGAACTGAAAGAAGATCAGTGAAGAAAGAAAACTAGAGGGAAGGAGAAGAAGCTTGGACAGGACTCAAACCACAGAGAGAGATGAAGGACAAAAAGTTTACCTGAAGACTAATAATAAGCCAGTGTATTTTACTGGAGACTACAGGATGGAGGCCTAAATTCTTTGAGGAGCCTCATTTCAGCCTCAGCACTGAAATAACATTTGAAAGTGATCCAAAGCGACATTTCGATGATAACCATTTGTAACAATTACAACTTGCTAACTATAACATAAGCCATTGCATTTTGAGGTAGATAATTCCCATATTCTATTTTTTAAAGATTTTATTTTTATTTATTCATGAGAGACACACAGAGAGAAAGGCAGAGATATAGGAAGAGGGAAATGCAGTCTTCCTGTGGGGAACCCCATGCAGGGCTCGATCCCAGGACCCCGCGATCCTGACCTGAGCCAAAGGCAAGACACTCAACCACTGAGCCACCCAGGCGTCCCCCCATATTTTATTTAAACAGAAATTAAATGGTCATCCATTTGGAATGTCCTTCAAGTTAGTTTTGCCTTCCTCCAGGGGAAGAGAGTTTGAAATACTGGGGACATGTTTTAATTTTATTCTAGTTCTAGTTTTATTACCTCTAGTTTTATTCCAGTTCTTTTTTTTTTTTTTTTTAAGACTCCTTGATTCTCTCTAGGGGCATGCTGAGGAGAATGACACCATGTCATTGGAAACAAATTTTTGTAGTTTCACTATACCAGAATCCTCTAGTGTTACATCCCTCTTTATCTGACAATTGTTTAGGAGAAATTCATACTCTTAGATTAATGGAGAAAATCTAATGGATGGAAAAAGTTTTATGGGGCCTCTTGAGACTTTAAGCATAGAAAACCCAAAAGCATAAGTTTTAGTTAGGCACATAGTTCTTAAAAATGATGAGTTACTAGTTATTTGTTTCCATTTGCTTCCATAAATAATGATGGAAAAGACTGGGGACAAAGAGCCTCGAAACTTTGATAGAGCTTCATAATCTCCGTAATAACCTAAATCAATGTGCAAGTGATCTAGTAAAAATAGTTTTCTCACACCTTAAATGTAGCTTAGACATGAAGAGATTATGCCAATCTATGAGCTGCTCATGTATTTACCTCTTTCCTTTCCTCAAAACAGGACCAATTCTACTACAAACTTTTTGCTCCATATCTCCCTTCAGGATCAGGCTCAAGGCTGACTTCAGCTGAAACCACATTCCTCTGTGAATTCTCTGTATCCTGTCCAGCTGCTTTTGCTCCTGTCAAAGTTGAGTCTATGAGCAACCCCTGAATCAATCATATAGCAAGAATCCCAGCCTCAAACTCTGGTTCTGGGAATTCTGACTTAAGACACATGGATATATTACTCTGTAGTCTTTGAGAATTCCTTTCTTATATGAAGAAAAAATAAGGATTTTTTTAAACAACATGAGAACTTAGATAAATGGCATTTTCTCTGAAAATATAATGAAATTATAGATTCATATATCTATATCTAAACTGTAGATTCATATATATCTATCGAGAGATACATATATCCCAAATATTAAGAATTAACATAATAAAATTTCTTTAGAAAAAAATGGCTGTCTTTCATCTCTGTTGATTGCTTCCTGAGCATAAACTTCTTAGTTTGATGTAGTCCCACTGTCTTTTTTTTTTTTTTTTTTGGCATTTGTTGCTTGTGCTTTTGACATTATAGGAGTCTTTAGGGTTCTCTATATACGAGATGATGTCATCTGCAAACAGAAAGAATTTCGCAGCATTCTTTCAATTTGGATATATTTTTCTTTTTTTTTCTCTCTTTCTCTCTCTCTTTTTTTTCTTAATTGCTTTGGCTGGGATTTTCAGTACTATACTGAAAAAAGGAAATAATCAACAGAGAACATTTTTCTCATGAATGGGTGTTGAATTTTGTGAAATCTTTTTCCCACAAAACTTACAGGCTCATGTGATTTTTTCCTCCTTAACTTGTTCATATGATGGATTACAATAATTGAACATTTATTTTTTTTTAGAATTTTCTTTTTATATCTTTAGTATGTTTTAATATGGCACTGAATTTTCGCGGGCTGCTGCAATGAGAAACCACAAACTAAGAAACTTAGAAAGCAGAAAAATGATTTTTCATTGTTCTGGAGGCTAGAAGTCCAAATTCAAGCTGTATGCACAGTTGGTTCCTTCTAGGGACAGAGTGGCAAAAATTTGTTCTAGGCCTTTCTCCCTGGCTTGTAAGGTCATCCTCTCCCTCTGTTCCTTCCATTATCTCCCCTCTATGGGTGCTTGTGGCCAAATTCCCCCCCCCCCTTTTTTAAGAACATCAGTCATATTCAATTAGGGATCACACTAATGGCCCTATTTTAACTTGATTATCTCTGCAAGATGTTTTGAGGTATAGCAGGTTAGAACACCAAAATATCTTTTTGAAAAGAACACGGTTCTACCCATTAACAATCACTTTGTATAGATTTTTCAGTGAAACCTCTGGGTATTACATATATATTACTATATTGTATATGTATAAATAACATTATACATTATATTTAGATGTTATTTATAAATATATAACATACATATAATATAACATACATACAATATATATATTATATATTATATATACTAATATATTAATAATTATATATAATAATATACAAACATATAAATAATATATATGCTAATAAATAACATATATAATATAACCTGTTATATATATCACATATATATATAATACACATAACACATAACAGTTTGTGGTACCATTATTATAGCATTTCAAGTAAAGTGTAGACATCTTACCTCACTTTATATACCTTTACTCTTCTCCATTAATAATATAATTGCCTTGACTATTTCTTAGAACCTTTTCAGAGTTATGATTTTTATTTCAATCTTCAATGATAATTTGAAAAACTGGGAAGAATGGCAGCCCGGGTGGCTCAGCGGTTTAGTGCCACCTTCAGCCCAGGGCGTGATCCTGGAGACCCAGGGTTGAGTCCCGCGTCGGGCTCCCTGAATGGAGCCTGCTTCTCCCTCTGCCTATGTCTGTGCCTCTCTCTCTCTCTCTCTCTGTGTCTCACATGAATAAATAAATAAAATATTAAAAAAGAAAGAAAGAAAGAAAAAGAAGAAGAAGAAAAGAAAGAAAAAGAAAGAAAGAAGAAAGAAGAAAGAAAGAAAGAAAGAAAGAAAGAAAGAAAGAAAGAAAGAAAGAAGAAAAGAAAAACTGGGAAGAAAAGGAAAATCTCTTATGTTTGCTTACTATGTTCTTCTTTGCTTTCTGGTATTCTAGGATTCTTTTAATTATTTCCTTTCTGTTTAGAGAACTGTCTTTAAGGATTCCTTATAGGTTCATCTACTTGTGACGAATCTCTTATTTTTCTTTTTCTAAGAATATTATTATTTTCTCTCCATTTCTGAGGATATTTTTGTGTGATAGGGGATTATGAGTTGATAGTTTTTTTTTCTTTCTTTCAACAGTTGAAAAACATTGTATCATTTTTCTCTGGTTGCCATGATTTCTGATGAGAAATCCACTGTCATTTTGAATTTATTGTTTCCCTTATAGATAAAATATCTTTCTCACTGCCTTCAAGGTTTTTTCTTTAGTTTCACAAGCTTAACTATAATGTGTCTTGATGTGAGGTTTTGGTGGTTTGTCCGGTTTGGCTTCTTTAACTTCTTGAATCTGTAGGTTTATGTCTTTTGCCAAATTTGAGAAGGTTTCAATAATTTTTCTTCTCTTCTGGCTCTAGGATGACACAGATGTTAGATCTTTTGTTATAGTCTAACAGGTAACCAAGGCTCTGTTCATTATTTTTTCAGACTATTTTCTTTCTAGTGTTGATATTGAGAAATTTCTGTTGTCTCACTCTGAAGTTCACAGATCATTTCCTCTGTCACCTCAATGCTCCTATTGAGACATTTCTTGAGATTTTTTAAAGTTTATTTTAGTTGTTTTTAGTTCTAACATATCCATTTGGTACTTTGTATATCTTTTATTTTTTAGATGAGACTTTCTATTTATTTGCTGATCCTTTCTATTTTTCAGTTTTTCAAGTATGTAATTACATGTTAACACATTTTTATGATGGCTGTTTTAAAATCTTTGTCAAGTGGTTCAGATATCTGTGTCATCTCAATGTTGACATGTATTTATTGTATTTTTTTTCAGTTTGAGATCTTATAGAGTCTTGGTACGATGAGACAGTTTTTTTTTTTTTTTTTAAATCAAGACCCGGATATTTTGTGGGGGTTTTTTGTTTTTGTTTTTTGTTTGTTTAGACTTTATTTATTTATTTATTTATTTATTTATGGGAGACACAGAGAGAGAAAGGTGGAGACACAGGCAGAGGGAGAAGCAGATTCCCTGAGGGGAACCCAATGAAGGACTCCATCCCAGGATTCCAGGATCCCTGAGCTGAAGGCAGTTGCTCAACCTCTGAGCCACCCAGGCTTCCCAAAACCTGGCATTTTGAATAGTATATTATGCAAGTTTGAATTTTCTTACACCTTCTGTTTTAGCTGGCCTTTTCAGACACAACTTTGACAAGGCAAGAGAGGGGCACCACCTTGTAGGTTACATAGAGTTGTTTATAAATAAACAGATTTAAAAGTGGTAAGTATGTGAACACATACATAGTGTTTTTCTGATGGCTAAGACTATAACTTCTCTATTCTATTATTAGAAGTCACTAAGTGTACCCTACACTCTTACACTCAAAGCTAGGGAATTTATGCTACACCTTCTCAAGGGAGGATTAACAAAGACTGTGGATTTATTTTAAAACCATCACATATAATGTTGATCAAAGAAGCCAGACACAAAAGAATACATATGGTATAATTCTACTTACATAAATTTTCTTAAAAGCAAAAGAAATTTTTACTAGCAGTCAGAATAGCAATTATTGTTGATGGTTGGTAGTGACTAGGAGATGATGAAAGAGGTGCTGATAATATTCTTCTTCTTGACTTATAAATGGTGATGGTTGAATAAATAAGCTAAACTTATCTTTAAAAGTGATTTGAGCTGTATGTACTCTTTTTATTTAAATGCTTATCTGTGGATACAACATATCACATTTAGTTAAAAAAATATTAAAAGGGGAAAAAACTTTAACAGGGCCTTCTTAAAGGAAGGTGATCAAGAGGACAGGAAATACATAGAAAAGTAATCCCCACATTCATTAGTTTTTAAAGAAAAGCAAACAAATCACATAGATATATTCCAATTGAATGTAAGATCAACTAGATCAACTACAACTCTTATATTTTGCTGGTGTGGGTACAACTGGTATAACCACTTTGGAAAACCATTTGGCCTACCTGCTAAAGCTGAATATGTACATATTCTAAACCTTCCGAATTCCACATCTAAGTGTAGTCATGTTTATATGTGTATCCATGCTTACCAGAGATGCATGCACAAATGATCATAGCAGCCTTTACAATAGCAATAACCTGGAAACCACTTAAATATCCACCAGCAGTTCAATGACCGCTTCATGCCCATAGTGAGAATACTCTGTAATAATGAAAATGAACTATACTTATAAACTTACAGATATGTCACAAACATAATATTGAGCTAAAGCAGCCAGTTGCAAAAAATAAAAATAAAAAATAAAAATAAAGAAGCCAGTTGCAAAAGTGTACATTCTGTCAAGGTTAAAAATAGTTAAAACTAGGGGCACCTGGGTTGCTCAGTTGGTTAAGTATCTGATTCTTTTTTTTTAATAAATTTATTTTTTATTGGTGTTCAATTTGCCAACATACAGAATAACACCCAGTGCTCATCCCGTCAAGTGCCCCCCTCAGTGCCCGTAACCCATTCACCCCCACCCCCTGCCCTCCTCCCATTCCACCACCCCTAGTTCATTTCCCAGAGTTAGGAGTCTTTATGTTCAGTCTCCCTTTCTGATATTTCCCACATATTTCTTCTCCCTTCCCTTATATTCCCTTTCACTATTATTTATATTCCCCAAATGAATGAGAACATATAATGTTTATCCTTCTCCGATTGCTTACTTCACTCAGCATAATACCCTCCAGTTCCATCCATGTTGAAGCAAATGGTGGGTCTGATTCTTGATTTTGGTTTACTTCATGATCTCGGGGTCATGAGGTCAAGCCCTACATCAGGCTACATGCTCAGTGGAGAGTCTGCTTGAGATTTTTTCCTTCTCCCTCTAGCTCTGCATCTGGCTCTGCATCTCCTCCTACTCACACACTTTCTCTTGCTCTCTCTCTCTCCCTCAAATAAATAAATAAATCTTAAAAAATAGTTAAAACTAATGTATGATAGAAGTGAAGATAACAGTTAATTTGCAGGTTGGTAGTATCTGGATGGGGCATAAAATGTTCTGTAGAGCTATGCATGTTGTATTTTGTTTTTAATTTTAGTGCTGTCTTTATGAAAATGTTCACTTTAAGAAATTATGCAATACACATTGCATAATTGCAATTATACAATTATACATTTATGATTTGTACATTTTTCTGCAGGTAACTTATATAATAATTAAAGTAAAATAAAAAAAAACTGTGGAGCCTGCATACTTGAACACCATTACAATATTGTAATATTGAGAAAGAAGAGGTTGTCATTGGCAGAAGAAAACTTTAGAGGCAGAGACATTCTCTTGACTAAAATTATATGGTGTTGTTTCTTTTTTTTTTTAATTTGTTGTTATTTTAACATACTACCTACTGATTATACTTTCCAGTGCACAAAGAACCATATTCTTTAGAACTTTAATGATTTTTCTGGTGAACAGTCCTACCTATTGTGGAAATCCAACAGCCAGAGAGGGCTTAATATGTCTGAAATATTTTAATGATTAATTTTGATTCATTTTAAATAATAGAGAGCAGTACAATTTTTAGTCATAGAATATTAATAGGACTCATTGGCACTTTGAAAAACTCCATAATACTGTCATTGAAAACCCCATTAATATCATCAAGAATATTGGGGTGACATGGTGAGCCAGGTGACATATTGGAGTCACTTTTTCCTTCTCTGCAGGAGGATATGGCATCAGTGCTCAGGGAGTATAGAATGGTTTGAATTAAGAAGTCTAAATGCTGGGAAGAGAATCCAAATTCGAAATTTCCAAATGACAGCTTAGATACAGAGTGCCAAATCTTATCCCTCTCATGCTGTGCTACTGAAAGCCAAGAAAAACTAAAACTCAACAAAGGGACTTTTCATGCTATCTCTAGTGATCCAAATCAAGAAATCTATTCAGGCTGGGGGCAATTAAACCAAGAGCTGCTTGCTATGCCCTGAATTGGCCAATGCCAGATTCTACCATGCCACATTCATACACATGTTAGATTAACTGGTTGTGCTTTACCACTCCTGATTTGAAAAAAAAAAAGGGACTCAGAGAAGAAGGTGCTAGTTTGACTTGCTATATTTATGGGATCATAATATTTTCATTAACTATGTGTGTGTAATTCAGTGAATGTGTTAACACTTGGAAACATCTGAACCACATTAAGGGATAAAGTACAGGCTCAGCATGGAATAAAATTGCCAATATTGCCAACATATCCAGATTATTTTGTTTAAAAAAATCAATAGCATGCCTGAATAACTCTAAACATCTGGATATTTGTAAATACATGTAGGAACAACCTCATATTTTGGCATCATGTACAACTGTTGACACTGATGGATTAATCCTGATCATTATTCCTTGGGAACATTGACCAAGAAACTGTAACATTGTGATTTCATCATAGGTATTGTACCTTATGTTTTTCAGAATATTTTCACATGCACTATTTGCCCTATTTTATATACAATTAGACAGAGGTTGTTTATTGTTTGCTTCTTTTAAGAAAGGATGGATGAAATGTGGTTAAGTGGCCTTACCTAGGTCATAGTTGGTTCCATGCAAATGAGAACCCATTTTAATTAAGTCTATTGACTTTTCTGTCTTGAAACTCTGATATGACGGAATTGAGCACAATGTATGGTGGTTGTGAAATGTGTACATATATTTAGATTAAAAAACACAGTAATCTATCTTGATACGTTCTCACCTCTGGTGTGTGCCATGATACTCCTCCTGAAATTAACGCCATAAAGAGCGGTCCATATGTGCAACTAGATCACATCTTTTCCACAGACTTACAATAAGAGAATTTTTGAGCAGAGAGAAGCCTATTAGTCACTTCTTGAGACATGAGGATACAGCTCAGAGACAGCTTTGGAACTTATTTGAAGTCACATAGTAAACTCAGAGCTGCTACTAAAACTAGTTCAGTGACTCAGTCCAGCTATCTTTTCAGGACACTACACACCAACTTCTCCAGCTGAAAACAAAAGGAAAAAGTTCTAGATAAATAGAATGAGTTGATTCCTAAGTAATATTACTGACTCTACTCATGTTGACACCTTCCCAAGATTATCACAAACAATTTTAGTCACAAATTTGGAAAAGTTTTGATATTTTCTCTTTTTCAAATCCATCTGGACAGCAGCCTGGCCATAGTTAAACTGGTTTGTCTTTCAGGTAGGACACAGGACCAGAGGCAGCTTATCCTAGAAACAGTGTTTGTTGTAACAATTTGTGGATAAAATTTAATTTTTTTTCTCTGTGATTCCTACCTGAAGCACTTCAATCTCAATCATCCGATATGATGTTTATTTTATAAACTTTCTACCTTTTTGATTTATGTAAACACTTTCACTTAAAAATGAAATACCTCCATGAGGTGTGAATTTGATTTCTGTGCATAAATAAAAAATGTATAAAGAAATATTTAAGCCTCAGGGGAAAGTTAATGTGAAGAGCAAAATTGCAAGAAATGAAAAGTGTTTCTGATTGCAAAGTAAAACTATATTTTATAGTGCTTTATCAAAACTCTACTTGTTATAAATCAGTGATGAATTTTTCAGTACATAGTTTATTACATATTATATACATACATATATCTTTATTCCCACTCCTTCTCTACTCAGTTTAATTAGTTACCCTGATATTTATGGGTGAACATTATCAATCCAATACTAGTAATTGCATAATCTATAAAATAATATGACATGTTTTCTGGGCCATAAAATTAATTGATGTAAAATGAAAACATTTGTGAGGTTTAGCATATATTTCTTAATGTGAGCACAACCAACCAACTTCAGGTTCGTTTTACCTCTTTTCTAAAACATTATTGGTTTGTTTTTTCTGCATGAAGCACACACTAATTCTTCTTTTCTATGAACCACAATAAAATAAACTTTTCTGTAGAACTTTCATAAGACTAGTTCAAGTGGAAGAAAATCACCGAATTATTATTAGTGGTCTTTTTTTCACTTTCCTGAACATGTTCACTTGAGTACAATTGAATAATGTATACTTACTTTATGTAAGTGTTCATTTTTTAAAGTTTATGTAAAGTTAAAGCTTTTCTGTAGCTTGGTTTGAAATGTTTGGTTTTATGTCCTTTAATTTCAAAATTGAACTGATCTTGTGAAAGTGAATACCATAGTTGCTGTTTTTTGTCTATACACTTACATATGCCTGTGGGTGTGTATATGCATCTACATTACATTTTTTCAAATGCACAAAGGTTGCTGTTGCTATAGAACTGCTTGCATATAAACTAATGCTATTTCCCATGCTACCCTTCCTGACTGAACTAACGTACTTATATAATTCCCATCAATAATTTCAATTTTTGAATATAGATTTTCATTTCTTTACATTTAACATTCCTGTTCTAGATTGTGATCTTGATCCTGTTCTTAATTTTAGCTAGTACTTATTTACTAACTTCTCCCCTAGCTCATAGGAGATTTACCATTTTGCACATTTTATTATTTAAAAAAATATTTTTTACTTTGATAATAAAAAGGGAATAAGAAGTTCTCCACTTTCTGCTACAAATACTCTATTTCAAGATGCAAAGTAACTTAAAACATTGCATCTGATATTATTCATAAAATATAGACCATGAAATTTTTAAGAAACTTGGGCTGGTTGCTTACTGCTTCCCCATACGTGGAATCGTTACTAATATCCAATTATCAGTAAATCAATAGATGTTTGCATTCTTATTAACTACTACAAAAAGCAATTATTTAGGTCTGTGGGTCTCTCCCACATGGGTCAACCTTTCTATTGGTGAGCTAATTTTTGAGCAAAGTTAAGTCAGTAAAAGATTCTATTGTCTAACTACTTAAACATCTGTTTATTTCCATCAGAAACTAGATTGTACGCTTAGACAAGTAGAGGAGTTATTTGAATATGATGCATTAGCATTTTTTGTTGCTGTGGTTGTCAGGAATAAGAAGTTGACTAATTTGATGCAGACTAGATTTTGCTACTTGGAACAAAACAAACAAAAACAAAATACAAAAAACAAAAACAGAGCAGTCTAAATGTGATGGTATTTTTGGTGTATTTGTGGATTTTTAATATTATCCATTTAGAAGTTGTTTGTCAGATTTTTTAACTGCCTTACCCCGCTCCCCGAATTTGTAAGTAGCCAAGTTAGTGCGTTAAAATCAGAGCCAGAAATATCTGCCATGTTTCTTTTCATGTATATGCATTTTTTTTTACCCTTGGGATTTAATTGGACTCTTGAAATTCCCATTGCTGTTCTATAAAGTAAAGGGGAGAATCAGTAAACCCTGAAATAATTATGATGCAAGTATCGGATCAAATATGCTAAAATATAGATTACTCTGGTTTTTTTTTTATAACAGAGCATCCACTTTGGCCACTTTGAACACATTAAAAATTAATGAGTAGAATTTGTGTTTTATCATTTGAAATACTCTCAGTGATTCATTCATGCTATTACAATATACCTGAAACATGGAAAATATATGAGTAGTACACTGACATCTACCCACCACAATGATTTAACATGTTTCATCTTGTTGCTGGATTTGTTTCAGATAATTTTTCTTAAACAGACATTATTTAATACCCATTATTAAACTTATCCCAATTGTGTCTCTTTCTCCCAAGAGCTATTACCCTCAAGTTGGTGAGTGTCTCTATCATTCATATTTTTAGAGGTAGGTATTTCTTACAATCTATATTTTTGCTGTTGTGATATACTTGTAGTTGGTTTAATAGTGTATTTATCATTTTGTCCATTGCTTTTTTCACTGAAAGTTCAGTTTTTATGAATACATTCATGGCGCACACACATACACACACACACACACACATGGATCTAGTTAACATTTTAGAGTTTTATTATATGACTATCACATAATTCATTTATTTTCCAAATCATGCATATTTATGTAATTTACAATTGCACATTTGATGCAAACATGCTATTAATGGTTGAACATTAGAGTATTTACTCAGAATTTTAAAAAAATCAGACTTTCTTTCTTTCTTTCTTTCTTTCTTTGACATGGGGGGCAGGGGAGAGAGAGAGAGAGAGAGAGAGAGAGAGAGAGAGAGAGAGAGACCAAACAAGAAAGCAAAGCAGGAGGAGTGGCAGGCACAGGAAGAAGGAGAAGCAGGTTCCCTGAACAGAGAGCCCAATGATGACTCCATCCCAGGACCCTGGAATCATGACTTGAGCCAAAGGCAGATTCTTAACTGACTGAGCATGATGGTTGATGATAAGATTTGTGTATCTTTGTTGTTACCTACCTCAAACCATGGACTTTTTTGTTCTCAGATTAAAACAAACCATTCAAAATATATCACCAGCTCTTATTGGGTGGGAAAAGGTACTTGATAATTTAAAATAAAATAATCTTACAAAAATCGTTTTCAAAATTTGAGTCTGGTCCTATGTTTCCTCCATAAGGCAGATCCTTTTAAGCCAGATTCACCCTGAAGCTGTTTCCTTCCAATCAGTGCTTTTGTGCCAATCCTTCTCAATGAGCTTATTATGACCATCATCAATTTGTAAAGCTGATACAAGGAGTATCATTTATAGAATTAAGAAAAAGCATGCATACAATGCTTTATACTGTGCATTCATTTGAATTTTTCCATCCCCAGAGTCAATGCCTTTATTCAAAAATGTAGACAACACAGGTACCTAATAACATCCGTCATCTAATGTTAAATAGTAGACTAAAATTTTCTAATCTCATTCATTTGGAAAGTTTCAATTTATTGTACACATTTCCCCTGATGATGTTATCCTTCCACCTGCCAGCACAGCTCAAGCCTTCATGCAAGCCTTCCTCTACACTTTTTCTATAATTCAGTGTCAGGAGGCTCACTGGCAACTTCGTGTCTCTTTGCCTGACGCACATCTAGAAAATGATATAGCCTAAAATTAAATTGCCTTAAGGTGTCTATTCTAGTAGTCCTACTTTAGAAAAAGATGCAGAAAAGGGTCTCCACATATAAATCCAGGTTTTACATATTAATCTTCCATATATCACTGGCAGTTTACTGCAGGAAAATTAGGACTCCCGCTTGAAGGGACATTATAGGGACACCTGGGTGGCTCAGCAGGGTGTGATCCTGGAGTCCCGGGATAGAGTCCCACATCGGGCTCCCTGCATGGAGCCTGCTTCTCCCTCTGCCTATCTTTCTGCTTTTGTGTGTGTGTGTCTCTCATGAATAAATAAATTAAATCTTTCCAAAAAAATTAAAAAGGGACATTATATGGAATTCACTACATAGAATCCATTGGATAATAGATGATACCTCCTCTCTGTCCCAGCTGACTCCATTTTTTTTTCTATCCCACCTTTCACTCACTGCCAGGCTTCTCTTGACAGAAATATGACCGTGCCAAGCCTTAGCTTAAAAACTATTGATAATCCTCCAACTCATTAATTATATTCTAATCTACAACAGAAGGTTAAATCTCTGTTTCTTTTTTTTTCTCCCCTCCCCTCCTCACTTTAAACATAGTTCAGAACTTTAAACTTTGAATTTCTCCAAAGGTCCCGTTGAGACTTGCTTTCCTACAACTTCTATGCCTTTAGATATATTCTCTCTCCTATCTGGAACGCCCCTACATTCTTTTCTCTGACTACCAACTCCGTTCTGATTATGCAATGTCATGTGTACATCTCCATGATCAGAGGTGATATTACCTTTATTTTAAAGGGTTCCTGGTGACTTTCTGCAGGTTGAATTAATTGCTGTCTACCTATGTTTCCAAAATATTTATTTTTCAAAAAGATTTATGGTAACAGCTTGCATCGATCTTTTTTTAGCCTCAAGATTCTGACCTCCAAAGATAATTTAACAGAAGCACAATTTGAAACCATTAAACAAGCATTATTATAGCTCAACTATCTCTGCAAATTTGAGGTGTTCAGTAGATGCTCCATGTACATACGAAATCTCTATTGTTTGGTATGTGTTTTATGTTCATTAAACAAATATTTTTGGCCACATATCATGTGCTAGTTTGCATTCATTCTTGTACTTGATGGAAATACAACTTTAACCTGCTTCCCACCTTGCCACAAAAAATTGAAGTTTACATCTTGTCCCCAAGACTTTTGCTTGTGTTTTGGGTCTCTGAGTCATAGCTCAAGTCTATGACCAGAGGACACAGTAAAACTAAGTGGCCTCTGCTGAAACTGAACTAATGACAAACACCTCATTTAGGCAATACATTAAGCCACTACAGTGACAATATTTCCATGAATAAGGTGTGAATGCATGGAGGTCATGAAATTGTGATCTAACATGCCTCTTGAACTAAAAAAAAACAGCTTGAAAGGATAACATTTTGTGGGTAATAGTAACCTTGGAAACTTGGATCCCGGCCATTCAAGATGGAGCTCTTCTCCAGCTATTATATTTCACCTCACACTATAATTTAGCGTTGCCCTTTTCAGGATCTCCAAATACCACACAAACATTATATTTATGACATCAGAGACTGTAGCTAACTTTCTCCAAACACTTGTACCATAGATCCTTCCCCTCCAGGAAAAAAAAAATTTTTTTTCAAATCAAGTTCCTTTGGACAGACTACAAAGACCTGATCACAGCTCCCTTGTCATTTTTCTCTTTTTGAGAAATATAACTTTAAACTACTTTTGAATTATGTGAGAGGAGACAGTGTATATTTTCTACTTTAAAAGCAATTTAAGGTGGAGTTCTCTGGCACAAAGGCAATTCAGAAATAGCTGAAGCTTAAAAGTTGAAATTCCCCCTTGTCTGGTATATATTGAATAGAGTTATTAGCAATCAGAGGTGTTTTCGAATACTCAGTGCAAAATTGCAGAAGTGTTTAGTTTTATAAATACTTTTCAGGCAATGAAAGTATCAAATTGAAGGCACTGTTTGTTCAATTAGAATTTTGAAGAGTGATGAGCCATTGGGTGCCATTTTAATTGTTTAAGTCCTTTCAAATAAAAAAAGGATAGAAATTAAATATAAAAATATGGAATAACAACATCTTGATACTTCATGTGAAATGTCATTCCATTACTTTACTTGCAATTCATTACAATGCACCACTTGATGTGGGAGGTATATTAGTGTGATACTAAGATCAGAGCTTTGGACTCAGGAAACATTTGGTTCAAATCCTGTCCTCGGGATCCCTGGGTGGCGCAGCAGTTTAGCGCCTGCCTTTGGCCCAGGGCGCGATCCTGGAGACCCGGGATCGAATCCCACGTCGGGCTCCTGGTGCATGGAGCCTGCTTCTCCCTCTGCCTAAGTCTCTCCCTCTCTCTTCTGTTAGTCTGGAAGATATAGCTGAGACTTATCTTCTGATGGCATACCCTAAAAATAGACTGTTTAAGGAAACATTTATTAATACCTTCAATCTATTTAGACTTCTTTTAAGATCTACATTAGGAGACCTAATGCATGTTATTTTCTTTTTTATTAGGAAAATATTGAGTACCTGTGTGGCTTGGTGGTTGAGCATCTGCCTTTGACTCAGGTCATGATCCCAGGGTCCTGGGATCAAGTCCTGCATCAGGCTCCCCATAGGAAGCCTGCTTCTCCCTCTACCTATGTCTCTGCCTTTCTCTCCATTTCTCATGAGCAAATACATAAAATCTTTTTTAAAAAATTAGGAAAATATTAATTGGGAAAAAATTAACAGCAAAATCTCAAAGTAAAAACACAAAATAGAAAAAAAATTAAAAAAAAACACAAAATAGTTTATTTTTTTAAGTATGACATTGTGCTATTTGGATTTTTATGTCATAATTTTAAAAATCTGAAACTTGTTAAGGCTTCAGTCCAATTATGAAGCAAACCTAGAATTTAATATTACTGTGTGTCAGCAGAGAAAAAAAATATCATGATTATTTTCTAAAGGAACATTTTGTTTTGTATATAGCAGAAAAGCTTCTTTCATGAATATTACGTTAATTGAGGTTTACCCATGTTGTCAATGCAGAAGTATTACACTCCCTTTTTTGTTATATCCCACTTAATAAGTGTATCACAATTTGCCTATCCATTTTTGTGTTTATGAGCATTTGGATTATTTCCAGTTTGGGGCCATTATAAACAAAGCTTCTTTGAGCATTCTTATACAATCTTTTTGTGAATATTTGTTGAATTTCTACTGGGTAAATACCTAGAAGCGGAATTTCTGGGACATAGGAAGGGTATATACATAAATATATGTTTTTTTTTGTTGTTGTTGCTTAAAAAAATTGCCAAACATTTATTCTAAATTTTTGTATAATATTCTATTTTCCCAGTGATTTATGAAATCCCCATTTGTTCCATATCTTCATTAAAACTTGACATTAATCTTTTTAATTTATCCATTTTAGTGGGTGGAAATGGTGTTTCATTATTGTTTTAATTACAATTTCCTTATGGCTAATGAGGCTGAGCATCTTTTAAAGTGCATAAGAGCTATCTTATTTTGTACATAAGACTTATCTCATTTGTGAAGTGTCTTTTCATATTTCTGCCTATTTATTTTTATTGAGCATTCTTTTTTTTAATTTGAATATAAGTTGTGTCTGAATGCGTATTGGAAACTTTTTTTTTCCCAGAGTATGCTTCATCCCTTTTACCTCTTCAGTATGTTTTTTTCTGTTTTGTTTTGTGTGTGTGAATAGAAATGTTAATTTAATGAACATCATTTTTTAAATGATTTCCCTTTTTTGAGTCATAAGAAAGTTTTACATTAACATAAATATATTCTCCTACATTTCTTCTAGAATTTCTTCAGTTTTAGGCTTTATACTTAGTTCATGTTCAATCTCAATTTAACATTCATGTATGGTGTAAGGTAAGGCATGAAATTCTTTTTTATATTAAAATCATTATGTAGTTGTTTCAAAATTTTGTTAAAAATCATTTCTTGGGAAGCCTGGGTGGCTTAGTGGTTGAGCGACTGCCTTCGACTCTGGGCATGATCCTGGAGTTCTGGAATCAAGTCCCACATCAAGTTCCTGCAGGGAGCCTGCTTCTCCCTATGCCTATGTCTTTGCCTCTCTCTATGTGTCTCTCATGAATAAAATAAATCTTAAAAAAAAAATTATCTCTTTACTCCACTTCATTTTTTAGACCCTCCCAAAGATCAATTTACCAGATAAGTGTACATCAATTTTTGGACTCTGTATTCTGTTTCATTGGTATGATGCCAATGCTACATGGTTTTAATTATTGTAGTTTAAAATAAACTGAATTTATGCCCTGGTACTCTTTTTTAGTGATTGTGTTGCTATTCAAGTTTCCTTTTATTTCCAGTAGACAATTCACTCTTCAATTTCTACACACACACAAAAAGATGCTTATGATTTCAAATGAAATTGTGTTCAACCTACATATCAAATTTGAGAAAACTATCATCTTAACAATACGAGTTAAGAATTGGTATTTAGGTCTTTTTTTTTAAGAAATTTTCTTTTTTTCTTTTTTTTAATTTTTATTTATTTATGATAGTCACAGAGAGAGAAAGAGAGAGAGGCAGAGACAGAGGCAGAGGAAAAAGCAGGCTCTATGCACCAGGAGCCTGATGTGGGATTCGATCCCGGGTGTCCAGGATCGCGCCCTGGGCCAAAGGCAGGCGCCAAACCGCTGTGCCACCCAGGGATCCTGGTATTTAGGTCTTATTTAAGTTTTCTCTACACAGTTTTTGTAAGATTTTAAATATAACAGTCTTGTATTCTTTTAATAAAATTATCCCTGATTATTTTGTGCTTTTGATGCTAATTATGAATGGTAATTTCAAAAAATTTTCCAATTGCTCATTATTGGTACCTAGAAAGATATTTATTCAATACCTGTAACCTAATTAAAAAGCCATATATGTTATAAAAGATTTTTCATATATCATTGAATTTTAATGTAAATAATCATGCCGACTCTGTATGAAGAGTTTGGACTTTTCCTTTCCGATGTTTATACTTTTCCTGTTGTTTTGTTTTCCTTTTTGCTCTATGACATCTGATATGTTTTCTTATACAAGACTGTATAAAATGGTGAAGAAAGAGATTCTTGTCTTCTCAAACTTAGGGAGGTATGTTCAATGTTTTACCAGTGAGTGTTGTTAGTTGAAGGCTCTTCGTAGATGACCTTCAGTAGAAAGGCAAAAATGTTTTTCTATTCCTAGCTTGCTGGGAACCTTTTTTTTATCAAAGTGTATTAAATTTGACCCAGTAATTGTTCTGCATCTATTTAGATGATCATGTAATTTCCCATTTTTTTATGTTAAACCATCTTTGCATTTTTGGGATAATTTCTACATGTTTATGATGTCTTAGCCAATTATATACTGAGATGGGACAATTAAACCACCAAAGAGCATAACAATTGTAATGGATTAAAATCCATTATATGTGAATTCAAAACCACTGATAAATTTTGGAGATATAAAATTATAATTTTGGAACATTATTATTTTAAAAATGAAATAGGTATTTACTAAGCAAAATAAGTCAGTCAGAGAAAGACAAATACCAAATGATTTCACTCATATGTGGAATTTAAGAAACAGGTGAGAAAAAAGAAAAATAAAAGAGAGAGAGAGAGATAAACCAAGAAAGAGACTCTTAACTACAGTGAACAAACTAATGGTTATCATAGAGGAGGCAGATGGGAGAATGGGTTAAATAGATGATGGAGATATAGGAGTGTACTTGTGATGAACACTGGGTGATGTTTGGAAGTGTTGAATCACTATGTTGTACACCTGAAACTAATATTATACAGTATATTAGCTAACTGAAATTTAATGAAAACAATAAGTAGAAAAAAAGAAATAGATGAGTTGGTACATTGTAAAAAAATAATATTACTCAGCCATTACAAATGACGAATACCCACCATTTGCTTCGACATGGATGGAACTGGAGGGTATTATGCTGAGTGGAGTAGGTCAATCGGAGAAGGACAATCACTATACAGTTTCACTCATGTGGGGAATATAAAAGATAGTGAAAGGGATTATAGGAGAAAATAGAGAAAATGAGTGGGAAATATCAGTGAGGGAGACAGAACATGAAAGACCCTAACTCTGGGGAGGTGGGCAAGGGGATGGTTGACTGGGTGATGAGCACTGAGGGGGGCACTTGACGGGATGAACACTGGGTATTATGATATATGTTGGCAAATCAAACTCCAATAAAAATACATAATAAAAAATAATAAATAATAAAAAATAAATAAATAAATGAAACAGGGATAAAACATTTAAATTGTCTTTTCTATATGAACTATATCTCATGTAAACAAATAATCAAGGTGAGGAAATTCATCTTGAAAGAAACACTCTACCTAATAAACAAAAGACACAAAAGAGTTAGGACATCAATATTTTCCAACCCTTTAATGGATTTGTGTGTCTATCCAAAGTTGATCAGGGGCTGACATCATCTGAAAACAAGTTATTACACACACAAATTCATAGAAAATATAGTATGCAATAACCACCTTACATATCTCATGGTGACTACATGTGAAATAGTTTTACAAAAATAAATTTAAACCTCAATCTAAGACTCTAGATCTAGCTTCCAATTTATAGAAAATACACACAACAGATAATGATGATGAGAGACATCAAATGTATGCATTTAGCAGTATTCAGATTGGGTAACTCTACAGGGAAAACACCTTGGCTTCATCTACCAAAAAAAAAAAAAAAAAAAAAGCAGAAAAAAAAAAAGAAAAAGCTAAAGTCTAACATTTGTATTTACAGAGCTCTGCTAAAAAGATATTTCATTGAAATGCATAACACTATTTGGAAAACAAATTGCAGTTATGTAAATAGCACATGCATGCTGGCATACACACATGTGAATACATGTTTACATAATACATATGTATATTATTTATTTCTGTGTTCAGTGTTTACAAATTTCTGTATTCACTTTAAAAAATAAAATAATAGGAAAGTAGATTAGATAACTAGGTAATACATAGTTTCTAATATGCTTAAATATGCATTCCATGATGATATTCTAAAAAGCTGAATTTATTTTGGTAGATGTTTTGATAGTATTAAGATAATATAATAAATATTTTACATGTAATTTTCTAACATGTAATACCCAATGGATATAATCATAATATTGTGGTCATTTAAGAAAATGTTATTTTTCAGAAATGTATACTGAGTTATTTAGTAATGAATTATCTAGGAATTGCTTTTAAATAATATTTGAGCAAAATATATATTTTAAAAAGCAAATATGACAAAACATTGATAATTCTTTAATATTTGTTGGAGTTCATTATGTTATTTTATCTATAGTTATGAATATTTGAAAAAAATATTTAAAAAGCTTTGGTATAAAAGTAATAATACTTAGGTGCTCAGGTGGCTCAGTCAGTTGAGCACCTGACTCTTGATTTCAGCCCAGGTCATGATCTCAGGGTGATGAAATCCAGCGCTGCATCAAGCTTGTTGTTGGGTGTAGAGCCTACTTAACATTCTCCCTCTCTCTCTCTGCCCCACCCCCCACTTGTGTGCTTCCATGCTCTAAGAAAATAATAAATAAATAAATTAATTAATTAATATTAATAAAATACCTTAGCAGATTTACTATCAGTAACAGCCAGATCATTAATATTTATTAAAAGTTACTAAATATTTGTTCAAACTGATTTGGCACTAAATTTACTAGGAAATGTTTTGTTATTAACTTTGATGAGAATATGTGCATTTTTTGAAACTTATAAAAAGGTATGATTTTTTTAAATGCCATCCAATTTAATTCACTCAACTTCCTAACAATTTTAAACAGTTAAAGATCAACCTTAATAAAGAACCAAGAGTAAGAAATCTCTTCAAAAAAAAATTAAAGATTTTGTTTATTTATTCATGAGAGACTCAGAGAGAGAGACAGAGACAGAGACACAGAGGGAGAAGCACACTTCCTGCAGGGAGTCCGATCTGGGACTTGATCCTGGGATTGGGGATCACGCCCTGAGTGTAAGACAGACGCTCAACCCTGGAGCCACCCAGGCGTGCCTAGAAATCACTTTAAAAAACAAAGACAACAAAACCATATATTGATATCTACCAATTCTTATTGCATAGTAGGTACCTTTTTCACTAAATTATTGTTTTTTCTTAATATAGATAATGAGGATTTTTTTCCTCATCTATTAATGGCTTGAACAAAAGTAGAAGAAAATAAAAAGTCAAGGCATACTGACTCATGTAGTCATGATCATTATAGACAGTAAAATAAAATCATTTTGATAAGGTATCTTGGAAAAGAAGGTAAAGTTACTATGATTGCTGCATCTTTGATAGCTGAAAATCAATATAATAAATTACGTATTTTATATCCACATATAAACACATTAGATACATTCTGATCATTCCCCACATTCTTGTAAATTTCTCTAATGCAAGTTGTTTATGTTCCTCTATAAACAAATACTTTCCAGATAGCTAGGTTTTTTACTGTAGGGCAGAGTAAACTATAATCTTTTACATGCCATAAATTTGCACCTAAATCATTCCTCATTTACAAAACTCTAGTCACATTCAAAGTTAATTGGAAACTTGAAATTGCCCCTAAAGCTCATACCATATAAAGGTCAGTAAAGAGGTAATAATTATTTTTTTTAAATAGGATACAAGGTGAAGATCTTAATAAACCACTTTATTTAGAGCTGTTTTATTACAAATATATTTTAAAACTCTAAGTTCAGAATAAACAAGTCTGATAATTTAAGAAAACCTGTAGATAGAGCAAGAAACAGCCAGGTGCTTAATAAATATGTGGCTTTAAACTACTCAGTTTTATTAATGGAGACAGCATCGTTGGGATTCAAATGGACACAAAATTACATAGAAAAGGAAAGCCACAGAGAGGGAAAATACATTCTCATTTTGAAATAAATCTACTTAAATATAAAGAAGTCAGCTTAGTTCCTTCTTTTTATCAACTCATTCTTAATGGATTAGGATCTTAACGTTCAAATTTCTTCATCTACGTAGACCTTGGGAATGCACCATTATCTTTGAACTATTATTTGGTGTGAGATTCCTTGAGTATCCCTGAGACCTTACTTTTGGGTCCACCTCATGGAATGAAAATATAATTTACCTTCTACATCCAAACACACTTGAGAATGACAGAACTTTGAATAATTTCACTGGGAAAATAAGCATAAAGGACAACTTCCCTGGGCAAATTGGAACATCTGCTTACCCTCTGCTTGACCCCTGTATCCTGAATCATGGAGGATCATTGCTGTACACACACAGTTGTTTATCTCTAGTGCCAGAGCCTGAGTGTGGGCAATGGGAAATGAGGCGGGGTCTTTCCTTATAAAACCCTCTGGATCCCAGGAGACAAGTCAGGTGGTCACCAAAATGTGAAGTTTACAGAAAATATTGGACTCAAAAGCAATTCAGTGGCACAGAGACAGATTCTTTAAATATATCCTCCTGCTTTGAGGTTCCTTACATATCCCTGACCTCAATTCAGTTTGCATTCTCAGGGATATATGCTTACTTCTCTCCCCATATCTCCTTCTTCAATTTGAAATCCTTCCCAAGTGAGATGAAACTTGCATGAACACGAGGCCGTTCCCTGGATTACCTAACTATATATGTTTCCTCAAACAGGATGATATTTTTTAAGTGAATTTAGTGAATTTCTTTTGACTCTCCTTCCTTTAAGTGTTTGCTAACTAGAGCAAGTTCTGTCTACCCCAAGTAGCCCCATTTGTAAAGCTATTAACCCCAAGTGTCTACTGAACTTGACTATCTAGTCAAAATTGAAATGTCATCTAAGTATAAAATATGTATTAAATTTGTAGGACTTGGTATGCAAAACAATGTGAATACCCTACCCAAATAAATATATAGTGATTACATCTCAAAATGTGCTGGATCTATGTAGTTGATAGAATATATTATTAAAATTCACTTTTTTTTTTTTACTTTTTAATGACTACTAAAATTTTTTTTAAATTACTTATGTGGTCATACTTCTAGCTCACATTAGATTTTTGTTAGACAGTTCTGATATAGGTTTGCTCTACTTTGCTTTCCTGTGTTATACTAATAAATGCCTTGCCTTTTTCTGTCTTTATATCTCATTGCTGCAGACAACATTATAAGAGACTATGCTTCTCAGTCCACACATTTCCTTTTACAGCCTACTGAAAAATTCTGCCAGGCAATGGCAATATCCTAATAATCTAGAATCTCCTGTAGTATCAACAAGACTTTCAGAACAAGATTTGGTAGGTTTTCAGCACAGCGTAATACCCAACATAGCCACTATCACTACCTGTTATTAGCACAGCATATCATAATATCATAAGATAGACAGATATGCTTTTATATTAATTTGGTGGATTTTGTACATATAGCCTTAATTGGTATTATATCACACACTATTCTTTCTAATTAAAGTTGTAAGATGCACAGTCACCCACAAATCACTTTTTTTTTTTGAGAGAGAGAGAGAGAGATTGAGGGAGATGGAGGGACCAAGGAGGGGCAGAGGGAGAAGGAGAAAGAAAATCTTAAGCAGGTTCTACACCTGGTGTGGAGCCAGATGCAGGGCTACATCTCACAACCCTGAGATCATGACCTGAGCTGAAATCAAGAGTCCAACTGACAGAGCCACCGAGGTGCCCCACCCACATGTATGGATCATGTTGGCCAAAACAGAATCTCTTTAATTACAGGATATTTTTCTTCCTCCTCACCCTCCATAATCAATGACTAAAGAATATTTCCCTGCTTTAAGAGATTGTGACAGTGTTCTCTATTTACAACTATAAGCACTTAGTTTTTTATCTCATATTGTGCATCTTAAATGTTATATAAGATATATATTATACATATGTGTGTGAGTATATATGTAGGTATATGTATAATACATGTAATGTATTATAATAATGTAATGTATATGTGTATATATACACACATTGTGTATATGTGTGAATGTGTTATCAGTTAAAGTCATTCAGTAAAAGCTACCTTCCTGGCATTATCTACTTTAGGATGACCATTAGTTGATGTCAAAGAAATAAATTATCATTAGAGATAATCTGACTGTTACTTAATGTAACTACATCTTTACTAAGTATATTAATACATGCCTCTCACACTATAGACTCATAAAATTCAGAGAAAAAAAATAAAGTCCTGTCCTGATTTATGGACAGAAAATTGACTTCTGAATTTACTATCTGTTACCAATAAATAAAATGATTTTAAAACCCTGTTAATTTTTCACTCTGCTTACATTAGTTATTGGTCAATTTAATCCATCACAGGAAATACACTTGCATAAACATAATTCAGAAGAAATGAATCATTGAAATGCATTCTCCCACAAAAAAAAAAGGGGAGCTGTGCCGACATGGCTCTGAATAACTACCCACCATTATCTTCCCCATGGAACTCATTTTTTTTTGGTTTCATTGTCCCTAAAAAAGCTGAAAATATCATTCGGAAAATTGCTTATGGCTTGGAAGATGGGAAATCTCAAAATACGTTCTGAAACCCAAATGCTGTAAAGCAAATGGAGTGAAAAAAAAGATGCAGATAGAATGAGTCTGTATGTACAGCTTATTCACCTGCCCCTTTCTTTCTTTTTTTTTTTTAAGATGTATTTATTTATTCGTGAGAGACACACAGAGAGAGAGACAGAGAGAGAGGCAGAGACACAGGCAGAGGGAGAAGCAGGCTCCCCACAGAGAGCCTGATGCGGAACTCAATTCTGAATCCCGGAATTATGACCTGGGCTGAAGGCAGGCGCCCAACCCCTGAGCCACCCAGGCATTCCTCACCTGCCCCTTTCAACTATGTAACCCTCCTATGTGCACTGATTTCACATGTTTATACATTAAGATTATATTAAGCCAGACAATGTGGTTGGGATTTGGCACAAGGATGAATTAAACATGCATTAAACATCCTTTATGACCCTTATGTGCATGATATGACCTATCCCCAAAATTAATAGCACAAAATAAGGTGCTGTATGCACAGTTCAAGGTGCTAAAAGGCTTCAGAAAGTAGGGACAGTTAAAAGTTATGAATTATCAGAACAGATTTTTTTCCCATTAACAATGATAATGAGAAGTGGGAACATTGATGGACGCAATAAGGTGTCATCCAGATTCTCCAAATACACTTGCATAAATATGGAACAAAATTTTTTTTTTGCTTTCCAACTGAACTTCTTTTTAGTTCTTAAAGAATTTAAACAAAATTTGTTATGACAGAGGTAACATATGCAGAGTGACTGCAGAAGCCTTCTCTCGAGTTGGTTTGGTTTTTTATGTTCTTACCACTGTGAACTATCTATTAATAAAGAAGAAAATATAACTTGAGCAAACTTAATAGATGATCTGAAAAAAGTGTACCGTTATTTTTTTAAAGGGAATATCACATACGTGTATAAAGAGAAACATTTATTATCTGGACATTTTGCAAGGCTGCAATTAATTTCTCACGATTTCCCTCAAAAACAACCTGGGGAGAGGGTAAAATACATCATTTACAGAGATGCCTGTTATTTCTGCTATAATGAATTGCCCTTTATGGCTTCATGAGCCCCGGATTTAATAGGGAAGTGATTGGAGAGGGGGGTAAGGAGCTAATAACTTTAGTTAGCACAATGATAGAGGGAACCAGATAAAGATTCTTCTTGTCTCTCCTTGGCACCAATTTAGGCATTATGCAGACAAAACATGTACACCTGATATAGTCAAATGTGGTTAACCTCATTTTTTGCTCTGCACTGTACCAACTCTGCTGTATTGAATTTGGTTCAAGGAGCAAGGGAATTATAAGCTGAGCAATTCACAGACTTGAGGACTTTTAAACTGAAGACAATTGATTAGCCACAGAACAATGAAAATGTAGATAGTGGTCTAATCTATAGGTCAAAATACCAGTGACCACAGTGAAAATCATACAGAGTATTTGCAGCACTATGGGATTTCCCCCAATGAGCCTAGACTCTGTCTGAGAGATGATCATTTTCCTGTAGCTAATTCTGTCTTTGTCTACAGCTAGACTTTTAAAATGGCATCTGTAGCTTAATTTTAACCCAGGATCTGATAAGGAATTCTTAAAAGTAGAAAATAAAAGTCCAAAGAAAAATTATCATTTATCTATGAACTATAGTTTGGACCACTAAAGAGAAAAACAGCAAAATTGGAACTGAAGGTGCCTAGAGTGGATGTTGGTTTTAGGGTTCCTCTAAATCATTTTCATAGATGCAGAGGAACAAGAATGCTATTTTGACCATGTTTTAATCTTCTCCTGGCCAAATCTTACTCTCATATTTGACTGTTTAGGTGCAATGCACTGATGAAATCTGGGCATAAACGATATCCCTTTAAAGGACCTTCCCAGGTCTCTTGAGAAAATATTTCTGGTCTCAGAGGTTAAATCTTGAAAAATGAAATGAACTCTGGAACATGGCAGTTGACTCTACAGTATGTTGAGCATTTTATCAAGGATAATGCCAAATCATTTGTGAGAAAGTGAATTAAATGCAGGTTTTTCTCCTCAAATATATTTTAATCCATTACAGAATAAAAATAACATATTAAAGAAATCAGGATAAAATTTGTCTGAGTAAATGTGTGATTTAAACAATATTAGTCTATTGGAGAAGTTTGGAGAAGCACTGTTTAGAACCATTATTACTCTATATTCTTTGATAAATGACTCAATATAATATCGCCCTTCATTACACAAAAAAGGTATGCGTATGTCTTAACACAAGTTTGCTTTATGCTGAAATTTTGTCAACTGTCTCAAAACCCTATGGCATATACGAATAGATAGGATATGAATGCAAAGTAAAGTTAGAGAAAACTATAACTTCCATGTGTGTCTCTAGAGGTATATAACTATCGAACAAGCAGCATGATGTCTTAAATGTGCTGTGAACTAGAAGGCAGAAAGCTTTTGTTTGAGTTCTTATTTTATTGTTAATCAGTTAAAAGCCCATAGGCAAATTTAATCACTGACACAGTTCTGTCCTTTGGGGGGAAGAAAAGGAAATTGGGCTATGTCATCTCAAAAATATTTTTCTCCCTGTATCCTCTGATCTGTGTTCCTTGCGCAATCTATTACTTTAACAAACTCTTAGGTTTAGGCCACATGTCCTTCTTGGTGTGGGGAAAATGACCATGAATCCATCCAACAGCATCCCTGTTTTCATAGATGGAAAAAACAAGTTTCTATGAGAAAATAGTGTGTATCATGAAGATAACTCCAAAGTGCTTGGAGTACCTGGCTGGCTCAGTCAGTAGGGCATGCGATTCTTGATCTTGGGATCATGAGTCAAGCCCCATGCTGGACATAGAGCCTACTTAAAAAAAAAAAAAGTGCAAGAAATGAGAATTAGAAAGGAGAAGACATCATGGTGAGCCTGAAACCCAGGGAACAAGAGGAGATGCTAAGGGTACAGAAGCCAGATCTTGGACTGCCTTACAAATCAGCATTCAATGTGCAGATTTTAATCTTAAATCTTGGTAAGGGTATGAAGGGCTTCATCATTTTAAAAGATAGCCCTGACTCCTGGGTGAAAAAAAAATCATCAGGAGAACATCTTGGATTAGGGTATTAAAACAGAATACTAAAAATAAAATAATAAAATAAAATAAAATAAAATAAAACAGAATACTATAAACTAGATGGCTTAAACAACAAAAATGTATTTCTCACCATTCTGTAGGCTGAAAATTCTGGCCAGGTGGGGTTATTGCAAGGGCCCTCTTTCTGCCTTGTAAATGGCCCTCTTTCTGCTGCCTCCTCAGAGACCAAGAACGAAAACTCTCCAATGTCTTATAAAGACACTAATTCCATTTACCAGGTCTCCTTGACCCAATTACCTGGCAAATTTTCCATGTCCCAACATTACACTGGGGGTTAGAATTTCAACATATAAATATGGCATAGGAGGGGCACAAACATTCATCTGTAAGAGAAAGGCAGGGTAGGAGACTATTAGACCAGTTAATAGACTATTAGGATAAAGGTGAGAGCTGATCAGGCTGGTAGTGAAGTAAACGGATTCAACTCAATCCATGTTTGCAATGGGGAATTGACAGAAATTTCTCTGATGATTTGGTTTAGGGGTGAAGAAGCAAGTGAAGAGAGACTCCCAGCTTTTAAGCTTGAACAGTTAAATGAAATGGTGCCACTTACCTTAATGGGGAAGAGTACAGGAGAGTCAGAACATGAGTGCCTTTGAAGGTTGGATCAAGAGTTCTGTTCTAAACTGATTAATCTAGATTTTCCTGTTAGATATCCCAGTACAGATGGATAAATCAGGAATAAGGAGTTTTGAGCTGCTGGTAGAAGTTTGGGAGTAATAGCTTGTTAAGAAGCTTTTAAGAAAAAAAAAAGAGAATGGAGAATGATAATAACTAATGTCTGGTAATAGATTTTTCGTAAAGACAAGACTAATATGAATGGTATAATGGAAACTTAGCTGGGTCTGGATGTTTCCAGAAGAAGCCAGTATACCTATGTTGGGGAATTTAACTCAGGCAAGACCTGGTGATCAGATTTTCATGGTCAGAAACTTGATATGTCTAAGTATTGAGAACCAATTCCTTTCTCAGGGAAACACAAACCAATAGTTCATGAAATTGAATCATGAAGCCAAATCATAATTTATTAATTAGTATACAGGCCACATAATTTTTAAGTGAAAGCATCTTTTATTTTCACAGTAGGAATTTCTACAGATGAAACCAAATTTTGCTTAAGACCCTTTTTATGCTAATCCTTCAAAAATTCTTGTTCTGATGCCAATCCTATTATAATTAGAATTTCCTACACTGAGAGGAATGTATTCCTTATGTTAACAGAATGATCTTGATGTAGTCTACCCCTCTCCAGGAAGGATTTACCAATAGCACCATAAAGACTTTGGTGAAAGTTTTCTTTCTTGAAGAACCTCTGAATTGTGCTTGAATGGATGTTATAGATATTTGCCTCTACAAATCATGCTTGAAGGCTCCCTTTCCTGACCAATCCTTTTTTTAAGTTTTCTGAATGACAAATTATTTTCTCTGAATATATATATTTATATAATATATACTATATATTATATAAATTAATTAATATATTATATAATTAATAGTATATATTATATATTATGATTATAATTATAATGTATTAGTATATTATATATAATATTATATAAATACATTATATATATATTAAAGATTTTATTTATTTATTCATGAGAGGGAGAGAAAGAGAGAGAGAGGCAGAGACACAGGCAGAGGAAGAAGCAGGCTCCTCGCAGGGAGCCTGATGTAGGACTCGATCCCGGTCCTGGGATCACTCCCTGAGCCAAAGGCAGATACTCAACCACTGAGCCACTCAGGCATCCCTTCTCTGAATATATTAATGTTATCAATGAGATCTCTTCGGTATTCTTAACAGTTCTGTCACTTCAAGTGTATTGATCTTTATTTTAATTGTGCATCAATGTAATAATTGAGATCTCTAGTTCCAGTACTGTATCTCCCTTGTGAAAGCTTCTAAGGGAAACCTATAGGTACCTTATAAGATCACAGATCATTCAGGCATCTCTAGTAGCACTTAGGTGGCAGACTCTATTGAAATAATCAAAGACTATTTTTTTCTTCACTGTATGAATGGAAAAGAAAAAATAAAGTATATTTGTGATAAATTTGAATTATCCATATATTCAATTAACAATATTTTCCCCAACCCCAATACATCAGTGAAACAGTACTTGTATGGTGTTTTGCTTCTTTGAATATTCAGGAGACATTTTTTGAAAGTTTATTTCTTCCAACCTGTGAACCCAGAAATATTTGAAAATAATTACACATCATCTAACAATTTTCAGATTACCTTTGAAGCTCGAAGCACTCCTGCTATATGTGGAATTTCCTAGTTAGTAAATATTAAGCCAGGATTTAGAAACTTCTGTGTCCTAACACTTAATTTTATACTGATAGCCAAGATTTCTTATTTCTTTATTTTTCTATGAGACAGGTATTTTGCTAGGTATTTTATAAGGAATATCTCATTTAATCAGCACACAGATCTGTAAAGTAGGTTATTCTCTTTCTTCTATAGCAGAATAAACTAAAGTATATGTGATGAAATATTCTGCCTAAAAATCCTCAGAACTGGGAAAAGTTATGGCACAGGTTTTGCACAAAGGGAGACTGAGTTAAGAGCCACTAAACTATAGTGAAACTTTTTCTTTTTAAGATTTTATTTATTTATTCATGAGACACAGAGAGAGAGAGGCAGAGACACAGGCAGAGGGAGAAGCAGACTCCATGCAGGGAGCCTGATGTGGGACTCGATTCCGGGTCTCCAGGATCAGGCCCTGGGCTGAAGGCAGGCGCCAAACCACTGAGCCACCCAGGGATTCCCTATAGTGAAACTTTATTGAAGTTTAATAAAATTTATTGAAGTATAATTAATATACTGTTATATTAGCTTCATGTGTACAATATAGATTCAGCAATTCTATACACCACTCGGTGCTCATCAAGTAAGTGCATTCTTAATCCCCTTTATCTATTTCACTCATCCTCCACCCACTTCCCCTCTGGAAACCATCAATTTGTTATCTGTATTTAAGAGTCTAGGGGGGATTTTTGTCTTTTTTTTTTTTTGGGTTTTTGTTTTGTTTCTAATTTTTAAGATGTATTTATTTATTTTAGAGAGAGAGAGAGAGCATGAATGGGGGGGAGGGCCAGAAGGAGGGAATCTCAAATAGACTGAGCATTGAGCTCTGAGTCCATGGAAGGGCTTGATCCCAAGACCCGTGAGATCATAAACTGAGTGGAAACCAAGAGTCGGAGTCCTGACCAACTGAGCTACCCAGGCACCCCTCTTTGTTTTGTTTCTTAAAATCCACATATGAGTGAAATCTTAAAGTATTTCTCTTTCCTTGTCTGACTTCTTTTACTTGGTGTTATGCCCTCTAGGTCCATTCATGTTGTTGCAAATGGCAAGATCTCAGTCTTTTTTACAATTGAGTCAGATTCCTTTATCCATTCATCTATGGGTAGATTGGGTTGGGTTGCTTCAACATCTTGTTTATTGTAAATAATGCTGCAGTAAACATCAGTGTGCATATATCTTTTCAAATAAGTGTTTTGCTTTTCTTTGGGAAAATACTCTATAGTAGAATTACTGTATAAAATGATAATTCTACTTTTAAACTTTTGAGGAAACTCCATGCTTTTTTCCACATCCAATCTGCATTCCCACTGATAGTACACAAGGATTCCTTTTTCTCCACATCCCTCCAACACTTGTTATTTCTTATCTTTTTTATTTTAGCCATTCTAACTAGTGTGAGATGACATCTCATTGTAGTTTTGATTTACATTTCCCTGATAATGAATGATGTTGAGCATCTTTTCATATGTCTGTTAGCCATTTGTATAACATTTGTATTTTTATTTTTTTAAAGATTTCATTTATTTATTCATGAGAGAGAGAGAAAGAGAGAGAGAGAGAGAGAGAGAGAGAGAGAGAGAGAGAGAGGCAGAGACACAGGCAGAGGGAGAAGCAGGCTCCATGCAGGGAACCTGACGTGGGACTTGATTCCGGGTCTCCAGGATCATGCCCTGGGCTGAAGGTGGCTCTAAACCGCTGAGCCACCCAGGCTGCCCCTGTATATCATTTTTAGAAAATGTCTATTTAGATCCTCTGCCCTTTTTTAAATTGGACTATTTATTTTTTTGATATCAAGTTATATACATTCTTTATATATTTTGAATATTAACCCTTCATCAAATATATCATTTTAAAATATGTTCTTCCATTTGGTAGGTTGCCTTGTCATCTTTTTTTTTTTTTTTGGTGATTTCCTTCACTGTACAAAAGCTTTTTTAACCTAGTGTAGTCCCAATAGTTTAATTGTGCTTTGTTTCTATTGTTTGATGAGACATATCTAGAAAAATGCTTCTATGACCAATGTCAAAGAAATTACTGCCATGTTTTCTTCTAGGAGTTTTATGGTTTCAGGTCTCACATTTAGGCCTTTATTCCATTTTGAGTTTATTTTTGTGTATGATGTACGAAAACGGTCTAGTTTAATTCTTTTGCATGCAGCTTCCACAATTATGGCAATTTTAATGCTCCAAGTGGTCTACATTTTCATGAGAGCTCCAAAACATGGTTATTTCTCCAAAGTCTGTTTTTCTTTATGTTATTAGACATTTTCCCATTTTTATTTGTAACTTTGACATTTTATACATAATATATAATATATAGGGACTCCTGGGTGGCTCAATGGTTGAGTGTCTGCCTTTGGCTCAGGGCATGATTTGGTGTCCTGGAGTCCTGCATCAGGCTTTCTGCATGGAGCCTGCTTCTCCCTCTGCCT
Source organism: Nyctereutes procyonoides (assembly GCF_905146905.1). NCBI lineage: Eukaryota > Metazoa > Chordata > Mammalia > Carnivora > Canidae > Nyctereutes > Nyctereutes procyonoides. The sequence continues at coordinate 14,646,211 of NW_026575139.1, read as the reverse complement.
GTGTCTCTGCCTCTCTCTCTTTGTGTCTCTCATGAATAAATAAATAAAGTCTTTAATATATGTATAATATACATAATAACATCATTATGTATATTATACACTATATTTATATAAAATCACATGAAGGCATAGTGATTAACATTATTCTTAATAAAATGACTTAGAACTAGCCTATCAAGTTTGCAAATTAGATCTTATAATCAATCCTGAAATCATTATCAGGTTTATATGTTAGTCAGCAAAAATAGTATAGTTTACGATGTGAAATATATATTCTTTTGATATAACACTCCATAGCTGAGAGCAAAGTATGCTAATAAAGTCAAGAAAAAACACACTCTGTGGATTAATTACTAATTTTGTTCAAGTCCAGGAGTACTGAACTTCAACCTATGTTTTTTTTCCAGAACAACTATCCCAAGCATGAATCTTACAATAAGCCTCTAATGTTATCTTTTCATGCATAGCACAGCAAAATATACAAACAGGTTCATGTTGCTTGTTTTCCCCTGTAATTGTTACAAGGAATGACATCTACTTTTTTGTTATATCATATATATTGATATTTCATTTACAAAGGAAAGGACTTCATTAATTCTTATACAACCTTCATTCAACCAAACTATGCTCTCCATATGATATATAATGAAGTCAGGAGTCTGGATAATAAATTATTTCAGGTGCTTTCTTGAGGTCTGTAAAACAATTGGAATCCCTAGCTACAGAGGTTCATTACTGATACTATTCCCCACTACTTGGTCTCTGATAATCTTTCACCTGTTTTAACCATTTCTACTGCTTCAGTGGTTTATTATATTAGAGCCTTATAATGCCATTCTGGTCTTATCTATCTCCCTCCCTACCTTCCTTTCTTCTTTCCTTCCAACCTTCCTTCCTTCTTTCTCTTTTTCTTTCTTTCTTCCTTGTTTGCAATCTTCTTTGCACTTCTGCACTGTGAAGTAATATGAGTCAAACTTCATAAAGCAAGACTTGAATTTTCCTCTGACGCTTCGCCATGTGCTTCTGCAAAAGCTTTCTTCTCTGACACCCATGAAATAATATATTATCATGAATAGTTTTTTTTTTGCCCCTTGGTAAAGTTGGCCATCAAGAGTTTCTATCCCTCTTTTGTAAAGTCCTACTATTCTGTCTGAAGGTAATCTTGACTTTTGCCCTCTTGGTGTGTGACAGAGAAACTTCTGACTTGGCAATTAATAGTTCTTATGGCAAGTACAGGTACAGTACTAAGATCCTTTCTGTGGCTGAGACAGTGCTATGTGTTCACTAAATTCTCTTTCCAAGTATACCTACTAACTACATAGTAGGCTCCAGTAGCTTTTCTAGGACATTATTACATTCTCACCTGATCCCTGATGATTAGACCAGTCATAAACACAATATGGGGGTGTCTGTCCAGAAATTAAGCCTGGGCACAGCAACCTCAGCTAACTGACCACTAAGTACTTTGAGGCACAAGGAAAACTAAGTTGGTAATAATGTTCGATTTTCATCATCAATCTCTATATTAAGTTATATGATGTGTTGTCTTTCTAAACTTCGATGTTACAGTATATAAAATGGGGCTGCATTAGATACTGTGAAAGGCTCCTTGCTTGAGTTTGTATGAGTCCATTTTTTGCTTATGTTTCTCGGTTTTAGATTATTTTTTAAAAAGATTTTATGTATTTGAGAGAGAGATAGAGAACACACAGAACACACACAAGAGAGAGTACACATGGAGGGGAGGGATAGAGGGAGAGGGAGAAGCAACTTCCCACCCAGCAGGGAACCTGATGTGGGGCTCTACCCCAGGGCCCCGGGATCACGACCTGAGCCAAAGGCAGGTGCTTAACTGATTGAGCCACCAAGATACCCTGGTTTTAGATTTTTTTTTAACTATTAAATATCCAAATCTAGACTGGGGATGCCTCTCTGCTCTCGAGATACCTTGTGTGTAGCTCTACCGTATCTATGGCAACACAGTATTCCAATTATCTGTTTACTTACAAAATGCAACTCTTAACCCATGAGTTCACTGAGATCGATGCCTTGGAGACTAGCACATAGATATTATTTTTGAGTAAATAATTAATCTCTTAATAATTATATACACAAAAGGGTTGGGATCCTAAGCATAATTTACAAAAAAAATTACAGATAATTCTGTTTTGACCAGAATTCTCTTTCTTCTCTGAAATATCTGCAATGTGCTACAAGACTACAAGAACTTTACCAAAAGCAGATGTTGTGAAGTTGGATGAAGCCATCACTCAGACATATGGAATGTCCAAAACTGTCGTTTTTTGGCAACCATATGGCTGCTCTGATATCTCGATTTGGAGACATGGACTATTTTCTGCAGGCTTATATTATAAATGGTTTATTTAAATCTCAAAATTACAAAGACTATTTAAACTTATATTTGGGGTCCAACATGAATAATTACTCGATCTATTATTCTATTTTTAGCTCTTATCAGATTGGCAAATAGTCTATATTAGATCACATTAAGCTTTATTTAATATTATGAAAACTATTTTATAAGTTTCATGTGGGTATCATATATTTTTGGATGGTAAAGCATGTAAAGTTTGAGGATATTATTATTAGTGTTTTCAAGTCATATCTGAAGCCATACTTTTAAATTCCAACTGGCGCCGACGTAGCCTAATTAAAAAGCATAATCTGGTTTTACTAGTCACTGTATTTTGCTTAAACAGTTCTATTCATGAATATCTTTTATTTAGTCCTGATACTTTATGAAACTGGTGCTTGATGATTATATCCAAGGAAATAACAGATTTGGGGAGAATATTCCCAGTTTTGCCTGTACATACACCAAAACAAATCTCTCATCATATAAATATTCTATTACAGGAAAAGAGCAGACAAGAAATCATCTAAAGATGCAGCAAATCCTGACAAAAGACAATTTAATTTCTAACTATTGGCATGGTAGGTGGCAAATCCAGTTAGAGGCAGCAGGAGTGCCCATCACTCACAGAGCCACTCTACAACCAAGGAAATAGACAGAGGTGTGAATGCTGAACAGCTTGGCAAATGACAACACTGAGACACAGACCCAGGGGTCCACTTTCGTGAAAAAAAATGAAGTCAGAAAATTTTGTGAGGCTGTGGGGAGACTTGGAGACATGCTAAACAAAGTATTAGAGAATTAAAATAAGTAAATGAGAACATGATTAATCATTAAATTGCTTCTTCGTATCTTTGCTGCAGGCTGCTGTTTTCTTCCACCTTTCTACCTTTTCTTTTTTTCCTGTTTTCCTTTTCTACTTCTAACATCATACCCATTCACATCACAGAAATCCTTGAATTTTAAGTAAGAAAATGATCTTCTCAACTCTGTAATTATAAGTTCCTCAAAACTGATATCTTTTTAAATAATATAATAAATTTGTGTTTATGATGAGATGTGAACAAACTACTATATGAGATGTATTTCTATTTCTGCTAAAACCTATTTGTGTAGCTAAACAATGGATCTTAAAACATAAATCTTATAAGGGAGAGACTTCCCTAAATGAATTTCTGCCTTTGAATATCTAGTTCGACTATTGCTCTTCACTGGTATTGATTGGAAAATACAGAAGGATCTAGAGTAAGTTTTGAATCTAGAATACATTAGCACAAAATATTTTTGAGCCCCAACATATAATATTTCAATTTATTGCATTCTATCACAGGATTTTGACCAAAATCCTAGTCTAAGATGTCTTTACAAAAGTATTCAAATTCTAAGCAACACAATTAAAACCTGATGTTTCTTATTGTCAAAAGAATGAAATGTGTGTTTTCCAAATGTATATCCATTCTTCTTTTATGCTTAAACTCTTTATTTGTCTTCACTATTATTCAGAATATGAATTCTAAACTCCTTGTATGACCTTTAAGAACCTCTTATTTTGGCTCCAAGCTATTTTCTTTTTTTAATTTTTTTCCAAGCTATTTTCTTAATATCTCCTTTTTCTTTCTTCCTATAACCAGGCCCTCCTTAGTAAAGAGAGATGCAACCAACATGCATTTTGGCTAAATATGAAAGCCTAGGTATTCATATGCATATTCAGGCAGAACTAAGAAAGAAACCAAATACCACAATACTAAGTAGAATTAATTTCTAGTTTACCAAAATAAAATAGGAATTTTATCAAAATTAATTATAGCAATTTTATCAAAAAAGTTAATAGATAGAGATGCCTGAGTGGCTGAGTGGTTGAGCATCTGCCTTTGGCTCAAGATGTGATCCTGGAGGTCCATTGTTTAGGCATATTAGGTATGCACTTGAAAAATATTAAAGGAAGACAAATATCTATTAAACACTGCAGATGGGGGGCCTGGGATCCAGTCCTACATCAGGCTCCCCACGGGGAGCCTGCTTCTCCCTCTGCCTGTGTCTCTGCCTCTCTCTCTCTCTCTCTCTCTCTCTCTCTCTCTGTCTCTCATGAATAGATAAATAAAATCTTTTTTTAAAAAAGCAGATAAATTTTAATATTTCACATTATCATACAGCACCAATAATTTCCTAACACTTTTGGCTGCTGGCAGTGTTTCATAGATATTTGCTTTCCTCTGAGGCTGGAGTAAGAGTAAATATTTTTAATTTTTTCTGGCTTCCCTGCTGTGGAATAATAGTGATGGACATGGCAAACTCATTATGTCATCTTTCTCTCTGAGATGACTAACTGAGGTATAGATTTATTATTCACTCATCTATTAGACTGGAAAATATGATTCATGATGCTCATGTCTTTTATCAATGTGATCTTCAAATGAAACTTTACACACTATGTGAAAAAATGCTTATTAATATTTTTCAAGTGCACACCTAATGTAATCGTCTCCATTCAACATCTTGTGTTATCTTGTTTTAATTTCTCATGATTGTTTGTTTTTTATGAATCCCACTGATCTATATGGAAGTTGAAGAAAAATAGTCCTAATATACAGGCTCAGAAGTAGTTGGTTTTAAAGTAACAAAACAGTGTATTAATGTCAGAATTCATACACTTACATCTTTGTAACAGATTAATAGCAGCACCTTTAGAGAGAAATCAAGGAAGATATACAGCCTGGTCACATCAGTTCTGGTTACGTGAAAGGAACTGCATTATCTTCAGGTAAACATTAGTATTGAACAATATCAAGAGTGGGAAATAGATTTACAATGTATAATTTTATTCCTTTCTTTTGTTCAAGAATCCTCTTCAACAAAAGAACAAAAGCAAAAATACTCTTCCTTCTTTTTTTTAAAAAAAAGCTTATATAAGAATAGAATAAGAACAAGTGTGATCTAACCTTTTCTGAATGTCACACAGTTCTTTGGCTATAGAAACAAAACAAAACAAAAACAAAAATTGAAAGTAGCCACCCATTTTTTACTTATGGCCATTAATTCTGTTATATATAAGCTGTCCTATAATTATTTTGTAAAAATTCAACAGAAAAATATGCACATAACTTTACATACTAGTGATCACTAAATCATTCATAGCCAATAACAATTACAGGACACTTTTTGTATTGATTTTCTATTATTTAAATGCTCCTTGCCTCTAATTCACTCTCTTGTTAGTTCTGGGAGATGCAATAGGCAGTTACCTCTCAGCAAGGAAATAAAGTAGAAGGAAATCTGAATTCATCATTTACTTAGTAAATTAAGACTACTGTAACAAATGACAGATGGGGTGGCTTAAACACAGAAATTTATTTCTTACATTTCTGGAGTTTGGAAGTCTAAGATCAAGGTACCTGCTTGTTCAATTCCTAATGAGAACCCTCTTCCTGGTTTGCAGATAGCTGTCTTCTCATTTTATTCTCACATGGCAGAAACTGTAAGTCCTTTCTCTACTTATAAACAGTAATTCTATCATGGGGACTCCATCCTCTTGACTACATGTAAACCTAATTACCTCTAAAGTCCCCAGCTATAGCCTTATGAAATGTATTTCTTCAATAATCAGACTTGAAAGTCAAAATTTCTCCTTGATCCATGGGCCACAGAATAAATATTGTGTTAGTAGGCTTCAAGACAATATTAATTTCATCATACACCTCCATGAGAGCTCTTGGGTGACCAGGTGCATTGTCAATTAGCAATATATGAAAGAAGTCTTTTTTTTTTCTCACGAGCAGTAGGTCTCAACAATAGGCTTAACATATTCAGTAAAACATGTTGTAAACAGATGTGAAATCATAAAATTTGTTATTCCATTTATAGAGCACAGACAGAATAGATTTAGCACAATATCTAAGGACTCTAGGATTTTCAGAATGGTCAAGGAGCAATGGCTTCAACTTAAAGTCACCAGCTGCATTAACCCCTAACAAGAGAGTACGCCTGTCCATGAAGCTTTGATATCAGGCATTGACTTTTCTTCTCTAATATGTTAATCTAGATGGCATATTTTTCCAATATAAGACTGTTTCATCTACATTGAACATTGGCTATTTAGTGTAGCCACCTCTATTAATTATCTTAGCTAGATCTTCTGGATAACTTGCTGCAACTTTTACATCCACATGTGCAGGTTCACGGTATGCTTTTCAGGTATAAAGATGGCTTCTTTCTTTAAACCTCATGACTCAAACACTGCCGATTTCAAACTTTTATTCTGCAGCTTTCTTACCTCTCTCAGTCTCATAGAATTGAAAAGAGTTTAAGGCTTTGCTATGGATTAGACTTTAGTTTGAGGGAATGGTGTGGCTCTTTTGATCACCTATCCAGACCTCTAGAATTTTCTCCATGTTAGCAATAAGACGGTTTTGTTTTATTATCATCCTTGTGTTTACAAGTAGCACTTAAATTTTCTTTGAGAACTTCTCCTTTGCATTCACAACTTGGCTATAACTGTTTAGTGCAAGAAGCCTGACTTTGGCCTATCTCAGCTTTTAACCTGCCTTGTCACTAGGATTAATCATTTCTAGCTTTTGAATTAAAGTGAAAGACAAGTGAGTCTTCTTTTCACCTCTACACTTAGAGGCGATTGTAGGGTTATTAATTGACCTAATCAATATTGTTGTGTCTCAGAGATTAGGGAGGCCTGGGAAGAGTAAGAGAGATGGGGAAATAGCTGGTCAATGGAATAGTCAGAAGACATAATACAACATTTATGCATTGAGTTTACTGTCTTATATGGGCATTGTGACCCAAACCAATTAATAATAGTAACATCAAAGATCACTGATCACAGATCACCATAACAAATATAATAATAATAATAGAAATAATTGAAATATTGTGAGAATTACCAAAATATGACCCAGAGACACAAAGTGAGCAAATGCTGTTAGAAAAGCACATAGATTTGCTCAATACACACAGGGTTGCCACAAACCTTCAATTTGTATAAAATGCAATAAAGAAAAATGCAACAAAACAAACAAAAAAACATATCCGATGCCTTTGCTCATGAGTTCTACCTTTCACAAAACACTGCAACACAAACACAACATAGCTCAGCTCTTGCCACTTTAGAACAAAGATTGTCTTTATTCCATTGTCCAAAAATATGTCCTGAGTTCTGTCTGAGACCTCATCAGAATGGCCTTTACCACCCTATTTCTACCACTATTCCATACATGATTATTTATATTACATATTCCCTAAAAAGGTGGAAACTTTTTTCTATAGCTCTTCTCTTTGCTTTCTGAATCCTCACCAGAAATCGCTTTTAAATTCCCTTTTGAATGTCAGCCACTTCTAGCATGCTCTTCAAAACTCTTACAAGCTTCAAGCCATTAGCCAATTCCAAAGCTGCTTCCACATGGATGGGCTTTTGTTGTAGCAGTGGCTGACTTAATACAGTTTCTGTCTTAGCTCTGGCTGCTCTATCAAAATACTATAGGCTAGGTGGTTTGAACAACAGAAATTTATTTCTCACAGTTCTAAAGGCTAGAAAGGTCAAGATCAGGTTTTTGTGTTCCTGGTAAGAGCCCTGGCCCCTGGTTTGCAGACTACCATCTTTTCATCACATCCTCACATGGTGGAGATAGCAAGTTCTAATCTATTTCTCTTCCTATAAGAACACTGATTCCATCAAGAGGCTGCACCACACAACGTCACCTATGACTAATTCTTCCTAAAAGACCCACTTCCTAATATCACCCCATTAGACGTTAGGATTTCAATCTATGAATTTTGGAGAGGCCATAAACAAGCAGTCCAAACAATTGATAGGCCACCAAACTGTGAAGCTAAAGAAAGTCTTCTTTTCTAAACACGTATCAAGGGGATCCCTGGGTGGCGCAGCGGTTTGGCGCCTGCCTTTGGCCCAGGGCGCGATCCTGGAGACCCGGGATCGAATCCCACGTCGGGCTCCCGGTGCGTGGAGCCTGCTTCTCCCTCTGCCTGTCTCTCTCTCTCTCTCTCTCTCTCTCTCTCTCTCTCTGACTATCATAAATTTAAAAAAAAAAAGAAGTAAACACGTATCAATATTTGACATATGCTATAATGAGGTAGGATATTTTAAAATAACGCAATTTCATGCACAACAGGGAAAATGTATCAGGACCAATGTATATCGTTTCCAAGTCAAGCATTTCAGAAATGAGTGTATCTCCTCACCCCTAACCATGTTCTCCTCCTTTCCCTGACTGGAGGCAGGTAACGGCATGCCCCTAGGGAAACAGGGAAGCCAAAATATGGAAAATCTGGGCAGCTGAACCACCATATGGAGGTAAGCCATCTGCTAAGAACACCCTCTGTGAACAGTACAGGAGCAAGAAATAAACTTTAATTGCAATTGGAGTGTTACCACACATTTTGGGTTATTTTGTAACACACTCATGCTAACCACTTCTTTCTTTTTTTCTCTCATTCTCTAATATATCCATTTCTAATGCTATGTCATAGCTTTTATATTATGTATGCTTTATGTCTGGCTAAAAAATGATTTCTCTTGGATATTGGAGTTCTTCTTGTGAAATTTTTAGGTGGCAATATTGATATAATGTTGATTCATTCATCCTCTCAACAAAGAAGGAATTCTCAAATACAATTTTTTTCCCTAAAAATTCTTGGAGTCAATGGTATTAAATCACCAAACATTTAAAGGTTATGTTTAATGTTACAAATGCTAGAACAATAAACACTTGTATGGAGAATAGAATTTTGATATAGCATAATATCCATCAATCATTGCTTTAATTTAAAATTATTTAAATGTATTTAACTCCAAAAGGATATGTTTCTATTCTGAAATGTATTGCATCGGAGTAACTTCTGGTATAGTATTCACCAATCTATGTATCTGTTTAACTACTTGTATAGTTAATCAAGAATCTTCAGCTTTTGGGACAATTAATTTTTGCATTGACAAACACACATTCATATTTCAAGTGTTATCATTTTGGTAAAAATATGCCCTTAGAGAGTGTCCTCCCAATTATATCTAAAATACTAATATGTATTTGGGTGTGACTCTGGATGTTAATTCTAAACCCCAAAATATTTCTAAAATTATATTGCTTATGTTTTTGGACTGATTATTTTGAACTTAAAAATGCAGTTATAGCATTATTGATCAGATGCAAGTTCAAGTATGACAGGGATGACATTGATGCAGATATCTGACAGTCTCTTGGTCCAAAGCCTGAAGCCAGTTATTGCACAGTAGATTTTTGCCAAATACTAAAGATGAAGCTTAACACTTTGGTATATTGTTACCATTCCCATGACATTTTATAATACTTCAACAGCTCACCACTCTGGCAAATATTATTTACCTCCCTTCCTTTACCTCAACCATCACCTCATATGTTTTATAAGCCTATCTTTCCAGATACAGTTGAAGCATCTCCTTTTTTAAGAAATATGCCTTGAACATTACTTTCTCAACCTCTTGACTGCTATGATCCTATATATCATACTTAATTCAATTATTTATTTTTGTGTATATTTTATTGTAGGTCGGTAAATGTGAAATAATAGTGTGATAATGTCTACTGATAGGTTTTGAAGGTAATGAATATGAAGAAAAAATATTTATAGGCTTCTGGTTAAACAGGGAAAATAAGCCATGTATTGTCACAGTTCAACCACTGGTTTGCAGTCAGATAGCTGACTATGTACTATAACTTGCAACAGTAAGAAAACCTTGCTTGCTTTGAGCAGGTATGGAAATGGTGGGCTCTTTGGTGGTCAGAGGCATTTACTGGGTTTCTGCAAAATAAGAAGTGTGATGGGGAATATTCATCAGTAAAGGATTGCTTAGGAAGCCCTGCAAGAGAGGAAAGATCCCTGTGAGATGTTGGGCATGTTTCTGTAGCACTGATTTAAGGAGGCACTGGTGGCAACACTGACTGCTGTTAAGAGAGGGAACAGGTGTCTGAACACAGGCCAGAGACAATGCCTGAGGGAGCTGTATATGGCTCAGTTCTCACATCACTCCTTCATACTGAGTATGTCTTTGCTCCACAATGAGCGTCTTGATCACCTGGCTTTTAACCCCTAGAACCTGAGAAAGGGACTGAACAACAATAAAAATATCAAAATATTTTATCTTTCCAGAAATAGTTGGGATTTCTCCAGTTTCTTTGCCTCCTTCTAGCACTTTGAAGAGGCTCTAGCTGTTTCCAGACCTTGCAATCTATAGTGATACTTAGGAGCCACCACCTTCTGCTCAGGACAAGCTCTGTTGCAGTCAGCCCTCACATAAGAGAAAGACGAGCTGCGGAAATAAATGATCTTGACTATGTAGTAGCAGAGCATACCCAGCATCAGCTTAAACAGCCAGGGCTGTCACAGATACATACAGAAGAACATCCAAGGAGCAATACCCATTTGAAGAAAATCCAGAGCACAAAAGAAAAAATCAAAACTAGCACAGAGGACCACAGAACACAGAAGAAAACAAGACAAATAAAGCTAGAAAAACTAAACTTGTTCTGATCAATATCTTCAGAGGAGTATATTCAAGCAATAAAACAAGATTTGGCAAATAAGGGACATCTGGGTGGCTCAGTGGTTGAGCATCTGCCTTCAGTTTAGGTCATGATCCCAGGGTCCTGGGATTGAGTCCCTGCATCAAGCTCCCTGCAGGGAGCCTGCTTCTCCCTCTGCCTGTGTCTCTGCCTCTCTCTGTGTGTCTCTCATGAATAAATAAATGATTTTTTTTAAATAAAAGGAAATAAAGAGAAAGAAAGTTGACAAATGAGAAAGAGAAGCAATTTGAGATTAAAAAGTTTTCTGATGGGCAGCCCGGGTGGCTCAGCGGTTGAGCATCTGCCTTCAGCCCAGGGCGTGATCCTGGAGACCCGGGATCGAGTCCCACATTGGGCACCCTGCGTGGAGCCTGCTTCTCCCTCTGCCTGTGTCTCTGCCTCTCTCTTTGTGTCTCTCATGAAAAAATAAATAAAATCTTAAAAAAAAAGTTTTCTGATGGACAGAAATACAGGAAAATGATAGATGTGCTGAAATTAAATTGAGGAACTCTCTGGAAAATAAAAGGAACGATGGGGTAGTTGAAACCCTAGAAAAGGGAGTTTCAAAAAAAAAGTGAGGGGGAGAAAATAAAAGGAAGAAAATAATCAAGGAAATATTAAAAGAAAATGCTGCAGAGCTGAAATAAGGCAAACATATTCCGATCCAAAGGACCCAACGAAGAACAAACACAATGAATACTGACAGACCTACACATAAAGGGAATTCTATAAACTGAGGCTACATAGAGTGAAATCTTGAAGAAAAACATGAAGATAATTTACATACAAAGGAAGGGAAATCGTAATGGGATCAGGTTGTTTTGTCATTAAACAGGATAGCAGGAAAAACACTGGAAAATGTACAATTATTTTAAAACATAGTAATTTTGAACTAGGGAAATAATCTATTTTGAAGATAAAAATGAATATTTTAAGGAGGAATAGATCAAAAAAGTTATTTGAAAAATACATTTCACACTTTGAAAAGTATTTTTAAAGTATGTTTGTCACACTCGTCTAATGTGTATATATTTTCCTTTCTGTACTTAAAAATGTCATTTGTATGAAACTGTTTCTATTCCAGTTGTGTCAAATATTTTCTCAACACCCTTTCTGTCCTATTAACTAGGCATTTGGAGGCATAAAATTATTTGGGATCACTAAATAAATTGGAAGAATTAGTGAACACCTAATTCAGTTGATTTTGATATGACAGTAGAAAAGTAAAACAAACCAAAAAAAAAAAAAGTTTTATTGATCTACCACGAAGGACCAAGCATTTTATTGATTTATCCTTGAGTTTTATGACAATCCTGTCAAAGGTCAGAGACATTTTCAACGTACAGACGGCGAAAAACCAAGATGCAGAGACTCTCAGTGACTTCTGCAAGGCTACAGGCTCCATGCATTGTGTTTTATTTTTTTTCCAATTGCCTCATGTTGCTGTTTTGCCTTTAATGTTTGTAGCTAGGATTTAAAATCTGAAGAATTTATTTGAAAAAAATTTAGTGTCTTTGTGGGTGCATCCCCTGCCCCCAATCTAGGCTGAATTAAACTAAAAGATCCACAAGTTGCAACATATATTTTTCTTGAGATCATATGAATGACTTGGAAGAGAAATCCCAGAAGCTCAGCATGCACTGGGGAAATAAACGATGGCACCACCGAGCCCCATCCAGCTTGTGTTACAAGTAAGTTATTAATAAATGGGGCGACTTAAGGGATTTCAGTTGAGGTTACTGGTAGAGAACTTGCATGTCTTAGAAGCCAAAAAAAAAAAAAAAAGCCTATTTTGTCATCATACTTTATGTTTTTGCATTTGAGGTTGTCTAAAATATTAACACAAGGCTACTATGCTGATTGCAAAATTAGCAAATTTACTCAGAGTATCCAAATTAAAAACCATAGGCCAAATTAAAAAAAAAAGAGTTTTTTTTATTATTATATTTGCATCAATTGGTGCAATGGATGTCTCTAAAAATAAATGAAAATTTTCAACCTTGTCTAGGAGCTCATACATCTAAAGGTAGAATAAGCTAAATAGTTTCCAGAGACCAGTGCAAAATGAAAATGTAACTTCTCTTTTTAAAAATTATTAAGACTTCATCAAGATAAAAAGCTTCTGCACACCAAAGGAAACAGTCAACAAAACTAAAAGGCAATCTACAGAATGGGAGAAAATATTTGCAAATGACATATGAGATAAAGGGCTAGTATCCAAGATCTATAAAGAACTTATCAAACTCAACACTGAAAAAAAATAAAAAAATAAAAAACAAACAATCCAGTCAGGAAATGGGCAGAAGACATGAACAGACATTTCTCCAAAGAAAACCTACAAACATCCAACAGGTACATGAAAAAATCCTCCACATCACTTGTCATCTGGGAGATACTAATCAAAACCACAATAAGATGCCATTCACAGCGGTGAGAATGGCTAAAATTAACAAGACAGGAAACAACAACTATTGGCGAAGGTGTGGAAAAAGGGGAACCTTCTTGCACTGTTGATGGGAATGCAAGCTGGCACAGCCACTCTGGAAAACAATGTGGAGGTTTCTCAAGGAGCGAAAAATGGAACCACCCTATGACCCAGCAATTTCACTACTGGGTATTTGCCCCAAAGATACAGATGTAGTAAAATGCCAGGACACCTGCACCCCAAAGTTTACAACAGCAATGTCCACAATAGCCAAACTGTGGAAGGAGCCATGATGCCCTTCAACAGATGACTGGATAAAGAAGATGTAATCTATACATACAATGGAATATTACTCAGCCATCGGAAAGGATGAATACCTACCATCAACATCGATGTGGATGGAACCAGAGGATATAATGCTTACTGAAATAAGTCAGTTGAAAAAGAATTATCACATGCTTTCACTCATATGTGGAATATAAGAAATAGTGCAAAGGACCATAAGAGAAGGATGGGAAACTACATGGGGAAAAATCAGAGAGGAAGATAAACCATGTGAGACTCAACTCCGGGAAACTGAGGGTGGCTGAAGGGAAGGTGTGGGTGGGAAGATGAGGTAAGTGGGTGACAGGCATTAAGGAGGGCACATGATGTGATGAGCACTGGGTGTTATACTCTATGTTGGCAATTTGAATTTTTTTTAATAAGAAAATTATTAAGAATTTCAAGCCATAGCAGAAGAGCATAAAACTGTCTGTGAAAGATTTCTGATCTGGGGTTTCCCTGTGGGTGCACAAGTCCCATGCCTGTGAGGCCTTCCCTGTCTTGGTAGGCAGCCCAGGCGGTGAATGTGAGAACAACCATTGACACAGGTAACACAAACTGCAAGGAAGTGTGTTCCTACTCTGAACTCTAAGCATCCCTTTTTATGCCCAAAACTTCTATGCTTTACCAAATCTTCTAAGACTACAATTTCTCAGCAGTCTGTCACTCAGTCTACTTTGGGTAATTCTATGTACCAGCAGTCTTCCTTTTGGTGTTAGGGATAGTCAATAATGTTTGAGGTACCTTTGAGTTGGGATACCTAGTCCTGCTCCAGTCTTATTTTGCTTTTTTCCTCTCCTTGTCTTGAGTGTCCATTACCATCTGTACATTTATTGGTCTATGTGTTGCATGTCTATAAAGAGAGTCCCCAAAATTACATAAGTTTATTGCCCCACAAACATGGATCCACTTATTATTATCATTTATTATAGAGATATAGAAACAGCCAACTTTAGGGAGGCATATATCATCCCTGTGGTGGAGCTGGATCTCAATTCTCATTCTGATATTCTTTGCCACCTCACTCCATTATTCCTTCAAGTGCAAAAACATGGACATGGAGGCACACTATAGATACTTCACTTAGCAAAGTCACGCAGTGCATGAAGGCAAGTGCCAGCATCGGTCCACGGTCTCTGACCACCGGTTCTGTGGTCCTCCATCCCCAGCCTTTCTTGTCTATTCTAACTCTTGTTAGCATGGCACATGAATATTGGGTAAGCTCTAGATGCAAAATTATATAAAGGGAGAAAGGGTTACTCTTAAAATCCTTTCTTTTTTCCCTGCAATCCTGGTAAAATACTTTTTCTGTCCTCAAACTCATTCTCTGTGAAAGCATCCTAATGCAATAGATTCCAATGATGCTATGATCTTTTTGATAGAAATGACATGGAAGAGAGGTCAGGACCATGAAACATTCTGGCAAATAACTGTGCCACATTAATACGATGATTCAAAATAATAATTATAGCCATTAATTCTTATGTAGCACTTCTTCATGCCAGACACTATTCTAAATGCTAACATATGTAATCCCCACAATGCATCTAAGAGAATAGATATTGGGACTCTCCTGTTTTTACAAATGGCTAAACTGAGGCACAGGGAAATGACCTAATTTGCCCAGCTGATGTGTTGATAACCTCAATGTTGTACCACTTCTTTATTATGGACGCACTAATCATTTTACTATGACATTCGTCTTCAATCCTCATATAAATGAAATGTTTCTGCCTGTGGTTTGATTTAGAAGATCTCTGGGGTCCTTTCTATGTCTAAAATTATACAGTGTTGGAGAAGAAAACATCAGCTGTAAACCACATTCAAATATTTCTCATTAACTGTCAACAATGTAATTATGTGTTATTTTTACGTAGTTCTTACAGGTTTGTTTTTTTTTTCACTTTAAAAATTAAATGATTGCATACAAGATGAAGGAATTTTGTTCTCATTTAATCCTTACTGTGAATACAGGCACAATGATTTCATTATTCTGAAGCTATTGATTGCTCTTGAAATGTCCTGCTTCTGTAATTAGGACATGCTATAATCAACCACTTTCTAAATCTTTCCTTCAATAACTTTTTTGGCTTTATTTTTTTAGTTGTCCCCCTTTCAACATAATAGTGCCTCACAAAATTTGAGGTTTTTTTTTTTTTTTTTTTTTTTTTTTTTTTTTTCAGGTAGAGCATAGTTTGTTTAAGTACACTGTTTTAATAGCGAAGCCTGACTCAAGGTGAAATGCGTTTGATGATGTTCCCTTCAAGGGTAGCCTTTTATATTGCTCATTCAGTCCTCAAAAACATTTCTCTGTTAGGTGACACTGCATAAATTAAACAGTGCTGATTTATGTTATAATTAGTTATATGGTGCAGTATCTTAAAATAATTTCTCAAAAGAAAATTGCCTTTTCTTTTAGAGAAAAATTGGTTTAAATGTTTTTAATACTTAAATCCAGCTAGCTGAAAAAGTCAGTAATTAAGAGGCTAAATGTCACATTCATACATCAAAGATACTGCTACAAAGTATAAGCCAATATGCTTAAGATCCCTTGAAAGCATGCTGTATAAAAAAAATCAATAACTTTTCAAAACATTTAAAAATTCTAAGAATGTTCTTTAGTTTTTCTAGGCTATTTGTATTTTCTGAATGGATACACGCATACAAACACATACGTACAAATTCAATCAACTAAAATACCCATTTTCTAAGTCAAGTATCTACATTGGAGCCCTATATATTTGGTAGAAATAATTGGGAATTAATAACATTTTGCTATGCAAACAATTTTTAAGAGTAATAAAATATAAGCTACAAAGTGGGAGGAGAGATTCGTAAATCATATATCTGACAAAGTACTTCTATCTGTAATACATAAAAAGGGTCAACGGTAAGAAAATAAGAGGAAAAAAGAAAGAAAAAAAGACCTAAAAAGACCCATAGAGGATACATGAATGAAAAACAAGCACATGAAAATATTTCAACGTTTTCAATCTTTGACCATTCTAGAAATACAAATTAAAGACAAGATGAGATACCACAAGGTGTATATTATTGGGCTAAAATTAAAAATATAGATAATATTGACTGCAGGTGTGTATATGTGATCTAATACATGGCTAGTAGGTATATAAAATGGTACTGTTATTTGGTAGTTTTTTAAAAGCTAAACATGCAATTTAATAAGAAAAATGCTTGATGTTTTCTCATAAAGCTAATATGCAACCCAGCAATCACACTCGTATGTATTTACTATAGAAAAATGGCAATGTATGTCTTTTTTAAGCTTTAATATATTTTATTTGTATATTTCTTATTGGAGTTCAATTTTCCAACATATAGTATGACACCCAGTGCTCATTCTGTCACATGCCCCACTCAGTGCCGGTCACCCAGTCACCCCATCCCCTGTCCACCTCCCTTCCACTGCCCCTTGTTCATTTCCCAGAGTTAGGAGTCTCTCATGTTCTGTCTCACTCTCTGATTTTTCACACTCATTTTCTCTCTTTCCCCTGTAATCCTTTTCACTATCTTATATATAAATATAAATATACATATAAATATAAATATAAATATATATATCTGCAAACTGGAAACAAGCCAGATATCCTTCAGTGGGTTTTCATTCATACAATGGAACAGAACTCACCAATAAAAGAAATAAGCTATTGATACCCATGACTTGATTGGATCTCAAGAAATTTCACTGAGTGAAACACACTCACAAAAGGTTGCATACTACATGATTTCATTTATATGACAATTTTGAATTAAAATTTTAGTGATAGGGGGATCCCTGGGTGGCGCAGCGGTTTAGCGCCTGCCTTTGGCCCAGGGCGTGATCTTGGAGACCCAGGATCGAGTCCCACATTGGGCTTCCGGTGCATGGAGCCTGCTTCTCCCTCTGCCTGTGTCTCTGCCTCTTTCTCTCTCTCTCTCTCTCTGTGTGTGTGACTATCATAAATTAAAAAAAAAATACTACTGATTACACTACAGATCTTATTTTGATTTTACCAATTTTCAAATGAAAACTCACTTTGGTGTATAAATCAGAAATTTTATCATATGTGTGGATTTGCGTAACCATCAATTAATCAGGTTAGGAACCTGCTCCACTACCACAAAGAACTCCCTTCATGCCATTCCTGTATTCCTGTATATAACTGTATAAGAACCCCCTCCTCTACCCAAACCCTGTTAACCACTGATCTAGTCCCTATCACTAAAATTTTATTTTATTTTTTTAAAACTTTTACTTATTTATGATAGTCACACACACACACAGAGAGAGAGAGAGAGAGAGAGAGGCAGAGACACAGGCAGAGGGAGAAGCAGGCTCCTGCACCGGGAGCCCGACGTGGGACTCGATCCCGGGTCTCCAGGATCACGCCCTGGGCCAAAGGCAGGCGCCAAACCGCTGCGCCACCCAGGGATCCCTAATCAATAGTATTGTACAAATGCCAGTCTCCTGGTTTTGGCAAGGTACTGTGGTTATATGAGATATTATTATTGGAAGAAACTAGATGAAGGGTACACAGAAACTTGCTGTGTTATTTTTTGCAACATCTTATGGTTCTACATTTATTTAAAAATAATTTCTTAAAAAAATCAGAGTATTTATTTACTATTAACTCATACATTAAGCACTTCAAATTATAAATTATAACCTATTATCTACAATATTTTTTAAAACAGGGAGGACCTGGCCAGTGTTGTCCCAAATGTTTATTTTTTTTCCTCTGTTAAAAAAGTCTTTAACTTAAGTGATATACAGTCTTTAAAGTTACTATGACTATATATATTACTTTTGTCCTCATGTCCTCATTGTCCTCATTTTAGGAAAGACTTTTAGTTTGAAATTTAGTGGGTATTTGAACTGAGTTGAAAGAAAATTAAGTGTAGAATGGAAAAATAACTGTTTTTTAAAATTATTATTTTACATTTGCCTTACTTTATGCTGATGAAACACATTTCTACTTAACTCTTGTCCTATAGGTTCATCTTCCACAAAAGATGTGCATTATAATAGCGGATGCAATTCATTAATAAACACTACTCATTTTGCTTCACTTGTAGAAGACTGAAAAATTTTCTCAAAATGGATGAAAGATCTAAATGTGAGACAAGATTCCATCAAAATCCTAGAGGAGGGATCCCTGGGTGGCGCAGTGGTTTGGCGCCTGTCTTTGGCCCGGGGCGCGATCCTGGAGACCCGGGATCGAATCCCACGTCGGGCTCCCGGTGCATGGAGCCTGCTTCTCCCTCTGCCTGTGTCTCTGCCTCTCTCTCTCCCTCTCTGTAACTGTCATAAAAAAAAAAAAAATCCTAGAGGAGAACTCAGGCAACACCCTTTTTGAACTCCACCACAGTAACTTCTTACATGATACATCCATGAAGGCAAAAGAAACCAAAGCAAAAATGAACTATTGGGACTTCATCAAGATAAGAAGCTTTTGCACAGCAAAGGATACAGTCAACAAAACTAAAAGACAACCTACAGAATGGGAGAAGATATTTGCAAATGACGTATCAGATAAAGGGCTAGTTTCCAAGATCTATAAAGAACTTATTAAACTCAACACCAAAGAAACAAACAATCCAATCATGAAATGGGCAAAAGGCATGAACAGAAATCTCACAGAGGAAGACATAGACATGGCCAATACGCACATGAGAAAATGCTCTGCATCACTTGCCATCAAAACCACAATGAGGTACCACCTCACACCAGTGAGAATGGGGAAAATTAACAAGGCAGGAAACCACAAATGGAGAGGATGTGGAGAAAAGGGAACCCCCTTACACTGTTGGTGGGAATGTGAACTGGTGCAGCCACTCTGGAAAACTGTGTGGAGGTTCCTCAAAGAGTCAAAAATAGACCTGCCCTAGACCCAGCAATTGCACTATTGGGGATTTACCCCAAAGATACAGATGCAATGAAACGCCAGGACACCTACACCCCGATGTTTCTAGCAGCAATGTCCACAATAGCCAAACTGTGGAAGGAGCCTCGGTGTCCATCGAAAGATGAATGGATAAAGAAGATGTGGTTTATATATACAATGGAAGATTACTCAGCCATTAGAAATGACAAATACCCACCATTTGCTTCAACGTGGATGGAACTGGAGGGTATTATGTTGAGTGAAGTAAGTCAGTCGGAGAAGGACAAACAGTGTATGTTCTCATTCATTTGGGGAATATAAATAATAGTGAAAGGGAATATAAGGGAAGGGAGAAGAAGGGTGTGGGAAATATCAGAAAGGGAGACAGAACATAAAGACTTCTAACTCTGGGAAATGAACTAGAGGTGGTGGAAGGGGAGGAGGGCGGGGGGTGGGGGTGAATGGGTGACGGGCACTGAGGGGGGCACTTGACGGGATGAGCACTGGGTGTTATTCTGTATGTTGGCAAATTGAACACCAATAAAAAATAAATTTATTATAAAAAATTTTCCTTATACACTTTTGTCCCATTTTTTTTATTAACTACTTTTATGGGCTAGATCCCCAAAATGTAGCAGAGAAAGAACTAGGTGGCTAGAGAGAGTTCATTTCTGCCTCAAATTCTCCCATTTTTCTGAGATGGTTGATTTCCATGGTAAAATGCATTGTGTTGAATAGCTCTTTTGTAAAAATCTATTATAATATTTTTTTCCAGACAGAATAATTACCTAACAACAGGAACAATGTGTTACTGAAAACTCACTATTATCTTTTCTGAAAAGAAATAGAACTTTTCAGAAGAGAGAGGAAATAAATCAACAGAGCACATGAAGCAATATGCATCAGGACAAAGGAACTTTAATGAAAGAGACACCATGATGGTTGTTTTTTTATTAAATGGACTGATGATTACAGTTGGGATAAAAGGCCAAATCATTATCAGAAATTTTAGGTAATTATTTTGATTTATTATTTCCTTTTATATTGAAGACCATATCTGACTTTGATGAGATTGTGTGTGTGTGTGCACGTGCTTCAAAAGATTGAGGATGAGATGGCAGGGGGGAAAAACTGCTTCAGAACAAGATGGTGGAAGATACCATCCAAGTAATTTTAAGACAAAGGAGTTAGGTAGTCAATTCACTATAATAATAACATTCCTGATTATGAAATTATAAACTATGACTCATAAGAGAAATAGTTACTATGCACTTAAATAAAACATTTTAGAACATTATCTCAGCAAAAATTTATTGATTTCCAGGAAATTTGCTGGATACCCGATACTGAAACTTGGATAAACATGGTTCCTTTACTCAAGAAAAATAAAGTGGGCAGAAACAAAATAGCCTTAGCACATTGTAGTAGACAAAATTGTATCCCCCCCCAAAATATATATCCAAGTTTTAG
This sequence comes from Nyctereutes procyonoides, assembly GCF_905146905.1. Lineage (NCBI taxonomy): Eukaryota > Metazoa > Chordata > Mammalia > Carnivora > Canidae > Nyctereutes > Nyctereutes procyonoides. The sequence continues at coordinate 14,625,169 of NW_026575139.1, read as the reverse complement.
TGTATGTGATTTTATTTGGAAATAGGGTCTTTGCAACAGTAACAATTTAATGATCTCAAGATGATATCTCTGGTTTTAGAGTATGTCCTGAATTCAATGACTAATGTCCATATGAACAGGGGAGCAGGAACAGAGACACAAAGAGAGAAAAAGGTCATATAAAGATGGAGACTAGGAAGTCCTACTTCACATCTTTCTTACCTAGGGATAAGCAGGCCAGCCTAAACATGTTCTTCTGGCAAAGGCAGACTAGGAGAGTGCAAACAAATATGCAAATCTTCTCAAAGGCTACAGATGGACCTGACCCACTGACTTTCCTTCTTTATTCTACTGGCCAAAATAAACCCAAGACATGGAAAAAATATGTCCCATCCCTTTAGTCAGAGTAACTTCAAAGTTCCTTTTAAAAGTCTATGAATGCAGGAAGATTCTTGAAACAGACCAGTGATGCAATTGACCATACTTGGCTTCAGGACACAAAGAATTCCCACATTTTCTGTTGTGTTTCAGGACATTTTTCCCCTCAGATTCTTGGCTATTCTTTCTCATCTCCTAAATCTCTAATCAGTGGATTGCTGTTGGGCATAGTTCTTGAACCCCTTTTCTAGGTACCCTTAAAGTTATCTCATCTAGTTTCTGACGCCACAAATAATCGGATAAAATATACTCCATACAGCAGGGATTTCTTTTTATTATTTATTTATTTATTTATTTATTTATTTATTTATTTATTTACTAACATGGTCCATTTGTATGTACAAGAGCTTGGCACATATATGTTCTAACTCAGTAAAATATATTTTTGTGGATGAATGAATATTAATCAATATGTTGATAACTTTGAGACTCCTGCCTTGACCTCTCCTTTGAACTCCAGGTACATATCCAACTACCCCTTGGAAAACTCTACCGTAATGTCTTTTAAGAATTTCAAGTTAATATTCCAAATCTTTCCTGCCCCAGTATTCTACAGATAAGTAAATGACAACTTCATCTTCCTACTTAGTTATACCTAATACCTTGAATTCATCTTTGATTTTTCTCTTTCCCATACACACACACACACACACACACACACACACACACACACATATATACATTATGCAATTTGCTTTAAGTTTCTTTTGGAAGTTGCTCTGGCAATTTTATAAAGTTAAATATGTTAAATTAGCTTTTCTCATATTAGTCTCAAAATGGAAACAACCCAAACATCCATTAACAAGAGATTAGATAAACAGTTTGGATATTCATTCAATAGAATACTACTCAGAAATAAAGGGAAGAAACCATTGGTATATGCAACGTTAATGAATCTCAAAACATTATCCTGGATTTAAAAAGCCTGAATCAAAAAGAGAACATATGTCTCCATTTTTATCAATTTCTAGAAGAAGCATAACTAACTTATGAGGAAAGAAATCAGAACAGCAGTTGCCTGGAGGGGTCAGTGATGGCCTGGGAAGGGTAATAATGAATATTTTTAGAATTATGGAAATGTCTTATATGTGAATATAGTTCTGCATTTTATAGGTATAAGCAATGGCCAGAATTCACAGGACTCTAACCTTAAGGTGTGTGCATTTCACTGCATATATTTTATAATTCAATAAAACAATATATGGATATATATGTTATCAAGAAAAACTTTAAAATGAAATACCTGGAATAATAACCACCAAAGTTATAAATATTTGTTTGAACATCAATGACATTTAAGAAGTTCTACACAGGGATCCCTGGGTGGTGCAGCGGTTTGGCGCCTGCCTTTGGCCCTGGGATCGAGTCCTGTGTCGGGCTCCTGGCATGGAGCCTGCTTCTCCCTCTGCCTGTGTCTCTGCCTCTCTCTCTCTCTCTCTCTCTCTCTCTCTGTGACTATCATAAATAAATAAAAATTTTAAAAAATTATAAAAAAAAAAGAAGTTCTACACAAAGGGCAGCCTGGGTGGCTCAGCGGTTTAGCACCTGCGTCGGGCCCAGGGCCTGATCCTCGAGTCCCGGGATCGAGTCCCACGTCGGGCTCCCTGCATGGAGCGTGCTTCTCCCTCTGCCTGTGTCTCTGCCTTTTCTCTCTCTCTCTCTGTGTGTGTCTCTCATGAATAAATAAATGAAATTTAAAAAAAAAAAGTTCTACACATGTTCTTAACTATGCCATCTATCCCCCAAAATGGACATTACACTGAAATGTGTTGATATTTCCCTTTTTATATATTTTTAGCATATGTATAAATCTATAATCCTATAACTTTGTTCCTAAGTAATATACTGCAGAGATTTGCATGTTGTAACTGTATAAAACCGTATCACGCTATATCACCTTATAGGTATGAGTCTGCAATTTGCTTTAAGTTTCTTTAGATGATCGGTACTCAGTTTTAATGAAATCGAATTCATATTTTTTTCTTTACAGTTTATAGTTTATTTTGATTGTCTCTTGTTTAAAACTTTCAACTCTACCCTAAATATGTGAAAATATTTTGAATAATTTCTTTCTTTTTTTTTAAGATTCGCTTTTCAGATTTAAGGCCTCTGACCATCTGGAATTGGTTTTTATGTCTGGTGTATGATAAGCATCTGATTCCATTCATTTGCTTTTGGATAGCCAATTATACTAGCACCAATTATTGAAAAGGTCACCTATTTTTCCTTTGAACTTCAATGCTCTGTCATATATCAAGTGTCCATATATGTTTGATTTTGTTTCTGGAATTTTATTCCAATGTACTGGTCTACTTTTTATCCTTCTGCCATTCTCATATAGATTTAATTTCTAGAACTTTATAATAAGCATTCATATCTAACTGGAAAAGCTGCACCTTTCCCTGCCAAGGTCTATTCCTTTTCCTTTTTTCCTTAACTATCCTTTTAAACTATCCTATTTACACTTTATTTTTTTTTAAGATTTTATTTATTTATTCATGACAGAGAGAGAGGCAGACACACAGGCAGGGGAAGAAGCAGGCTCCATGCAGGGAGCCTGATGCAGGACTCGATCCCAGGTCTCCAGGATCAGGCCCTGGGCTGAAGGCGGCGCTAAACAGCTGAGCCACCCGGGCTGTCCTCTATTTACATTTTAGAATAGCTTATCAAGTTACATTATTATGAATTTTGAGTTAAATTATATTAACTATACAGATCAAATTGCAAGCATTCACACCTTTGCCATATTGAATTTTCCTGTTCATGGTACATGCTTAAGTTTGCTTATGTCTGGTTTAATGCAGAAAGCAATATTTTATTATTTTCTCAAAAAGTATGTTTGTCCAATTTCTCCCAGACCCATTCATAGATACTTTACATTTTGCTGGCATATAAATGACATATTAGCTTTTTTACATTTTATTGCTGGTACATGAATATATAGTTAATTTCTATAAATTATTGTAAAATACACCCTTAGTTTGAATAATATTTGTTACCACTTTGGGTTCTTTATGTAGTGAAACATATCATCTGGGAATAGTTGAATGATATGAGTCTTTTCCATTACATTTATTTCTTTTTCTTGTCTTACAGCACTAGCTAGGATTCTAGTTTAGTGTTCAATAGAAATAGTGACCTAGAGAATATTGTGTCTTTCTTGATTTTAGAAGGAATCGTTCTACTACTTTAACATTAAATATGATGTTTACTAGATGTTTTTCTTTTATAATGTTAATATAGTTTCCATCAATTCCTGGGTGGCTAAGGTAATTTATCAATAATGGGTTGTTAATTTTCTCAAGTGCTTTTTTAATTTCATTTTTGGAAAGATCATACAGCTTTTTTTAAAGATTTTATTTATTTATTCATGAGAGAAATAGAGAGAGAGAGAGGGGCCAAGACACAGGCAGAGGGAGAAGCAGGCTCCATTCAGGGAGCCTGATGTGGGACTCCATCCCAGGACTCCAGGATCACACCCTGGACTGAAGGCAGGCACTAAACCACTGATCCACCCTGGGATCCCGATCATACAGCTTTTCAACTTTAATTTGTTCCCTAGTGGTCTAGTGGTTAGGATATGGCACTCTCACTTTTAATTTGCTAGTACGGAAAATATCATTGATAGCATTTCTAATTTAAAATCGCTTTGGAGCTCTTGGGTGGCTCATTTGGTTAAGCATCTGACTCTTGTTTCAGCTCAGGTTGTAATCTCAGGGTTATGAGATCCAACCTCATGGTGGGCTCCATGCTCGGCATGGAGTCAGCTCTATATTCTCTCTCCCTCTCTCTCCCTCCCTCTCTTCTCCTCCACTGTTCTCTCTCTTTCAATCCCTTATTGCATGCACGCTCTCTCTTTCTCTCAAAAAATTAAATAAATTAGAATCTTTTAAAAATAAATAAAATAAAATCAACTTTGCATTTTGTTTTTCTGGCATAAACCCAGATTAATTATAAATTCTTTTGGATTCTATTATTGTTTATTTCTTATGTCAACTTTTTTTTTTTTTAATTTTACTTACTTATGAGAGAAAGAGAGCACAAGCGGGGTGAAAAGCAGAGGGAGAAGCTGGCTCCCCTGCTGAACAGTGAGCCCAATGGGAGTCTAGATCCCAGGACTCCAGGATCATGACCTAAGCCAAAGGCAGACACCCAACTTACTGAGCCACCAGGTGCCCATATTCTCTAATTCTTATTCTCTGAATGGGTTTGTTTTAGATTGAAATCATGTGTTTGAATGTTACATGCAACTACCTTATAAATATTTGAGTCTGAAATCTTTACATTTAAAATATTTGTAAACACCATTTAGTCAATTTATTTGATGGTTATAAGACCATTAAATCATTTTATTTATCTTTCAGTCAGTATTTTTAATTGACAATTTGTGGTTCTTTGTCCAAGATCAGAGTTTGAATAGCACAAATCTAAGCAAAGAAACAGAGGGTATATCTATGATGCTTACTTTTATGCATCTACTTGATTAGGCTATCATAACCCATTATTCAATCAAACACTAATCTAGATATCACTGTGGAGGTATCTTATAGATGTGATTAAATTCTTTTTAAATAAAGGAGATCATTCTTGATGTCAGCGGACATCACCCAATCAGCTGAAAGATCTTAAGAACAAAATTTAGGTATCTCTGGGAAGAAGAGACTATATCATCAGGTCCTGCCTGAGCTTTCAAGCTTTCTGGACTCTTCTACAAACTTTGGACTTGCCAGCCCCTACTGTCACATACTTTAGGTTTAACTGTCTTTGCACCTACTGGTTTTGTTTCTCTGGATAAGCCTGACAGAGATTTCTTAGTTAAGATATCATTGTTGAGGCTATCTTTTATCCCCTCACTTCCCTCAATCAGAAGCTGCTCTAGGTCAAAACTCCTAATTGTATGAAGCAGTAGACTTTTTTTTCCAGCTTGTCTTCCAAATTTTGTCTTCTGGTCCAATCACCTTTCTCTTGAGAAGCACATTTCCTTCTCAGTAGATTAGAGGAGCTGAAATCCTGGTCCCCATTGCCCTTTAGAACTCATCTGATTAGTACCTCTAGCTCTGATCACAACTTTGGGTTTCAAATCCTTGAGATGTTTATCTTTATTAGGAAGCTAGGTATATATCTTCTTTCCAGTTGGCTGTAGAGTCTATGCATCCAAGTGTGCTATACTATCTTTCTGATTTACTGTGTTGTGCCCAAGATTGCGAATCTGAGAAACCACCAAGGAGCCGACACCGATGCAAGCGCACTAGGGTTAATTAGCAAGCTGGAGCTTGGGTCCAAGTATACCCGACACAGCAGAGCAGGGACTTGGACCCTAAAGTGGGTTATGCTGGGTTTTTTATGGGCTGGTATAGGGGATTTTCAGAAGGGGTGGAGGAATTTCTCAAGTTCTGTTTACATTCTGATACGGGGCTTTCGAGGGCATTGAGCTCTGTTCTCATTCTAATATGGGACTTTCTGCCACTGGCTTGGGCTCTGCTGTCTTTCTGATATGGGATTCTCTGCCAAGGACATTCTGCAATTTTTCCTGTAAAGTTCAGCTCTTATTCACAGGGGCCTAAGATGGCTGTACTTGTGCTAATGCTAAATTTGAGGTGGAATGGCCTTGATTTTTCTTGGCCTCCACAACTGTGTTTGCCCACAGTTATGTGCCTATATATTTAGGGGAAGTTTATTATTTTTGCCTATTTTCAGAAGTACAGCCCTAAATGAGTAGGCTCTTCAGATTTTCTCTCTAAGTGTGTAAAATGAAATAACAGCTTGAGGTGAAAGTTTACAGTAATGTGTCATTTGAAGAATGAATTTTAGGAAATAGTTGACCAGTAAGAGCAGATAAACTGTGCACTGTATTCTTCTTGTGTCTTAACCTTTTACTTATTTCTAATGTCTTATATACAGAGCATAATAGCATAGGCTGCCAATAATGGAAACCAAACATTTAGCTGAGGGTATACACACACAGATATATATATATATATATATATATATATATATATATATATATATATACACATATATATATATCCAGTAGCATGACAGCTTCTGCTGGACTTTTCATTATCAGTTTGTTGCAAAGCATTCTTTTTAAATGTTATTGTGGGTTATGACAGAGGATGAAAGAAACACACATTTGGGCCTGACACAGGAATTAAATCCTCTGCAGACAATTTACAGGAAGAATGGAATATAGAGATCGATTCTTACTTTGGGAGTAGCTACAAACTGCTACACACATGAGCACAAAGCCTGGAGTATAAGGATGGAGTGTGTCAGGTCTTCCATCTTTGAAAATGACTTTCTGAAATACTACCCATCTATGAGTTTAGGCTTATGGTCCTTATTTACAAAAGACTGAGATGTGAGACTGTCCACTCTAACTCACCACTAAGTGTTTGGCACTGGGACAGGAACTCAATTCTTGGCACTTGGTTTCCATTGAGGCCTTAAAAACAATGTTATCTCTAATGTATATGGAACCATATATCCCTAGAGGCATTCACAAGAATACTATGGAAAAGCACTAGCTGAATGGTATCCAAGTGTCAAAATTGGGCATCCCCTTTGGGAAAATAGCCATGATTTAGAATCTGAGGAAACTGGTCTGTGTTTATTTGTTCACTGTTTTGATTTCTTAAAAAGATTAAGAATTCAGATATTTCTAATAAGTGTCAAGTTTCCGATGATTTGTTCAAACTGAAACTTTTCATGTATACTTGCTGTTCTCAAATTTTAATGTATGTGTCCCTTCAATTCTACTGATTTTCAATCTGTTTATAGCCTAAGAGCAGCAGCAGTCTTTACAAAATAAAATGTACTGAAATGTGGGACTTAGGAAAAGTATTATATCTATGTTATTTTCAGTCAAATAAAAAATTTTAAATATGATTGCTTATATTATTGCTAAGTGCTTTTCAATATGCAGCAAGATTATTTTATAAGTCAGAGTGCATACAAAGTGATTTTCTTGACTAATGAAATTATGCTACCTCTCAATTAAGATATTAGTCATAAGGTATGGTGAAAAATTCAATAGCATAAAAGTTAAGTATATGAAATAACTATATTTATAAACTACCAGGGGTGATGAAATATGGAGACAAGTTGTTTCCTAACAGAGTTAATGTACTCAAAGTGAAATTTCCCATTATTTGAGTTTTAATATTCATGAGCTGCTTTCTAATAATTTGCCCCTGACCCTGAATAATCTGGTTTACGTGATTTTTGTAGTATCATTTTACTATTCTAATTGATTTAAATCATGTAGAAACAGAAGGGAAATATACAAATTTATTTTATTTTTTAAAGATTGTATTTATTTATTCATGAGAGACACAGAGAGAGAGGCAGAGACACAGGCAGAGGGAGAAGCAGGCTCTATGCAGGGAGCCTGATGTGGGACTCAATCCTGGGACTCCGGGATCACCGGCAGAAGGCAGGGTCTAAACCACTGAGCCACCCAGGGATCCCCTCAAATTCATTTTAAATATGTTTTGACACAGTATGGAAAATGTGCACAGCTCTTACAAAAGCCTGAGGTTCCACTTTTCAAGGTGACTCTAATCTACATTTCCATAGAAAATGAGAATCTATACTGTCATAATGTGTTTCTATGGTAACTATTTTATGCTGAAAATAAACTAATATATCTCATAAGGAGATTGCCCTTAATGAGTTTTGTAAAAATAATTGTGTCTTTTTATTTATCAACTCTGAAAATTCTTCGATATCTATTATTCTGTTCTTTGCTCACTCAAGGCTGTCTGAAGTTCCATTTACAGGAAGTTAACATGTAGCTAATGAGACAGGTTAGGTAAGTGCTCCAACTAGGAAAGAACAGTTGTATTTCAGAGCATACCCATGCTAGGAACCAAGTTTTTGTTTCGGCTTTCTTTTCTCTTCTTTTTTTCTTTTTTTAAGATTTTATTTATTTATTCATGAGAGACACACAGAGAGAGGCAGAGACATAGGCAGAGGGAGAAGCAGCTGCCTTCAGGGAGCCCGATGTGGGACTTGAGCCTAGGACCCCTGGGATTACGCCCTGAGCTCAAGGCAGATGCTCAACCACTGAGCCACCCAGGCATCACAAGGTTTCTGTGGAAGAGATATGGGATAGGATTAGGCATAGACGCTAGAAATTACAAGAAAGAGAAAGAATTCTCAGTCACTAATGGCCTGAAATTGCCATATGTTTCATGTTACTATACTGATTAACAAGTACAAGTAAATAAATTTATGCAAAAAATTACATAAGTCATGTTCAGGTTTTAACTATGAATTTTCCAAAAGCTTGGTGCCGAGGTGCTACAGGCAGCAATCCAGAGGTACCTTCCTTGAACATTGTCCTGCATTTCTTCACCTCTCAGTGCCTCAATCAATGCAAAATATTTCTCCTACTTCCTTGATGAGATGATCTTGAAAATAAAGCAAGGAATTCAGACAGATTCCTCCACTAACCAATATACTCTCTGGTAACCAGTTCTGAAGTGCCTCGTACTTTCAGGGGACCTGAGTGGTTTCCCTTTTTTTCCAATCTGGAGACTTGATCTTCAACTGTACAATAATTCCTAGAATAGGGGGAAGGTATCAAAGCAAAAGACCTGTAATATTTAAATTAAGTGTTTCTAGTAATGAAGTTGTCTCTGATACAAGAAACTAAAAGTCAGTCTTGGCACATTTATACCATAACTAATGTCTCATTATATTGTGGTTGGCATTTCAGGGAGATAACCATTCAGTCTTCTCTATAAAGGAAATGCCCCTCACACCTACAAAATCCCAAAATTAAAAAAAAAAATTATAATATGGCTCTCGTGGGCATCTGGGCACCCTCTACCTATGTCTCTGCCTCTCTCTCTCTGTCTCTCATGAATAAATACATAAAATCTTTAAAAATAATAATAGTAGTAGTGTTAATAATAATATGGATCTCAAATTTGTCAATGCTCTTCTCATTCAGAGGTAGGGACTATGGTATTTGGATCAGAAGCCATGCACTGAGTCATCTGAGGGTGGGTACTAAAAGATGACATGTCACCAAAACACTCATATGTAGAGTCCTGGGTTTGTTACAGAGAATATCTGATTATGTTTGTTGTGAGGAAACCAAGCCACACAGAAAAGTGACATGTAAGTGCTCCTGTCAGCTCTTGTAGCTGAGCACAGCCTCTGATGTCTTCCCAGCCCAGCCTCCAAACATGTGAGCAAAAGAGCCTTTGCATCATTTTAGTACCCAGTTATTGAGTGACCCCCAGCCTTTGAGTCTGCCCAACTGAGGTTCCAGATCTTATAGAAGACAGAAAACTATTCCCCTTTACCCTAACCTAGAGATTCTGTGAGAATAATAAAATGATTGCTTTAGCTAGTGTTGCAGGGTAACTGTTACCTAGCAAATGTAAATGCTATAGAAATTTTGTTTCAGAGGTGAAATGGTGAGATTTCCAGACTGAGTTGACACTTTGATAGGATGAGACTGTGGACTGTGTATGTGTGTATATGTGTGCAAGAGGAATGAAAACAATTTGTGACCAGAGGACTCAATGTAGTGATTTTAAAACATGACCCAAAAGCACACTGATGCTCTTCCCATTGAAAATTGGAATCTATGTCCCTTCCCATTAAACAAGGCAGGCTTTGACTAATAAAGTACTCTATTAAATTCTGGGTAATTTGTTATGCAGCATGTTGACCTGGAATTTTCTTTGTCCTTTAGAAATCTACGCATATTTATTGAGGAATAGTTCATATAGCATAGAATGCACATATTTTCAGAGCACAATTTATTGAGTTTTGAAAATTGTATACACCTGTATAACCACCTCAAAGAACCAAGTGGTCCTTTCTAATGTTTATTTTTCTCTTAACCCCTCTCCACCCAGGCAATCACTGCTTTGAGTTCTATTGGCATAGACTGGCTTATCTGCCAGAGATACTCTTGAACTCCAAATCTACATTTGGTAGAAACACTTGCAACGAAGGGTAGCATATGACTAGTTCCTTCCAAAAAATTAATGTACATGTGTATCTTCTCTACCTCTCTTTCACTTGGCTAGCTGAATGCCAACTACTCCATGGCACAAGATGGCAGCAGGACAGGACCATGAATCCCCATACCCATATGGCCCACTGAATTTCACATTGGGCCATTGTCTGAGTGAAAAAGGAACTTTTATTATGTCCATTTGTAATATTTTATCCATTATGGCAGATACCTTTTTCTGAACCAATGCATCATATGTAACAGGCTCTTAAAATGTGGCATCTTATTACTTACAGAAATGTAAGCATCAGTAACCCAGCCTCATAAACTACTGAGAACACAAAAATCATCTTGTTGAGCATGGAGTCTGAACAAGGAGGGCCAGTGAGCTGGATGAGGAAGGGCTGATTGATTTGTGTAACTGTAGAAACACCTGGCCCATTGGACCCACAGCACTCAAAGTCCATTGACTTAGGAAATCTCCACCTGTCAGGGATCTGCGTCATCATCTGCCTCTGTGGTTACCTTTTATATGTAATTTTCATTGTCCTGTCCCAATTGATGTTAATATATTCTTTATTTAAACATCTCAATATATGCAATCCAATTTTATTCAAGTCTTAGCAGACCTGGCTTGTTGATATTTATATATGTTTATATTTGTTGCTCTAATTTGTTAATCTAAAAGTTTTAACTTTAAAAATGATCTTATTTTCCTCTTTATGTTTTTTTAGGAATTTGTCACTACTTGCCATTCAAAAGATAATCATTGGGGAAAATGATTGAAAACACCAACCTTTTTTTTCTTTAACATAATTGATGGCTAATCAACTATATACATCAGAACATAATTGATGACTAATACTAAGAACAGCAGAGAAGATCTTTCTCAAAATCTTTAACACCTACTGCTCAATCACTAGTGGGTCATCATTTCTTAATTATTTTAGTGTGGCTCAATCTGAGTCTTACTACTAATGTGTTTTCACTAGCTTGTGACATACTTCTACATTTATCATAAAAGTAGGGCATGGTAAATTTTCTGTTTTCTTCTAATTTTTAGTTTAATTTGTTAATGCAGAAAGAGTTCAAAACCCTACACTAAATTACTCCTTAAGTCAAATAATATTTCTTCAAAAAATTAGAAGCTTGATTTTTAACTTTAAAATGAAAAGTCAAAAGAAAAACAGGCAACACTTAGTCTCCATGCCAATATATAAGAATTTAGAAACAATTACTTAGTTTAAATATCTTTCTTCATATAAATTTAAAACACTGCTTCAGAATTTCATATTTTTCCTTTTACCCACAGGCATATTTTGCTTAATATAACCTAATGGGATTTAAGAATGAGGTTTGGATTTAATATACAAGGAGATAATTCTTGATGACAAAAGGAATCTAAATTTTTAGGGCCAGTAAGAACTATATTGTGTTTTTTTAGACCTTAATATCATGAATTATTAATATAACAGACAGCATGCTCTCTAAAGAGGACGTGTGTTCCCCTTTCCATTGCATAGAGTTGTTGCTGTACCTCTTTAATTGGATGATCGAATAGCCCCACAAAAACAACATGTCCGAAACTCAATATGGAAATGTTAAAGTTCGAAATAACATATTATTGTAGTTGTAAAATCCCTAATTGCATGAATTATTATGAGGATTACATAAAATAACAATAACACATGTAAAATACTAAAAATATTTATGATGATTTCCCCCCCATTTGCCCCTCACCAGCAATTTATTTTGAAAATGCTGGGGCACCGGGATCCCTGGGTGGCGCAGTGGTTTGGCACCTGCCTTTGGCCCAGGGCGCGATCCTGGAGACCCAGGATCGAATCCCACATCGGGCTCCCGGTGCATGGAGCCTGCTTCTCCCTCTGCCTGTGTCTCTGCTTCTCTCTCTGTGTGTGTGTGTGACTATCATAAATTAAAAAAAAAAAAAAAAAAAGAAAAGAAAATGCTGGGGCACCTAGGTGGCTCAGTGGGTCAAGCGCTGCCTGCAGCGCAGGTCGTGATCCCAGAGTTCTGGGATTGAGCCCCACATTGTGCTCCGTGCTTTGCGGAGAACCTGCTTTTCCCTCTCGCTTTGCCTGCTGCTCCCTGTTTGTGCTCTCTGACTCTCTGTCAAATACATACATAAAATTCAAAAAAAAAAAAAAACAACCACACTAAATCTACAAAATGGTTACAAGAAGTCTACAATGAATCCCATATAATTATCATCTAGATTCATTAATTGTTAATATTTTGCCATATCTGTGCTTTCACACATACATACACATTCACCTTTTTTGCTGAAACATTTAAAAGGTACATGCAGACACCATGACATCTCATTCTTAAACATTTAGTAACTATCACCTAAGAAAAGCATATAAACACATTCCCCAATATAAACATAATGCAATTTATCATATTCAGAAAATGTAATATGAATATAGAACCATTCTCTAATAGTTATATTATATTATATTTGGTCATAGTTATAACCAAATCTATCAATTGTCCTAATAATTTGCATTATAGGTTTTAAAAATCAATCCACGATGTGATCAAAGATCACCTCTTGCATTTAGTTTTCATGACCTCCCAGCTGCTTTTATCTAGAAGAGTACTCCATCTATTTGGTATTCATGATAGTGTCATAAAGCCTTAGTTATTTCAAAGACTCCAATATCCATTTATTTGATTACTTTTTTTTTCCTGGTTAGACTCAAGCTTCCCTTTCTTTGGCAATGGCTGGAAAGAATATACATAAGTGATATATGTTAGTCAGTGCTTCCATCACAGGATACCAGTTTTTTCTTCTAGATAGAGTTTTTATTTCTTTTGCCAGGTGCATGAAGTATCTCGCTACCCGGGCCAAGTTTCCAGTATTTTCTGGAATATCCCATAGACATTACTAATTCAACATATCCAATGCTAATGTCATCATGGATTCCTTAAACATAATGCCAGCCCTGAGTATTATTTCTTGGAAAAACAGTAATAAGTTCATCAACTCAGTGTACTAAGACTTAAAATCCAGAGTCTTCCTAATTTCTCATTGTATTTTATATTATTCCCTAATTCTTCCAACCCATCATCACTCTTCTATGATTCTGTCTTCTTAACACCTCGGAGTCTATATCTCTTTCTCCATTCTTAAAATCTATTTCTTACAACTAATGTGTATTTACTTTTGCTTGAACTATTGCAATAGTCTCTCTTCCAGACTAATTTTCTGGGAACCCTTTCTAATGTATCTTCAAACCTGACAATATCATCCTGACAAATTTACTTAAAACATGGCTACTAGTTCTATGGTATAAATTAAAATTACTTTCCAATATGCAGAGCATTGTCTATCCCTTTTCTTTATACTCGAGCATTACCAACATTTGTACTCCTTATATCTTTCCATGGAGCCGTTGTACCTCCATGTTTTTCATAGGGCATTTCTCAACATTCTTTGGGATATCCCCACTTTGCTCTTCCTTGCCTACTCTTCCTTCTTCATATTTAACCTCAAATAGTATATTTCATGTTAAATCTTCCTTGAATCCCAGAGAACCATAGAAGTCCCTGCAGTAGTACTCTGGAAAAGTCTTCTGTTGGTTTACTTATTAACACATCAGCTCTTTTAGGAAAAAGTTAATAATAGAAACTACTGCATGTGGTTTTGAAATTCAGTTCCTGAAAAACAGATTTGAAACTCCATTCCTGGAAAACAGTAAGCACAACATAAGTTTTAGCTATAAATATTACTATCTAGCCACTGTGATTAATTCACAGATTTGCTATTCTTCTAAAGTGACATGGCTAAAAAAATACTATAGGTCCTCAATAAACACACACTGAATTTATGAACACATTTCAAAATGAATTGCATCCATGTATCACGACATCAAGGTTATGATATTGTGGTGGCAGTGAAAGAAGTATGTTTCTAATCCTTTGTCAAATAAATCGGTAGCTATCACAGATATTGCTAGATCAAATATTATAGTAAGATATGCCAGAGGTTACAGGTGTCTAAACTCTAGGAAAAATGGACTTTGGATCTGAAATGAGATCAATGTACAATATTGGCTTTGTACTCCAACTCACCCCAAAGGCAGGGGTTAACCCTTCTTGTTATGGCTATGCCTCAGGTGGACTATTTTGTAGTACTCCAAAGCCTTAGCTATTTCAAAGCCTGTGAGAATATAGGAGGTGGTCTCAGGAGGTAGTCTAACCTCTTGAGTAAATTTTGAATATTATATATATATATATATATATATATATATAGAGAGAGAGAGAGAGAGAGAGAGATAATACATATTATATATAGTAATTTTTGCTAAGATTATTTTCTACACTTCCCTCTATGAAGTTAGGACTTTGAAATAGTTATGACCATGACCTGAGGATCAACATGGGTGGCTTTATAATGAAGTGATACATATATTCAGGTCACTGTTGTGTACTTTCTAAAATTACTAGAGGGAAAATCCACCAGAATCAGTGTCATCATCTTTCACACATAGCTGATAATATGTGTGCATGTGTGCACCTGTACAATTGTGTGTACAATCATATAATTATACACAGCTCGTCAATGATATAGATGAAACATATACAGAACTTCTGTCCTTCAAAATTAAATCTGTTGAAAATTTCCAGGGGACAGTCTAAAATTACACCTATGAGTAGCTATGAAAATGAGTGGGAAAGTTTAGCTGTGAATTTGATAAAGTCACCCTGATTCCACGTTAGGTGTTTTTTATTGTTTTTGTGCTTTGCTTAGTTTGGTTGTTGTTTTGTTTTGTTTTTCTTTTTACTATTTACTGACATTTTATATCATCCCTAAATACTTGCAATTCCTGGAGCAGACGGTTGCTGGAAGAGCCTATAAGAACTGAACAGTTTTCTTTCACAACTCCAGAAAATCTTTTGGTTCAGAGAGTTAATCAAACAACTGCATACTACTGACTAGTCCACTCAGTTATATCCCCCACCCTATTATATAAGAGCAGGGGAAGGGCAGGGAGAGAAACTTAAACAGTCTCCACACCCAGTGCAGAGCCCAATAGTGACCTGATCTAATGACTCTGATATGATGACCTGAACAGAGATCAAGATTTGGGTACTTAACTGATTGAGCCACCCAGGCATCCCAAATATGGCCCTTTTTTATAAACAAAACCACATGCCAAACCCCAATGTGCTATTTACTGATTACTAAGATTGGGATCACTGCCTGATTATTTCAAACAATTAAAACATTTCTTTATAGGCTAATAGCAGACTGAACCACCAAAATTTGTTCCAGCAATACTCATATTTAATTTCTCCATCTTTCTCTGGCTTATTTCACTAATTTTTCACTAATTATACATATATTAGATTATATATATTACATATATTATATGATTCTGGAAAGCCAATTTTTATCTGTCATTTTGTCTGTTCTTTTTTTATTTATCTTAGTCACAAACTGCTTTTATTTATTTATTTATTTAGTCTCTTATTTTCAGAAGTGCTTTATTGTTGGCAGTTTTTCGTTTTGTTTTGTTTTTAACTTTCTTGACAATGTACTTCCAGCATAACTTTCTGGACATCAGAGAGGTAGAAATAAGAACCTAGGATTCCCAAAAGAATATGTTTCAAATTCATTTAATTCTGTTTTTTTTTAAGATTTTATTTATTTATTCATGAGACAGACAGAGAGAGAGAGACGCAGAGACACAGTCAGAGGGAGAAGCAGGCTCCATGCAGAGAGCCTGACGTGGGACTCAATCCCTGGTCTCCAGGATCACGCTAAGCCACCATGGCTGCCCATTCCATTCTGTTTTATTCATTTTTTTTTATTTTATTTTATTTTTTTTTTCCTGAACACTTACTTGGGAAAGCAGTAGATACTGGTGGTCTGGAATTAATACTATTCACTTCTCTGTTCAATTTCCTAAAATAAGCTCTCCGCAGAGTTTTATTAAAGTGTTATAAAATACACTTGTAGCTTAGATTTTTCTTAGAATTGCCTCCCAGGAAGAAGGAAAATGGCAAACCAGAAATAAGGCTCCAGAATTTGTAGAATTTTATAGTGCATTAGCATCCAGTTTTTACTGTTATTATACTACGTTTATTCCCATAGTTCTGATATAACAAAGATGTTTGATATTTAGTAGTATACTAACATACTAAACATTGACTAGTAATATATATATATATATATTTTATATACTATATACACACACACACATATAGCCCTGGATATATAGCTAAAGTCAGCAAAATTTTAATGGCTTACAAGGGTTTGAATATGATACCTGCAGAGCATGAACTATAGTTTATCCATTTTCTCTTAAGTCCCTAGACTCAATAAAGTGATGGTTTAAAAAATCAATAATCACCTTGGAAAATGAGAGAAATCGTTGAGGATAAGAAAACTTTAGAAAATCCTAAGAGACAGAAGGCAAGCAGGGCCAGAAACAAATAAGGAAACCATGGCTCAAATGTACATAAGAAAATATTGCTGCAAGATAGTACAGGAAAAAGAGATTTACCACTCTTGACAGATGGATACCAGTTACAAAGTAATTGATGTGTAATTTTTAGTCTGATTAATTGAGGCTTAATAGAAAGTAAATTTACACCCTTGGAACATCTCTCAAGGCACACTGATATGATCTTGTGCCACTAGGCAATGGGAGGTGTATGTACCTTCCAATGTGAGCGGTGGATCCAGGTAAGCAGGGCAATGTACTTAATGACTGATGATTACAAATAAGAAAGGAGATGAGCAGGTGAAATAACTTGCCAACCATCACATTCTTTCTACCAATCTCTTTATAAAGACAAAATACCAAACGAACAGTCATACTTGTATACCTCTTTCGCAATATCCTCCAGGCAAGGAGATTCACTATTTGACGAGACAGGGAATTTCAATGAGAAAGATGAGCATACAACCCATAAATTGTCAAACATTTAAGGAAAATTCTACAACATTAAAAGTAAAGAAATGCAATGAATGTAAAAACTTCATAAGGAAATATGAGGAAACAGTAAAAAGTGAAGATATAGCACACCTTAACGTTGCATTAATTTCACAGTCTCAGAAAAATGTGAAAGGACATTGAGTTCATACAAAAGAATCAACTAGTGATCAAAAATTTGAATTATGAAAAAAAAATTGAATTATGATGGGACGCCTGGATGGCTCAGGGGTTGAACCTCTGCCTTTGGTTCAGGTCATGATCCCGGAGTCCTAGGATGGAGTCCCATTTTGGGCTTTCTGCACGAAGCCTGCTTCTCCCTCTGCCTGTGTCTCTGCCTCTGTGTGTGTGTGTGTGTCTCATGAATAAATAAATAAAATCTTTTAAAAGTTTGAATTATGAAGATTTAAAAGCAGAAAAAAAAGAACTCAGAAGGATACATTAGAAATCTCTACAAACAGGGAGACACAAAATGCAGCATAACAAGATAAGTAAAATAAAAATTATGGAAGAGAATGAAGGATTGATCTAGAAATTCCAAATGTATCTACCATATTCCAGGGGAAAACAAAGAGTTAAAGAGAAAACATATCCACCAAAATAATGGAAAAGATTTTCCCAAACTGATGAAAGACATGAATTATCCAAAAGAGGCTCTCTAGTGTCAAGAATAATGAAACAAACACACACAGCACACCTATTAAACCTATTGTAATAAAATGTATAACTACCAAAGAGAGAGAGAGAAAATCCTAAAAGTTTCCAGGCAGACTAGGATGGGGGGAAAAAAATCTCTATAAATGAATGAGACTCCGTTCTTAGCTGCTATATACTGTTTCCCCCTAAAATCCACAAATTGAAGTCCTAATTGCAAAGTGATGGCATTTGGAGGTTAGGCTTTTGGGAAGTAATTACATTTAAAGAAGTCATCAGGGTGGGGCCCCCATGATGATATTAGTGTCTTAAGAAGATGTCATGTAACTGCCTGACAATTAGGGATTCTTATTATTATTATTATTATTATTATTATTATTATGTAAGTGCCTGACATTAAGCTTTTAAGTAGAGGCATACATTTCAAAGAAATCTTTGTCTCTCCACTATAGGCATTGCCCCTTACACAACTAAATACAGAGCCAGGCTCTCCACACCCATGACATTGACCTTTTAGAAAGCCTCCCTGACCTAAAAAACTGAACTTTGAGTGACCCTGCTTTCTCCTTCCTGTGCTTTAATTCCCACACTTATGTTTTAATTTCAACAATAGAGTGAACCCACCAAAGCTAGGCACCCCACTCTTGACCCCAATAAAGGCTGGAGTGTACTGATCCTGGAGTGTACTGATCCTGGAGTGTACTGTCTCCAAGCACAACCTTGCTGTGTGCCCCCGGATATGCCACATATCCTTCGAGATTTATGAGTAATAAACTGTATTTTTTCAAAATACCCTGGTTGTTGTTGCTTAGCTGTGCCTTGCAATCATAATAAGAATCACAAGGGCTGGTCCAACCACAACATTGTCTCCAATGGGGGAAATGTCAGTGTTGGCTCATCACAAGTAGTACAGGCCCATGTGAGTACCCCCAAGAATTTCTAACCCAAAGTATCACCACCTACAGGCTGAGACCAACCCAAAACTGAAGAGGAGAGACCATGTTACCAGTGATTTTTCACAGCTACCAACACAGGAGGTGAACAGGTGAGCTCTGATGCACTACCACAGCCAAATGCTCTGACCAGAGGCATTCCAAGGGGGCTGGACAAATTGAGAGCATAGCTCCTGGATGAGTTTGCCAACACTGCTGCCCAACCAACTGGGATAAACTCATCACAAGAGAAGCCAGTAACTCAAGAGACAAGGGTTTGGAAGAGATAGGGAAAAATTTATTTCAAGTACTGGCAGCTGGGGGAGATGGCAGTCTGACCTCTCTGCCTACAAGATAGGAGCCTAAGGTTTTATAGGGAGAGGTTCAGGGATATATGCAAGGGAATAGGGGTGGAGCACAATCATGAGTAGGGGTGGGTATATGTTCATCTCTTGTTTATGGGCAGGGAAGGGGATGTGTAGGGTGGGGCTGTCCAGGCTTTCTGTTACTATCAGGGCTTTTCTGGCCTGGCAGTTGGAATGTCTAGTCATTGTTAATGCTTCAAGAAACTATGATAACAAATAACTATTAGGGTCTGTAGTTGAGCAAGAGGGCTTGCTGACAACTGGAGGACCGTCTCTCTTTCTCACCATCATATGAGGAAACATTAAGAAGGCGATCATCTGGGATCCCTGGGTGACGCAGCGGTTTGGCGCCTGCCTTTGGCCCAGGGCGCTATCCTGGAGACCCGGGATTGAATCCCACGTCGGGCTCCTGGTGCATGGAGCCTGCTTCTCCCTCTGCCTGTGTCTCTGTCTCTCTCTCTCTCATTCTATGTGACTATCATAAATAAATAAAAAATAAAAAAAAAAGAAGGCGATCATCTACAATCCAGGAAGAGGGCTCTCACCAGAACCCAACCATTAGGCACCCTCATCTTAGACATCTGAACTGCAGAACTGTGAGTAATAAATTTCTGTTGGCTGCATTCCCCATAAATAAATAAAAAATAAAAAAAAAGAAGGCGATCATCTACAATCCAGGAAGAGGGCTCTCACCAGAACCCAACCATTAGGCACCCTCATCTTAGACATCTGAACTCCAGAACTGTGAGAAATAAATTTCTGTTGGCTACATTCCCCTGTCAATCATATTTTCTTAAGTCAGTTCCAAGCTGACCTGGACAAAACCTCACCTGCCATATCCTCAGTGCTAAGTCAATAGAGCAACAGATTGAAATTTTTGAACAAAAATAGCTTTAACCCTATCTATAGGAACCATGAACTTGGTGATAGGAAATTGTTTCAGACATTAGAGGGTTCTGAAATGTAACCTACACAGATTCTACCTAAAAATATGATTGGAAGTAGTGATTATGGTTGCACAACATCATGGGTGCAGTTAATGCCACTGAATCACAGAGTTAAAATGGCAGGTTTTACGTTACATATTTTCTACCACACACACACATACACAAAATGTTATTAGATGATTAATTCTCACAAAACAAAATATGAACCCAAGAGTAAGAAAAGAAATGGAAGAAGCAATGGTGAACGATCAATTAAATACAATGGTCTCAGAATACATAGTGATAATGGCAAAAATTGAAGATTGAAGGAGATTTAATTACCATGATGCAAAACCAAATCTGTTAAAGATATAACAAACTTCCTACCTGCTAAAACATAGTAAACACACTTTTTTAAAGCAGATGAAGGATACAAAAATGATTAAGTATTAAACCACTTCAAAGTTGATTTTTATTCTGGCCATGTTCCATGGCTATGCAGTACACCTAAAGATCAACAATTTTAAGTAGCTAAATATGTGTGTATGTGTTATACCAAGTTCTAAATAATTTTAAAGAAGAAATTCATTGGAAATTACGACTGTAAAAATTAAAAAATAAAATATTTTATGCAAGCAAATACAATCTGTAGAAAATTTATGACCCTCTCCTATAAATTGACAAAATCGTCTCAAAATAGAAAACCTGAATAGACAAAAACTATAGGATACATTAAAACAGCAGTAAAAATTCTACCTCTTAAAAGTAAGCAGACACAGATGTTTCAATAATAAGTGATATCAAGCTCTCAAGAACAAATAACTCCTACCTTATAAAAACTGTTTAGAACACAGAAAAAAGGTGGGAAGCACTCCAAGTCATTTTGCAAGGTGTGTATAAAGACAACTTTAATGGCATCTGGGGACTTCAACAGAGACCATGAAGCTGGAGAACAATAGTTGCCAGACTATTGCTGCAGAACATACTGAGATACTGTGAAACCTCATGGCAATTTTAGCTCATCAGTGTGAAGCTCTCACATTGCAGGCAAGCAGATTGATCAGAAGTGTTCCATAGTTAGACTTCCTCTGGAGAGAGGTGACGGTAGACTGTGGATCCCCAGCCCCTTCCTGGCAATAAAGAGCTTCAGATAACCTTTGAGAAGCCTGACATGGGCAGCGTGCACACTGCAGCATTTCAGGACATGGCAGTCTGCTTCTGAAGAAGGACTTGAGTTTTTCTCGAGAAAAAAAGAGCCAAGTTTGACCCAAGTTGAAATTAATCCCTTTCAAACATGCCATCAAAAGAACTGAGGAACCCATAAGTGGTAGAGGCTGCGCAGGAAGAACTGATAGAAAATGGGAGCTTTCAGGTCCTAAGAAGCCAGTCAGAAGAAGGCATCTTCTAAAACAGATGACATCTGTGTGGCATCCTGAATACCGCCCATCTCCAACAGCCAACAAAAGCACAGCACAAGAGAAAAAGCCAGAACTCAGACCTCTATCACACAGGTGGTCCCCAAACCAGTTTATAATGAGCAAAAAAGTCAAAATCATACTTTTATTTTCCTCTAATCCTTGCTCCTTTCTAGGTCTGACTGAATGGGTCCCAAAGAGAGGCCAACTGGAAGAAGTAGAAATAGAGCACTAAGAGCAGGAGAAAATGGCCACCTTTTCCCTTCTCCCCTGCCTTGGCATCCAATAAAGGAGGGTAGCTTTTTTTTTTAAGATTTTATTTATTTATTCATGAGAGACACACACAGAGAGAGATAGAGAGACAGGCAGATACACAAGTAGCGGGAGAAGCAGGCTCCATGCAGATAGCCTGATGTGGGACTGGATCCTGGGACTCCAGGATCACACCCTGGGCAAAAGGCAGGCTCTAAACCGCTGAGCCACCCAGAGATCCCAAGGGTAGCTTTGATATGAGCCTGGACCAAGCAAACAATAGCATTATCTACTGCTAAATCATAGTAACTTGGAAAGTTAGAGGCTCTGCACAACCTTCACCCTTGAACCTTTTATTTTTTTTTTAAACCCCCTTCTCTTATCACTTCTTTTAAAGATTTTATTTATTTATTCATGAGAGACACACACACACACACAGAGAGAGAGGCAGAGACACAGGCAGAAGGACAAGCAGGCTCCTTGCAGGGAGCCCGATGCAGGACTCGATCTTGGATCCCGGGATCACGCCCTGAGCCGAAGGCAGACACTCAACCGCTGAGCCACCCAGGTGTCCCCCTTGAACCTTTTATAATTCTACTCCCACTGAGTTAGCTCCTTCAACACATCAGTAACACTGCAAAATGTGGTAGCCACATGAATTTAGGATAGCACAGTAAAGGAAACAGTAAGAATATCTCCTAAATAAAGTAATAATAGAGACTCTTAGGTGGCTCAGTGGTTGAGCGCCTGCCTTTGGCTCAGGTCATGATCCCGGTTTCCCGGGATTGAGTCCCACATGGGGCTCCCCGCAGGGAGCCTGCTTCTCCCTCTGCCTATGTCTCTGCCTCTCTATGTGTCTCATGAATAAATAAATAAAATATTTAAAAGTAAATAAATAATAAATCAAGTAGTAAAAGAGCAGCGCACAGTAGCACAAAGATGTATCCCCAGTAATAAAAAAAGATATTAAAATATCAAGGTGCATATATATACATGTATACTACATATATGCATTCTACATATATATAAGAATATTCTTATACATATAAGAATATAATTATTTATATTAATAAATCAAAGGGGAAAATATGATCCAAGTGCTTGCCCAATAAGTCTTAGCTAAAGCTAAATAGTCATGATAGAACTAAATCCAAAAAACATCATAGAAACTATGAAGTCAGGGAGCATTCTTCATAGAAAACATCTTGCACATTATTATTACATAACATTTATTTTAAAATTATTACCTAAAATCATTTTATCAATACAAGAAATAAGAGATAAGTGAATTTACCACAGTAACCATTCAGAATATTACTGGAGTCCCCGGCCAGTTGAATCAGATAAGGTGGTATAATTGTCTACCTAAGAAATCCCAGCAAATCACAACAACAAGGAATCAGCAAGGGGCTAGATGAAAATTAGATCATAGAAATCAAAGCTATTTCTTAAATGAACCTAGCAATCACAAAAAGTAACAGAAAAAAACAAATCTCCTTTACCAGGTAACAAGACTATAAAATACCTACGAGTTAGTACAAACACAATAAAAAAGGACACAGCTTTTTACAACTTAACTAAAGGAAATTTTTTGAAATACTTCAGTATTAGTCGAGTAAGGCTGTGGTCTTGAAGGAGAAGATGGATAACGGTAATTACATTGTTCTCATTAATCAGTTCCCAAATATTATTCATAGACTTGACAAAATAATTCAAAAATGCTTATGAGGTTGTCACTGTTTTTACTTGCCAAATGATTATGAAATTATGAGAGAATCAAAGGAAGATAAAGAGAGAGAGAGATCACCTTACCACATCCCAGAATATGTTATATACATTCTATCACTGTGGTATTGTACAGAAATGGACAAGGAGATTAATTGACCAGGACACACGGTACAGAAATAGACCTATATGTATAGGAATTTGTACAGTGGGTTTCACACTAGTGAGGAAACAGTAGGTTATTCGATAAATATTGCCAGAAAAGTTTGATATTCATACATAAACAATAAAGTTCTATACCTACCCTCCTTTACTCAAATTCCAGATAGAATAAAAACATAAACGTTAAGTAGCAAAACTACAAATATATTTTTAAATATGACAATATATGTTTATGACTTTTAGGGAAAAGGTCTTTATACATAAAACACATAAAACAAACATCATAAATTAAAGGAGTCATAAATTCACCACACAAAAATTTTAAACTTCCATAAGACAAAAGATGAGTTAGCAAGAGTAAAGGTAATCAGTGTACTAAGAAAACACATAAATAATACAAATGACTCTAAATGATATTCCCCGAAATACAAAAAGGCATCCCCAAATCAAAGAAAAAAATACAAGCAAGGCAATAGAAAGATGAATAATTCTTATGAACAGGCAATTTATCAAAAAGGATGTAAACATGGCTGAGAACTTAAGAAAAACAGTCTGTAGTATCTAGATAAATGCAAATCAAAAACAGCAAAATATCAACTTTCAAGTTGGAAAGTTTAGGTAGGCCTGCATGCTTACCTTCTGCCAAACTTATGCGGCAATTGAGGTGGGTGGGGGAGATTTGGCAAAATCTTTTAAAATAAATCATATGCTAAAAATGCTCACGGACTAAAAGCAGCCATTCAAAAATGAATGTGTACACAAGACACAAAACATATATAAGAACCTAAACTGCATCATAGTTTGTAATAGTGAAAGCCGAAAATAAAAAGGTCTAAATACCCATGATTGTGAAATCGTTTAATTAACTATAGTACATCCGGATGACCATATTCTATACGACACTTTTAAAGAATAGAGAGACCAACTGGTATTAGTTATATAGTAAAGAGAAGATTTAATGCACATAATAGAAAACTGAATAAAAAGTTACCCAATGATACTCTTTTTTAAAGGTATTTACATATATATATATATATATATGAAAACGTATAGAAAAATCCTCTAAAGGGAGATACACCTATCTGATGACAGGTGATGATAAATTTCCTTTAGGAAAAGACAGGGGCAATGATGGTTGTGGTGGTGGTAACTGTTATACTTTAATTATATTTTATTTTGGTATAACGATCAATCTGTCACATGATAATCAAAGAGGAAAGACTATTTGATCACCTTGAGTGAGCACAGAATTTTTTTCTGTATCCTATCCCTCTACTCTGTCACTATAACACCTACCACATACATGTGCATTGCACTGGTAAATCAACTGACATCCCCATGCAGGAGAAAAAAAATATTTATGCTTTTCCATGTTTGTTGATGAGCACACGTGGGGATACTGTTCACGTTTTTCAGAGAGGTGGTCACGTGTGCAAGTTTTGTGGCACTTGGCCATAAATCACTCAGCTAACATACTACATTTTTCTCTCCTATCATCTATCGATCGACTGATTACAGCATTTCCAACTATTTACAATTTTACCTAAAAAAATAAAACTTGTTTACGACTGAAGGAAAGAACATTTAAGCAGTAGTGTGAAAATAAACCATCATTACCCCACCCCACCCCCACCCCCAAGGTCAGGGCATTCCGTCACTCCTGTCCCTCACCACTCCACTTCCCCCTTGTGTCTCAGCCAAGAAATAGCAGTTGGTTCCCGAGGCTGGAACCAGCTGCAGCAGGTACTTCTGAACACCAGAAAATGGGGTGCCACTAGCACTTAAATTTGTGGCATGTAAGTGCTGCAGGGGCAGAATTGACATTTTGCCCTTTAAGTCCTGATTTTGAGTAATATCCATAGAGGTAGAGTATTCCACACTTGTTATTTCCAAGGGTCCATCCTTTCGATGTCTAGTAGTTTGGGGCTGGTAATGATTCTAGGGTTTAGAACGGCATTGAAATGCACGGTGAAAACTAGAAAGTTTACAATAGAGTCAAATGCAAACCTATCCCCACCATGCACAGGATTTCGGTAATTATCCTGTAAATTGGATTGCATATTAATGCTAATCTAATGTAAAGGTGCATAAAATGAAGATATATCTTACCCATCCAGTGGAAGATAAGATCTAGAAATTACTCTGTGAAATGGTATGGTATGTGAAGAACTCCAAGCTTGATTTCTGGGGCGGGGGACGGTGGGGGGAGATGAGAAGGGATTGATGGAGGGGTAGGTAGTAGAACCAGATCAAGGGAAGTCTTGTCTGCCAGGTTACAAGTCTTGAGTTTTGTATGAAGATGATCAGTCTTCCTGAAGGAAGGCCAGTAAGTCCATAAAGGCTTTCCCAGCAGTATCTAACAAGACAGTTCTACAGGAATCCATTTTGAGATGCTCAAATTCTAGGTCCTTAATTTCCACATGGTCTCTTCCTGAAGCTGCCTGAGAGATTAGATCATGATCCCATTAGCCCTACCTTCATTTCAGCAAAGAAAGGCATAATCTTAACTTTAGGTGCAGACACAAAGAGATAACATATGTTGCTTTTGCAGAAACTCTTTTAATGATTCATGAGTATGATTTAAACTTACTGTTCTTCCTACTTTATCTTGTATGTTCTAAAATCAAAAGGTGTATGCGTTAGGGGTAACTGAACCTGATTCCCTTAAGCCTATTTGAATTTTTGTCTATGACCAATTTTTTCAAGATGCATTAAACAAAATTCAAGCATAAAAATGTACATGATTCCTTAAGATTGGTTCTGTCATATTCAATAGGTGTTTAAAATTAAAATTAAAAAAGTATGAATTATTTATTCCAATTACAGTAAATCCTTATTTCGTCTTCCAAAATATTTAGTATCCTTATCTCCCGTTAACCAAAAATAAACTTCTAAAATGGTGATGAAATATTAGTAATTGGAAACAGCTCTTTGAGGGAGAACGAAAGCAAAATATTTTGAAGACTGCTGCTGTGGACTTCACTAAAAAATCATTAAGGCAGGAAAAGGGTACTGAGGTGAATGTGGTAAATACAGTCAACCTTGGGGAATGTGAGGTGATAGAGGAATATATATTCTGATATACCAAGAATTTCAAAGTACCACAAAATTTAAAAGCAACTCAAATTGCTGTGTCTGCACCCCCTCCAGGTGCACACTTTTCCATTAGTTGATTAAGCACTTGCACTTCCACTCAGTATATAAATAAAATCTTAAAAAAAAAAAAAAAAAAGGAGAGGGAGAGAGGTGTCTGGATGGCTCAGTCAGTTAAGCATCTGCCTTCAGCTCAGGTCTTGATCTCAGGGTCCTGGGATCAAGCCCAGAATCCAGTTCCTTGCTCAGTGAGGAATCAGCTTCCCCCTCTCTCTTTTCCCCAACCTTCTGCTCCTGCTTTCTCTTTCAAATAAATAAATAAATAAATAAATAAATAAATAAATAAATACAGTTTTTTAAGACTATTTCTCAAGGTTCTAGGGCAAGGCAGGCAGTATGAACACAGCAAATCTGTATCTTTTGCAAGAAGATCATGTAAATCGAAGTCCAATGTTTTTAATTATTATTTTTCAATTGAAGTATATCAACTCTGGAAGGTTTGTGGAAAATGAATTTTTTATCCAATACTTTTATAAGAAAGGCTATCCATTTTCTAGAAAATGAGTACATTATTTTCAGGGTGAAAACAAGCAAACAAGCAAGCAAAATTCCTGATCAAAAGTAGGGTAAAAACCACTGTCAGAGGCTCTTCATCACTTCGTAAAGACAATGTCCCTTTCCTTCACTCTCTTGTCTGATTTCCTTCTTTTTTTCCTCTTGCCTCTCCTTCCCCTCCTTCTTGTCATTGTCTCCTCCTCCTCCTCCTCCTCCTCCTTCTTCTTCTTCTTCTTCTTCTTCTTCTTCTTCTTCTTCTTCTTCTTCTTCTTCTTTCTCTCTCTCTCTCTCTCTCTCTCTCTCTCTCTCTTTCCCCTATAGTTGTGTCTGAAAACAACCACCGATTCTGGCTCTCTATAATTTCACATTCTGAGAATTTTGCCTAGTTAACCCCAGTACTTGACCTTTATTGCTCACTTACTTCTACCCACAGACCATTTCATATTTTCCCTTCAGCTCTTCTTTCCCGCTATCTTTTAACTCAGTCAAAGAACTCTATGGGCATAACATCACAAGATGGAAATCAAAACTACTCCTCAAGCAATAATGACTGCCTGAAGGAAGAGCTCTGGTGGCTCAGACCACCCATACCAGTTTGAGCTAAACCCCTGAATAGGATGTCTATGCAGATGAACCATGGAGTGACCTCTAGAATGACTGAAAATTACCTTTACCTCATTATAATATTAAAATCGCTGCCCGAGGAAGAAGACAAGCCTCATACATAGCAGAATGTATGCAGTCATATGTTTCCTTAAGGCACATGCGTGATCCCAGGCCCGCTTCTACATATGAAGATAAGACTTCCCTATTTAAATATTCATCCTAATTCTAAATAAAAGGAGTCCATTTACTCTTGCTTGGGGAGTCATGACTTTGGAAGTTCTTCCCCATGATCTCCTTATTTGCTGCAAATGAAATTTCTTTTTTTTTTTTTTTTATAAATTAATTTTTATTGGTGTTCAATTTACCAACATACAGAATAACACCCAGTGCTCATCCCGTCAAGTGTCCCCCTCCGTGCCCGTCACCCATTCACCCCCACCCCCCGCCCTCCTCCCCTTCCACCACCCCTAGTTCATTTCCCAGAGTTAGAAGTCTTTATGTTCTGTGTCCCTTTCTGATATCTCCCACACATTTCTTCTCCCTTCCCTTATATTCCCTTTCACTATTATTCATATTCCCCAAATGAGTGAGAACATACACTGTTTGTCCTTCTCCGATTGACTTATTTCACTCAGCATAATACCCTCCAGTTCCATCCACATTGAAGCAAATGGTGGGTATTTGTCGTTTCTAATGGCTGAGTAATATTCCATTGTATGCATAAACCGAATTTTGTGCAGCAACTTACCTCCCACCATTTCTATCTGTGACTCACCAGTGGACTTTCATTGGTTTGGGTACAATTCCCCTGCTGCACACTTGCAATATATGTGGGACATGTCTAGGAATTTCATGCCCATATTGCCAAAAATGAGGTCTCTGGTAGCAAGTTCTGGGGCACCAAACAGGGAGGGCACAGCTATCTTTCAATAACAGCTTGTCACTAGACACTGAGATGCTTCCTCCTGGATTTCCCCCCACAACCTGTAGTGAGCTCTTTAAAGAATTTTTGAAAGATGCAATGCCTGTAAGGTTTTCATAGAATGATTTAAAAAAAAAAAAAGCCAATTTTGAACGACAGCTGTCTGAGCAAACAATTTTATAAAATGTTGTTTTAAAGCTAAAATTGGGAAGTGCTTTTGTGACCAATATCCTCTGGCATAAAAATTGAATGGACATTTTTTTTAAACTGGAAACAATTGCAAAATTGTCTGTAGGCGATTGAAAGAAGAATGGAAATATTAGCAACTCTTGTTTTTAACAAGTAAACTCATGCATGATGAGGCATGACTGCTTTAGAAAATCAATGCTGAGTAAGAAAGTTTGGTGTCTATATTTTTAGTTTTGGTTTCAGTTGCTAGGAACATTTCTACTTCCTCAAAGCATTTTCATAGTTTATCAGTTTCCTTCCTTTTTCATTCCCTCTCTTTCTCTCTTGGGAAATGTATAATGATATACAAGTCACCGGTTGTCTTCTGCAGCCACATTTTATATTTATAAACATAAATTTTTGATTGAAATTCAAAATTTTGTCAAAATGCAGCCAGCATGAACAACCCAATACAGGAGATCAAAATTGGCATTTTTTGCTTTGAGAAAAATCAGCTTAAATCAAGTCAAAGACCGATGGCCTGTAATTCCTGGCTAACTTACCTGTCATTTCTTTTGTATCATGTTGTGTACATAAAATATGACTTTCTAGACAGAACAGAAAATTTAAAATAAAATTTCACTGTCACAGAAAAATTTAAAATAAATTTCACTGTCACTTATTGTCAATTAAAAGTAAATTTCTTATTGAAGGTTAAGAGTGAGAAAAAGCATAGAGCTTAGACAAATCCACAAAAAAGTTTTCCTACCATGCTTAAATATTTGATTAATAAATGTACCCATCCTGCATTTGGGGTGTCAAAGAGAAAAAAATGAATCTATATAGCAGCACTTGTTCACCAAATATAGACTCTAATAAAATCATGCTTTTGGGTGTTTAGGAAAAGACCCTGAAATATAATAAGTGATATAGTGGGCAAATTATTGCTCCTTGTAATAGTACTGCAGGGAACAAAATCAGCCACTAAAATACTCTCTCATTCCAGCAGTGTGGTATCATCAAATAGTTAACTGCAACGTTAATGCAAAATGTCAGCGTAAATTGTCAAGGTTGTAAGGTAGTATATTAATGCTACATAAAAAGCTTGCATTATGTAGCACACAATACTGCACTGTCAATTCAAAAGCTTATTCTAAAGGAAGATAATTCTGAATTATATTTCTGTCTCTATTCTGTGACAGCCTAAACTGAATATGTTCTTTGCTTTTCATTCTAAAAATGAAACTTATGTCAGTTCATCCGAGGGGGAAAGAATGGAAATGGAAAGCATCACAGGGAATTTAGGACTATATTATAGCCTAAATTAAATATCCATTTTGCCTCTAATGTGAGCCATGGTTTCCTAGCTGCACAGAAGTGGAATTCAGCTAAAGCAGAAGCTAATTTCCCTTCTCTGTTTCTGGAACGCCAAAGGCAGAACATTCAACACCACATCAGGCAATATTCCCATAAAGCTAATAGATTTAGCAGAATTGAAAAGTAATGTGACCCCTGGAATTGAAAAACTTGCTGGCAAGGTAGAAATATCATAACCCAGGGATTTCCTAGTGTTGGTTCTACAGCCAAACTCATAGGAGTTTGGAGTTGCAAAGGACCACCTGGTGAGACATGGGCTTTTTAGAGTAAGAATCCAAGACCCATAAACTTTATCACTTGGTTGGGTTCACAGAGTGGTCTGTGGGATGACAGATAACCGGGCCAGGGAAGCCAGTGAGGAGTGGTGACCATTGGAGATTACAGGGTAAATGGAGAAGAAATGTATCTGATAATTTTCATGCGTGCTTACAGGAT
Organism: Nyctereutes procyonoides; assembly: GCF_905146905.1. Classification (NCBI taxonomy): domain Eukaryota; kingdom Metazoa; phylum Chordata; class Mammalia; order Carnivora; family Canidae; genus Nyctereutes; species Nyctereutes procyonoides. The sequence goes on along the minus strand of NW_026575139.1, from coordinate 14,594,218 downwards.
TCCTCTCTTTTTCCATCCCTCTCTTTCTGTCTTAGGAAATATGTAATTAAATACATATTGATCTGCTGCTCTTTTTTATGTTCATAGTTGTACATTTTTGTTTAAAATTTAAACATTTGTTGAATTACAAAGTCACCATGAATCTCTAATACATGAGATCAAAGTTGACATTTTTGCTTTGAGAAAATCATTATCTTAAACTAAGGAGACTATATCAGGAAGGTCACAAGTGGAATCACAGGGAAGATGGGACAGATCTACATGAGTCTACCAGTCACGCTATGGGGAAAAGTGAGGTCAACCACATTTGATAACTACAGGCTATGAAGAGCAAGTATAGAAAGATGCCCGATTTCCAGCTTTCCAAATTAGGAAATGAATTTAATAATTTCTATGTAATGAATTGATTATGAATGTGCATATCTATATATTATTCTTTTTTTTAAGATTGTATTTATTTATTCATGAGAGACACACAGAGAGAAAGAGAGAGACAGAGACACAGGCAGAGGGAGAAGCAGGCTCCATGCAGGGAGCCCGATGTGACTCCATCCCAACTCTCCAGGATCATGCCCTCGGTTGAAGGCGGCACTAAACTACTGAGCCACCAGGGCTGCCCTATGTATTATTCTTACTACAATATTCATATTTGACTATGAAGACTAACAGACTCTAGCTTTATGTGTCTGGGTGTGTCAGCATATGTAGGGAGAAACAGAAGGAGATTATTAACTATTAGCAAATAGTTGTAAACCCATTAGAGAAGATTATAACCCAAATGAAAAATACAGTCCAAGTCAACACTTTAGCTGAGAAACTTCTGGTAGTCTGAAGGAAAATCTCCTCTTAGACTTCTCCTTTTTAAAATAAGACTAGAAAATGTTATTTTCCTCAGTAGTTTTAGATAGGCAACATTCAATTGTAATGAAAGGCTTCCCTTGGGCTGACCCAATAGTTTAGTGAGCTCCAAGTTAGTGCACTTTTAATCATACAAGTTAGAATATTTTGCAATTGCATTGCAATTATAGAAAACATATTGTGTTTTACAAGCAAACATTTCAGATTTTGATGGTCAACATCAGGGGTGCTAGATTTAAAGAGATAGATTATCTAAATTTGCTTCCCTAATAACAACTGTTAGATGACAAATTGTTTTGATTGAAAAGCCTTTTTGCTATTCGTACAGGAATTATAATTTTTGGCTATGCCTGTGACATCTCTTATGAAAAACATATGACTTTAGAGTAGCTAATTATCATGATGTTCCTGTGGATAAATATAATTATAAGCACATATATATTCTAATCATTTATAGAAGAAATGGATATTAGTAATAAAATAATTATAAGTGCTACAAGAAAATATTAGCATAATAATTAGAACAGGGAAATTAGACACCATTCAAATTATTAATGATCATTCTCTGATTTGTTTTATTTATGTTTCAAATATATTACCAACTGTGCCTTAATCAGGATACTTTAAATGCAGATAGTTTGATGTTGGAACACAAACACACACACACACACCTATGTATACATATATAAATGTGCAAATGAACCCAAAATATATTTTTATCTAAATATAGAAACAAAAGATTACACAACTTGAATTATAATTTATGCTTTACTTGCATACTGTCACAGATGCTATTTTAAGGAATTTGGTACCATGAGTTTTTGCCTTAAAATGAGTAAAATTAAAGTGGAGAATTTTGTTGATTATAGTCGTAGGGGTAGAAAATTTTTGTTTTCTTCCCTTCTAGGTTTTCTAGCTGGCCTAATAACTAAAGTGGCATAAAACAGAGTAACAGACGAAAAACAAATTTAATTCGTGCGTATGGAAATCCATAGAAATATAAGGACTCAAAGAAGTGACCAAAGCCTGGTGCTTTGATACCTTTTAAACAAAGGAACATTAGATCTATGAAAAATTGAAAGAAGTGTGGGCTTGGGGTAGTAAATTCGTAAAGAAGTGACAAGTTTTTTTTTTTTTGTTTTTTGTTTTTTTTTACATGAACTTGTCAGCCTTGGTTGATAAGGATATCTCCTTCCCTCCTGGTAACCAGAGGGTAGCTTCTTTCACGTGGGAGATTCATTTCCTGCTTTCAGGGAGAGAAAGGATGGTGAAAGAGTCCTTCATAGCCTGTTTCTTATGTAATTTTAATTCAAAATGATCAGTATGCCAAAGTGGCATATTTTGGGGGACCTGCCCTGAGCCCCATCGCAGTGTAACTTATAAAGGTCAGAAGGGATGAAGTTTACTATCCTCTTTTGTAGAAAACTGGCAAGACCATTAAACAAAAAAATTAAAACGTTTTTCAAAAAGCTGCATTTACATGGTAAAGCCATCCAAAGACTGTGTTTAATTTATGCTTCATTAGGTATGTGGGTTTATATGGCTATCTATTACATTACTGAGACCAGGTCTAATAGCAGCTGCCATTTACAGTACCTGGGAGATACCAAGCAGTTTATTAAAGTGCTGATTTTCACTAATAGGAAATCTGATCACTAGCTCTTTTTCTAGTGTTATTAGGAAAGCAAAAATGCATTTTCTCCAGATTAGATTTAGGGCTAATTTATCTTTGTAGTAAATGTAGATTTATCCTTATTGTTTTAAGAAACCAAAAAAAAAAAAAAAGTAGGCTTTAATAAAGTTGTTCAATAAAAGGAATCTACAGAAAGTACAGAGAGGGACATGCACACAACCAGGGGTCTTTTCCCAGGAGAATAAATTAGAATCATGGACCCACCCCCTTCCACACCTTCATATCTCTTATTTATTTGTCTTTGCCATTGCTTATAAGCAAAAACATTGAAATGGGAAAATTCAGGTGTGCTAGATTTCTCTACTAAGTTTCTTCTGTATGGTTTGTTTTATTATTATCAAGCACAACACGACTCAAGGGAAATCAAACTTTATTTCTCTTGGTTAATGGAAATAAGTAGTGGCTGAACAAAACAAACCTGTAGAACCTTCTTTTGAAATACTTTTGAAATCACTCAAGCACTCTGAGATACTAAATACTTCCAATTAAGCCATTATATTCCAGAATATCAGACCACACCATAAATCACTGTTATTGTAACCAGGCCCCAAAGATGCAAGAGTACGTGCTTCAGGGGTCCCAACAGACCAGGTTTGGCCATTTGCCACTGGCAAAATCCAAAGGCAGCCAAATGAGTGGTGGTGAAACAAGAAAGAAATTTATTTCAGTGAGGCCAACAACTAGGAAGATTGTAGACTAACGTCTCAAAGTCCTGGAAATACCCATAGGTTTAAATAAGAAAACTGTGGGACAAAGGTCAGTGGGTACTTGCACACGAACAGCAACGGTCAGGTTGATCACTGTCATGAGGTCAATAACCAAGATCTTCCTGTCCTCATGGAAGTTTCTATTGCTGGAAGGGGTAGTTTTGGTTCCCATGACGGGATACTTTGCACACCAGGTCTTTTGCCTGAGTTAAGAGAAGAAGCTGAAAGGAAGAGCTTAATCAGTGAGTACTGACTGAAGTCAAAATAGAGGTTAAGTCCTTTTTGATGATCTAAATTGGAATATTATATTCCTTCAAATGAATCTCCATTATGTGGGATATTATTTATTAACCATCAACATCTATCAGCTCTAATACTAATAAAATAATAATGGTGTTAATAGCTATCATTTATTGCATGCATTTTATATGCAAAGAGTTGTATCAAGGACTTTCCCTGAGTTCGTTGTCTTACACAGATGGCAACTCTCTGGCCATAGCCAACTCCAATTTCATACTTTTGCTGATTTCTCAATCTCCCATTCCTTAAACTTTTTAACTATTTCATTTTCCCATCCTGCAAGGATTCAAAAATCAAAGATCTCTTCTTTTTTTTTTTTCTTTTTTTTTTTTTGGTGGGGGGTTGGATTTCCCTAAAACATGACTTACAAAGATAACTACTTGCAATCTTGCAATCTACTTATCATCCCATTTTGAGGATAGTAATGGAGTTATGTTGGGTACACTACAGCAACATGTGTCCATGTAATTTAAAATATTTCAGCTTTTAAAATCCTCATCCATTCCTGCTTAAGCATGTTTTACCTTTCCCTCCTGGCTGCTCCTTTCCTAGCTGCTTTGCCTCTTGCATTTTGTTGTCCCTGGTCTTCCCAATTCTGCCTCAAGTCATATCTTTGGTCTTGATGTGTGCTCAGAAATTCAGAAGTCCTTGGAATTTTTGTGCAGCATGATTCAGCTCTCTGTCTACAATATATACATGTGTCCTGATGAACTGCTTTATTTTAAATTATCCTAAAAATTCATGAGAAACACACGCAGAGGCAGTCTCTCATGAATAAATAAATAAAATCTTTGCAATTTCTAAAAAAAAAAAAAAAAATAGCCTAAAAAATAACCCATAGCCTCCACTGGCACACTTAGAAAAATAAATATATTTGATTCTGATTCTAGCGTTTCATGATAAGATGGGGTTGAACTGTATCCATTGTAAAATAAATCCATTTATACCTATCTAACCTAACTCAGTTGGTCCCTGTGGGTTGCAGCTCAATCAGCAGGAAATATGGCTCCAAAAGAGGTTAGCTGTTCCAGGATCACACATCTTCCAGAGTGGGCTTCTGAATAGCCCCTCTCTGCATGCATCTGAGATGGTGGGATAGACTTGGGCAGAGTTTCTAAGGATTTGGAAAGTCTCTTTCTTCCCCTGTTAGGAGCTCTGAGATCATTAACTGCCAGAGGTCAAACTGTTGTGAACTATGTACTTACCTAGCTTAGGGAGTCGCTCAGACTTCAGACCACAGGCTCTGTGTCTGTGAAGCTACAGAGTCCCAAGGGGAGAAAACTTTTCCCACTCATACAGTGGCCTCCGTAGCTTATCTGTGACCCTGAATGGTTTACCTATTATGTACCTATAAGTGCTTTCTGGTAGAGTGTGTAACTTCTTTCTTGTGTTTACTTGTAATTGAGGGATGCCATTGGAAATATACTCCTTTGAGTTTCCCATAGTTTTAAATGTCTTCTATATAGTAGACACTGTAGATGATTAAATTAAATATAACATCAAAAAGGGTGAACCTCTTACCTCATAACTCTCACACCTCCTGCATCCCACATATTTTTGGAAGTTCCTGGTGAGTGTCTGCAAATGCTCATCAGCAAGCCTACTAGATGCTGCAGTTGTTGGGCTGAAAGCTACTGTTTGGGAAAGCCTTCTTTTCCCTGAAGTACATGGCATACTGTTTTGCTGCCCCGCCTCTTATTCCTGGGTGATTAGCAAGTTTTTACATTCATGTCCCAAAATCACACATCAGCATCTTCTCACACTAAATTTTCTCATTAAATGATGTGCCTTTTTAAATTAAATTCTGAGTTACGATCTGGAGACATACTCAGATGATAAAACCATACTTGGAAAATAGGGTACTCTCTAAAAATTCTCTCAAGAGTTCATGAGAGATGAAATAAATGTTTCCCTTGACAATCTCCTGCTGCGAGCACAGTGTTACACAATTAAATACGTGATACGTACCAATTAATAGAATGGAAAGAGTATATGTTACACTTCTGATATAATTGGCAATTTTTTTTTTTACTTTAATGAATCATTAAATTTTACCTCCAAATTTGTCTGAAAAATTCAGGATAAAGAAGCCTAAGTGTCTTAGGTATTTATTCACTTTTATTTCATCTGATCTTATTCTTAAACAACTGAATAATACATGTACAACATATATTTTTATAAGAAAAAGATCTTCACTCTTAATAGAGCTCAGCATCCTACCGCTTGTTTCCCACTTCATGTCATAATCTTCTGTGACATCACAATTAATTCCTGTGGAGATGATTATGGTGACACAGAGAGGATTATGATTTCAATAAAGTGATAAACAGCAGGGACAGAATAAGGCCTTATTTAACCTCTCAAGGATTACTAGCTTCATATCAGCCAAAGCTGAAGCCAAAAAAAAAAAAAAATTCCTACAGAATACTATAAAATAGTATAAAACCATAGATTTGTTTCTCTTGTGAAAGGCAATTAACTCTTTAAACAGTTTTCAGTTGATTGCATCAGCTTAATTACTTACTTAAACAGCAAATGTTTTGTCAGCTCAATCACATATTTTACTAACATTGCTTTAAATTAAGATTCCAAATGTACCTTATGATTGAGATTTATCAGCATCATTATTGTGGATATTGGCTACCTGTGAATGTTTAGCGTTGCAAATACCTCTGACTTTAGGACTTTAGAACAGCGATAAAATAAATTTGGCCTTCTAGAATGCATTCCTTTCCACTAAAGTTATCAAGAATTAGGTGATAAAGCAAGAGATTTCTTTTTGTTTACATGAGCTCTAAAAACTTTTGAATGAGAATCTCCCAGTGCCTATAATTCCATGGAATGATGTTCAAAACATTATGTGCAAAAGATCACCAATACTTCCACTTAAATATTCTTTATATTCCTTGATCCACAAATATCTTCTAATTTTGTTATCCACTTACATGTATAGGAAGTGAGTACCATATATGGGGTGTGACTCACATTCTTACATTAAAAATGGCTGAAATAGGAAAAGCAGAGATAAGGACCAAGGTTGACTATGAAACAAACATCGTTCCCACCCGACTTTATCACCTCATGAGTGTTTGCCAATAAGGATATTTGGGTAGCTACAATTTTCCAGAATTTTTATTTGTCCAGACTTTTCATAGAAGGCCCAACTAAATATAAAAGGGGACAAAATTCACTAGCTCCATCCACCAGAAATTTAAATACAAATCCTTTTAAGCTCAGTGGAGGTAGGTTTTTTGTTTGTTTGTTTGTTTTGTTTTCAATTTCTCCAGGCAAGAATAAATGTTATATAATAGTTTAACAACCTATACTCAAGCTTGAAGGATTCAAAATTTTCCACTTTGTCTCTGAGAAACTCTGAGTTATTACTCCTAGAAAGCTCAAATGCTATAATAAATAAATGGTTAACTTTTTTCACAATTTTGGCATTGTTCTTGAGACAGAAAATAAAAACAAAATGAAAAGTTTATAAACAACTTAAAGAACCTGTAAAATGGCATTCTGTGAGGCTATCTTTTTAAGTAGGAGAACTTTCTTCATAATTACCCAAACACAATTTTCACTCTGAAAGCTTTTTAGCTTTGAAAATTTCCTAAATTATAATTAATTGATTTAAATCTTGCCTTGATGAAAGAATCCAAGCAGATAAGATTAATTTCTTAGTCTCTAACTATCTAACTTACCCAAGAGGCTATTCCAAAATGCTCAGCACTCAGACCCCCATCGATTATAATTTATATAAATGATCTGTTTCTCTGCAAAAGTAGTGAGAAAGTACAATAGATACACAAATCAGTGGGCTGGTGGGAACATACAGAGCAGTGTCTCTCCACGTGGGCTATTATGAAAGCTGATTTAATTATTTCTTTTCAAAGTTTAATATGCAAAAAGTTAACTTCTAGAAATATTCAGACCATTGCCAGATGGCTATGAAAATTGTTTTTCATTAAATTGGACTGTTCAAATTTTCCAGGCCCATGAATCCAAAGACAGTTTAATCATAGTCAAGAGGGAATTGTAACTCTGGAAAACTAAGCAGAACCCTCCAGCCAGGGCTATAATGATAATTATAATGAAATAAGACCACATGATTGGGAATCGGCCTACGAGAAGGTAATTCTAGCCATCCAGAGTCTGACATGAGAGGTTTATCAAAGGCAAAGCTTGACAAAAATTCCTAGAGAGTCTACTGCAGAACCAGGAAGAAGAATGGACTCTCTTTAGTAGAGAAGTACATGGTGCCATCTTTGAGTTGTACACACCATTGAGTTGGGATGATGGCTTCTCATTTAATATTCATTTACCCAATCAAAGGAACATTTATCAATACGTCATTCATTACACAAAGTTTACATACAGAGTAGTGTGACTGATGTTGAAAACAATCTGCTCAATGAGGACGTTTTCACTTGCATCTTCATAAGAAGGTTTCTGGGATGTTCCCCAAATATCAAATGATTGTGAAAATCCCTCTTTGCAAAGCATCTTCACAATCAGTTCCTAAACAGTATAATATTATTGTTACTTCAGATGTAGACATCTCGGAAGCATTATGACTAAATCCTGTGAGTGGTTGAGCTAGCTGAGCATTTATGATTAACATGTGAAATGGAACTATTCCAGGCTATGCAACACTTGCACAGTAGCATGATACAAATGCAAACCCCTACAATAGCCCCATACCACGATGAAAGTGTGAGATCCTCCAATGTCCTGCTACAATGGGGATATTTAGTGGTGTTGCTTGGGGTTTATCATGGCATTCATATTTGTATAAAAATTATTTTATTTTCACAGAAAGATGTATGAACAAGTAATGAATCTTCCCACCAAGAAAACATCTACACAAATCTGATGCCTTCCCTGAATTTGCAAATATTAATCCTGCAGATAGGCTAGAGTTGCTAATTTTTTTCAGTTATAAATAGAGTTAAGATAGAGTCTGTTTAATAACTGCCTAGATAATGTTGGAGTTTTGCAGACGTTGGAGAGATACACAGCTTTCCACACACAATGAAGAGTGGGTCCTTGCAGCCAGTACCTTGAATAAATGCAGAGGCAGACAGGGCACCAGAGCAAGAAGGGTACATCTTACCTCGGGAATATTATGAGATGTAGAGAGGCACTTCAGATCATCACTGAAGTGTTCTCTTTGTTCTGCTGGTTAAAAGTCATACCTGACCTTTGTAAAATAGAATTCAAGACTAACAGAAACTACTATCCTTCAACATTCCTATATATCGATATATAACCTTAATTCTCATTTAAACATGTGATTCAGTCATTCTCAACACATGACTGTGTCAAAGTCATAAACATCTTCAATCATTATCATGAATATGCCGCAAACAGGAGTAGCCCACTGTGAGCTCAAGTTGAGTTTTGAACAGCCTGGTGAACGTCTGTGTATAAACGTCTGGCTGAAGGAGACCTATTTCAACTAGCAGCTAGACATTAATGTACATAAGCTTGAATTCAAAGGAAAACTCCAGCAAAGGGATTAACTAGAGCTGATGACAATGTGTTGACTCCATGCATGTTTCCATTTGTTCTCTTCTGAAAGAGATTGAAATATACACTTCATTTTCCAATGTAAATACACTCAATTATTAAATATCCCATTAGAATTGGTCAGGGAAAAAAAAGAGAAGAGTATTCATAATGGTGATTTTTGTACTTGGAATTAAATGAAGACTGGCTTTAAACAAAAATGATTTCACCCTTTTCCAAATTTCATTAGGTAAAGGATAGGAATGGGTCAACTTGCAAATAAAATAAGACTTTCTAAAAATATTTTTGCATATATAACGAATGAGTAAACACTTGGATTCATACAAGTTATACTAGCCTTAGGGTGCTTTTCTACTCCCTTAAGAAGACTTCACAGCTCCATGTTCTATACCTGAAGAATATTTTTCTTCTACAAAAATAACAGTGAAGAAAGCTAAGATTTATTGAACATTTCCTAATGCCAGCTTAATTGCCCTACAGATATTATTTCATTTAATTCTGACAACCACAGAGTGAGGTTGATGCTCTTGTTTTTCCCATTTATTCAAAGAAGGGAAGCTTTATAAGAGATTAAGTGGCTTGCCCAAGGACCCTGGAATTAAAATCAGAGGCTTTCAGTTCTACCTGCTACTCCTTTAAACTTTGCAGCAATAATCAACTTACATTTTAGCTAGCTTCTTTCCTGTTTCTTGAGTAAGATTAGACTGCCAACTCTCAGAGGGGAAGATTTTTATAGTATGCTTCTTGGCATCCTTAGAATCTAACAGCTCCTGGCTCTAGAGCTCAACGAATGAATAAAGAAATGTTGAATGCATGAATGAATGAATACTTAAAAATAATTAAATCACCTTTTAGCCAAGGCCACAATTGACCCTGACTTTCACTTTTTCATATAGAGCTTTTGATGCTTTACATCTTTGCAGGAAAACACAAAGAGCTCATATTTTTGTTTGAAAATACTTGAATGATCTCAACAGTACAAAACTAAATGTTATCACTTGATTTGAGGATGATTTGTTTTCATTAAAGACTTTGGAGTCCTTCCCTTGGAGACTGCTCACAGGCTAGAAGGGGTTATTCTAACCATGGCTTCAAAAAGTACTAGAAAGGGACTTCCAGGAGTTTATCTAAGTGGCAGAGGTCTTTGATATATTCTCTGACCTACACAGGAGCTAAAAGTTTTCTGGTAGTATCCAGTAACAAACAATTTTCTCAGCACAAAGAGTGGGTATATTCACGGCTGAATCGCACATCAAGTTATTGCACTCTTGGTAAGCACACAGATCCCCTGGATCCCTGTTTCCATGGTCCAGTTAGAGAAAACTCTGCTCCACACTGTGCAGAGACATTTGTTCCCAGAAATGATGGAAATGATTTGATCATGAGGATTTCTCAAGTGCTTTAAAAAAATTCTTACCTCTTTCCTAGGACCATTAAGATTAATGACCTCTAAATGATTTAATATTTGCAAAATACCTGAAGCTCCCTGAAGTACTAGGTAAATATGAAAATCACCCACAAAGAAGTCAATATATGTAAATGGCCCTTTAAAAAAATAGCCTGAGTTAGGCCCAAGAGAGGCTGTCTTTCTGCCTTATCTGAACACAAATTGCAAACACTAATCCTTTAGACAGGATTTTTCAGTTTCAGCTGTTTTTAAACAACCACTTAAAACATTTTTTTAGTGTTTTTGAATAATTGATGATAAGAATCTACACATAGAAATAACAATGACTCGGCTATGAGATTAAATTCAAAGGCTTTCTTTCCCATGAAACGATACAGTCTTAATACACATCACTCAGCAGGGGAAGGGACACAGCAGCCATCAAATATCAGCCTTGATGATGACAGTTCACTTGGAGTTCTTTGTTTATCCCTACAGTTGTCAATTGCCCTACAACTCTTGATGTTGAGACTCATTTGTGAGTTACAGTAATGGGAAATACTTGTCACAGCCCAGGAACTGCTTCTTGAAGGGATGCTGAAAGACATGGTAGGCTAGAACAGGCACTCAAAAGTTTGGATGCTTATCTGCACTCGATTCAAAAACCATCTGTATGGCTTTTGATATATTATTCTGACACTTCCCATTTAGAATTGTTTGAAAGAGCAAGGGCAGAGGCGATCAAACGTAGAATAAAAAACGTGGGCTTGGAAGTGTAAACATTGAAACTTTACAAGCATAAGAGATTCAAATTAAATTTGTGGTGAAGTTCTGAAGAGTACCTTGATGGAAACTCTGGTTAGATATCTCTGTAGCGAAGCCATTTATAGTGTCTGCCTGCAAAGTGCAAGTGTGATAAGGTTAACTAGGATTCTAGTCTCTGCAGGCTCTCCTATTTCTCAAGTTGCTCACTAGGCAGATTATCAGAGCTAAAATTCTTTTATCTTTCTTTTTTCTCTTGTTTATTTGTAAACAAGTTCCTGTTCTCACAAGTGACATTAAAACAGCACAGAACCTTCACAGCAAAGACAAGCAAATTCCCTCATCTTCCTGACGCATCCTGTCCTCCTGATCCTGCTAATGCTTCCCTTCCTTGTTCAGAGCACCATGCTCACTCTTCATTGCAATGAAGATAAAGGCACATCCAGGGTTTGGGAAGGAAAAACTCATTCTCAATATCCAGGCTTTCCTCAAAGATACTCTGTGGATATGTGGGAATCTTTAAAAGGGGTTTGGTTGTTTCTTCTTACACATTCCAATATTTTACACAAATTAATGTTGATCTAATGGAAGGACCCAGAATTAGGATGTCAGATCACTCTCTGAAAAGGAAAAAATAATAGGAATCAGATCATAACGTATATATTTACATATTGCAGAGGCATTTAACTTAAGCTATGATTTGTAAATGTATCACTGGAAAGTTTGGGGGGAAAATAGCATGTGTTTGACTCTCAGTGGAGGAAAAAAAAATATTTAACTAATTAATTAACTATTTTTGTTGTCACTGTTTTATTTTTTCTGCTTATTCCTATAGCCTAGATGCTAGAAGAGTGCCTGGCACATGATGATATTCAGTATCAGTTATGTTAATAAAATCCAGCAAATCAATAATAAAATAACAAAGGCTAGTGTCTTTATATAAATATGGAAAAGTAATGAAGGATAGAGTTAAAAGAGAAAAGCAAAGGATTGGTAAGAATAAGTATTCAGCATCTTAATCAAAGATATTTATCTATATTTATATAGATATACAAAATATATTTTTTGCCTATCAAAATGAATTGACAAAAATACAAATATAATTTTGATGAAAGTGTAGCAGAATTACTGCTTAAAAGGTAAATTCTAAAAATAAAATTACAAAAAGATGCATTCTGGGAAGCAATAATGTTCATATTTAATCCCAAATCTTTAACATTGCATACTCTGACATAAATTCCACTTCCAGGAATTTATTCTATGGTGAAAATAAGTAAAGAGGATATATACACATTCAAGGCTATTCCTTCCAATAGTATTCATAATTAAAGGAAATTAATGTAGATATAACCTGAATTTCTGTCAAAAGGGTTTGAATATATAGAAGTGGACATTGTTATACATAAAATATAATGCATATTAATCAATGACACTAGATGTTAACAATCGATTATTGAATCAAAAGGAGGCTTACAAAAATATGTTTGTGTGTGCATTATGTATATAAAAAGATACAAAGATTTTCAATAAACTATCAATAGATTGATATTTAAATTTTTGACAAAAAGGTAATTTCACATTGATGTTTTCACATTTAATAAATATTTGAGTTTTTTTTAATACTTATTTAGTTGAGAGAGAGCAAGATAGAATGAGAGTGAGAGAGAGCACAGAGGAAGAAGTAGAAGCAGACTGTCCACTGAGCAGGGAGTCCAATGTGGGACTTGATTCCAGGACCCTGGGATCATGACCTGAGCGGAAGGTAGATGCTTAACTAACTGAGCCACCCAGGCATCCCTATTTGAGGTTTACATGCTACATTTATGGTGCAATAACATTTTTACTTTGGAAAAATGTATCCTTATAGATACTTAAGAATTTGAAGTTCAGTCAAGTTTACTCCAATCTAAAGAATCTGTTAAAAAAAAATAATATGTTAAGAAAAAATGCAATTAAAAATTTACAAAAGAAGATTCAAAGAACAATGTGCTTGCAGTAATTTTGGTCCTCTGAATTGACTCTGACCATGCACATAATTAACGTTATAGTTTGTTTCTTCCCCCAATAGATAAATGGATTTATTATGGCAGTGTATTTGAATATCTTATCAAGAAGTTTTTCTGATTCTTTTGCTCTCTTTGTGGGCTCCTGCCAAGGAGGAAATGGATCAACGTATGTATTATTTTGCACTTAGATTGGATATTATTGGTTTTCTGTGAATTTTGCCAGCCTAAACTAACCAGTACTCTGGATGAACTTAAACAAATTGAGTTTCTGATCTATGAAGGAAAAAACATTGATGGCCCTTTTAACACTAGTTAAAAGACACTGTCAGCCTGAGAGGTCCTACTTCCCATAAGGCCAGCAGATCTTCCTGTAGGCTCTTGCTTCATATGGTGTAACTGGGCCATTCTTGCAGCTTCACTATTATTGGGTGACAGATGGCTTCTAACATGTATACTACTTTAGGATACATACAAGGCATATAAGTCCTCTTGTGATGATTCTTGTCCACTCCTCTAGTTTCATTCCTAAAAATATCCTGCCAAGTTATAACAACTACTTGAATTTCCTTGTTCACCATTCACATGCCCCCTACAACCTGACCTAACCTCTACTGTCTGCTCTGCAACTTCGCTGCTAGACCTCCCTTTACTTCTTATGCCACATGATGGATGACCTGTGTTTTTACAGTTCACTGCTTGCAACCCTGGTGCCACATTGCTTTGGTATATGTTGGTTTCCTTGCCTTTCTGCTTATTAGATTCTGATTCCCTGGGAGGAAGGACCTGTGTCTGTTATAGGACTTAGTATGACAATGACAGACAGTAACCACTCAAGAAGTGTTAATAAAAGAATGAATGAATGATTGAATAACACCCTAAATGAATGATAATACATAAAGAGATTGCTCTCTCTTCAAGAATAAAAGCATTATGGCATTTTATTATGCCATCTAATTATGATTTGAGGAAACAACTATAATTGTGATGAAAAATAATATAATCAACACTCCTTTAACACATGAAATGCAGCATTTTTGACTTTTAGTGTTTTATAATTACTGTATCTTTTACTATAATCATTATAAATGCTTTAAGCTATGGGAGCAAATTAAAAAAAAATCAAATCCTGAGCAGATAATTAATATAGTACTATGCCATAACCATTCTCTCTCTTTCTGTTCCTTCCTTATATAACTTGCATGCCATTGACTGTAAATATTTACTTGGACTCTAATGTGTGTCAGGTGCTATTTTATGAGTTAGGGACACACAGTGAACAAGATAAACAAAGTTGATGGCTTCACAGTGTCTATGCTGGGGGAAATGGGGAGGCAATCAATAACAAATCAATAAACATAGTAACAATGTAATTTCAGAACAGAATAAATAATGGAAGGAACGATGTACTATGATACATAACTGAGGACATAACTGAGGGTGTTTCCGAATTAAAATCGGTGATTGAGGAAGATCTATCTAGAGCAGTGATAATTAAATTCTTGACCTGGACAACAGAATGTCTAGAAACTTCTCTCTGTCTGCCTGATCATGACTTAGACTTCCTAATCTCAAATCCTACCTCAATAATATCCAGAAAACAATGTTATGGCTGATTGAGAAAAAATTCCTCAAAGATCAGACTTCAAAATTATACTTGCTCCTTATTTTATGGCTCTTCTCTTTGCTGTTACATTTCAGGCTTGAAATCTGTCTTGACATTCCTAAATGTATTTTTTTTTCTTTCCACTAGTTAATTGGTGACATGTTTGCTATTTTTCAATGATTGTGCCAGACCCATGGGCACAGTGGAATCCTTGTCTGCTACATTTGGACTTCTTATAAAAAAAAAAAAATCAAATCCCCGCCAAAGGTGTTGAAATTGATTAACCAAACCACAATCTCTCCAGCTTTAGAGAATATGTTCCTTCAAATTTCATAGACATTTGAGTTTGTTCATCTCTTAAATAATATTAACATGTCCTACATATAATTAACATTTGACACCCACCTTGTACAAGCTATAAATAGGGGCATTTATCCAACAAAAGCCATAAATAATGAACTATATACCTTGGTATGTCATATAGGATCAAAAACTATTTTATTTAGTAAGCATTTTCTAGTTATTTATTTTCTTGTTATTCTTACTTATAAGAGAGGTTTTTAGTTTGACAGAGAAACTTCTGACGGTCTCACTCTTCTTAATTTAGTGATGTTGCCATGAGGAAAACTTGAGAGAGAAGCAGAAGCCACACGGAATGAAAGGACACCCATTAAGTGGCACGTTCCCTGTTCCTTTCCAAACAGTCTCTATTGTCACATACCCCACATACATCTACTCACACACACAACGAAGCAAAACAAAACACAGAACCAAAAAATATACATAAAAGAACAGGAAAGACACACACACCATTGATCCACAGGTTTGAAGAGTTTAAAGCCCAGCTTCTTATTTTAGCTTAGAGAACAATAGTAGCCATCTTTAGAAGGTGATGTTTATAAGTGAGAAAATCTTTTTTTTTTTTTTTTTTTTTTTAGTGGAAAATCTCTTGACGATTTCTTCAACAGCTTCTAGAAGAGCCAAGAGCCTCCTGCAGTCCCAAGTCTAACACTTAGAGACTTTTTCATCTTCCCCTTCATTTGGCATTTAATCACTCACTACCATGTTTGGTATCTTGAGTACTCATATTTTGAGTGTAAATGGTTCACTTCCTTCAGCAGGTCTCCATAATTTACTTTGAGCACTCAGCTTCAGAAAAGCTAGGTTCACATTAATTGATGCTTCTCTATTTCCTTGTCAATAATTCAATTGCTTGAAAAAAAAATCCAAATATGTGTACAATTACAAAGTTTTAATAATTAATTAATGAGGACAACAAAAGGTCAGGGAAGACTTTTCTAAAGAAGTTAACACTTAAGACAAGGTAAGAAGTTGGAGAAAGCAAGTTTCAGGTAGGCTGAAGAGCAGGAAGTGAATTCAAGAATCCCAGGGTAGCTGGTGATCACAGACCAAGAGGGAATCCTAGAGAGATAATCTGGAAGAAAATGCAGAAAGCCAAGTTATGCAGGTGTTTGTAGGACAGACAGACTTTGCAGATAAAATTTGAATTATATTCAAAGTGTTAAAAGAGGAACTGAGGCACATTAAAATCTTGAGAAATTTTATTTGAGCAAACATTGATTCCAATCAGGCAACTCCAAACAGGAAGTAGGAGAGCTCCACCCAGAGAAGCTAGGGGGCAAGGTTTTTATACAGAAGGTGGGAAGCAAAGCAAGGGAATTATTTGTTTGGCTATAGCTGAAGCGATTGCATTATTTTAGAAAGTGTAGTTGGCTGTTTGTGATTGGTTTTCTTCTTAACCTCGAGTTATTTGCAGAAACTGTCTCTGGCTTCAATTTTGGGTTACTTATGCAGGTGATCAGGCCATTAGAGCCATCTCAGTGTAATCCCTCCTTGTTTGATTACTTTAACACACATACAGTGGGAAAGCCGTGAAAGATATTATGGAGGAGAGTTGAATCTTGTATGTCAAAACGACGCCATATTATTTTTTCCCTTGGCCCAAGGTCTCATGATTCTTTTCTTTTCTACATTGCTTCCCGGTTAACCAGCTTGGAATGCAGTTCCTATTTCACTTTATTCAGAATTGTAATAGCAGCTACTGCTCTTAACGGAGTTTGCTGTGTGCATCTCACATACATTATCCTATTTATCTTTTATGGTCACCATAAAACTCTGGTGATTGAGGGATCAATACTTTCACGTTAAAGATAAGGAAACTCTGAGATGGAGAAGTTTAATAGCTTGCCATATTTAACCTAGTTTTGGCAACTCTAGAACTAGTGGGGTAATATGGTCTACTAACTTCCACAAACCACACTATTTCCCTGTTTCCACCTCAATCTCATTTGAGCTCATAAACGTGTCCTTTAAAACCTATCTGACTGGGGACTCTTAGGTGGCTCAGTGGTTAAGCATCTGTCTTTGGCTCAGGGAGTGATCCCAGAGTCCTGGGATCGAGTCTCATATCAGGCTTCCCACAGGGAGCCTGCTTCTCCCTCTGCCTATGTCTCTGCCTCTCTCTCTGTGTGTGTCTCTCACAAATAAATAAAATATTTTTTAAAAAGTCTAGCTTAAAAAATAAAAAATAAAATAAATAAATAAAACCTATCCTACTTCATTCATATACTCACATAAATCTCTCTCTATTCCCATCCAAACAACTTTCTTGAATCTATCTCCTTTACCCACTCATCCCCATCTCCAGCCTCTCACCACATATAACATGCTTATTCTTTCTTTTTTTAAAATATTTTATTTATTTATTCAAGAGAGACACAGAGAGAGAGAGAGAGAGACAGAGACAGAGAGAGGCAGACACACAGGCAGAGAGAGAAGCAGGCTCCGTGCAGGGAGCCCCACGTGAGACTCGATCCCGGGACTCTGGGATCACCTTCAATGGTAATTTACTAGAAAGACCATTGGTTGGCTGAAAAGTTGAGTTTTAATCCAGAATATTCCTACTTATGGGACCTCACTGAGTCTCCAAAAGTTTTCTTTAAAGTCAAATTGGCAATCTTCAGCACATCTACCCTCTAGGAATGGATTGAAAATTAGATAAAGAGTGGGACATGGAGATTTTCTTTTAACTTTAAGGGACTATGTAAATGTACATTTTATTTTATATCTCATTTTAGACTCTTTTCTCAGCCAGTAGTGGCTCCCCACACTGTTCATCTGTCCAAATGTCCGAATGTTGCCTCCCAGGCTAAGAGCAAGGGAATGAATGTTAGAGACTCAGATGGTTTCCTCATAGATCTTAACTGCTGGCTTCCTTTTGTGTACTCTCACTAGTTAAGTACAAATTATTACATTTTTTTATGTTTTCCATGTATATAAATCATGCTTGCCTATCACTGATGCAGAATTAGTGCAATGATCATATTTTCCACTACCTGCATCCTCACCCTGCCCACCACAGTAGTGTTGGAAGAGCAAAGCCTAACCAGCCCTCACCACAGACAGATCTGGTTTGGATTCCTGACTCTGACACTTAGCTGGATAATACTGGCTAAAAACCAAGAACTCTCTCAGCCTCGGTTTTCTCACCTTTAAAACGGGGTCATGAGTTACATCTTCCTCTTTAAGGTATGAAATTTAAGTCAAGAAAGGATGGGTAACAGGTGGTCTGCTCCCTTTCTATTAACTATTACTATTATCATCCTTCTTGCTTTAACTATTATAATGCCTCATATATTTTTGCAAACCTCATCATCATGAGTTTCCTGGAAGCTCAGTTAATGTGTGCTTGGTAAATAATGAAATATACAATCTATTCCGTAGGACTTCTGTACCCCGGATATCCACTTTAAGCAATTAGACTGATCAGATTTTCTACAATAGCTATTTCTGATCAACTTAAGGTAAATCCTGGTAAATTCAGGTTTCATGAAGCCTTAATGAAAGAAATTGTACTTTGTTTTGTCAGCTGATAATGCCATCTCACACAGACTAAAAAATGAGTATAATTTACTTTTAATATCTTTTGTCAGTTGTGATCATGATATTTTTGAGTATTTAATAATTTTAAAGGTCAGCACTTTTATCAAGGCTTATTTTTCATGGAATATAGAAATAGCCCAGCCGAAGAAGCTGAGTTGAAGATTGTATTAGTGGTTGATTTGCGAGAGATATTTGAATGGAAGAGCATGTATCTTTTTTTGAAATGGTGAAAGAAAGCAGAGTATGGAATCCCTCTCAGGTACTAAGTGAAGAATGCACCTGCAGATGATATAGGTTGGCATCTTTAATCTCTGAACATTTTAACTAGATATTAATTAGTGTGTCATGTTAAATTCATTACACACTTTATGAATATCTGCCATCCTCTTACCATAAGGACATGATATAGAAAATTTGGGGGATAAAATATTAAGTACTTTGGACAAAGAAGACTTTGGAAAACACTTTACAATAAACCATTTTTTGAACATTAATAGACATAATTTAAGAGGTTTTAATCATGTTGATTCCTATTTACATTCATGAGATTAAACTGGCTGGTGGATTTGAGAATGGAGAATTTTAAAGGACATTGTGAACATAATTTGGCCTTTAGCAAATTTGTAATTGAAAACTTCAGTTCTGGGATCCCTGGGTGGCGCAGTGGTTTAGCGCCTGCCTTTGGCCCAGGGCGCGATCCTGGAGACCCGGGATCGAATCCCACGTCGGGCTCCCAGTGCATGGAGCCTGCTTCTCCCTCTGCCCATGTCTCTGCCTCTCTCTCTCATTCTGTGTGACTATCATAAATAAATAAAAAAAAAATTAAAAAAAAAAAGAAAACTTCAGTTCATTAAGCAGATTTGTCTTTAAAGCTTGTGTGAAAGAGCCTACCATTGCTTTAGAACGTCACAGAACACTGAGATCAACTGAGCCAAGAAGTTCTTTGAAACTTTTAACACTTTTCAAAAATATTTCATTTATTTATTCATGAGAGACACAGAGACAGGCAGAGAGAGAGGCAGAGATAGAAGCAGGCTCCATGCAAGGAGCCCAATGTGGGACTGGATCCAGGGACTCCGGGATCACGACCTGACCGAAGACAGATGCTCAACCACTGAGCCACCCAAGTGTCCTGAAACTTTTAATATTTTAAGTATCTAAATATATTGGAGACTTGAAGCATAAGTAGAAACTAACATCAATTTACCTTCCTCAGCTTCAATTCTTTCTTTCCTTTTTTTTCTTCTACCTCTCCTTTCATCTCCGCTCCTCTTACCTCCAAGTAGCTCTATTACATGGGATAGCCTCATGGAATAGAAACAAAGATACCAGAGCTTAGCGAGTGTGTCTCAGCCTTTGAGGCAAGAGTCCAGTGATGAAGGTAACTGATTCATCCTCATTCTAGCATCTATGTTCTACCCCACAGCTGAGACTGAAGGCCGGTGCAAATACTGTTCCTTGAGAATGGTTTGGGGAGGTGAGGTAGGGATGTGGTCTGAATGCCTGCCATCGAAACCAAGTTCTTCTGTTCCATAGCTATGTAACACTGGACAAATTGACCTCTCTCCACTATCATATCCTCTCCTGTAAAGCGAAGATAATATTTGTGCCTACTGTAGGAGTTTTGTGAATGAGGATCTAATAAGACAATCTAGGTAACCACTTAAACCCATGTCCTAAACGTACTGTGTGGTCAATAAATGTTTGCTCTTACGATGACATGCTTGTTTGTGTTATTAATATATATGAGATGCAGGTAGGGGAGTGGAAATTTCAGAAAACAAAATAGCCTGGTAAGAGGGCCAGATTTAAAAAGTAGCATCTCTGAGCTTCAGTGTCCTTACCTGGAAAATGGGAATAATTACAATGTCTACTGTGTTAGGGATTTACTTTCAAGAATTTGGTGAAATGCTGTACCCAAAGCATTTAACTCAGCACGTGCACATGGTAAACACTTGAAAAATGGTAGCTATTCTGATTATGGCAGTGGTAAATGAAATGATAGAGTCAAGGTTAGCAGTGGAGTGGCCTGGTCACAATGTGCAGACTGGAGGCAGGGAAGCTTTGAAAGGAATGATAGATTGGTCATTGAGTCTTACAA
Source organism: Nyctereutes procyonoides (assembly GCF_905146905.1). Classification (NCBI taxonomy): domain Eukaryota; kingdom Metazoa; phylum Chordata; class Mammalia; order Carnivora; family Canidae; genus Nyctereutes; species Nyctereutes procyonoides. The sequence goes on along the minus strand of NW_026575139.1, from coordinate 14,573,372 downwards.
AATCTTAAAGAAAACTGTGATACTTCTCTCCTGAAAACCCCTTAAGGCCTTCCCATTGTTGCATCTCAGTACTCCTTAAACGTGTCACTTAGACACTTTTTTCACTTGTGTTGTCATATGGTACACCTCCTACTTTGCCTCCTAAGAAATAATGTTCGAGCAATGACACGCTGGTGCCTGAGTTATATTTCTTTCATATACACATCAAAATACATTTCTAACTGTCAAAATTAAAAATCAGATCAACACCAAAAAAATTGTGTGGTAGTATATGTTCAATTGTTGGGAAACAGTTAAACTACCACATGTGAATTACCACCATTGCTGCTATAAGTCGGAGCTAATGAAATGAGGTACAGAAGTAAGAACAGTCACACTGAATTCAGTTAGTCTGGTTTGCTTGTCTACTATGGCTGCTTGTTGGTTCTCCTCAATCCCCAATACCTCCAGAGTCAGTCAGTCCAATACTGGAAGCTTTTCTCTTTCTTTCTTTCTTTCTTTCTTTCTTTCTTTCTTTCTTTCTTTCTTTCTTTCTTTCTTTCTTCTTTCTTTTCTTTCTTTTTCTTTTACTGGAAAGTTTTCCAATTGATACTTATGACATGATGATCCAAGAGCCTAACGTTTTACAGAAAGCTCAGATACTTATTTACCTCATTTAGATATTTAGAGAGATAGATAGATATTTACTTACCTCATTTATTATGCAAGTGTGCATTTTATTAGATTATTATTACATGTAGTATGTGCATGTGTTTATGTCATTACTATTATTATTGTTTCATTTCATGTTATTTATGCACAGGCTAAGGAAGATCAGGATGTGATATTTCTAAGAACAAGACAGGTCTCCACAGAAAAACTCAGGTAAAGAGCTAATGTCAATATTTCTTTCTTTCTCGTTTTTTTTTATATTTTAATTATTAATTTGAGAGAGAGAGAACAAGCATTGGGGAGGCAGAAGGAGAGAGAGAAGTAGACCCCTGCTGAGCAGGAGGCCTGATGTGGAGCTCAATCTGAGACAGGGAGATCATGACCTGAGCTGAAGGCAGACATTTAACCAACTGAGCTACCCGGGCGCTCCTGAAATCAGTATTTCTAAAGACAAACTCCTCTCCTAGTACCTTCTTTCTTTCCCTTTCTTCTTCTTCTTCTTCTTCTTCTTCTTCTTCTTCTTCTTCTTCTTCTCCTCCTCCTCCTCCTCTTCCTCCTCCTCCTCCTCCTCCTCCTCCTCCTCCTCCTCCTCCTCCTCCTTCTTCTTCTTCTTCTTCTTCTTCTTCTTCTTCTTCTTCTTCTTCTTCTTCTCCTTCTTCTTTCTTTTTTATCTCCCCCTTCCCATTTATATCTCTTGAAAATGGAGGTAAAGTTGAGTCATTCAGCTCAAGTGGCTCAGGTAATTTCCTCCCCTTAATACTTCACTTTGAGATAGAGACTATTAATTGTTACAACTCTGAATAGCTGAGAGATAAGAAAGATGTACTAAGGAAAGGATGGGCGTAAAATAGCTCATTAAAGCATCCTCACCCGCCTTCCCTGCTCTGAGATTCAGGGAGCTTTTATGATCCACCTGTGTGATTCTCATCATCGTGCTAACAGGGCACTGCCAGGACGACAGAAAGGTCCTCTCTGGACTCCCTCTGAGCTTTGGGTCGGGCTTTTCATTTCACACATCATTCACCTCCTCGCTCCAATGATCCTGAAGAGCCAATAACCCACCTGATCCTGTGTGCACATTAGCACCAATCATTTAAATTCATACTTTGGAGAGGTGGAGATTAAAGTACTTAAAAAGCATACGCACTGGGGACTTTTATAGTGGCTTCTCTTAGAAATCACCTCAGAAAGTGATAAAATTTCCAGTCAGAAAACAGAATAGTTTACTTTAGCTCCTGACCAACCTTCCCAATTACAGTAATGTTTCCTTGGGTGAACTTTTCTTTCCATGGTCATAATATGGAATTGAACTTGAGTTTACATTAAATAAAATTATTTTCCTTAAATGCAATATATCTTCTTCAGTCAAGTTGGCTTAATGTGGCAGACCATTGGAGCATAAAAAGAATCCATTTTTGACCCTAAATAGGCCCAAGCCTAGAAATATCCATCTGCTTTAATAATCAAAAGTGATTATAAGTGATATGTGATATTTCCAAATTTGCTGTTTTCTACCTGACACCAACACAAACAGTTTAAAATTAAACAGAAAAAAATACAAATAATACTTTAAAGCCAGCAACCTGAAAGTGGGCCAATTTGTGATTTAAAAAGAAACTAAATTAATAGTTGAGCATTGATGAGAAATTTCAGCTTCCATTAGAAGCTTTTCTACTCCTGTGTTAGGTTAACAAACAATAATAACATGTTTGGAGCTGCTATAAAACATTAATCAGCTGGAAAAATAGAATACTTAAACAGAAAGTAATATTAGCCACATCTTGACCTTAAAATTGTACTTGAATCTGGATGCATAATGTTGAAAGAACATTTGACATTACCGTCTGAATATCTTTCTTATTGTCAGACACTGTTACCTCCTTAGCAACCATTATTGACTTTTTTTCCTTGGTAGCAGAACCCTGTGTTTATTCAGGAATTGGGTGACTATTTGTTTTATGGAATCTCTCAGCTCCGAGTAATGAACGTTGATTAGACTGGGATTGGTTCCCCAGTTTATGTTTATTGTCTCCTCCCTATGTTTGTAATCATCAGAGTGAGCTGAGAAAGCCAAACTTTACTTCCATCCACATAAATTCTGCTACATATCAGTGGATTTCAAGGTAAACTCATTGTGTTGACTTAAGGATCCATTATTCTTAGCATCTTAAGATCCAGCCATCTCAATGCATGGTTTCCAGGATTCTTGAATGAGAAAGAGAGAGGTAGAGCATTACCCAGAAACCTTTTACTGCCTCCAAATGATAGTGGCTTTCATCCAATCCATTAGCCAGAACTAGACACATAGCCTAGAACAACCACAAGAGGCTGGAAAGTGTAGGAACACTCTTGGATACTTAGTGAGTTTTAAAATCCTCTGCCACAGTGAATCTGGTCTAGATATAGAGATGCTAGATGTTAGGATTAGGAAAGCTTACTGTATCATATAATAAAATATTTCAAAATATTTGAGTTTGAATTACTTTCTAGAGTTTTGAAAAAATGTGCTTAATTTGTGGAAAAATGCACAATTTTGATAAACATTATTTTATCATATGATACAGTAAGCATGAATGTTAAGTAAGTCTATCAGTGACCTAACAAAATCTTGGGAATCCAATACAGCATAGTCATTTCTGTTCTGTGTTTTACAACACCACTAGGCAATCCTCAAATTCTCAGTGGACACTGGTTGGATGTCCTATGAATTTAACTCAATTCTGACACTCTCTACCTAGAGATGGTGGCTCAAGGACTCAGAGAAACATTCACTCACATTTATTATAAAGGATATGATAAAGGATATAGATAAACAATTAGATGAAGAGGTACAGAGGACAGGTCCAGAGGGTCCTAAATGTAGGAACTTCTCCCTCGGGGAACTGAGTTGCACCACCCTCCAGCAAGTGGATGCATTCACCAACCTCAAGCTTATTGATTCTCCTTGTTCCAGAGTTTTTATAGATCTTTAAACTCTAGGGGCTCCATGGGCCCCTTTCCTGGGGATCAGTGGGCAGGTTTGAAAGTTCCACCTCTCCCATCACTTGATCTTTCTGCTAATGAGCCCACTAAAGTTACCTAGTGGCCCTATCCTAAGTCACCTCATGAACAGGAGCTAAGGTGTAATTGAAAGGAGCTCATTATGAATAACAAAAGACATGCCTATGCCTCAGGAAATTACAAGCATGTTAGGAGTTTTGGGTCAGGAAGCTGGGACCGAGACCCAATGTATTTATTATATCACACCATCCTATATGAAACAAATATTTTCTTTTATTCTCTAAATTTGCTATCCAGTAGGCATATATTACAACTAAAGTGCCAAATGAATGTGTCATTTTACAAATAAGAATATTGCATTATTTCTCAAGCAAACTTTTTTCTTCCTGCTGTCCATGCTTGGTGTTTTACAATCATGCCACAGTTTTGTCAGTAGAAAGAGAAGAGAAAAGGCAATTAAGTATACTTAAGCTTATATTAGGCAATTATAGTAAATGTAATGACATGCCAATAAAGCACAGGTGATTTTCTCCATAAATAAGATCTTGAGTTATAAATTCTTCTGCATTGTATTTCCCAACTTTCTGCAGGGCATTCATAAGAAATAAGGCTAGTGAGATTCTGTGATATTGATGTTTTAACTGCATTTTGGCATAAACAGCACCTGTATTCTTTAACCATAATTGTGTCAAAACTTGCTACTGTTAAAAAAGAGACAATACATTTTAAATGGAGTCACTTGTGCTAAACGCCCCATCACCAATTAGAGACTGCCTACTCAGCTTTTAATTACAGTTTCAGCCTCTCCCAGAAATGGAATCTTAAACCAGTCAATCTGGAATTACCTGGTCAGCACTACTGATGATCTCCATTGTCCCCTAAAGGAAGGTGACCTTGCCACAAAAAATCAGTTCTTTGCTAGTACAACTTTTTTGTCCCACCCCCTTCTGCTTATAAAAGTCTTTCATTTTGCAGAGCTCTTCAGAGCTCTTTTTTATTTGCTAGATGGGATGCTGGCTGATTCATGAATCCTTGAATAAAGCCAGTAAGATCTTTAAAATTTACTCAGTTGAATTTTGTTTTTTTTAACACTACACTTTCATATTTTAAATATACAGAGAACAAGAACAGCTTGGGTATAAAAGACTCTTAATCCTTTTATGTCATCAAGGGCTAACTTTTGGCTTTAATGAATTGCATTTGCATCCTGTATAATGTGTGTGTGTGTGTGTGTGTGTGTGTGCGTATGCATACATGTTGATGGTATGAAGAATTGGAAGAAGAGAGGAAGTAGTGCTTTCTTTCCTTATAGCTGGTCCTCCATTCATTCACTAAACTCCTATTGAACACTTATTATGTATGGAAAACTGGGCTAACCAAGCAAATACATTCGGTCTCTAAAAAGTAAAGTTTAACAGCAAAGATAAACACTAAATAAATAAATTAAATAAAGTATCATCAGTGTCATGGAGTGTCAACCTGTCATGTGAATGGGTGCGGTGCCTGATGATATGACCTAGTTTGCATGAATCAGGGAAGGCTTAAGTGCAGAACAGATATTTAACTGAACAATGAGTAGGAGATAGATTGGCCAAAAAGTGGGAGAGTGATATGCACACATTAATACTTGTTTCCTTCTATTCTGAGATTTTAATTTTTGCATTTTGTTACAGATGTATGTGTTCAGGATTTTTGTTTGGGCACATGGTAGAGGGAATTTCAACAAAACTGAGTAACATCTGTGGGGATCTTCCATCTTTATGTGAAAAACGCTAATTCTTAGATACCTTGTGTTATTCTCTGCAAAGGAAAACATCATGGCCTTTGGATCTGATGAATATGTACTTGGGTGCTAGTTGTGTAACCTGGGTGGAATTTTTAACCAAGCAGATATCCTTGATTCAGTCATTTCATGTTTAAAAAATATATAAATTAACATATTAATATAAAATTAGAAGTAATTAACATATTCATTACAATTTTACCTCTGCTAGTGTTTAGTAGGCCAGAAGTAGACATCATGGAGGATGACGAGCAGGAGCAGACAGGTTAGGAGAAAAGCATAGACTGAAGAATGTGTGCTGATTCATGAAGCAGAGCATCCATTGTACATGCATACTGACACACTGGATTAGAGAAATGGAAGGATAATGAGGGCTGCGGTGAGAGTAATGATCATTAAGAGCTGGATATTCCTCTAAAGCAACACAAAACTACCTATTCATACCTATTCTTTGCTTTGGTCTTTATGTAAAGGCACCTTCAATCCAATTTCTTAACCTTTTACATAGTGTAAGACGTGATGTAATGCATTTTGTATTTCAAACGTGTCATTAATTATTGTTGTGGCTTTGGGCATGACACTTAAAGCATGTTTGTCTGGGGCAAAGTATTTTTATGATATAAAATATTCATTTTTCCCTCAAAATAGAAAAATTAAAGTCCATTCCCTTTGTAGAATAAACTATGAAATTTAGTTTATCTATCATTGTTTCCTGTAAAATTCTTATTATCTAATGCAACCAAGAATCAATAGCACAGAAATAGTGAGTATTTGTAATAATGTCCTGAGGCTCGGCATTATTGACAAGCACATTTCTAACTACCAGCTAATAAACGAATCATGATTTAATTAAATTTGTATATTAAGGATGAGTGGTGCTTTTTGCTGTTGAGAAGGCACTTTCATTTACTCAATAAGCAATATTGAGAGACTATTGTGCATTGGAGCTTAAAATCTTAGTCATAAAAAGTTTGCAGCCAGAAACAGATAAACAAAAATTCACAGTCCACTATATTAAGTATTCTAATTTAAATGCATGTGTCATCCTATGACAGCATATTTGCCTTCACAGTAAACATGCGGGTTAGATTAAGGCAGAAAATTCAAATACCTTGTCTAATTTCCATGAGTTTATAAGAGCAGTGTTTAAATCTTAATCTCTTACTTCAAAGTCTATATATTTTTCAGTAACTTCTGATCATTTGAAAACTAGGAATCCATGTATATATATGCATACGTCGTGGACCTGTACAATTTAAACCTATTTTGTCCAGAGGCCAACCATTTTTTTAAAGTCTCTTATAAACACATTTAAATTCCCTGATCTACTTTTTCAGTTAATGTACATGTATCAATACATACATGTAATCTACCAAACCACAAACTCAACCAAGATATAGGGTGTTTATCTTCAGAAGGGCTTCACCATCAGCTACATTCAGGGCCATATCTACTCTTTTCTGTGAAGCCACAGGTCCTGGTCTGACCCTGAATCACCAATCAGGACTCCTTTCTTCCCACTGTGGTTTCCAGTTTTGTATTTTGTCAATTTTTCACTCATACAAATTCGTGTACCTCATTCTTAGGGACTTATTCTGTGAACTAAAGGGGGTTGGAACAGATCTGTCCTTTTCAGGTCATAAAATATTTTATTACACCTTTCCCTAAAGCAACTGATGCCAGCAAGCCCTTGACCTTCACAATTAAGGGAACCAATGGGAAGCAATCTATTAGTGATCCTTCAAAGTAAATAAGGATCAGCCCCAAGGTGATAAGTTGTCACCAACTCGAGGCAAATAATTTTGCATATTTTTACGCCTCATTTGCAATGAACTTGTGTTATTTATGTCTTAATAGGAATATTGGATGTTCCTCTCTATTGTTAATATAGTTATACACATGGAAACATCTCAGCCTGAAAATAACACACCTGAGTCACTTCTTGGCCTGAATAAGACCATCATAAACATGCTGATAGCCAGGGAGAAGCCCATATATATTCCTGCTAAAAGCTGTCCCAAGATTGCACAATGAGAATTTTATCCACAGAAAGCAGTTTTGCAACAATAGCATGCTGGTGGTAGCATAACTTTCCAGCATGCTCATCGCACCAGCCATTAATTCCTTTTCCAACTGAATAGAAATCATTGTGTTTCTTCCTCACCTTTGCCGACTCCTGTTTCTTGACTCCATTCACAGTATGTATATTTTAGTGTGCAGTTTGGCAATTGACTGCTTAGCAACTATAAAATTATTTTGGAGGAGAATCTATATTAAAAAAGCAACTTTCAATAATGTTGTAGTGCATGTCCTTAGAAAGCTGATTTTAGTGGAAAGAGATGTTCAGCCAATACTGATATGCTAAAGATATGAACATACATTTTAATGTATCTACCCTTAATAAAAATGGGAAGTTAATCTTTACAGTCCTTGTTTTAATTATTTTTCTGAAGAGGTATCCTATTTATCTATTGTTTGACTCTCTTCCTAAGCCAATATTATTAAGAATCATTTCTTCTTAATCATTACAGTTTCCACATTTGTTTTTGTAGTATCCTTATTTCTTTTTACATGTAGGAAAAATAAAGCATACATTGTATTACAATGACATCAATTATTCCAACACTTTCTGGACACGAAAATTTCCAATTATTCAGGTCGACAGCATGTCTAAGCGTGTATATGGGAAGAATATTGTGACAATTGTGCATTTAGAAAGAGATGCCTGAATCTGTAAGATATAATATGCAGAGGGGATAAGAACATGGCCACATGGAAGCAAACAGAAACTAGTTATCCTAGTTTCCTCCCGAGCACCTTCCTTTCTAAGAATTTTCTTTTCCTTCCCAATTCCATTACTGAAGCAGGAGCAGCCATATCACACTGTGTCTTCTTTTCCTGGACAGAGTTGGTGGTCTTCTAGTAAGACATGAGGTTTGAAATTGGCTGATAATAGGAATAGCCTGGCTGCCAACACCACTGAGCCACCCCTGATGGTTGATTCAGTGGTTGGGAACCAACTGCAGGCTGAACCTGTGACATACTTCATCAAGATTTCTGCACTTGGGCCCAAGGAAGCTGAAGCATTAACTCCTTGGATACTTGGATACATAATATGTGCAATAAAGGAAACACCACAGCCATGTTTTTTCATGAACTAAGATGGAGGAAGATATTCTACAGCTGCAAGAGACTAAATAAAGAGATATTTGGGAAGGGGCAGACAAAAATATGTAAAAAGTCCTAACATTGTTTGAATCCTTGGATTTTTTAATTTCTTTCTTTTTTATTATTTAAATTTAAATTTTAGTCAATATAGAGTGCAATATTGCTTTCTGTAGTAGACCTGATTAATTTCTGAAGCCCAAATACATTCCTGCTATTGGTTTCTGAATCTAAGAATATCCTGAGTACATTACTCCTTTTGAGTAAGCCGGTTTGAATTTAGTAGCTATTATTTTGCCCAAGCAAATGTTAACTATACTGCATGGTACTGAAGAGCTGGCTGAATCCAAAGTGCAATAAATTGGAAAGCCATCACAGCATCACCAAAGGGCTGTTTGGGTCATGATCTAATATTGGGAAACACAATAATAACCATGAAAGTCTCACTTATCAGGGTTTTTAACCCAGATTATGTGGCAGTTGTTCTGCTGCAACTGTGTTCTCAGGCACATCTCAGGACCATGGTTAGCTGTCCAAACTCCAAAAACACCCTGTATGAAAGGACCAGGGAGTAATTCTCAGACTACAGCAGGCATTCACTTCATTCAAAAAAACTTAGAGGCCAATAAGACAGGAGGCGGACTAATACTAGGTCGAGATTATTGACTTCCCATACTTCCCTACAGCTAAATATGCAGCTAAGTCTCTATAAGCAACCTTCACTCTGTTCCCCTTTCTTTCCTGACTCAGGCCTAGTTATCACAATAGTCAACTTTTTTTTTTCCCTATATATTCATAGTCAGGAAAATAGAAAAAATAAAATGAGTCGGGATCTAGGATTTTGTGAAGCGGAGTACATCATCTTTTAAGATCTATGAATTCAGAATTTAAGGTAGACAAGGGTTCCTGCTTTCCTTCCATCTGCATTAAAGACAGAATGAGCTTATAGTGGTTGGCATTAAAACTCTTGAATACATGCTCTTCAATGACAGTATTTGGTATAATTTCCCTGAATGTATATGAGTATGTGTGTGTGGGAATGTTTTTTTTATTATCAGTTTTATAGACTTATTTAAAATAACTGAGAACTATTAACTTCAGATAAAAGTATTCTTGACAACTTTTTACATAAACCATTTTCTTAATATTTTCCTTATTATTTTGAATTGGTGGATTTCATTCCAGGGTGATAACAGATGATTTGCACCTTGCTAATAATCATCTTAAGGTAAACCATCTTTTTCCATTAGTCTGATGATTCCTTTTGGGCAGTTATTTTCTAGAGTTCCTGCCCAATTAAACCAATTTCAGGACTCTTACACCAAGGTTGAGGAGATTAAATAATAAAAGTCATCATAAGACCCTAATATTCATGATGTTACTTTTACTTTACTCACAAACTTTATTTTTTATTTTTTTAATTTTTAAAAAGATTTTATTTATTTATTCATGAGAGACGAGGAGAGAGAGAGAGAGAGAGAGAGAGAGAGGCAGAGACACAGGCAGAGGGAGAAGCAGGCTCCATGCAGGGAGCCTGATGTGGGACTCGATCCCGGGTCTCCAGGATCACGCCCTGGGCTGGAGGCAGGCGTTTAACCATTGAGCCACCCAGGGATCCCCTCAAACTTTAGTTTAATTTTGAACCATTTTATCTGAAATCCAGAATGAGATGATAGAAAGTAATCTGGTGGTTTTTAATGCAAAGCTCAACATGGATTGAATGAACAAACTGAAAATATGAAAGACGCGGAATAAGATGTAGGAGAAGTTACTAAATGTCAAAGGATTAGAGGAGAATGGGTGGATAAAGAATCTATCTCGAATGTAGATATGAAAGACAAGCGGAGCTGGATGACCATCGGGTAGATCATTAGAGGCTGCAGCAGAAAGGATTATGCCTACAGACTGCAGCATGCTTATGACATGAGATGTGTTGTCTTCTGTTGTTTATAAGGATGAATGCTGTGTGGTGGCCAAAAACCTCTGACTAAGGTGGGCATGTTTGCATTCATTAAATACAGCTTGCTTGAGGACGCAAGAATGGGTTAATTGGAAAGAATAAAATGTAGTGCCTCCTGGACACTGTGTAATTGGCTCCCACTGGCACATCAGGGCAATGTGCCAGGTTCTGGTGTTGGCAGGGAAAGAGTTCTCAATTAGGCAAATCTCTCCACTTCTTAACCACCAGCCCTGCTAATGCTCTGGTCTTTGGCGGAGATTATTGCAATAACCTTCTAACAAGTCCCCCCGCTACTCCTCTTGCTCCTTTACAGTCTACTTGCCACATGTCAGCCCAAGAGATTCCTTCAAGTTGTTAAGTTACATTACATCACTTGTCTGCTAAGTGACCTCAAATAGTTCTCCTTCACTCAGGAAAAGCCAAAATTCTCATGGCTTATAAGTTACTATATTTTCTGCTTCTCCTACTTCCTACTGTTCTGATCTTAAATCCTACTTCCCTTCTCCGAGCTCATTTACATCAAGTCACAGGTGACTCCTCACTACCTCACTACATCTCCAATGTTAAGGCACACATCTTCCTCAGGGCCTTTGAACTTGCTCTTTCCTCATCCCAGCATGCTCTCTCTTCTATAGGTAGATGTATGCTCCAGCACCTCTCCAGGACTCAGGTTAGGTTTCAGCCTCTCAGAGAAGCTGACTAGGCTTATTGTCCTCCTTGATACTTGAAATCAATCTCTACAACCATAATTTTGTTGTATAATGTATACATTATACAACATTGTATAATGTATAATGATGATCAACTATATATAAATGTGTATGTGTATGTTTTTGTTTTGTTTAATCCTCTATCTTCTAATACTTAAACACAAGCTCTGTTTTATTCACTGATTTATCCCAGCACCTAAAACTCCCTGATATATATAGTATGTTCTCAATGCATGTTACATATTTGTTAAAGGAGCTGAGCCCTTCCTTCAATGCCCAGAGATGACAGCAACTACCATTTACTTCCTTTAGGGGATATATAAATACATATCACATATGTGTATGTGTAAAATTCACCTGTGTTTAGTGAACCAGAAGAGAGGAGGAGATTAACCAAAAATAGTGGAAAGAAAAGTAATTAAGAAAGAGGAAGGGAGGGGATCCCTGGGTGTCTCAGTGGTTAGCTCCTGCCTTTGGCCCAGGGCATGATCCTGGAGTCCCGGGATCGAGTCCTGCATCGGGCTCCCTGCATAGAGCCCGCTTCTCCCTCTGCCAATGTCTCTGCCTCTCTTTCTCTCTGTGTCTCTCATGAATAAATAAATAAAATCTTTAAAAAAAAAGAGGAAGATAAAAAAAAGTGGACTGTTGAAATTAAGAAGTTCCAAAAGTGAAAATTCTAAAGGAAATCCTAGAGAACGGCTAAGGGAGAGCCACTGACTCAAAGCTGTAGAACCATCAATCAGCTTTAAGAGGAAATTTTAAATATTCAGGAGGATGGGACCAATGTATGAAAGGGTTTAAGTTACATGGACTTGGGGAAAAGAGCCAGAACATCTTGGAGTAACAGGTGATTCCAAGTTTGGGGCAGGAAATGTACCTTGAACATTGTGTATTAACAGGAATGAAGCTTGCTATCCAAAAGTTCCTGAGAGTCAATTTGAAGAGAGTCTCATTGGTTAAAGATGAGACAGTTTTAACATCAATAAGAATAATAAATGTCATGGAGTGAAACACATTAAGTATGATTAAATACATGAATTCATAATGAAAACAAAATGAGCAAAGAAAACACACTGGTCACCATTGGGAGAGTCTACAAAAACACAAGCTCATTATTTCAAAACTGGTAAATGAAGGGTCAGGCATTTCTATTGCCTTTTGGATAATAACTAGAAAACTAGTAAACCAGATATTAGACGATGAATTTTTTTCCCGTTAGAGGTTTTGATCTGGTAAAGAAAACATTTTAAAATCAAAATTATCACTTTGAAATCTCTATTTGAATTAATGAATCTAGGCACTGATCATCAACAATTTTTAACATAAAAAAGAGAAACAATTAGCCATTATGTGTTTCCTGATAGAAAGACATACCACCTACCAAGGAAGCAGTCTTGCCAGAAGAAACAAAACAGTCATATCAAGCTTCTGTGAACAGTTAGCAATTTACAGGGGAACATATTAATCTGTGCCATGGAAATATAATCAACATAATGCAGACTGTAGGAAATGTAACAGGACAAACAACGCTATCTCCAATGAATAAATCACAAAGATAAATAAATTGGGCAGAACTTACAAAAAGACTTCAAGAAACATCAATAAATTACATTATTTGAATTTTATGTGGACTGATTCAAGCAAATAAAAACTAATAAACATAACGAGACAGTGGAAATGTGAACACTGAATGGGTTTTGATGTTATTAAGGAATTATTGTTAATTTCTCTTAGAAGTGAAAAGGATAATAGAATGCTTTTCTCTTTTGAAATATCTGTGATTGAAATCATATGTATGATGTTTGGTTTTTTCTTCATAAATCATGTTCTCTGTTTTCCTTTAAAATTCCTCTCTAATAGTTAACTCTTTGTGCTAAGCCTGTGTTTGTCAGAAGCAGAGCCTGAGATGAGGATTGTGTGCAAGTAATTTACTAAAGGTGGTACTCTCAGGAGACACCTGTAAGAGTACAGAGTCAGGATAGTGAAGAGGAAGAAGCCAAGTGAGATAGAATCTCAGCTTCAGCCAGAGTCTGAAGAGAATAACAAAAGTATTAATTATATTTCAGAGAGTATTTCAACTGAAGATCTGCGATAGACTCAAGGAGTCTGGAAATGGGAATTCTCCAAGAGTCCTGAGGGAAGGCCGTTAGCTTCATGGCCACAAAGATACAGAGTGATGAAGAGTATAAGCTCAGGAATCAGAGAGCTGAAGTTTAAATTTTAAATCCTGGCTCCTCCATGCACTGGGACTCAGAATTCTCATCTGAAAAATGGGGATAATAATAGCACCCACCTCATAGAGTCACAGGGATTAAATGAGACAATACATATATAAATCACTTGGAACGATGCTTGGGTCATAAAGCTTAAACAAATATTAAGAATGATTGATGATAGATGCTTTAATTGATAGATATCCTGAAACATATGATCTGTTTTTAAGGATCCATAAAGTCAGTAATAAATATAGATGATAATAAACATATACCTGAGCAGGTAGCTGATGGTTGTAAAAGAGTGAGGAAGGATCCAACCAGAGATGGGGGCAGACTTAGATTGTTTCCTCAGGGAGCAAACTCCAAGACACTAATTTGTGTGAACTGAGAAACACTCTTGGGAATAGCCCAATGAGGGGCAAGAGAAGCAAAACTGGAGTCTTTAGTAATACAGGGAAGGCAACATAGGGTCACACTTTCAGGGGAGTGGAATATGGGAAAATGAGGGACAGACTCCACATACTACTTGAGTAAAGGGACCTAAATCCTGGGATCTCTTGTAGTAAGAGATTGAAGTCAATAATTAGATAAGATTTGATTATGGTAAGCAAAGTAGGTAAGAGCAGAGGGAGCATGAGGGTTAATTTGATGATATAGACTGAGTTATCTCATTTAATGCTCTCAACAACTCTATTTAAAAAAAAAGTGGTTAATACCATACTCATTTTAGAGATGAAAAATCTTAGATAAGGTTGAAGTAATGTGCCTAATTAATTCAGTAATGTGCCCAAGTCAACTCCTTGATTAAGTGGGACAGTTGTGACTAAACTCCAGATCTTTACAACTACAGTGCTTGAGTGTTTAACTTCAATACTGAAATTTTAGTCCTAAGCTTTTAAGACTATTTTTGGTCATCATCAAGTACTTGACCATTAAGTTTCACAAGAATATGATATGACCTGTTGATGGAATATATCTAGTATTTCCCATCAAGAAGAAGAAGAAGAAGAAATGTTACAATATGTTGTACTTAGGATGTTGTCTCAAAGAGTTAAGCATTATTAATGTATATCCAGGCCCAAATCAAAAGCATGAAAATTTTTTTAGCTATGCCGGAAATCAGTCTCCGTACAACGGGGGGATATAATGCAGACTTTTCTGTTGGTAAAAGTATGCTGACAGTGTGCTCCAAAAAGAAAAAAAACAGCTCATTGGTCTAAAGAAACCTATAAGTAGAAACAAATAAGTATGGCTCTAGCCATATTTTTTGCATCACTGGTCATTAATAATCTGTCAGCAAGCATGAGACCATTTCCATCCGGCTACTGTATTAATGCCAATTTAGGAACAGAATAGGAGTAATTGGCTCAACATGCCTACAGTCACTTGTTTACCTAAGAATAAAACACTGGGAGGCAATGTTGGAAAATTAAATGAAAATGAATCCTGTTCATAATCAAATAAAAATACAATACATCCAGAGAATGTTGTAGTCTTGAACTTTCCCCCATGACCAACTAACCAGCTGGAATGACTTTCTAAGTGTCATCTTATTCAGATTTCTGAAACTCAAGATGCTCCATTTAAAGGGAAATCTTCATTTTGTTGTAAAGTTGGAATATAAGACTTTGGTTTTATTATTCAAAATGGAAACAGATTTATTTCTTTTTTTAAAAGATTTTATTTATTTATTCATGAGAGACACAGACAGAGAGAGAGAGAGAGAGAGGCAGAGACACAGGCAGAGGGAGAAGCAGGCTCCATGAAGGGAGACCGACATGGGACTCCAGGATCACACTCTGGGCCAAAGGTGGCGCTAAACCGCTGAACCACCTGGGCTGCCCAAAACAGATTTATTTCAAGGTGATCTTTGATTAAGCACAAAATTACAAATTCTAGTATATTTTAAATCCAGGATGAATGCCTGCAGTCCTACACATATATAGGAAAACTATGAATAAACTGTTGCTATCCGTGTAACCTGTCAGAATAAAAACTCATGAAGGTGGTACATCACTGCCAGCACTCAGTACTTAGGGAAAACAAGGTAAGTAAAAAAATCTGGTTCTGAATAAATAATGACAGTTCAGATTTTTGGTAAGTATTTTTTCTCGTAAAAGATAAAGCTACTGAATGTTTTATAAATGTATGACATTGAAATAAGTATACAAACATGTTCAAATCATTTGTTTTTAATATGACACTTCAGTTAAATGATTGAGTAACAGATTTTTAGCAAGGAACCTAAAAAGCCTGGCATTTGGACTTGGGCATAATAGGTGCTCAACTAATACCTATTATGCAACATGAACACGGGGAAAATGTGAGTTTGGCAATCATGTATACGTGAATTGAAATTCTAGTTAGAAAATTTATCAGCTCTCAGATGGCATATTTAACTTCTTGTCCCTCAGTTTCGATGCTTATAGTAGAGAATCTGCTTCAGGGAAGGAAGAGTCTAAAATTATACTTTACACAACAATTATATTTATCCATTTCAACCTTGAATAATTTTGAGACTGAAATTCTCATTTTTAAAACAACTATGAACTGTTATTGACAGTATTGACAGGTTAACAGAATTCTACTAGAGGTGATGGCAAAGCTGGCATGTTTTCAGTAGGGACAGAGAACCTTAGGATAGGCATGGCTAGAAGGGGTGAAGAATAAGCTGGTCTCTGAGATGCTCAGAAGGCTTATAGAGAAATGCCAGAGACAAAATGCCTTCCAGAATTATTAAACTTATTTTATGTGGCTTGAAATGTACCAGGTATTTCAATGTTTAATTTTAAGTATAAAATTTTATTCAATTTATCCTTTTTAAAGTTATACATAATCAAATAATGGCATGAAGAACTGGATGACTGAATAACTGGGTGAGTGAATAATTTCATAATTGAACTTGAAAAGTGAACTTGAACAATATTATTAGTTGTAAAACTCTTAGCCATTTACTGAAACCATTCCAGCTTATAATTCCTACAAGTTTGACTATTAAATATTCTTATAATAGCATAAGAATCTAACTTAAGAAAAAATAAAATTGAGAAAGAATTGACAGTGTAAATCAACTTTAGTGACACCACCTACATCAAGGTGACATTCATCTTTATTAAATAGCTAAAAGGCTTCTTGAGATTTTTATGGTGAACATTTCTCTTTTAGTCAACAAATCATAATTTCAGAACTATGCTTCATTCCTGTTTGTATATATCAAACATATGCCACAGAACCATAATATTCTCTTTCTATACCCACATTAGCAAAAATTAATGTTTGATTAATGGATTGGATTATTAAAGGCATAGTTTTTCCCAGCTCCGTATGGCATTTTTCTAAGATAGATATTTCACTAGAAAATTAAAGAGGCCGGTGAACATTTTCCACTTTCTTTTAAGAACTGTGATATCTGTCTTAATATTCTAATTGTAAGACAATTTCAAACAGTATTGCAAAGAATTTTCTTGTATATATTGTTTAAAGCCCCCCTGTGTATTTTTTTAACCAAAAGAAATTGACCATTTACAGTAAAAATAACAACAACAACAACAACAACAAACAGTTTACAAAGATATCTTGGAATTCAGTCAAAGGAGTTTGGATATGTTTCTATACAGAGGTATGTGAGGAGAAAAAATTATATATATTTTATTAGATTAAATTAAATATATTTCTCATAAAAGAAAGCACCATTGTCAGTGTAGGTCCTGCAATGTAGGTAACAATTGGGATTCAAACTGAATTGAAAATTTTCAAATACTTCTACTTCATACCAAGAAAAGAGAGAGAGAGAGAGAGAGAGAGAACACTTCAGTTTAAAACAGCTTTAAAAGAACTATGTGAGACTCCTGGAATGGCAATTTGAAGAAAATGACAAAATCTTTCTCCAAAAAGCAATGATAAAAACTGGACGAATTGTCAAAAAATAACCATTCAAAGGCTCTGGAAATTGACCAAAACCATACAACAAATGAGAAATATGACTTTAAGAATATCAACGGAGCCTCAGTAAAAATGGTGGAGGATTGCGGAATTTTAGTCCAAGGCTGCTGGGTAAAGAACAATTTTACCTATTCCAGCTCCATCATACAGAAGTTTACCTGGGGTTGCAGGCTGAGGCCTGAGTACTAGCAGGCTCACTGCTAGAAAGGCTGCATGCACAACACTGTGTGCAAACTTAAATGAAATGGGGGGTGCCTAATGAGCTACTGAATTTTAAGAGATCTATTGGCAAAATGTGCAAGTCCTACTCTTTCAAAGTGTTTGAGCATGACCTCTAAATAAGCATTGGATCAAGACTAAGCTATGTTGACCCAAGAACTACTTCAAGCAAGCTAACCTTAAAAATGAAAACCCAAATCAAAGAAGACAAAAACAGAAACAACTGAGCAGAGACATCAGTCACCGCACAGGTCATGATCCTTGGGTCCTGGGATCAAGTCTCACATCAAGCTTGCCACAGGGAAAGGCAAAGTAGGCCTTCCTGTTCGTAGAAATTGACAGGTTGATTCTAAGTTTACCGGGAAAGGCAAAGGACCCAGAGTAGCCAACACTACTTGACAGGAGAATAAGTCAAGCACGTAAACACTTTCCAATTTCAAAACTGGCTATAAATCTATACTAGTCAAGGCAGCGTGGCCCTGGCATAAGGATAAGCTTATAGATAAACTGAACAACAATAAGAGTTCAAAATTAAACCCTTTCCATTTGTGGTCCAAAAAAAAAAAAAAACAAGTTTTATATTCATGGGTCTGAATTTATTGTTCAATAATAATCACAGTTACTTAGCATGACCAAAAAAAAAAAAGTTGGATAAAATTTGAGTCTTGCATCATGAGATTTATGTCGAAATTACACTAAAGTAATGCTAATTATGGACCAGTGTCAAAGATAAACACAGCCGGACAATAATTTCAAGAAGTGAGAACCGATTTTATTCAGTAACTACTGACTGTAGGGGAAAGTGCTGAGCTCCATTCCGATTTGTTCAGAGGTGATCAGAACTTTGGGAGAATTAGAGAGTTTTACTGGGGCACGGGGTGAGGGGAGGCATGTCAGGGGCTTAAACAGGCAGAAAACAGACTTTTTGTGAAAAGTCACAAAAAGGCAGAAAAGGGTAGAGGTGGTCCATGTGATACCCACCTGGGTCTACTAACTGGCACTTCCAAAGGTAAGCTGCTCCCTTTCACACAGAGATGGGGAATTAGAGACTCTATCTTCAGGCATTAGCTGTAACAGACAGTAAAGTCTTTTGGCAGCCTTGAGTTTTCTCAAGCACGTACTTTAAGAGTGGCTAGAGACATCCTACGGGCACTGCCTTGAGCTGTTAGAAACTATAGTAGTGTTTGTTCAAGTCTTTATAGGCCAAGATGGAGGCATAATCAAGAAAAATCTGACTATGGTTTGGTCAAGAAGAGAAACCTTGGTCAGCAGGGATCTTAAAATCTCTGTAAGCCACATACAAGAGAATAATTGGAGTAATTATGGGACATGTAGTTTTTTAGTCCTCCCCAGAATAGTTAAATTAAAATACAAAATTAAAAGAAAATTAAGATATGAAATTAAAATATTTAGAAATCACCCAAGATGATTCACAAATACACAGACGTTTGAAAACCACATGTTGAGAGGAACCACAATTTTGGAATGGATGTACATTGTAATTTTCATAACCGCTTGGATGAAAAAAAAAGAGGGTATAATAATGATAGAAAATATATAAATCAAGAATCTAAATATGTGTCAGGCTTGTTTTAAAAACTTTTCATGTATCAACCCACTTAACTATATATTATGTTTGGAATATTTATTTTAATGATAAAGAGAACTATATGCAGAGAGGTAAAGCAATTTACCTAAGGTCAATACAGCAGAGCAAGAATTAGACACCAGAAATTTTGCCTCCAAAGGCTTCATTCTAAGTCACTATAGTATATTTAATTACTGAAATGATGATCAACAACCTATATCCAATGTTCTTAAGAGAATTCCCTGTGATTGTAACAATATAGAGGTCTTGCTAAATATGGCAAGACTTATTTTGGGGGGGGGTTAGAGGTAGACTGGAACAGCTTACAGATGTAGAATGGTCAAAGAAAATGGAAAGAAAAAGGAAATATAAATCAAAAAGTATTAAATTATAAAGTAAGTATATCTCCTATTTGTAGAAAAAAACAATAAGGTAAAAAAAAAAAGAAATTCTTGAAAAACATAACAAAATAAATTTAAAAACCGAGCCAGACTCATCAAGGAAAAAAAGTGATACATTTATCTTATCAGAAAGATATTGGATATTAAATATATAGCTTAAAGACATTAAGATCTTAAAGATATTAGAAATCTAAAGAATATCTTTTTTTAAAGGTATATTGCTTTTTGGGTCCTGGATCAGTGGCTTGGTAGTCGGCGAGGACAAGTGCTTTATGAAAGAGGCCAAACAAAAGGGAGCCCAGAAGAAAGTAGTTGATCCATTTTTTAAGAAAGATTGGTTTGATGTGAAAGCACCAGGTATGTTTAGTATAAGAAATATTGGAAAAACACTAGTCATAAGAAATCAAGGAACCAAAATTTCAACACTTGATGGCTTCAAGGGTTGGATTTTTGAAGTGAGCCTTGCTGATCTGCAGAATGATGAAGTTGCATTTATTAAAAAAAAAAAAAGTCAAGCTAATTATGGAGGATATTCAGAGCAAAAACTGCCACATTTCCATGGCATGGATCTTACCTGTGACAAAATGTGTTTGTTCCGTGGTAAAAAATGGTAGACCATGATTGAAGTTCATGTAGCTGTCAAGACTACTGATGGTTATTTGCTCCCCTTATTTTGTGTTGGTTTTATTAAGAAACAAACAAACAAACAAAAAAACACAACAATCAGATTCAGAAGACTTTGTATGCTCAGTACCAACAGGTGCACCGAATTCAGAAAAAAATGATGGAAATCACGACCCAAGAGGTGCAGACAAATGACTTACAAAGTGGTCAGTAAATTTATTCCAGACAGCATCGGAAGAGACACAGAAAAGACTTGTCAGTCTATTTATCCACTCCAAGTCTTTCTTAGAAAAGTAAAAATGCTGAAGAAGCCAAATTTGAGTTGGGAAAGCTCAACGAGTTTCATGGTGAAAGTTGTGGTTCTGGAAAAGCTACTGGGCATAAGATCAGTGCTAAAGTTGAATGAGCTGATGGATGTGAGCCACCAGTCTAAGAATCTGTTTAAAATTCAGATATTTAATGGTGACAAATAAAACAAATCTTATTTGTGGAAATAAATAAATAAATGAGACATATTAATCTGACAATTTAGATGAACAGTTTTAGAAAAACATAAGCTACCAAAACTGAAAGGAAAAATAGACTAATCTCAACAGCACTCTTTCTGTTTAGGACATAAGATCTATTATTTTAAAAATCTCCAGATTTAGATGATTTCACTAGCAAATTCTTCCAAAAATTTACAAAAGGAAAAAAAAAATATAATCATCTATTTAATAAAGATAAAATAATTCTTAACTCTTTTTTTTTTTATTAAATGAGACTAATCTTTGTGTCAAAACCTAGCAAGGACATTAAAAGAAAAACTATAGATCAATTTCTCTAATAAACATTATTTAAAAAATCTAAACAAACTTTTAGCAAACTTAATCCAGTCCAGTAATACCCAAAGTGGGGTTAAAGTGAGTTGAAAGCCTTCATTCTTTTTACCTATGTGAGATACTTTAGGTAAATTCCAAGAAAATTACTTATTTCTTGAAGATTAGAAAAGTAATAAAATTGGAGTCTTAATCCAGTAATGGAAATGTAGAAATAAATGGAAATAAAAAATAAAATGAAATAAAAGAGTTGGTATGTGCATGTACCTGACAATGTTCTCTGAATTTGAAAATTCTGGAAAAATAGTTTTATAAACTAGCCAGTAAGATCTCTTTTTTTCCCCTATTTATTTGAGGTCATCAATATCATGCACACATAATTTTAGTGGTCCCCACTTATGAGTAATAGATGGAAATCTGTATCTGTTTTTTTTAGCTTTTTTTTTTCTCTCTCTCTCTTCTGGAGTCTTGAGGGAATGGTGTAACAATTATAACAATACTTTGTGTCACTCGATCAATTTAAAATTTAAAAAATGAAAACTACTTATTTTTGAGAAGTGGTGACTGCTTTTGCATTTGAAAAGTATTTATGAATCAGAAATATAAATGTAACTCCATAGATGTCATACTTATTATTGATCAAATGATTTTCAAATAAATTAACCAGGAATAACTTCTTGATAACTTTCATAAAATTTTATATCACTAACCAAGAAAAATTCACTTAAATTCTATATTTTCAGGGATCCCTGGGTGGCTCAGCAGTTAAGCATCGGCCTTCCACCCAGGGTGTGATCCCGGAGTCCCAGGATCGAGTCCCATGTCGGGCTCCCTGCATGGAGCCTGCTTCTCCCTCTGCCTGGGTCTCTGCCTCTCTCTGTGTCTCTTCTGAATAAATAAATAAAATCTTTAAAAATTGTGTATTTTCCTTCTGATTTTCATCTCAGAATGGGTGACTGAGTTGTGCAAAAATGATCTTTTTTTTAAAGGCCAATATTTTTGAAGAATCATATGAGACCATAAACTGCACTTAACAAGTGTCTAGCTGCTGGAGCTTTGAGGAAAATCCCAATGTCTTGTCTGTTATTTATAAAGTAAAAGAGAGTAGAGAAGTCAAGGAAACACAATAAAAATGATCCTCCCTTGCTTTAAGCATCTTTGATACATAATTTTAGCCAGAAGATTCTCAACCATACAGTTGATATTGATTTGAGCAGGTGATAGGGTAACAACTGCCTTTAACCAAGAAAATTATTTTGTGTTCTGTAATGGGAAAAATGATAGTGGGCCAGGTGATTCATATTTTCAGCTCTGGGGCAAATCCATTGATTATTTTATATTTTATTGCCTCTGTGTTGAAAGAGAAAGATTTCTTCCTCGTGTTCTCTATTTTTGTCAAATAAAAAATGGCACTAGGATTTTTACAGAGTCATAATCATTCACGAATGTAACATGGGTTTTGTTGGGTTATGCCGTTTGCCTCCCCTGGTGTTTTGCATGTTAAACACTTCATGATTGTCCACTAAATGCCTACAATAGTCCAGTTATCTTTGCAAGATACTATTGGAAGTTACTAGCAAAGATTAAATTTAATCTCAATGTAATATGTGTTTGTGTGTGCAAGTATGTGTGCAGGTATATGCACATTTTCCTCCTTACCTAGAAATTCAGGAGATGATGAATACAATGTTTTTTGATATTGTCTGTGATTAAAACAGTCGGTCGTAGTAAGCATCTGAACAACTTTTTTAAAGCAAATTTACAGAGAACCCCTCGAGCTTTCCAATCCATAATGTCGGTAGAGAATGATGGGTTTCACTTGCTGCTCTATCTCCAGTGAAAGGCTCTAGAGACATTACTCCATGTTGCAGTAAAACTGTGCTTTGGGACAAACCAAATCAAAGTCAGGCAAAAATACAGGTAGCAAACACTTGGGCCCTGAATGACAGACCAGGTAAAAATTAATTATCAAGTAAATCTTTAGCACCCAAGCTGTCTATACTTGCTGTCAGGAGCGCCATACAAGTGAAGAAATAGCTCCACTCAGGATAAGCAGACGAGTACATTTATACACAGATGTACATCTTAGAGGTGCAAATATAATTCATTTTCACCCCAGTCAACTGGACTGTCATGAAGAGAAGTAAGCTAAAAATCACTAAGGCAAGAAAGTACACCAATCATTTTGATTGTGAAAATTCCCCCTCCTGGCACTTTTTTCCAGGAATTCTATAATTATCTGGTTAAATGTTGAGTCTAACTTATGCTTCTGCCTTTACTCATGATCTCTTGCTTATTTCTTTTTTCTTCTGTTTATTCTGGCCCAAATCAGAAAAAAATCTGCCACCTTATCTTCACTTGGGCTACCATAAGAAATTATCATAGTCTGGGTGGTTTAAACAACAAAACTTATTTTCTCACATTTCTGAAGGCCAAAAATCCAAGATCAGGGGGGCAGCGTGGTTGAGTTCTGGTAGAGGCCCTCACTATTCCTGGTTATAGACAGCTGTCTTCTCATTGTACTTCTCATGGTGGAGAGAGAGAGAGGGTTAACTTTTTCCCTCGTCTAAGGATTCCAGTTCCTTCATGGGGGCTCCACTCTCAATGACTTCCCAAAGACCTCACCTCCTAAACCCATTTTATTGGCAGCTAGGGTTTCAACAAATGGATTTGCAGTCCATAACACCACCGAATGTGCCACTACTATTGGGTCAATCAAATTTTACTTGTGAAAGCCACGGTTTGTGACACAGTCTTGGCATGTGTGCATGAGTACACACCTGTGTGCTTGCATGCAGCATGAGTACACCTCATGTGCACATGTGTATTTTAAAGACAATCTTTCATCAATGGGGAACCTACTGAATCATTGGCTCCCTAGCTTTGACGTTCCTTTTATAATTAATGAATTGCTCACCTTAGAATTCTTAGGGGCTGAGCAGGAAGTCACTGCTACTTGCTCCACCTAACTTACTTCACTCTCTTTGAACCAAAGGTATATGCTTTGATCCCTCATGAAAATTATCTTCTACAAGTTTGGATTAGAATTTATTTCACATACCATTTAGGTTCAACAGATATAAGATTCAGACTGTTACAAATGAAAAACGTAATCCAATAATATAAGAACATACTTATAATTAAGGAAAGTAGACGTAAAGCTAATGGATTAATTTTGAGAGCTTACTCTAGTCCAAGCATCTTTTTAACTGTTTCAGATACATTTCATTTTATACCTTTACAACAAACATGTGCGGTATTATTGTATCCAATTTTTTAAAAATATATATTTTATTTATTTATTCATGAGAGATAGAGAGAGAGAGGCAGAGACACAGGCAGAGGGAAAAGCAGGCTCCCTGCGGGAACCCCGATGCAGGACTTGATCTCAGGACCCCAAGATCACTACCTGAGCCAAAGGCAGAGGTTCAATCACTGAGCCACCCAAGTGTCCCTATTGTATCTGATTTAATAGATAAATTGTGGCATTATGAGAATAAGCAACTTGATTAAATTGTATATGGCTAGTAAGGGAAGAACCCATAATGTCATTCTAAGAAATATGAAGCCCAAACCCACTCTTTTTAGATTATTTTTTTAAGATTTATTTGTTCAATTTTTAGAGAGAAAGCATGTGAGTGTGTGGGAGCAGGAGGAGGTCAGAAGGTGGGGATCTCCCAGCAGACTCCCTACCCAGCACAGAGCCCAACACCAGGCTCCATCCAAGAACCTGAGCTGAAATCAAGAGACAGACTTTTAACCGACTGAGCCATCCAGGTGCCCCACAGAAACAACTCTTAACCAATGTGGTTTCTGCTTAAGGATGGTCTAAATGATTGGCCTACCAATCTTAGAGGTTCATTAAATAAACCTGGGTATTCAAGAATTTATTTAATGTAAATAAGTCTACTGATACCATAAACTCCATATCTAAAAAAAGAAAGAAAAAACACATACAGTTAATACAAGTGAAATATTTATACATATATAATTTCAATAAAAGTTAGAAATGCATTTTATAAAATCCATGTTTTTATCAACAGCATTTAAAATAGGAATAAAATATTCTTCAACAAAATTAAATATCTTCTACTTCTGTAGTTCATATGTACTTCACGGAGAAATGCAGGATATTTTCAAAATAAGAATTCAGAAATAACAGGATCTTATCAACATTGCTGTTGGGAAATGTCATTTTAGCTGACACTACTATTTGTAAAAACGTTTCAAATATTATATTTCCCTGTTATTATAAAAAAATACAAATATTTCAAACTTGCTAACCAAGCTGTTTGCAAAACTAGCCTGCTAACCACAAAATTTTCCAGAAAGCTACACAGCCAACTACATTCTCCTCTCTTAATTTAACCAAGAAATAGTTCCTATTGCTCCTTGTAACACTTCACTGACACACGTGATACACTACGTTGCTTCTCCAATTATATAAAAGGAATGCTCCATAGATCCCAGGCCTTGCACCAGGCTGAGGTTTAATGTGATATACAGACTCTCCTGTAGTGTCAAAACAATGAGTCGTTGCTTACAAACTACTTTCCAGTGTGAAAGTTCCTGTTCCATTGAAATATGATATAATTTTATTTCTTCTGCAGGCTTGACTATTTTCACCACGGTTTCCAGGAGGAATAAATTATTTTTAAAAATTGATTATCATTTAAGACAAAAAATAAACTAAAAGGATCTCTACATTAGAGAAATATGCAGAAGTAATCAAATTCCTACATGTAATGTAAATAATTTGAGCATTAACTGTCATAATATTGATAAAACAGAGAATCAGGATGATTGTATTTGAATAGATCAATTTATCTCCTAAATTAATGGTCATATATACTGTTTTTATACAATGTATTTAGAAGATTTTAGTATTTTTTAAAATTGTTTAACAATGAACTTCTGTTTCATAGACAGTTTAATTTATCTGAGAAACCTGAGTCTGTTTCTTTGGTATAAGTATGGAAGAGAGTAAGAGAAGGGGAAAAGTTTTTTGAAATTTCTCAGTTTAGGGGGATCCCTGGGTGGCTCAGTGGTTTAGAGCCTGTCTTCAGCCCAGAGCATGATTCTGGAGTCCCTAAATCGAGTCCCGCATCAGGCTCCTTGTATGGAGCCTGCTTCTCCCTCTGCCCATGTCTCTGCCTCTTGCTCTCTCTGTGTCTCAAATAAATAAATAAAACCTTTAAAAAAAAAAAAAGAAATTTCTGTTTCTCCTAAGTTTTACATTATATTTAAAATTGTTAGTGTCTATGTGTCAAAAATAATAATTTTTGTTTTCTTAATAAATCAGTGATTTCATCTAGTATTCCTAGTATATTTGCCCAGAGTTGGATACAATATTCTTATAATTCTTTGATAATATCCTACATTAATATTATTTTTATTCTTATTCATAATTTTTGTTTTTTCTATTTTTCATGGATAGATTTTCTTGTTCCTTTTCCTTTTATTGCCTTTCCCTTAAATTAGATAAATAGTTCTTAGGTTTATTTCTTCATTCTAATATTATTGGTTTTTCCATTTTATCAACTTTTGCTTTTTTTAACTAATATTTTACATAAATTAATATTGTGTTTTTTCCTAGCCCTGAGTTAAATATAATATTTGTTTCATTTACTTTCACTTTTTCTTACTTAGTAATGCATGCATTTTAGGTCATGATTTTTTCTGAACACAACTTCAATTGATTTATTACATAAAATTGTGTTGCCATGAGTCTTTAGATCTGTACTGTGCAGTATGGTAGCCACCAGCCACATGTAGCTATTTATTTTTTTTAAAGATTTTCTATTTATTTATTCATAGAGACACAGAGAGAATGAGAGCGAGACACAGGCAGAGGGAGAAGCAGGCTCCATGCAGGGAGCCCGACGTGGGACTGGATCCGGGGTCTCCAGGATCACGCCCTGGGCCGCAGGCAGCGCTAAACCGCTGCTCCACCGGGCTGCCCCACATGTAGCTATTTAAATGTAAATTTAAGGTAATTAAAAGTAAATGAAATTTAATGTTTAGTTCTTTGATCACATTAGCCACTATAGGTACCTATATATCTACCACTCATCTTAATTTTGTTTCATGAGAGTGAATTCATACTATAATTGTTTTGTAAATTTATTTTTTTCCTCTTCAATAGTTTATCAACTATATCTTTCAATGTTATCGAAGTGCAGTGAATGGCTCTGTGTCTGGCTCCAGAGTCAGAATGTTGCTTTCAAATCTTGACTACTTTATTTAACAGACTATTTGGGCTAAAGAAAGTTACTTAACATCATACATTGAAATACCTATAAATGGGGATTTTTTAAAAAAAATATTTTATTTATTTATTTATTCATGAAAGACAGAGAGTGGCAGAGACACAGGCAGAGGGAGAAGCAGACTCCTTGTGGGAAGCCTGATGCTGGACTGGATCCCAGGACCAGGATCATGACCTGAGCCAAAGGCAGACCCTCAACCACAGTGCCACCCAGATGTCCCATAAATGGGAATTCTTTTGCAACTTTCTCATTCACGTGCTGTGAGGATTAAATGTGATACTATACACGCAGAACTTTGCATTATTTCCAGTTAACTAACAACTGCTCAATTAAGGTTAACTTTATAATAATTACTAATTGCCTTATAGGTTTTCCTTAGTTTGTAACACATGCAAAGTGTTCTATATAAATGTAACTCACCCAACCCTTTACTTAGAAGCTTTCATTATTGAATGTGCTGTTACTAGAATTCTTGACATAAGTTTTTAAAACTCTCTCTTCATTGATACATGATACTAAAATTGTTGAGGATATAGACACATGTGTATATACATATATATGTATGTATAATATATATATATATTATCTGTGTCTCTCATGAATAAATAAATAAAATCTTTAAAAATAAATAAACAAACAAACTAGTGAACCTTCCCTATTCTTGCATTACAAGTGCATGAAGACATTCCATGAGGTATACAATTGTGGAAAACACATTCTGGTTAACTAGCATACATGCTTTTCCAAATTGATCTGATTGAGAATGGGCCTGCACTGATTGCTGACCTTATCCTGTCTCTCCTGTGGCAGAACAAAAAAGGCAGCTGTCTGCCTTGAGGTAGTGGGTGTGGAATACAGGATAAGAGAGTGGTGGGCAGGACAGCAGGAGAGGCCATCTACAACTAGGTAGTGGGAGGAGACTGGTTTTATTTTTTTTAAATATTATTTATTTATTTTTAAAGATTTTATTTATTTATTTATGAGAGACACACAGAGAGAGAAAGAGGTAGAGAGATAGGCAGAGAGAGAAGCAGGCTTCCCCCAAGGAGCCTAATGATGTGGGACTCGATCCCAGGACCCCAGTATCACAACCTGAGCCAAAGGCAGACCCTCAACCCAGGCACTCCAGGAGGCTGGTTTTAAAGAGGAAAGGTGAGTAGGTATGAGTGCATATGGAATGTTCCCTTTTTTGGTAATAGTACCTAGTTGTAAGTAGCTCATTGGTTAGTTAGGGCCTATGCATATTTTGAGGTGGGTTGCCTGATAGGCATGTCTGTCCTCAGTCAGGGGGCCTTGTTGTGGCCCCTTTCTACATTCCATTGTTTAAGCCTGTGCTTAAAGGCAGCCTCTATGCCTCCTTTCTCTGAAAAGTATTTTCTTTACTTTAAGAAAGAAAGATCAATTTCCCACCATTGTGCAATTTACTATGGTACATTGTCCAAGGATATGAGAATCCCCATACCAAACAAAAGGAGAATTTTAAATTTGCTTGTTATGTTTCAAGTTCTTTTTCACAAGTTGTAAAATACTTTTTTAAATTAAGTACTACAGATATTAAAAGATAACTCAATACAAAAGATTTTTTAAAAATATCTAGCATTATAAGGAAAAAATAAAATGAACAAATTTCACTGTATACATATGCACATATTTGTACATACACTCACATCTGCTGTCATTGTTACAGAGACATGATAGAATTATCAAAAGGATAAGCATGATACTATATTACCCTGTATAAAAGTATTCTGGGAAAGTGGAATGAAATACATTGTCAAGAAGATAAACTAACATTCTAACAATGAAGGCAAAACTTCTTAACATACTTTAAAAAAAATGATTAATACGTGATTTACATACATATTCAACCAACAAAATAATGATATAATTATTTTATTTAAAAATAGCAAATTTATATCTGAAATTATGATCTTTGTAATTCATACAACTATTTCAGGCATGTACTCAAAATGTATGAGGATATATTCAGATCTTCAAGATTTTTTTAGTGTTATGTGTGTAATAAATATTGTCGTTGTCCAAAGTACCTTTGAGTTCACTGACCGATGGAGTTTTATAAGTTAAGTATAATACAGAGAGGTCATGGATCTAGAGGTGAGAATTCATCTCCCACTAAGGTATACTTATCAAATGAATGGCAGGCAAGCATCCTACACAGGAAGAGTCAGAATGTCCTGTAAGTTCCCCGGATAGGACCAGGTAGGCAATACAAGTATCTCTTTTACTCCATGTTATTTAGTTAGCTTGTATGTTTGTTTGTTTTACTTTTTGTCTTTTTAGATATCTGAAGCTTATTTCAAGGAGAACCACCCACCCTCACACTGAAAGCCTTTAATCATTTTGATGATTCCCAATGGTTCAATCATGCTTCCTGTGCTTCTTCCCTCTGAGTCTGAAAGTTGTCCCAATGGACAGAAAAACTCTCACCTCTGAAGAAACCCATTGGCATACCTACTTTGATAACGGATTCTTCGCTATGCTTCTCCATAAGCTAATCGTATGGGCAATTCTTAGAGAAATGGTTCACAATCCATGGTCCATCTATTTCTCCCTGGCATTTATAGGTTTCATTCTCCTCTGTTTCATCCTCAAGCTTCTCTTGTGTCTTTGTAGTAATTCCAACACAATTTGAGAAAGTAGAAATGTCTCTCATCAGTGGAACTTGTAATTTCCGACATTTTTCTTAATTCATCCAATATGCATCTAGCTTGGAGGCTTGTAAGGAATTTTACAGTTTTTATTTGGTTAACACAAGCTGCTTTAAAAGTAGATTTTTGGGGGGCACCTGGGTGGCACAGTCAGTTAAGTATCTGACTCTTGGTTTCAGCTCAGGTCATGATTTCAGAGTCATGATCAAGCCCCTTTGCAGGCTCAGCTTTTCCCTCTTCATCTGCTTCCCCCCATTCTTGCGCTCTCTCTCTCTCTTTCTCTCTCAATAAACAAATAATCTAAAAAAAAAGTTTTTTTCTTTGTATTTTGCTACATCTCAATAATCCTTATATTTTCTTTATATATTGTTTTATATTGTGGCATATACTGTTTTTTGCATGTAAGACTATCCAAATGGCTATATTGACTATATTGACTCACTAGTTAGGTCAGCTTCCAAGAATAATCACCGATACATTTAGTAAAATTCATTATTTTGTCCTTATGTTTTCAAACTGAACTGGTTCATTTTTTATCCACAGTTGTTTTAGTATCATATATACATTAAAAATGGTTATTTCTGGTCAATCTGATAAGCTAACAACAGTATAAATGCTACATTCCCCTTTCTCAGAGGAGTTTTGGCATAAAAAGTAGTTGCACATGCAAATGATTATTGGTAGCATTTTTCTTGTGCCCCTATCAAATAACATGAATGTGGCTATTTGAAAGAAATGTGAACATGGCAATTTACAAGTATATACTTAAAGGTACTATTAGTGCCCATTTGACCTACAACTGAGTTCCCAAATTGGGTCCTTACTCAAAAGTATGTAACACCATGTCTGAATAAAATAAGTCTCATGGTGTGATCTTATAAAATGGAGGGCTCTGAAATGCAAACTTCTCAGGTTATACAATTTATTAAAATGGAAGTAATTTAAAACAGTCTGTTTCTTGTTAGACTTTAAATATGCAAATAAGAAAGGCCATTTGATTTATTCATTTTTATTTATGCCATTTCCAGATGGGAGTATAACTACTCATTATGAATTCATTCCCACTTCCAAGCCTCTTGATTTTGCATCTTAGCTTTTGAAAACAAATTGATGCCTAAATATTACAAATTTAATTTTAACTGTTGCAGCTAATCTCAGTCCAAGATGGTACATATTAAAATCTCCAACAATGAAGTATTGTCGTCAAATTATTGCCTTGTGACGTTTAGCATTAGGTTTTTAATACCTACATTAATAAATTCATAATGAATCCAAATAAATGTAATTCGTGGATGGAGAAGGAATTCTATTTCATATACTATCACATTTTGTCTTGAATTGGAAAAGGCTTCATAACTTTTTGCATTGTTAAAATGAAATTGCTCTTTCGTCTGTTTGTTTAAGGGAACATCTTCATTTTTTATCAAAGAAGAGGTACCTAATTTTCTCAATTAGAGGAATTTTCCAAGTAAGAATCTCTGTTTTTTCTGCGGACATGATCTCCCACAGATTGCTATATCAATATAAATGAGCTCTCTGTATAAAATTAACCAAATCCCAGAATTAGAGTGGACACTAGGAGATTGGAGAATATAATTTGTATTTATTTATTTATTTATTTATTTATTTATTTATTTATTTATTTATATTTATTTTTGTCAAATCAGTTTCCAAGCCTAATATGAAGGATTCAGATTGTGTTTAGCAATTATGGTTCTTTTTTTTTTTTTAAAATTTATTTATTTATGATATTCACAGAGAAAGAGAGAGAAAGAGAGAGAGAGAATGAGAGGCAGAGACACAGGCAGAGGGAGAAGCAGGCTCCATGCACCGCGAGCCCGATATGGGATTCGATCCCGGGTCTCCATGATCGCGCCCTGAGCCAAAGGCAGGCGCCAAACCACTGCGCCACCCAGGGATCCCAGCAATTATGGTTCTTTATGACCAGTAAGGGAAGCACTATTTTTGTTCAATTTATTCATTTATTTAATCTAAAATTATTGAGCACTTTCTAAATGCCAAATGCTGTATCTTATCTATATTTTAATAATGTAGAATTTGAAGATTTATATGGAACAGAAACACAGCTCCCTGCTACCTATTGTTCACTCCCAGACTTCTTGAAAATTGTCTTTATTGTTGTTACGTCTTATATATATTGTTCAATCTATTCATCCCAGAAACTACAGTGAAAATGTTTCCCCCCAAAAAAGGACTCAAAAGTATCAAAAGGTCAGTTGCAGATAAAGGTCAAATGGATATTGCTCATGTCAGGTAATGTCAGGAGACTGGTAAGGGGTTGTTTGTGAGAGTTCAGTGAATAACAATATTAAATATTCTCCAACCATCCTATTTCCCTAAAATCCTAAAACAGTTTGCTGCTCATTTTTATTTAGCATAGCACTCCTTTGAGATCAAAAGTCAGTAACTGAGCAAGTAACCAAATTAGAGCCAAAACCAGTTGTTGGAGTCGGAACATAAACCTATTTCTGGTAAATACGTTGTTACTGATATATTTGGCCTGACTGGAAGTGATTCTGTACTTCTGGTCTGACACCCTCAGAATATATTCTCTATATTTTCTCCATATTTTTGCCAATATAAATTAGCAAAATTTTGCGGTTGTTTAGTTGTCAAGTTTTCTCCCCTAAAGTTACACTTGGAGATCCTGTTTCCTATCAAACTGGGATATAACTCTTTGGTTTTATAGGTCTGGATGCAATGAGGAAGTGACTTGAGGACATTTGGCTTACTAATTCAAGGCAATTCTTCAGGCAAATAAGTCCTCCAAAATTGTAGAATGATAAATAAATGTATTCTTTTTCAATTACAATTTTTGTGACATGTGGGGTGGCTCAGCGGTTGAGTGTCTGCCTTTGGCCCAGGGCATGATCCCCGAGGTCTGGGATTGAGTCCCACATCAGGCTCCGTGCGGGGAGCCTGCTTCTCCCTCTGCCTATGTCTTTGCCTCTCTCTCTGTGTCTCTCATGAATAAGTAAATAAAATCTTTACAAAAAAATTTGTGACATGTGGAAAAAGTTGTAGTTTGCATTCTCATTTAAAGTTCTGTATTTCTTTCTTTAAATACATCCCCTCTATGAAATACTCAGTAATAGAAAGTGAGGAAGAAGGCAGTGCAGATCCCCATAATGTTCACAATTGGAAAGATATTTTGAAAGAATTGTGATATTTTTTAGTGCACTGTGATGTTTTATAATGCACTTATAAAACATTTTATGCACTATAAATATTTTGTAACTTTGAATTGTTTTTTTTTACAGCTATGCAGAATTATTTTATCAAGAAGCAACAGAATTAATATCTGATTTGATACCTACCATGATGATTTGTTATTATAGTTTTTCTGAAAATGTCATATCATTAGTTTTAAAATGAAAGTCATTTAACAAATGGGCTTGATATACTTTTTTTTTTTCCTAACAAGGCAGAAACATACCTTTTTGGCAACAAAAGATAAAACTATAAAGTCACTCTGGAACTAGTAAAGAAGAAAATGTCTTGAAAGTTACTGTTTAAGAGATTCAGTTCCAGTGTCTTAGAACTTCCTGACCTTTCATTTACTCATAACAGTTCCTGAACATTTGCTGGGCATTCCATACAAAATAATGCCAATTTTAATATATAACTTGATATGCTGTTTTAGATAGTGACCTGCTTTTATCTTGATAGTAGTAATAGAGTATTTTCACAGAGATTTGTCGCTAGTTTTTATTCTATATCATTCACTTGTCTTCCATGAAGGAATATAAATGTGACACAGGTGCTATATGCCATAACAAGCACTCTGTTTCATTCTTGGCAAATTTAAAATATTATTGCACATCATTCATGTGGTCCTGGAAAGAAAATATTTTCTACAACTCTCAACTCCTCTAGAACCATTCTTACTATAAATTCATATTTCCAGCGGAGGCTATGTACCTGCCCACCCAACCTGAATGAATGGATAAAGGTAAAAATGTAGATACAGTTCAACATGAATTGAGGAGACACCTGTTGATGATAGCTGAGCATCAGAGAGAACTGTGAATCAGCAGAAATCTCTACCATCGAACAGCATTAAATCTAGTAAAAGGGAATAGACACACATAGGTATGCTAGCAGAAAAGTAGAAAAGAACTGAGATCAGATCTATGGAAAGAGAAATTGATTCAGAGAAAGCAGTCCTTTCAGATAACTTGAGAGCTGAACAAATCTATTAGAAAAAAAAAAAAAAGACATGGCATTAAACAAGACATGTTGAATATAGGCAGGCTATGATCCTTGCCTCCAAAAAGCATATGTAGTTGTATCTAAATAATTCTATTATTTTTCCTTTTTCTTAATTGAAGTAACTGTTAAATTTGATGTAGATATTCACAATGCTTCACAGGCATAAGAATAGTATCAGAAAAGAGTTTAGGTTTTCGAGTTAAAGGGAACAAGGAGTTCTCAAGGCAAATTTCCCCTATCTACAAAGTCCTAGGAATGAGAAGCACTTGAACTGGCACTCAGTCAGAATGAAGTTTACACCGGATACTTCAAATCCACCTCAGCCTTCATCTTTGAGGTTTTGTCATGGGAAAATAAAATAATCAATATGATATTGCATAGAATAGAATAAGAGCCTGGGAAAAATACAGTTGTGTTGTATTTGAGTAGCGTTCAATATGCTGCTCAAGAAATCCTTGGGTAATTTGGTACTTTTATATGGAGTTATCATCTAGGGAGAGAGTAAATGAGCAAGGCTCAGCTTTCCCTATAAGACAGCATGTTAGTAGGATGGATTTTTACCACAGTGTTTATTCAGTAGGTTTTAATTAAGCCCCTCCTATAATCCAGACACATATGTGATAAATGGGTAAATAGGTAAATGCACGGCAACAGAACAATAGTACTGATAAAAGGGATATCTCCACTTTGTGAGGCCAATCACCTGCTGTATTTCTCAGTAACTGTTATTGATCAGGATCTTTTAAAGGTGTTTGTGTGTAGCTTCTGTGTAGTTCACATATGGCCATGTGACATTAATTGTCATAACCCACGACTACTTTCTGAATCATTGAGATGGTCTTAATATTGCAAAACTTTTCTTTATGCAAGCAAAGAGTGGTACAGGGGAAAAACTTTTCTCTAGCATGGGAAGGGAATTAATCAACTTATTCATAGCAAATTTAAGGTAGTTCAGAAGACAAGGAAAGGTGAACTTACTGAAATAAATTTAATTAAATGCTAGACATAGTAAAAATTTTGGTGATGACTCTTCTGAAAAGGCAATCAGTATCTAATTAATAACTTTCAGATAGTCTCCAATATTTTGACCACTTAGGTCTGAAGTTAAGAAATCTTAATAAGGAGGAGGTCAAGAAGTACATAGTGTACTATAAATTATAGTTACTAGCACAGCCTCACATATACTCAGACACTAAATAAATATTTCTAGATAGGAACTTGATAGGATTGTGACTGTCCAATATGGTTATTTATTAAATGAGGAAGTGAAAATGTGCAAAGAGCAGATTCATGACTGGTTTTAATCCATTTTCCTTTGTTCGGGCTCAACTGAAAGCTCTTGAATAATATAGTTAGTAATCAAAAGCTGAATGCAGGCTTGATTATTCAGACAATTTAGGGCTTTGTCAATCCTCTTCAAGAACACTCTGATGTGATCATGAAATGCAATTCATTGTACAAAGTTAAATATAAATAGGACATGTTTACAGGTGTAAAAATATGACAGCCTCTTGATCACAGTGTTATTTACATGACTGTTTGCTTTGTGAAAATTAATCAGACTACATATATGCATATGATATCTGCAGTTTTTTTGTATGTATACTGTGCTTCAAAAAAGATTTTGTTTAAAACATTATGGTGCTATTTGTTGCCCATGATTGTAATATATTCTCTAGTTATCGTTGAATAAAATTGACTTCATGGACATGATATGAGAGATGAGAAAGTGTATTGAACTAAAAAATAGGAAGCTAGAAATCAAGATGTGAAGGATGATGTATATGAAAGAGTTTTGATTAGACAGCTTGGGGGCTTTATAAATGTTTTAAGTTTGCCAGGACTGTTTCTTTATGGACAAGTCCTTTTTCCTTATATGCCTATAACTGTCTACTTGCTTTTAATGTGTATAATCTTCAGTAATTGTTTTAGTCATCATTATATGAATAAGCAGGGGAAATAATTTGCCTGTTGGTGGTTCTTGTTACATTAAAAGGCAAGTAATATAATGACATACTGGCTTGCAAGTCATATAGTCTGAATTTTGACCCATATCTAATGCTAAATAGATGCATAATCTTGCATACAAAAATTCACATTCTTGGAACTATAATTAAGTCATCTATAAAGAGGAAGATGATTTATAAAACGTCACCATATTTGAATATTTTGTTATTATGCTTTAAAAAATCATCTAAAGCAATGGTTTTAATTACTGATCAAAAGAATATTGAATTTTTCTGATTATTTTTGGTTAATACACATTTGAGGTATATTTTTCTAAGGAATTAAGAGATCAATAAATGAGTCTAATGAGTTCTTTGAAAATTGAGGAATCTTCCACCAGTGACTTTCTTAAGCATATCAAATGACTTGGATCATGGACTAACTAAATGGAATAACTATATTTACCTATATGTTAAATCTACTGTACTTTAAGCTTTACATATTAAAAGCTATCCCTTCTCCCCCTCCCTTTTTTTTTTTCACATTATCTGCCTCAGAGTAAGAGATTATTCCTAAAAGAAAGGTGGAATACTGACTACAGTGACACTTAGGGTTATCTGCTAATTTTATTTTTTTATACTGTTTTTATTCCAAGAATAAATAGATACTAGTTTAAATTTGAAACTAGTAATAGGAGAGCAATAAAAATACAGAGACACAGAATGTTTGCTAGTAGTCCATGAAAATATTTGAATCTTCTCTGGATCCATTCATTTGTGATTTAAGCTTGAGATGTTTTTTACTATTATTGTAATTTCTCATATTTTATTCACAGAGGTATCTAACAGTATCTGAGTTCACATATTGTTTTTAGTTACCCAGGTACACTGATACACACTTTTTTTTAATTTTATTTATTTATTCATGATAGTCACACACAGAGAAAGAGAGAGGCAGAGACATAGGCAGAGGGAGAAGCAGGCTCCATATAGGGAGCCTGACGTGGGATTCGATCCCGGGTCTCCAGGATCGGGCCCTGGGCCAAAGGCAGGCGCTAAACCGCTGCGCCACCCAGGGATCCCCAGATACACATTTTTCATGGCATATGGTAGACCCAATGTGAGATATATCTTAGGATTCATGATGGGAAATTAAGAGACCAGAAGCAATATGCACATTTCATTAAATAATTGGGTATATGTTTACTTAGAGAAAAATGCTTTTCTTCCCACTTTTTGGAACAAGTTTTGAATATTAGAATACAGGTACGTTGAAATCATGTCTTCTTCTGTTGGTGGGTGAGGGAGTTGTTCAAGTGATACTAATAGAGCCGTGGTGTGGGAAGGGCTTTAAGAGGAACACACCATGTCTGAAAGGAAATAATGAAATTCTTCTGAAATAGTACCTTAACTGCTCCTTCTTCAATTATGTGATAGATCCCTGGCTTTCTCTACAGTAGAATTACTTTTGGTAGAAACCAAGATTATATGTCCAGAATTCCCTTAATATCTTACCTTTCCTCTGAGATTCACTCTTTGATTCAGATCTATTAATGTTCTCACATCCTCTCTTGGATTTTTAAAAATATTTATTTATTTATTTATTTATTTATCCATTCATTCATTCATGAGAGACACGGGTTGGGGGGGCAGATAGAGAGAGGCAGAAGGAAAAGTAGGCTCCCGGCTGAGAGCCCTATGTGGGACTCGATTGGGGATCTGGGAATCAGGCCCGGAGCCAAAGGCAGACACTCAATCACTAAGGCACCCAGGCAACCCTCATCCCTTGGATTTAAGGAGTCAGAAGAGCAGTAGTGAGAGGAAGAATAGAAGTCCATGTTGAACACTCAGGAAATGGATATTTGGCTCTCCCTCTGAGAATGCTGCATGGTGTCAGGATGAATATAAACTGGACACTCTTACATGATGTTATCCAAAGGAAGAATGTTGTCAGAAGTAAACTGGCTGATGGTCATAGAAATGTGGCTATGATTCATTATATATTGGTTTCCACAAGTGGACAAGTGGTCACAGAAGGAATAAAGTAGGAATTGCATACAGAGCCATGATATCCAGTTAGCCTTTGAGGGTTAGAAGGTTTAAACATCTTCCTTAAGACATTCATTCTGTGACCTGAGTTCAGATGTTGTAAGTGATAGCAGGGGGAAGAGTGGTATTCCTGATGAAGGACAAAGTGAATACCCTGCAGACTAGATTCAATGTTGAGATAGTTAAGGTACTGAGTTAGAATAGACAGTAGACCAGATTCAATATGTTGGATAGAAACTGGCGGCCAGACAGGTTAGGTTATTCCACAAGAATAATGTGGCAATATCATATAACATTTATAAGTAAATATTATATAATGCTAATACTTAATACCACCCAGGCTCACATTATAAGCTTTCTCAGTGATCTGGGCCAATCTCCCATCTTTCCTTCTCACTTGCCCTCATCTAATGGAGACCTGGAGCCCCCTGAATTTCAAATGAATGAAGACCTTGTTTTCTGTGTACACTGAACAATCTGAACATTTGAAGAAAGATGATAAGCTCTATTTGAAGGGATTATCAGAGTGAACATTTTATTGGATCTTTAGGTCAGGAAGTCAGGAGAAAGATGTCAGATTAGACTTGATTAGTTTCTATGAATTGAAGTAGTTTTAAAAATGGAATTAAATGCATTCTCATAGGTCTGTAGATTGTAGGATAAGAAGATAAATAATTCACCTAATTATTTTCTCCCTATGGCTATGTTGGATTTCTCTCTGTGGCCAATTCAAAAGAATTAACCAAGGTTCATTTGAACATTATAATCAATCCGATTTGGAAAAAATATGAATCCAGAATTTTTTTTTAAAGTTATCACAACTTTGTCTCAATCTTCAAACAGAATATGGGGAAAGTCAATGGCTACTAACACCTCTACCAATTCCAAGATGTACATCTTCCTGAGACTAGTTTGTCCCTTTAGAGCTGGTGAAATCTGGAAAGAAAGGGGAAATGCCAACATTTGTGGAGGGTGAGTTGTCCTCATGACACTTTAGTTCAAACAACATTCCAAGCATGACAGAAATGACATTAGGGAAGCTGTTTTCCCAAATAAATCTCAATATCTAATGATTATTTAAGTAAGCATGGATCAGACTGCAAACTTTACAAGGCTTTTCTAAAGTGCATTCAGCCTGGAAGCCTAATAATTCATAATGGGGAATGTTTTGAATTTACATTTGAAAATGGCTATTGTGTTTAATGAAGCATGTATACAATATAATTTTATAACATTGTTCGTACAAGGATGGGTCACAACTGATTATAACTGTATTGCGAATACAATTCGCCATAAGTTACAGCCGGGTACATACACGGGTATGGGGAAAATATCCATGAGAATGGGACCAGTGGACAAGGAAACCCAACCATGCTCATTATGCTGTAGGCTGAGAAATGAAGCTGAAAGATACATTTACATATCTCATGAACATTTCCCAAGAATTGCTAGTTGAAAACATATTTTTCATTCTGTTCTCTATTTTCTATGTA
This sequence comes from Nyctereutes procyonoides, assembly GCF_905146905.1. Taxonomy (NCBI): domain Eukaryota; kingdom Metazoa; phylum Chordata; class Mammalia; order Carnivora; family Canidae; genus Nyctereutes; species Nyctereutes procyonoides. Next base: position 14,533,636 of record NW_026575139.1, on the reverse strand, counting down.
ATTGGGGTGTGAAGGGTACGTACAAACATTCCCTAGCCAGAAAGTTTTATTTATGATGTTTATACAATGCATGAAGGACTTTATCTTCATCTTGGGAGGATTTTTTCTGCCAAGGAGAAATTTGGTAAAGGCAGAAGTGTCAATGGCTTTTGTAGGTGTGTTTGTAAAATCATTTGTTAATGTTCAAATTTTTAAAATACTAGAATATTCATTTGTTTATTGATGTGAATGCTATTGAGTGTCTAATATGTGATCTAGTACTGCTAGTAACCACAGGGTGAGCCTCAGGAAAAAATTCAAAGGAAATTTTATTTTCACATCTTTAGTTACGAAGCATTTATTTAATATTAACTATGTAGCATTAACATGGCAAAGGAAAATGAAGTTACTTGAGAAAGGAATACTTGATGATATTTTATTATTGTCTGACCCACAGAATATTTTAAAATAAGAGATACTGAACATAACATGTAAAGAGATTTAAATTATCATACAGGTGTTAGAGTTTAATTAGATTGGACATTTCATTATTTCCCCACATTAACCTATGGATAGGTGCTTTGAAGATAAGCCAACTTTATTATGGGATTTTTAAAAATCAAGACAGAATTGGCATATAACATTGTATGTTTAAGACATACAAAATATTGATTTTATACATTTATATTGCAATATAGTTGCCATCATAGCACTAGCTAACACCTCTATGGTGTCATATGATTATCATTTCTTTTTGTGATGGCAACAGCTAAGAGGAACTAAACTCTTAGGAAGTTTAATGTCTGTAATACAGTTTTATTGTCTATAATCTCTTTATTAAGTATTAGATCTCGAGAACCTAGCTACTAGTTGTGATATGTATCCTTAAACCACATCTCTCTCATTTCCCCAACACCCAAGGATATATATTTTTCAGTACATGTGTGTATATGTCCATATTTATAGATATTAACTTGATCATTAGAATTGTAGCGTGTTTTAAACATTTTGGTTCTGTTACAGCTTTCTCACCCCCTCCCCCAAATACTTACCTTGGAAAATTGTAGGGACCATGCAAGGTAATAAATGGGATAGATTGGAAAATTATAGCCATGAAGTATTTTCTAGGTACTCACATATTACATTGTTTTTGTGATTTTCCAATTCTATCTTACTTCAACAATGACCTTGCATAGACACTATGTAGAACAAAATAAGCAATAAACCATCCCTCTGTTAATGAATATAGTATTTTGCCCAATATCTAGCCTATGAAAATGCAAAAGACTGTTCTTCCTAAAGACCAGCAAGGATTTGACCTCTGACTAGGTTCCTTGCATCTCATCACTGAATTATTTTGTTATACTAAGATTTGCAATCAAATAGGATTTTGTATCAGATATTTAAAACTATGCAATCGTATAATGTCATTAAACCTTTGTCTATATGTAAAAAAATCTTATATTAATTGCATAGCATTCATATGGTTTGGTTTTGCCCTGGATGGTCTTCTGTTTCTATTGATGTCTAAGGGAATATTCAATTTGGTATAAATGGAAGCATAAGTTTAATAAACCTCTATTCCCACCTGGAATTTTCACGAAGGAACTCCCTGTCTTGTCATTCCATAAAAGAAGATCACTTTGTCTTATTTGCATTTTGGATTCAACCTTGGCTGGATCACTGATCATATTACCCATTCTTATCCTCTGTTTGACCAGAGAACTTGAGATACCTTGCACAAGCAAACTCTACTGAACAAAAGAAAAGGCCCCACTGTCTTACCGGCAAAGTTTTATCTATGTCAAAGCAAGAAAATCTTCCAAGAAGAGCTCTTGTTTCCTATATAGAGTTGTACTATAATTCTAACATTTTGCATGCAAGGAAAATTAGGAGATGTAGCACCGAACACTAAAAGGGAGTCTTCCTAACTGGTCTGCTGAGTACTTGTAATTCTAACTCCAAAAAAGTCTCTGATAAGTCATATTCTTTGTGTGTCTGTTTCTTTACCTACTCCTCTTTTTCTACATGACCCAGTTATGTTCCTATTTCTTCTGCGCTTTCTCTTGTCCATCTATGTGAGCTACTTATATGCAGGACTTTATCAGAAAAAAAATTACATTGTAAAATTGGTAGATCAAAAGATTATCTACAGAATTTGAATGCAAAACTTGATCAAGGGCCAAGTGAAGAAAATAATGAAGGGTTTTCTTATACCTCACAAAAATTACTGTAGAATTTGTGATTTTGTTAGATACTTATTGCCCTCAAGTAGACATCTATGCCAATACTTTAGTTAACTATCAGCTCCTTACATGGGAAAAATATTGTTGAAAAGCAACAGGGTAAGAAAGAGTAAAGCGCTGGCTAAGAAACTGGCCTCTCAGTAACTGCTTATATATCACTACATAAATCAAAATTTTCTTTCAAGAATGATTCAAATTCCATATCTTCTGAGACACCTTCTCAGACTGTTGAATCAGTAGCTCTTTTCTTCTTTCTCTAATGCTTCACGTAGCCGAGGAATGGTTAAACAGTAAGCACCATGTGTAGCTCTTGCCAGAAAGGATGCTTAATGTCATGAGGAGAATATAAGTCTGCCAAAGCTGCTTTCCAAGAGACAATCTCTTGTTGCATTCAACTCTAATCCTGTAGATGTTCTTTTTGCCAATTATGAAAGAATAAATGCTCCCTTTCAATACCACAATAGAGTCAATAGACACAGCTGTCCAGAGAAGGGAAAAAAAATGCTGGACAACTTAAGAAAATGAATCTGGAAAAATACCAACCTAGAGATAATTCTTTCAATGACATTTGGATTAGGGCTTTCACACATTCTTAGAAAAAGAAAATGGAAAGTTCTCCTCTGAGTCCTTCTGGATAGAATTATATCATTATACTCAACCTAAATGTGCAATAATAAGCTACTTGGTGGTCACTGTATAGTGTGAAATCAACTGTTCTCAAAGACATATGTTTTGCCCTTGTAAATATCAAGTTTAAAATCCTTATATTAATTACAAAGTGACATCTGACTTATTTGCACCTTACATGACTTACATAACTTCTAATATCCAGTTAAAGAAGAATTCTTATTTCTGACTTTCCTGTTTCTTACTGGATGTGCTAAACAATGCATGAGTATATTGCTTCATTACAGCATCTACCACCTTATTCCAACTACATATGACTTTTCTGTTACATTATGCATTCCTAGAAGAAGCAGATATAGAATATATCTTTTAATGTGTATAATAAAGAACATCCATGGGGCACCTGGGTGGCTCAATGGTTGATTATCTGCCTTGGCTTGGGTCATGACTCCAGGATCCTGGGATCAAGTCCTACATCGAACTCCCTTAGGAAACCTGCTTCTCCCTCTGCCTTTGTCTCTGCCTCTCTCTGTGTGCTCTCATGAATAAATAAAATCTTTAAAAAAGAAGAAGAAAAAGAAAGAAGAAAGAAAGAAAGAAAGAAAGAAAGAAAGAAAGAAAGAAAGAAAGAAAAAGAAAGAAAGAAAGAAAGAGAAAGAAAGAAAAAAGAAAGAAAGAAAGAAAGAAAGAAGAAAGAAAGAAAGAAAGAAAGAAAGAAAGAAAGAAAGAAAGAAAGAAAGAAAAAGAAAGAAAGAAAGAAAACATCCAAATTCGACGAAAGATAGAAGCCACTGCCTTGACCCCAGTTTATTGTTCTAGAGATAGACACACAAGTTAGGTCAGTGAGTCATTTCACCAAGCTTTGGACTTCGGATAGATTAAACATATTTGTCTTCTTTTGCCATGGTTAAAATGTGAAAGCTCAAGTCCAGAGGTAGGCATTTGCCATGACTTCTACATCTACAAGGTGGTGGTTGGTTGGATGGTTGGTTGGTTGGTTGGTTGACTGGTTGGTTGGTTGGTTGTTTTTAAAGCCTGTCTGTATTGAACAAAACTATTAAGATGGGACATAGAGAGAAGCCAGTGTTATAACAGGTAGACAAAATACTAAAGAGTTTTTTTTTAAGATTTTAATTAATTAATTATTCATGAGAGACACACATTGAGAAATAGAGACATAGGCAGAGAGAGAAGCAGGCTCCATTCAAGGAGCCCAATGTGGGATTCGAACCTAGGACTCCAGGAGCACTCCCTGGGCCCAAGGCAGGAGCTTAACTACTGAGCCACCCAGGTGTACCTGGTGGCTCAGTGGTTAGAGTTTTTTTTTTTTTTTCTTAAAAGTCATATCATTCCTATCTTTGGATTCTATAAGATTCTTAAACTCTTTGTAAATTAGTTTGAGATATGTGTCTCTGTTACTTGTAACCACAAGAATCCTAAATAATACAGAGTGAATGGGGAGAAGCAGAGAAGTATTTCCAGTTAGAACTCAGCAGTTTGTAAATATGTCCTCTTCACATGAGTTTGTATTAAAAAAAAAGTGTCTAACTGGAATTAATGAGAATCTATGGAAAATAAGAAATGGAAGCCCTAATTCAGGCAGTCCCTGTGACAAATAAAAAGAAAACTAAAATATCATCAGGCAACCCTCTCTTAGGAGTGATAATTTCTCATGGTACCTACCTTTATTCCTGCACATTTAACCCATTTTCCTTTCCCTTCCCATTTTTTGGTGCTACTATTTATGGTCCCTGCTCTACTAAATTATTGGATTGCCTATTGCCTTACTAAGGCACCACATCACCCTTATCATACCTCATACCTGAGATACTATGAACCACAATTAAAATAGCTAACATAGATAACACTATTTGTCTGGCATCCATACAGTTGAGACATGGAAATATGACCGATGCTCTGCTAACCGTCCAAATCTATCAGAGACACTAAGTTAGAAGCTAGTTATGTGCAAAAGCAGGGACTGAGGGCAATCCATTTTGGTGAAGATGGTGGGAGCAAGAGCCCCTACATCCCATTTCCAGCATTTGCTGTTTCCAATAGCCATTCCACAGAAAGTGTCAGCCATTGATAATATGGACGAGACGATCTGTGGCACCTGCACCTCACAACAGTAATGGAGGACAACTCTCTCATGGATAAACTCTACCACAAAACCAGAAATTCCTCTAATCTGGCACCTTCAACTCTGGTTTACAAAACTCCCAGAGTGCCTATGAGCTACATGGTGTTTTTAAGAATCCCCTTAGATTTTCCAGATGTGGTTTCTCTTTATTTTCAATTTAGAATGCTGGTTATTACTCAGGCCTTTAGGTCAAAGGTTGACAAACTTTATCTTAAATGGCCAGACAATAAATAGGTCAGGCTTTGCAGGCCCCATGTAGGCATATTGTTTATGATTACTGCTGTCAGTGTCTGCTTTGCTGTGTTGTTTTGTTGTGTTTTGTTTTGTTTTTACAACTCTTAATTCATGGGATATACAAAAAGCAGGTTGTACTTTGCAAATCCTTGCTCTCAGCTTTTAGCACTCCTGCTCTTTACCTTAGTCTCTTAGTTACTCAATTCCAGCTTGCAGAGAAATTTATTTGGTGCCATTAATCTCCCTGAAGCAAGCTGTTCTTAAAGATAGCCTCACAATAATTTCTCATAAGGAAGAAGGGGAAGAACTCTGAAGCCAATAGTTACGGCTAACATAAGTGCACTACACAGTGAACATTTTGGGTTTTGCCAGCCTGGCTACTTCTAATCCCCAAATTGAGGTGTCCCAGAGACCACATGACCTAGCTAATCCCTACAGTCACCAAACACATGACTGTGGTTAAGGATGGAGTGGAAGAACCACTGTTAAAGAGCTGGAGCATAAGGATTATATATTTTAATTTTTTTTTATTTTTTTACTTATGATAGAGAGAGAGCGAGAGAGAGAGGCAGAGACACAGGCAGAGGGAGAAGCAGGCTCCATGCACCAGGAGCCTGATGTGGGATTCGATCCCGGGTCTCCAGGATCGCGCCCTGGGCCAAAGGCAGGCGCCAAACCGCTGCGCCACCCAGGGATCCCAGGATTATATATTTTAAACCAAACAGAGGTCAAATGATATGTTTAGCCTTCACTTCTATTTTAGGTATGTGGATAAGGAAGTAAGCTACACTGGCATCAAGGAGGTTATGGAGATGCTAGGCAAACCAACAGAAGCTATCAGTGGCCCCTTAAATTGAAAACATCAATGCATAAGCCAAAACAAACCAACAGGCAAGTAAACAAATAAATGAGACTCAGAGAAGGTTTCAGATTGTGGAGCTCAATTCTGGCTTCCATTTACTATCTTCTTTTCTCTCGCCTCAACTAGACCATTGGGTCTCAATCATCTGTGCTCACCAACCAGACTGATTTAGAAAGGATCATAGAGAACATGGTATAGCTGTTGTCTCTTAGGAGGGCTGTGAACAGAGTGGGAAAGTGGGTTCCATTAGTCATCTCCATTTGAAGGAGGACGTTAGGAAGGAGCATTTTAGTGAGTGAACGGCGTGATGATCAATACTAAATTAGCTCTTTTACTAAAAACACTTTCATTTCCTTGTTTTCATGGCGTAACATTAACTCCATTTTGGGGTCATTGACTTTAGTACTACTTGAGTATGGAAAGTAACCAAGAGGCATGGCCCTAGTTTTTGATTAGGCCTTACTTTTGAACTGGTACGATTTCTGATCAAGCCCATCTTACTTAGCGAGATTCAGTTAAGCCCAGCCAGATGGTGGTGATAAAGTGCAACTTAAGTAGTAGATAATGTAATTAGTTCACAGACATTAAATTATATTGGATTTCGTATTGCAAATTGTAGTCCCTCTTATGTTTTTAAATGAACAGGGAAGCATATTTTATGGTTAGCCAAGAGCCAAGAAGAAACATGGTTGATTATCCTTTATGAGAATCTGTAAGTTGTCTCTTTGGTCTTCGGTACCAAAAAATACTTAAGCCTTTTCTTTACCCATAGTTAGGCTAATGTGAACAAGTTTGTGTCATCTCTTGTTAGCATTCATGCTAAATTAGAGAATAATTTGCTCTCAGGTATTTAAAAATCGGACACTGTAGAGGTCTTTAATTACCAGGCCCATCATTCACATTTCATTATCATATTTTTCCCTGAATGAGACTTGATTTAAGTAGGTCTTCGACATTTAGCAAGAATGTCAGCATTTAACACATTTATGCTTTAGATTTCCAATAATATTACAACACGTTATAGCTATGAAAACCTGCAATGATACCTAGTTAGTTTTCAAAAGAATCTTCAGGGCTTGAGGAGTAATATTAAAATCATTAAAAAATATGAATGGTAAAATAATTATTTCTAGCTATATACCAAAAATTTTAATCGGATACTTTTGCATTTGAATGCTCTGGGAGTTACATAAAACACACACACACACACACACACACACACATACACACACACACATACACACACACACAAAAGAAAAATAAAAATAAAAAAGCATTTAGCCCAAAAGATTAACTGTAGGCAAATCATAGAATTTCAACTTAAAAGGAAGAATATAAATATGTTAATATCGGAAACATTGGTAATATAACGAAGTAGTTAAAAACCTGATTGTCCAGGTTCAAAACCTGGTTTTGACATATAATAGTTATGTGACTTGAGGCAAAGTACTAAAAACATTTTGATGAGTTCATAGAAGACTAATTTTGCCAGTTAACTACTTATGTGATTACGAAGTGTTCTCAAGGACCATTGTTTTAAAAAATTAAGAAATAACATGATGTTGGTTCGGCCTCTGACCACTTGAGTGACTCTGTTAGTTCACTCAAGATGCCTTGACAAAGTACCATAGGCTGGGTGGCTTAAAAGACAGAAATTTATTTTCTCATAGTTCTGGCTGGAGGCCAGAAGTCCAAGATCAAGGTGTTGACTGGATTTATTTCTCCTGAGGCCTCTCCTTGGATTGCAAATGGTTACCTTTTCCCTATGTCCTCACATGCCTTTTTCTCTGTGCATAAGCATCCCTGGTCTCCCCTCTTCCTCTCTTTCTCTATGTCTTTCTCGCTTTCCTCTTAAAAGGACACCAGTCTTATTGGGATAGGGTCTCACACTTACAACTTATTTTATCCTTAGTTTTCAACTTAAAGGCCCTCTCTCTAAATATAGTAACAGTTAGAGGTGGAGCCCCAACATACAGATTTGGGAGGAAACACAGTTCAGTGCATCTTGACACAGTGACCTGTGTCAAGTCATTTGATATTTGATATATCTCAAGAAGAAGATTAAAGTTTTTGTGGGCATAACATGAAATAATAATTGGCTAGCTCTTGGAGGGATGGCACAGAGTTGGAGGTGGATGGCCCTGTCTGTGGGCAATATTTTGGTCTGATCCAAGCTGTAATTCACTCCATCTCACAGCAAAACTTGACTAGTGGAAAGCTGAACTGACCTTGGGCACCACCGTCTTCCTGGGGTCATACTTCATCAACCAGCATAATGATGATGTTTTGGAGTATAAGAGAATAAACAAATTGGAATAAACTTTTAAAATACTAATATGCTACATAGTGTGACTACAGTTCCTCTGGGTTTTCCAATCTTTTGAGTTGTAAATGTGAGAGAAAACATTATATGGGAATATATCTCAAATAGCATTTGTGTGTTGTATCATTAAATGAAAAAATAAAATACTTCGGTATTCTTCAGATAATGCATATTGTGATCACTTATAGAAAATCTCAATTTCAAGATGTATTATTAGACGTATTATTCCATATGGAAGATACACTGAATTAAATGCTCATGTTAAAAATGTTAATAAATAAAAAGTTCAATTTAATAGAATGAAATAATTTAAATTTTTCATTTGAAAGACTACTAATGCTAATGCTAATATCATCAGCTACTACTTCTCTCATTCTTGATTCATGCTACAATATATCCAGATGAAGGCAAAATATGTTTACATTCTTGACCAAATAGCTATCATTAATTAAATTCTCCTTTGAACCCCAGTTCAATTCAAAACATAATAAAAAAGACTTCAGAGGATTTTTTAAAAATGTAACTATTTCAGAGGCATCTGGGTGGCTCAGTGGTTGAGCATCTGCCTTTGGCTCAGATCATGATCTCAGGGTCCTGGGATGGAGTCCCACATTGAGCTCCCTGTGAGCAGCTTGCTTCTCTCTCTGCCTGTGTCTCTGCCTCTCTCTCTGTCTCTCATGAATAATAAATAAAATATTCAAAATAATAAAACAAATATAACTGTTTCATACTTGAGTGCTTATGACATTCTTAGACTTTCTTATTGTTTTCTATGATCTGAAGGGTATAGAGCAATGACAAATGATTCACATCCTTTGGTGCAAAGCAAACTCCAAGACCCTTAGCTATATTATGCTGTTTGCTTAATGTAGTAAAATTCAGACATTATTTGTTCATATATCCCCTGCAGTATTTTTAAAGAACTATTTATTTTTACTTTAGGAGGGGAGAGGCAGAGGGAAGGGTCTCAACTAGACTCTCCACTGAGTTTGGAGCCTCATGTGGGACTGATCTGGCAACACTAAGATCACGGCCTGAGATGAAGCCAAGAGTTAGTTGGTTGCTCCACTGACCGTGCAACCCAGCCATCCCCCCTAAAGTATTTTTAAAAGTCATGTATTCCATCAAAGATGTTTAAGGTATCATCTTAAAATTTCTGTTCTTAGTTTAAAAAGTTGCAAACCATATAATTTTTAGTGTATTTTACATGTTGACATTTTATGTGATGAGCACTGGGTGTTATATGCATCTGATAAATTGTTGAGCACTAATCTTCACCTAATCATGTACTATATGTTGGCTAATTGAGTCTAAATTTAAAAAAGAAAAAGTAAAATAGAACTATTTTATTAATCTCTTAAATGTATTAAGTGACTACAAATAGCACTGCAATTTTACATCTACCATTAAAAATATGTATAGAACAAGTTCTTTAAGTGCTGGTTGCACATTTAAATCTTTTTTCCTTCTGAAACTAATCCTTCTAATTCTATAATACACCCATAATTTTATTCTAATCTATTTTTAAATTTTTTTAATTTAAATTTAATTTGCCAACATATAGTATAAACATCTCATCGAGTGCCCTACTCAGTACACCATACACAAAGATAAACTCAAAATGATTGAAAGTTATAAATGTGAGACAGGAATCTATCAAAATCCTAGAGGAGAAGACAGGCAACAACCTGTTTGAACTTGGCCACCACAACTACTTGCAAGATACATCTAAGAAGGCAAGGGAAACAAAAACAAAAATGAACTATTGGGACTTCATTAACATAAAAAGCTTTTGCACAGCAAAAGAAATAGTCAACAAAACTAAAAGACAACCTACAGAATGGGAGAAGACATCTAATCTAATTTAATACTTGAAAGTCTTTTATTCATCACAATTTTTATATTTCTTTCTGCAATAATTATATATGTAATATTATATGTATACATGTAATATATATTATATATACACATGTAATATAAATATGCATACACAAGAGGTGAGAAAGATGCAAGTCTGTGAATCTTTTAAAAATCTGGATTTTATCATTAGTACCAAACTGATCAAAATAACATATTTTCCAAATTTATTAAATAATCATAAAATGTTGAACATAATATTTTAGTAATGCATATTTTACTGAACTTATGTTTCTTAAGTAATTCTTATATCCCTGGATGAACATTATTTGTTTCTCACATTAGAAAATACGGATCAGGGCAGCCCCAGTGGCTTGGTGGTTTAGCATCACCTTCAGTCCAGGGCATGATCCTGGAGACCCGGAATCGAGTCCCATGTCAGGCTCCCTGCATGGAGCCTGCTTCTGCCTCTGTTTCTGCCATTCTCTCTCTCTCTCTCTCTCTCTCTCTGTGTGTTGTGTGTGTGTGTGTGTGTGTGTGTCTCATGAATAAATAAATAAAATCTTTAAAAAAAGAAAAAAAAGAAAATATGGATCATCAATTATATTTCTATTTCCTATTTTTATAAATGAAAGCAATAAAAAGCTTGTTCACATACATAGTATATAACTAAATCCATTACAACTATGTAAACTATCACTATTAGATACAAAATTTACTTGTAATAATCTATCAAATGGAATATTTTATTTGCTTCTTTTTCATTTTTGCTGAAAATACCAATTAAGCATATCATTCTCCAGAAAAATATTCATTTTTTAAATTTCCTTAAAGTCTACCAAAAAACACCACAAACCTTCACTGAGGCTAAGCTAATGATTGTTAATTATACCTATTACTCTTATTTATTTCAGAGGCATCTTATTTAACTGGGCACACTCAAAAATATTTGGGAACATTAACATTTACTTGAATCTCATTTGTCAATGCAATATCCTTGGTAATAGGCTTTAAACTTACTGCATGGTTTAAGGATATTTTCAGATGCAGATGCAGACCAAAATGTGGTGAATGAGAATCCCTCCATTCCTAGTGAGAATGATCAAATTGCAAATGACATGCTGAGGGACAGACAGGTCTTTCTAAGGTAACTTTGAAAAACTTGTGGATATTCAGAATCTGAGATATATACACAGATCTATAGACTTCTTGTGATTTGGTCTCCTGAATGTGATAGCATACTCTCATTTTCTTTAATATGTTCAATCAGTGTTCTATTTAATTGCTTTTCAATCATGGAAGATGAAACCTATGGAACCAAACCATAGATTTGAATATATCAGGAAAATTTTCACTCCCATCACTCAATGTATAATATAAGTGAATTCATCATATTATAATTTGTGAAAAATATTTCATTCCTAATGACATTTTTCACTGGTAACAAAATATTTATGACAGAAAAGATGCAAGGTATATTATAGATTTATTTTGCCTTGACTGATGAAAAATTCTTCAACACCTACATTTGAACTGCTTGGAGACCAGAGATTTGTACACTCTAAAGCGATGTATATTAGTAAGATTTGAGGTCAGTAAGAATTATACTTTTATAAGTTGGAAAACAGAAATCAGGATAAGAGACCCAGCAAGACACCACAAACACAGGTGTATTATCAATTTTAGGGGGAAAAATGGAAACATATGGAAATGAAAGATCAGAAAGGAGCATTCTCAAAATTATCTATGCCCACACACCACTTGGAAAATTTTAATGTATCCCTTAGGGTATGCATAGCACATTTCGCAGAGCATAGTTTTAATATAGTAAGAAGTGAGACATGGTGGAAAGCACATAGGCTTTACAGTCTGTCTGACTTTTCTTTGAACCCTGGTTCTGTAATTTAGTACCCTGTACATTCCTCAATATCTCTAAGTTTCAGTTATCTCATGTTTAATCTATAAAAAAGAGATATCAATACCTAGGGTGAAGTGAGATTTATATGCAACAATGTGTGTGAAATCCATACCATAATGTCTGGTAGATAATTGGTGCTCAAAAATGTTACTTCTCTCTTTTTCTCCCCATAGAAAGAATAACATCTGTTTCACAGAAATCATTTTTGCACTTGGTGAAACAAGGAAGATTCAAATACTTCAAATCACCAATATTTATATTATACAAAAAGTATTTCTTGAACTCTTACTATTAGTAAAGCATTGGATTTGGCATGTGCTTTATGGTCTAGATTATTAAAATGATTTTGTGTTGTGATTTTTTTCATGAACACTTAAACTGTAAATTTTGTGTTTATGAGTATTTGTAAAAAGTTCTACAAGAAAAAAAGTTGTGGCTAGGCTTGACATACTCTTATTAGCCTGCTCATTATTTTCTCTTCTGAAGTCAATTTTCATATGAAAGGCAAACTGGGAGGTTTCTTGGCAAGCTTAAAGTTAGAATAAGGGGAATGAAGGTGGTTGTATGAATTCATTACTTAATGGCATCAAGTGAAGACATCATGACGAATTTTTCTTTAACAGTGATGACATCCCTAATGGGACCACAAATACTCAAAAGTGTTTGGCTAAAACATCCCCTCTCTCTCTGTCTCTCCATATTGGGGTAAACTTCCAGGTGGGCTTTATCTCCCCTGGGAAATGTTTGTATGAAAATCACGGTTTGCTTTTGTGAGCTATACTCTTTTCCCATGGAAAAACCAGTTTATCTTTAAATGTGTCCTTTTCATTTAGTCATATTTTATAGGAAGACCATTCAAGTCCTAATGTCTTAGGAACCATTTGTCTTTGAGGTGATTAAAATATTAAAATGTCACTACTCTATTATTAACTGATTTTTATAATTTAACTAAAAATCTCATTTCTCTAATCTTCAACTACTTAAATAGTAGCACTATTAATGCTTAAGACTATCACTGCTATTTTTTTCTATTAACAGAAGCATTAGAAGCTAAATATAGCAAGGAATTCTATATCTTTATATAATCAAATAAGAAAAGGTTGAAGCTTTCTCAGCAAAAACATTTGAGATTAAAATTGTCATAGATTCACATGTATAATGTTTCTGTTTACAAGTTCCATTATATTAACTAATTTATTTCATACCATATAAAGATATCATTCCTTTTTCTTGATTATGGGCACCTAAAATTAATCATCTACGAAGGTCTCACCAATTTTATAAAGATTGAATCAAGGGAGGCTTGTCCATATAAAATGTCTGGAAAAATATATGGAAGAACAATAAAGAAAAAAAAGGAAATATATTAAGCAAAATAAATGGAAAGAACAGTATGAAGAAAAAAAAATTAAAACCTAAAATCCTTCCCCAAAACCCTCACTCTCCCAAAAGATATTTTTTCAATGTTGAAATTTGAATGTGTCTCTGCTATGAGAGATATCTACTTTTTTTGTAGACTTTTTTTTTAAGATTTTATTTATTTATTCATGAGAGACACAGAGAGAAACAGAGAGGCAGAGACACAGGCAGGGGGAGAAGCAGGCCGCATGAAGGGAGCCCCACGTGGGACTCGATCCTGGGTCTCCAGGATCACACCCTGGGCTGAAGGCAGCGCTAAACCGCTGAGCCACCCAGGTTGCCCTAGACTTTTTATTTATTCTAAATATATTGGAAAAGCTAAACAGAATGAATTGGATTTTTTGAAAATTCAAAAATGGCTACATGGCCCCAACTTTCTTAAAGGAGTCTAAACGTGTATATATATATATATATATATATATATATATATATATATAATTTTTGAACTCTATTTCACAGAGTATTTTAAGCAGATAGTTTCAGCTTGCAACATGTGGCCTATCAATATAGTTAGAGTACTTATTCGGGCCTCATTCTGTGAAGCTGCTTCTTGAGTGATCTATTTATTCTGGGCATCAGAATCCTGACTACAATTATCAATATAGTCCATCTGGCTCAGTGGAAGCACTGACAATTGAAAATATAGAGGAAACCACTAAAATTACAGAATCTACATGATGGAATAAACCATATGCAAGTTGTTAAGCTGTTAACCTAAACACATATTTTAGTTTCAACAAACCATAATTAATAGACTAGTCTACCTACAGCATGGCTGAAAAAGTTTTCATCCAAAAGTGGATCTGAGATTTATGTATTTTCCTGAATCTATTAAAGTGTTTTTTTTAATATTTTACACAGTAATTCCTACGATATTTTCTCTAATTCTTCATTGCAATTGTTTAAATGTCACAATTTCAATGATAGAATATTCACCAGTGTGTTTGTTTCACCTCTGCTTTTTCTACATGTTTTCTTTTTCTCAAATCCGTTCAATATACAATTTTTTATAAATTTATTTTTTATTGGTATTCAATTTTCCAACATATAGAATACAATTTTAAGTGAATTTATATTTTCCGGTGAATGTTCTCAAATATATATGTAATGGGTAGTCACTGTGCATTCTTTTTTTTTAAGATTTTATTTATTTATTCATGAGAGACACACAGAGAGAGAGAGAGAGAGAGAGAGAGAGAGGCAGAGACACAGGCAGAGGGAGAAGCAGGCTCCATGCAGGGAGCCCGACGTGGGACCCGATCCCAGGACTCCAGGATCACACCTGGGGCTGAAGGCAGGCACTAAACTGCTGAGCCACCCAGGGATCCCTGTACATTCATTTCCTAAGGTTTTTATACAGAGTACCACAACTTGATGGCTCAAAACAACAAAAATATCTTCTGTCACAGTTCTGGATGCTAGATGGCATACTCCTTCTCCCCCAGGGAACCTTCCTTTCTTGCCTGCTCCAGCATTGGGATTAGGACTTCAACATATCATTTCCAAGGACAAAAGTCAACCCGTAAGAGACTAGAAATATGATTTTTCTCTTTGTTTTAATGTTGAGTGGAAGGTACTGACTTTAGAGACTTCTAGTTTTGGGAGTGAAGAAGTTTCTATCTTCAAAAGGTATTTCCTTTTGTGGATAATAAACAAAATAATTCTCTACTTTTATTTTATTAATCTGGATAAGAAATACTATACAATTTGATAATTGATTTTTCCCATTTGTTATTGACTATACCCAACTGCTTTAACCACTTTGATCAAAGTGATTTAGTAAACATTTCTTTTTGTTTTAATCTAAAAACTCTAATTCTTCCTTTTAGAAATAAGAAACTGACTTTTTTTGGATTAGTCTTTTCCTTGATAACTATGAACTTTGGAAAAATGCTTAAAATTACTTTGAAGGCACCAGAAAGCTACTAATCTTTTGAAAAGATGCCCTGAGATCAGTAAAGGGATGGAAAACTCATAGTGATGAAACCTAGAAGCATTTGCTAATTTAAAAATGGCAATGGTAGGTTTAGAACTGAAACAGAGATTTTAGCAGAGTGATTAAAATTTATCAATATAGGTTCATCCTTAGTAACAATGGGGTGGGGGCATAAGGGAAATCTCTACCAGCCTCTCAATTTCATTTTGAACCTAAAATTACTCTATCAAAGTAAAATATTTTTAAAAAGCTGAATTGCCAAACAAAATATTTTTCCAAAATATTGAAAATAAAGCAATATTTCAAACTTCATATGCTTCATTTAAAAAATTTTAAGTGAAAATTCTTGGTCTTAAATGCATGTAAAATTAATAAAGAGGGGCTAAAAGTAAAGAATCCATGTCAAGAAGTTAGAAAAACATATTATAATAAATCCAAAAAAAAGAGGCAAAGAAGGAAATAGTCGATATTAGAGAGAAATTAATGATACAGAAAAAAAAAACAAGTATGATGAAAACAGAGCCATAAATTAGCCCTTAGTGATGAGAAATGAAGTCGCAATGAGATACCACCTAACACCAGTGAGGTTGGCTATTATCAAAAGAATTAAAGATAAAAAATGCTGGGAAGGATATGGAGAAATTAGAATCCTTGAGCATTGTTGATGGGAATGTAAAATGGTGCAGCAGCTATGGAAAGCAGTGGAGCAGATCCCCAAAAATTAAACATAAAATTACCAATATATTCCAGCAATCTCAGTTTTTGGTATATATTCAAAAGAATCAAAATAGGATCTCAAAGAGACATCTACACTCCTATGTTCATTGAAAAATTAAAAAAAAAAAGAAAAATTACCCAATAGAGTCAAGATATGGAAACAACCTAAATGGACATCGATGAATAAGTGGATAAAGAAAATGTGGTGTTTATACACAATGGAATATCATTCATCCTCAAAAAAAAAAAAAAAGGAAATTCTGCCATTTGTAGCAACATAGATGAATCTAGAGGACATTATGCTAAGGGAAATAAGCCAGTCACAGGACAAATACTGCGTGATCTCCCTTATTGAGATCTCTAAAATAGTCAAACTCACAGAACAGAGAGTGGAACGCTGGTTGCCAGGGTCTGCCAGGGGAGAGAAATGGGAAGTTGCTGTTTAGAATTTCACTTATACAAGATGAATAAGTTCTAGAGAGCCATTGTATAATATCATACTTATAGTTAACAATACTGTATCGTGTACTTAAAAATTTATTAGAACTGTAGGTCTCATGTTAAGTGTTTTTAGTACTACAATAATAAAAAAAATATATTGGCAATAATGAGTTTTGGTAAAGATGAAAGAAACTATAATACTTCTACATGGTTGATAGAAATATAAATTAGTACTTAAGAAACATATTTGATAGTATCTACTGAAGCTAAATATACATATATATGATGACCCAACTCAATAGTTGTATATGTACCTAATAGCAATGCATATACATTTGCACCCAAAGATATGTTTAAAATGATACATAGCAGTAATGTATTGTAGCCCCCCAAATTAAATAAATAAATAAATAAATAAATAAATAAATAAATAAATAAATAAATATTCTTGAAAAGTGAAAAGGTAACATAAATTCCTATACATTTTTTCATACATTTATTTAATGGGAATCCGAATAACAATAATGAAAAATTTACTGCTATATGGAATAAAGTGGGTGAATACCACAAACATGGGGTGTAAGTAATTCCCCAAAAGTGCATACTATAAGATACCATTTTTCGGTCATTTTTGTTTTGGGGTGGAATAAGGCTATTACTATTGATTATGAGATTACAGAAGAGAACATTTTAAAGGGTGTTGGTAATTTCTATTGTTGACTTGCATATTGATTCAAGGCTATGTTGCCTTCATGATAATTTATTAGCCCATCACACCAATTTGTATACTTTTTTAAATACTAAAAAACAAAACAAAACATGGGTGGTGGTTTCCATGGCATAAAGGTTTGGATCTACATATGCAAAGTTAGTAACTTATTAGACTCTTTTATTCAAAATTCTGTACATTAGGTTTTGATCTCCATAACTGCTCTACTGAATGACTACCAGAGGTCCTAGGGATTTAGATGTTGTCAGCAGTTTAAGCCCAGGGAATCACTTAATTTAAAAAACAGCTATTTCTCTATCACTGTATTTCGCCATCCATCTACACCCTGCTACGGGGTATCATTTCCATGGTGTAACTCAATGAACGTAGCATAATAAAGTGTACCCCCACCAGAGTGAACTTGGTATTGCCAGCTCATTTGCTAAAATGAATGCACTTCACTCGTCCCCAGGCTGTGACAAAAATAATAAATAATTATGCTTTTGTTTCACAAACAGGAAGCTGGAGAGAAGAAATGTAAGGGATTTGCCTGAGGTTGCGCAGGGGGTAGGCAGCAAAGTCTGGAATGGAGACACTCAATCTCTTTCTCCAAGTGCCCTACTCCCCTGCCAAATATGTGCTTCCAGGGAGAGCTTTCCCCAGAGTAGCCCCATAGAATTCACTTGGTGGTTAAGGTCCTTGTTATATTTCATACAGGAAGAATGAAATTGAGCACAAGCTTTCAGGATACGCTGTGATTATTGTGATGCAGGCTGCAGTGGATTTACCCAACAGCTGTAAGATCACAAGTTCAGAGGAAGTTAGATAAAATGACTTTACATTTAGGGGTTCACATCTGAAGAGTCGTATTTCAAAGTGCGTTGGGGAATAGCAACCAGAAAAATAATAACAATAATACCACCACAACCTAAAAGCAATGACCTTTGCGTGGTACTTGGAATGGTCATCTGAGAAAAATCTAAGCAGCTTGTGTCTCACTCCAGCTCAACACATCATAAACATTCAGTGAGTCAATTCTCCCATGTAAATAGGCTGCAGATGCAGAGTTAAACAATGGGAATAATTTCTGGTGATGAAAGGTTAGGGAACCAGCCTGGCTCTCTCATTGTATGCGATTGTCTGTTGCATCTGCCATCTGCTGCTTTACAAGATTTTGGCACTGCCCTGGAGGATTTACCCACCAGCCGAGTCAGGAGACACTTAACTTCTGTGACACCCATAAAACTATATAGGGAACGCAATGGATTTCTTGTAGCCTTTAACAATATATTTTAAGTTTAAAAAAGTTACAGTTGGGAGCCTTGTTCTCTCAGATTGATTTAAATGCTCTATGTTGGTGTTTATGGGTTCCTGCTGGGTTATAGCCATGAAGTACTCAAATGTAAGAGCTCTAGAAATAGAGAGAAAAAAAAAAAATACAACCATCGAACAACAAAAGACACCTCATCTCTCACACCTGTGGTTTCCTGGGTGAGGAAGTGCTTTAGGTAACACACAGGCTTGGGCGGGTATTTTGGGGAGGGCAGTTAGCCGTGACTATGGGGCTTCCGGAGTTGAATTGCAGAAAAAGAGCAATGTTCAGCAGTGCTAACTGTGAATGTGTGGATAAAAAAAGCATAGATTAAAGTTGTGCAAACCTTAGACAAAGACAAAGACAGACAGAGAAAATACCTTTGTGTTTATGGTTCGGGAGGACAAACATGAATGAGGAAAAAATGTTAAAAGTGTAAGTTTGGAGGATTCCCAGGTGGCTCAGCGGTTTAGCACCTGCCTTTGGCCCAGGGCATGATCCTGGAGTCCTGGGATCAGGTCCCATGTCAGGTTCCCTGCATGGAGCCTGCTTCTCCCTCTGCCTCTCTCTTCTCTCTCTCTCTCTCTCTCTCTCATAAATAAATAAAATCTTTAAAAAAAAAGTGTAAGTTTGTGTAGCTCTAATTCTTGAAGTTTATAATCAGTCAAGTTACACTTTATCTGGAACTTTGGGCGTATGAATTGGTTGGCCTTTTTGGGAAAAGATGACAGTTTCTTCTGGATATTGAGACAGAATTCCATTTTAGGCCAGGTATAAGAAGAATTTGAGACAAATTTGCTTCCTCCCCCCAGAGATACCTATGACACCAACATATAAACATATTCCAAAAAATGGGTATGCATTTAAGTGTAGTTTCAGAGAGAGCTGGGCACATTTTAAAGGTGTCATAGGACTTAGGCAGACATTGTCTGATTTTTCAGACATAAAGAATGATTATAGTACTATATCTCTAGTCTTCACCTGTCAAAGAAAAGACAATTTTATAAGGTAAACAATTTACTCAGAAAACTCTTGCCCCTAATATATCAGAAAATGATATTCTCGTGGAGTGGCTTGGAAATACTTACCTGGGAAAGTTGGGATACACTTAGAACTTAGAACTTCAGCATGTGCTCAAATAGTACTTTCATTCCCGTCCTGGGCATGACCTCGGAATTACACTGTCTCGTGGCTAGTTACAGCTTCTGCATCAGTCCTAAGCCTGAAAAGTTATAACTGATCAGAAAGGAGAATCCTATCATTGAAGACATTACTCTCCTCACCCCCCATCTATCTCAGTATATCCCAGTATCTACCCAAGGTCTCAATCTCTCCACCTAAACCTTCTTACACATCCTCCCTATTACAGCTCCCTCTGCCACCACTGCATTAAAGGTTTCATCCCAGTAACACACCTATTGCTTTTGGGAACCCATTAAAATATGAATAAATAACAGAAAGATAACTAGAAATTCCTCAAACACTTGGACTTTTTTTTTTTAAAGGACACTTCCCAGAAAATTTAAATAAATAGGGACACTTTCGAATAACCTGTAATTTACCATAAGGAGGGGTGTCTAGGTGGCTCAGTCAGTTAAGCATCTGCCTTTGGGTCAGGTCATGATCCTAGTGTCCCGGGATGCAGCCCCACATCAGATTCCCTGCTCAGAGGGAGGCCTGGTGCTCCCCCTGTCTTTCCACCTACTTGGCTTGCTTTCTCTGTCTGTCTCTCTCAAATAAACAAATAAAACATTAAAAAAATAAAGTTATCATAATGAGAACTAGAAAATATTTCATCTTGAGGAGACTGGGTGGCTCAGTCAGTTGAGCATCCAACTCTTGATCTGAGCTCAAGTCTTGATCTCATGGTTGTGAGTTGAAGCCCCACATTGAGCTCCATGTTGGACTAGAAACTATGTAATAAACAAACAAATAATTTCATCTTGAATAATAGCAAAAGTAAAACATACCCAAAATTTTCAGCTGCCCCTAAATCCATACCATTAAATGTTTATATTTGAAAACACAGATAAATGTCTAAAATCAATGACCTAAGTTATCATCAGAAGTAGCTAAAGAAAGAACAGCTAAGTAAACCGTGTGTAAGGGAGAACATACTCGATGTAAGAACAGAATTCAATAAAATTAAAAGATACAGTTTGAGAAAATTAACATTTATGCGACCCTGTTCACTAACTCAGGACTCGGAGCATAGACCATTAGTGATATTTTGACCTCTGCTGGGTTCCTGTCAGGCTCCACACCTTCATCAGATGGGCACTGCATACCCTCCACCATTTGCCAAAGACATTACCATTTTCTACTGCCACATGCATGGGGGATTTATTACAAAATGCTTTGAAACTACCCCCTTATTTATAATATCCTATTACAGCCCTTCAACATCACTGTGATTTTTTCTCATGAATGAACTTTCAGATGACCTCAATCTGACTTTTTTTTTTGGTTTAATTTTTCAAAACCCTGATCTACTTTGGTACTTACATATTACTTCTTGGCCGGTACCTCTGTGGCAAATGTTTCTCAATGAACAAATTCATTTTTTGGCCTCTTCTTGCTGAGACTGCTCGGCCTAGGACCTTCCTCAGTCCCTTCTACATACAATCAAATCCTGTTGCTGCTTCTCTGAGGCCAATGGCTCCTGAGTGTTCTGGGCCTCTCCTACCATCAGGCAAAGCTTATTGCACAATGGTCCTGTTTTGTATGTTAACCCAGATCCACCCTCCATGCCTTTTCCTCTTGCTTGTGCCTGGTCTGGTAAATACTGTTAGAGCAGTATGCAGTAATCTTCCAGTCGGCTTCATCATGAAATCAATCTTGTAAGTCTTCAATTAGCCTTGATTGATGCTCAATAATCCTTTTAATGGTGCCACGCGACGTTAAAACACCTAAAACAGCTCTCGGTGTTTATGTAGCTGTGGTCTCCTCTCCAGCCACTTCTAATTCCTCCTACCCCTTTGTATTACATATTTTGTGCAATTCAAGCTTTACTCTTCACAGTGGTACTTTCAAATGTTTTCTCTGCATGAATCTTAATTCCTGTTTAATATCCCATTACCCTAGTCATTAATCATTCAATTTTGAAAATATTTCTTTAGAACCTCTATGTGCAAAACAGGATAAAAGTTGCTATCTTCTATTAGGCTTTGGTTGAAGAAATAAAAATTCCTTGTAGTCTTCACATCACATCAGGCAGAGCCTACAAATAATATTAACAGTAATTAGATGTTAGCTTAATTGTTTTACCATGTATTTTTTTTTATTAAAAAAGAAATGTAAGGGGACACCTGGGGGGCTCAGCAGTAGAGTATCTGCCTTGGGCTCAGAGTGTGATCTTGGACACCCGGGATCCAGTCCCACATCCAGCTCCCTGCATGGAACCTGCTTCTCCCTCTGCCTGTGACTCTGCCTCTCTCTCTCTCTCTCTCTCTGTCATGAGTAAATAAATAAAACCTTTAAAAATAAAAAGAAAGCAATGTAAAAGAAAAATAAAGTTTTCTCTATATATTGTGATACACTTTATTGATAGTATACTTTTCCAATATTTTTGACAATAGTAGCTTTGAAAACAGGAAAATAGCCTCTTAAGATTATATTATATTAGCTTCAACACTTCAACATAGGGCTATGTCATAAAAACTTTTTTTTTTTTTTTACAAAAATCTGGTTGTGAGTTAAATGACACAATTTGGCCTTGATTAGATGAATCTGTGGATAACAGTGAGCTATAAGAGGTCTCGATTGTACTTTGAAAACCAGTCAGATTTCAGGTTTCTTGGTTCTCCAAACTGTGAATCTCCTGCACATCAAAGGTTGATAAAATCTGATGTGATTAACGGTCATTCTTATTTAACATAAAAGAGTACAATATATCAGAATACATCTGGCCTTGTAAATTTTATGACTGGCTGTTACAGAATTCCAAAAGCTCACAAAGCATATAACATAGAAGGCGTGAAAAGGAAATGTTCTACTTGGAAATAAATCTAGAAAAAGTGAAATTGCCAGTTCTCTGTGAAAAAGCACATGCTACATCCTTGTAGGAGCTAGTATTTCTGATCAAACCTCACTTTCCTCTTTTAAAATGATACATTGGGGTATGCAATGCAAAATGCAATTATTATTATTATTATATGATCTTTCGATGTCTTCTAAGAATGCCTGGACTCTCTTACTCAAAGAACAAGGGTTTTCAAAGGAAGGAATTTTATTTTCTGAAAGTGATATGCTGTTATATTTGTATAATGCTAATTGCAATAAATAAATTATATATATATATATATTTTTTTTTTCAGACAGAGAGAGAGAGCATGAGCAGGGGGAGGGCCAAAGGGAAATGTGGGTAGAGAAGTAAACTCTATTGAGCACACAGCCAGAGTGGGGGGGCTTGCTCTTATGACCTCAAGAGCATGACCTGAACTGAAACCAAGAGGCAGACATTCAACTGACTGAGCCACCCACGTAATCCAATAAATTATAATGGGTCAAACTTGGCTCCAAAAAAAAGAGACCTATCTTTGCACAGTGACCGTTGTTATGAGACAGGCTTTCATTTGTTATGATCATGTCTTTGTTATAATTGAGATCATAGTATTGTTAATGACCAGAATGGAAAAATCCAAGAGATACACTATTCCCAGCTAGCATTTATAAAATTGTTACAGAGAGTCAAATCGTATTCTCTGCTTGATCTTTCCAGAGTAGTCAATTTGCCATCACTGACACAAATTTAAATTCTAACACTGAAAGGTCCTGAAAAGTGGTTGCCACAAGACTGCAATAGAGATGTCAGAGAGAATGGAAAAAAATTGGGCTGTCATCATTGCGATGCTACCAGTGCACCTGGTTTTCTAAGAATTCATGTACCCAGAACTTTGCAGCTAATATTAACATTGTTGCAGTTAGCTGATAGTTACATTTTATCCACCTTTGCCATCATACATATGTATTTATTAAAAATTATTAAGGTTAATTAATACTTAGTAAGAATAATGATAGGATTTCTGATGGAAGTAATGATTACTTTTGAGATCATTGTTCTAGTTAACGTTTAATGGATGATCCTTCTCTCATTTTTTCTATCATCACAATCCCCAACGTCATCAACAACATCCTGATGACCATGGCAAAAGGTATCGTGTTAACTGTTTTATATACACCATATGATTTAAATTGTTATCTTAGTCAAGGAAAAATGGTTTCATGTGTTTATTTTAAAGTTCAAAAAGGAAGACGATCATGTCATTAGGTAAATGCAAGATAACATGTAATGAGTTAACACTATACATCTATCAGAATGGCCAAAATCTTAAATACTGACAACATTAAATGCTGGCAAGGATGTGAAGTGACAGTAACTCTCATTTATTGCTGGTTGCAGTAAAAAAAAATGGCACAGTCAATTTGGAAGACAGTTTGGTAGTTTCATACAAAACTAAACACATTCTTACCATTTGAATTAGCAATCATGCTCCCTGATGGTTGCCCAAAATGCTGCACATAGAGGTTTATAATACCTTTATTCAGAATTGCCAAAACTTGGAAGCAACCAAGATGTTCCTCAGTAGGTGAATGAATAAACAAGCTGTGGCACATCCAGACATTCCCAAATTATTTAGGAAAGACATGGAAGGAATTTAGATGCATATAACTAAGTGAAAGGAGCCCATCTGAAAAGGTGACATGCTCTATGCTTTCAACAATATGACATTCTGGAGAAGATAAAACCATGGTAACAGCAAAAAGACCAGTGGTCCCAGGACCTGGGGGCTGATAGGATGAACAGATAGAGCAGAGAGGATTTTTCAGGGAGGGAGGATATTCTATATATTATAATGACGGATGGATGTCATTATACATGTGTCTAAACCCGAAGAATGTACAACGCCAAGAGGGACTCCTAAAGGAAACTATGGACTTAGAGTGATTATGACGTGTCAATGCAGATTCATTCTTGGTAACAAAGACGTTCTGGTGGCTGACACTGATAAGGAGGGTGGTTATACATGTATGGAGGCAGGGCTTAGAGGAGAAATCTCTGTTCCTTTCTCTTGATTTTGTTCTAAACCTAAAATGGCTCTAGAAAAAAAAATAGCATCTTTAATAGAAACAAAAGTGTAAACCAAGACAAAGAAAAATGACTTTACATAATATGCCTAAAGTTACAGTGGTACTGGGTCATAGACCAGAATTTAGATTAATAACGAACTTCACAGCAATGAACAGAAAATCACTCCGACTGACTCTCCCATCACTTTTCTTTTTTAAGATGTTGTTTATTTATTCATGAGAAACAGAGAGAGAGAGAGAGAGAGAGGCAAAGACACAGGAAGAGGGAGAAGCAGGCTCCCTGTGGGGAGACCAATGTTAGACTCGATCCCAGGACCCCAGGATCACAATGTGAGCTGAAGGCAGACACTCAACTGCTGAGCCTTCCAGGTGCCTTCTCCCATCACTTTTGATATAGAAAACAAGAATAGGAAACATGGAAACAAAATTCTCAGTAAACTCACACATTTTCTTTTTAACATCACCTATTTATGACCTCAGCAACAGTCTGCTACCTCGGCTCAGGTTTTTTCCCACTTTGAATGATTCTCCAATGCTTCACCATCTGTGCAATTGTTTCATTTTCCACATTTTCTTAATAACTAATATATATATATATATCTTAAGGCCAAGTCGTGTGTGGTGAAAAAAAAAATTAGCAGCATTTCAAACTAAACACAACTTGCCCTTAAAACAGGAATCACTTCTCAAAACTATATCATACTATTGTTAGAGACATTAAATGCATTTACTCTGTGCTCTACTGAGTTTAAATAGAATAGATAATACTTTTAACTTTTCATAATTATACTTTCTCTTGGGAGGAGTATTTTAAAGGTATATTAGGACTCCTCATTGTTTCTGATAATCCCAGTTTCAATAATCTCTGAATATCATTTTCATATAAGTTTTTTTCTAAATATGTCTGATTAAGGTGTGTAGGTGTGTAGGAGCACACACATTCTCACAATGTGGGATGCTGTTTCAAAAGTGTTTTATTTTCAATTACAACTTTTTCAGGCTCGCTGTCGGAAGTTTTTAAAAAGCTGAGAGTAAAAAGAATAAAATAAAAATCATCTGTCTCACCAGCAGGAGAAATTGTATTTGATAATTTCCAAAAAACTTGTCACCTCTTGGTCTGTGCATATTTAAAATATACAGAGATTATGTTATTTATTTATAGATATGGTAATGAGGTCACTTGTGTACATCTGCTAGTATATCGTTTAAAGATAATTTTCAAAGCTGTAACATTTTCCTGTATTTATATGTGTCATAATACACTTAATTAAAGAATGTTCCTTTCAGAAAAAAAGATGAATAATTCTCCGATTCCATATTTCAAAAGCATCTCTCATCATCTAGCCAATCGTTTTCTTAGGAAACTAATAATGACAACAGCAACAATAGAATTAGTACAGCAGGTAACATTTTTCAAGAGCTCACTATGTCACTATGACAAATATGTTGCATCTATAATCTTGTTTGATCTCCACAACAGCTGTCATACGAAGGAATAATAGTTTCCCCTGTTTTATGGGCAAGGATGTTGAGGTACAAATTAATGGAATAACTTGGTTAAAGTCTACAAATTGGTAGAATTTCTGGTATAACAGAGTAGTTGTAGAAGTGGCATTCATTGTGATAAAAATATACATGATTAAAAAATATACATATTAACACTGCTGACATATTTGCCATCTGTATGTGCTTGCATGTGACACCAGTACCATGTTCTACATTTACTTGCATGATTTTTTCCATAAAGAACATTTTCATATTTATCTACTGGACTATATTTTTATTGTTATTATTTTATCCATTGTACTTACAGAGTCATGACATTTCTTAAAACAGTTTTGCTTTCAATGTTAATTGTTCTAGAATTTTTAAAACAGCTTTATTTTCCACTCTCCGCTGAGAGCTCATAGCTTGGCACCAGGTCTGATAATAATGACCCTATACTCTCTTGCCATGGGGTTCAAAAGTGTCACTCCTGGACCACCATCCAGTGAGAGCTGCAACAGGATTTCAGGAATCTCTCTGTTAGATCTAAATCCACCCTGGACATGGAGCTCCATTCCACCTTCTAAGCAGGAAAGACCATCAGAATATTTATGGATCTCTATCATCAGGCTGGAGTTCAGGACGTGTTACATAACTTGTGGGCTCAGTGCCAAGGGTAAAATGTGGGGCCTTTTGTTTGAACTTCATCAAGAATTTCAAGGTGATGATAGCAAAACATTAAAAGAGGCCCAGGCCCCTGTAGGCTCAGGACCTCATGTGACTGCCCATGTCACATGTCCACCAAGATGGAACTACGAAGCCTTTATAGTTTTCAAGTAGGAAGACTTATCTCAGTGGATTCAAAACCACTGCATCGTGTGGAAACCCAGGAAAACAACACCATTACCAATCCCTACACTGATTTCTTATACATTCTAGCCTATTTAATATTTTATACTTAAAAAAACCAGCTGCTATTATTAAGTAGAATTATTTGCAGTGTTCTACCACTAATGCTGATATTGGATTCTAATTTAGATGGTTTTCTCATTTTTAATTCTAAGTGTTTTTTTTTTAAGTCTTTCTTTCCCACAAAAATGGGTGTTAGATTATTAGGATTTTTTTCATTCAACACTTATTTAAATAATCATATGGTTATTGTATATTTGACGTATCTATGTCATACACAATATTAATGACTTTAATATTAAACCATCTCTGTATTCTTGCTGTGTTAGGAAAATCTGCTATTAATATTTGAGTGTTCTTGCTGTTGTAGGGAGAAAAACTGTACAGAGTATATTATCCCTATTCTCCTGCACTTCTGGAAGGCAGACCATGCTTGGGGCTCAAAGACACAATCATCTTCCCATATCCTTAGCCCCTTGGCCTCCCTCCAGCCCCCAAAATCCTTTTTTGGGAGACAGAGTTACAGAAAATGCCTACACAGGTGTTACTTTGATGCTGGAAATCATCAAGGAGTAAGACCTGAGTGGATCTATGAATAATGCTACTACTAAATGTAAACAGGGCAGTGGGCAGTGCACAGAGGAAGAAGAGGCAGCCAGTGATTTTTTTTCAAGGGTGCAGTTCTGCTTCCCACACAAGGGCCTTGGAAGACACAGAAGCAGAGAGACCTAGGAGGCCCCTGGGTCGATGAGCATCAGGATTTTGAAGGCTGGGGTTGGGTATCCTGAATGTTGGCTCTGTGTGACTGAGCATGAGATGGTTAGATCTGCCTGGAATATCAGGTTTTAGATGTCCAAGACTGGCTAGTGCACTTGAAAAGAGAAAAATGCAAGAGAAAAAAACTGGAGAACACTAAGACAGAAGGATTATAACCATTCCTGCTCTCAGCACACGTCATCACTAAACTCTCTATGTGACACCTTAACATTGGTGTGTGTGTGTGTGTGTGTGTGTGTGTGTGTGGTGGGTTATGACTGAGTAGTACATGGAACCAGCTTTAATTTCATTTAGAAAAATAAAGAAATGAGATCATTGTTGCTCCTGAGTATTGAATGGCAAATTTACATCTGTTTTATTGGCATATAAATTTCCTGTGTTATTAACTTAACATGTTTTTGAATTACACTTGCTGGTCTTTTATTCAGAACTCCTGCATCACATTGCAGAGGGAATGGAGGCTTATAGATTCTCGTATAAAAGATAGTCTGTGCATGTGTATATGGTTTGTATGTATGTGTCTGTATCTGTTACTTGTCTAAATTTCTCTAAAGACTATACTAGATTCATCTAAGTACTTGAGCCATTCCTCAAACTTTTTTTAAGGTTTTGAAAAATATTTGAAAAGTATTTGGAAAAATATTTAAATTATATGAAAATCATTTACTCCATAAGGATTTAAAAGGTGGCTGCAGAGCCATCCAAGCCAAATTTTTCTTTCTCTTCTTTTCTTTTTCTTTCTTTCTTTCTTCTTTCTTTCTTTTTCTTTCTTTCTTTTCTTTCTTTCTTTCTTTCTTTCTTTCTTTCTTTCTTTCTTTCTTCCTTCCTTCCTTCCTTCCTTCCTTCCTTCCTTCCTTCCTTCTTTCTTTCTTTCTTTCTTTCTTTCTTTCTTTCTTTCTTTCTTTCTTTCTTTCTTTCTC
The DNA here is from genome assembly GCF_905146905.1 of Nyctereutes procyonoides. Lineage (NCBI taxonomy): Eukaryota > Metazoa > Chordata > Mammalia > Carnivora > Canidae > Nyctereutes > Nyctereutes procyonoides. The sequence goes on along the minus strand of NW_026575139.1, from coordinate 14,504,732 downwards.
TTTCTCTTTGATGTCCTGTCTTCTTCTCATGTGTGTTAGCCATGGTTATTGTTATGAAGAGATTTTCTATTTATTTATTTTCTCAGTAATTACTATTTCTAGAAGTGTGCATTTTAGTGAAATTATTAATTTTTTAAACTTGTATAATGATAATCTAGAAGCAATTTATCCTAGTGACACTCTGTGTTCAAATCCCAGCTCTACTATTTCCCTCAGCCAAGTTCATCTCCATCTCCTAATTTAAACCAATAGGAACAATTATGACATCTGCTGCTTGGAGGTTTTGTTAGGGCTGAATGAGTTACCATGTGGCAAGCCTTTAGAATCAGTGTCAGAGTTCATAATGACTAAATATTAGAACCTTCCATTTCAGGACTCACTCCATACTGATGGCTGTGTTCAAAGTGAAATCCACTCCCTTATTCTTTTCCTACTTTCCAATTAGATTCAGTTCACCCAATCTCTAGATAAACAAGCTAGAGAGTTATCCTTTGCTGTATTTTCTAAAGTAAATGAGAAAAAAAAAAACAGATACAGAAAGATTTTTTTCCTTGTCATTATGGAAAATTAACTCAGTAATTGTGTCACTAAATCACACTAATGATGAAAAGAATCGGGATGCATGTTTTTCAAGGTTATATGAGAATAAATGCACATTACAGAAACCTAAAATAATATAAAGGGACCCTTTTTTAAAAGATTTTATTTATTCATGAGAGACACAGAAAGAGAGGCAGAGACACAGGCAGAGGGAGAAGCAGGCTCCTTGCAGGGAACCCAATGCAGAACTTGATCCCACATCCCGGGATCACGTCCTGAGCTGAAGGCAGATACTCAACTGCTGAGCCACCCAGGTGTAATGGGACCCTTGAATCTGTAGATACATTTTAACCTGTTTTGTTCATGGAGCTGCATAATGTTGCATGAAACCTATAGAAATTTTTTTTCAGAAATATTTTCTATGTCTTGGACTGAAACATATGCAAGGCACAATTCAGAATTGAGAGGATCTTTCCTTAGTTAGCTCTTCTAAAAGTCGAAAGTAGATATTATGTCCTTGATTTAAATAGTGGGTCCCCTAATTTTAAGTGGCTAAACTAAGATATATAGTCAGATAAACCTGAATCTGAGCACTTACTATTTTCTTTGCACAGTTTTTCAATTAATCAACTTTGATTTCAGCTTACAAGTCATTTTATTAAGTACAGACACACACACACACACACACACATACGTGCAGATAAATAAAATGTCTGATAATAGAGGAAAATATTTTAAAGGGGAGTGATAATAAAATTCATTGTTTTTATTTAGGATGCATGTGTATACAAACACTTGTTTCCCATAAAGGAATCAGGAAAGGCTTTCCGATGGACCATATATCTGATCCAAAGATGTACAAAATGACTAGATCACTGACAATAAGCTGGGAGTGGAGCATGGGAAGGAAAAGAAATGAGATTATAGGTAGAGGGGTAGCAAGAGTGGAGGCATCAAGATGGAGAGTCCATGCAGCTTCTCGATCCATGCAGCTTCTCGAGTGCATTTGTGTTAAAACTAGGCCAATTCCCCTATAATTCTTTTTGAAGACTAGCGCTACAGACAGAACAAGATTGCTTCAATTTTACAACATACCTAACCTCTTTACGTTTTATAAAAGCAGAAACGCAGATAATGTGATGGCCCTATTCTCTGCCGTCTCTCATGTCACCTGCCCTCCTTTTACTTTGGAAGAGTGTTCACACAAAGCATCTGTTTTCTCATGGTTGGAGAAACAAGCAGCCCTCACTTAGAAATTAATTGCAGTATTACCGGCAATTTGAATCAACAGACGTTTCTAGCAAACCAGCGTCAAATGAATTTCCATGCCCTGTGTTCTACATAGTATAGATGCAATATCAATAAAAATGATCTTAAGAGCAGCAACCTTTGCTAGACCTTTACTATTTGTAAAGCTTGTGTGTGTTTGTGTGTGTGTGTGGAGGTGTGTACGTCTATTTTAATCTTATCCTATTTAGGTCAAATAGTATATTGGAGAAACCAGAAGATGAAGCTGAGAATCAGATGATTGCTCTCAGGTTGCCCTATCATCTGCACTTAGAAACCTCTTCTCTGAACATACTTGAGTGTCTAGAATCAGATATCCTCAGGATAGATTCTGTGTGTGTTAATTCTGTACAACAGTATAAAAGAGTTTAGGGAAGCAAGAGCTTAATGACCGTCTACATCTTGGATACATATTCCATTTTCATCCTGTTTAGCATAAGTTTGGGTCATTTAAACCTTAAACTTTATCCTTTAACCTGGATATATACAAGATTCTCTGTCTGCCTCGTATTTGCCAATTATCTATTTTATAGATAGTATGGATCTTTTTTTGAAGATTTTATTTACTTATTTGAGAGAGAGAGAGCAAGAGCAAGAGAACACACGAGAGATCACAAGCAGGAGGGAGCATAATGGGGGGAGCACAAGTGCAGGTGGGGGTAAGAGGGGCAGAGGGAGAGGGAGAAGCAGACTCCCTGCTGAGCAGGGGGCTATCTTGGGCTGGATCCCAGGACTCTGAGATCATGAACTGAGCCAAAGAGAGACACTTAACCAACTGAGCCACCCAGGTGCCCCAACCGGAATGGGTCTTAATGGTATTACCTCCCCAGTTTTTCTTCTCTTTCTTCCTTTGTTTGCTTCTGCACAGACACCTCAGATAGATCCACTTCACTGACTTTTGGCTTCTGAACATGCTCTTTTCTCTATTGCCAGGTGCTAGGAACACATAAAAGTCAAAGTAATGAACGTTGTCCCCAAGAAACTCAATCCAGCAGGAAAATGGTCTAGTCGTAATTTAATCAACTATTTATTGATATTCTTCTCTGTGAGATTAACTGCATACCGTAGATGCAAGGAAATATTTACAAATGTCTGATGGATTGAAATTACCCTGATTTCCATTTTATCCCTGTCTCTTTAAAATAACATAATTTTCAGGTTTGGTTTGCAGTTGTCCCCCCTCTATCAGAACCTGTCTAGGCAAATAGTGTTTTTAAAATATTTGTCATTTCTATTAGAGTTTAGAAACATTCATCTTTTTCCCCATGGGAAGTATTAGGTAAAGCCGTTCTTTTTCTTTCTGGATTTATTTGCCGTAAGGTCCTGTGAGACAACATTAACTTTGTAATTTCTAGGATCCCTATTTTGAATGTTTGTTGACATTATTCTTGATGGTCTACTTACTAGCGTCAGGATTTGTGGTTGGTATAGTTCTGTATTTTAAACTGACATAATCGAGAAATTGATTGTGACATTTTAAACAAGTAGTCTGAAGGTAGAGGTCATCATATCTTATGAGGTTGAACTTGGGGAAATTTCACTACCTAAATGTTCTACTCAAATGCTTTCAGAAAGCTATTAAGCACACCAGCCAGCCATGGTGCCACATAATAGGGGAAACAAAGAATGAAACTTCTTCTGCTGCATATACACTGTACATCTCAGTCAATCCATGTTGAACAGAAAGATCTAAAAATATATATATTAAAGGGAATATGGAATTCTCCAGTCAACTTTAAAATGTAGACTTTTGAGCCTGTTGCTGCTTATCTATTGCATTGCAAATCCCTAGTATTTCTTCTAATGGCCTCTGGAAATATTTTATAATGAGAAGCAGATTTTGGTAATCCACATTGTGATCAAATTACTTTTGTCAGTGTCTTTCATGTAGCAATTATTAAATATACAAAGCCTAATTTGATTGGCAAAAAATGTTCCCTTCCACACTGCCATGATTGTCAACTGTCAACCACTGATACAGAAGGACTCATTGTAGAAACACAATTAGAATCTTAAAATACTAATGGAAAAGTGCATACATGGAATTTGAGGGGTTTTCAGATCCATTAAATACACTAAAGCTTACTTATAATGTACCCACACTCGATGCTTTTCTATACAATAACTGAAATAACTGAAAATTGGAAAATCCTGACCAATGGCCCAGAAAGCATTATTTGCTGCATTTAGAAATTTCCCCTCTTCTTCATTCATTGCTTTTCAAAAGGTTGCTATAAATTAATCTGTTCCCAACCATTTCATGGCTTTCTGTACAGCGGGAAAAATATGTTAACAGAACCAAGCGGACAATAAAATGTAGTCTGCTAGAAATGGGAAATAATAAGACAAAACTCACAATATACAAACCCTTACCTCCATCAATCTTGAGGCTAAGGGTCTTGCGTCTCACATTTCTGCTGAAACCACAATGATGAGAAAATATTTATGATCAGTGTCCTTTACATTCTGAAGAGGAATGATGGCTTCTTCTTGACTGACTTCAAAGACAGCAGGGCCCACCCCATGATTCTCCATCTTCATCAGTGAACTCTAGCCCTCCGAAAGAGAAAAGTAGAAATTTAAAAATGATCCAATAAGTAGAGTAACAAAGTAATAAGTTATAGGCTTTAAGGCCCACCTTCCTTCTCATTTCTGTTTGGGGGAAGTAAGAAAAAAGTGTCTTAAATTCTTTAAGTAATAATCTATTTATAGAGGTTCCTCGTATAGATGTTTTGGAGGAGATGCTTGCAATGGGAGGGTAGTAGACTAGAAGATTAAACTAAGGCTCCCTTCAACTAAAAAAAAGGGAACCTAGCTTTTGTAGTATTGGATGAGGACACAACTGGCAATTCAACTAACTGACCCTCAATACTCTGCTGATCTCAATTACACATACACAAAATCAGTCCAGGACACAGTATCCTCAACAATACATTAACTTTATAAAGTTTTTAAAAACATTAAGGTGCACCTAGCAACCACATCCTCACCTAAACAAAAATAAAACAAGAATATAGTTTTTTAAGATTTAATCTTAATTGGAATATAAATTTAGTTGGAAACATATGATTTTCCCCCTGTTCTATTTCATCCTCACACTTTAACATTTTTTTTACAAGGGGATAAAATTTCGTAGAAAGTCAAGGAAATTATATTTCTAATTTAAGGGGGAAAATCTCTTTAGGTACTCATCTTAAATGAAATTATGTATTTGTATGTGTGTGATGAAGACTAAGGCTTTAGGCGGAGTCATAAACTTTAATAATTATCCATCATAGAAACTCAATCTGCAATAGGATAATTCATACAGCATAAAAGATTGTTAAAATTCTCACTCCATAAGAAACTACATTTACAAAGTGGTAATCTTTCAAAGGACAAGCGTTACTGCTATTAGGGTAACTTCTCTCATCAACTCATCCAGAAGAGAAATATGTCAGGATTCAACCTTAGAAATTCCAAACAAATGATGACATGATACATGGGTGGCCCACTGCTCAGAAATCTTGTTGGTTATAGGGACGCCTGGGTGGCTCAGTGGTTAAGTGTCTGACTTTGGCTCAGGTCCTGATCCTGGAATCCTGGGATTGAGTCCCGCATTGGGCTCCCTGCATGGAGCCTGCTTCTCTCTCTGCCTATGTCTCTGCCTCTCTCTCTCTCTGTTTCTGTCATGAATAAATAAGTAAAATCTTTTTTAAAGAGAAAAGAAAAACAAAAATCTCGTTGGTTAGAGACTAGAGTTCAGTCTTTGTACAAAAATGTGAAGGCTCTCTTGCTGGTTGCTGAATTTCCTGCTGGTTGTCTTATCATACCTCTAGCACTTGAAAACTATTTCCTAGAAATTATGTCTGCATTAACTTGTTAACTTTTGCTACCAAATGTTTTACCCTGGAAATATTTTATGGGAAAATCTTTAATCTTTGTTTTTTTCTCTCCCAACTTACTGAGTAATGAATTAAAACATGTATAGTACATTTTGGAATCATCCACCAAGGAACCTGAAGGCAGTAAAATCAATCCCTTCCTTCCTTCCTTCCTTCCTTCCTTCCTTCCTTCCTTCCTTCCTTCCTTCCCTCCTTCCTTTCTCTTAATATCTCTGTACTTATCTGAAAATTTATCACAAAGGCACCACCTAAGAATGTTTTCTCTTCCTTAAAGTTTCCTTTATCTTGATTCTCTTTGACCTTGATTATGTGCTTCTTGGTCAGATTCTACCAAAACTGTAGACTTCTGTTCTGAAGAGACTGAAAATCTCCTATGTAGTCCTATCAGTTGATACTCAGAAAACACAATAAAAACTTTTTATTCTTCAGTCTACAGTTTTTGTTTGTTGCTTGGTTTTTGGTTCCTCACACCAACCCACCCACCCAGAGGAGTCAGAGATTTAAATTGTGCACTATAAAAGAAAACCATGAGCAGTAATAAATATGGGAAAGCAAAAGAATCATCCTGGAAATTATTTTCTGAAAATGTGATACTGGAATATTCATTTTAGAATATTGATCTGTTATCTACCAGAGAAAATTAAGAAGTCAGAAAGCAAATAGATTAGTATATGCTGGGTCTTCTATATTAATATAAAGATGAATAATGGGAGAGCAGCACTCTTTGGATGCAAGCTCACTGGATTTAAATCCTGGATCTATGTCTACACTTCATTGACTGTGTAAGTGACTTTCATTTTCTCTACCCATCAGTTGCACATAATATCTACCTTGACTGTTTTAAGGAGAAATTAATATGCTATTGAGTGCATGTAAATTTCCTGGAATAGTACCTTATACAACGTGGATGCACGGAATTGTGGTGATGGGGTTAGTATTAATAGCAATAATAGCAGGAGTAGCAGAAAAAGAAGTAGAGGAAGTACGATAAAATATACGAAACATCTGGGACCTCCTTACAATAAAAGGTGATGTCTCTCATGGGGCTTGACAGACCTCCTTTCTCCTCCTCCCTAACACTTAAGTAGCAATCTGTGATTCTCTGTACTCACATGTGGTACTGGACCTGCAGGACTACACAGTTCATAGTCTGAGGCCCCACGGTGTGGATATGCAGGGCATGTTCTGTGACTAAAGCAACTTTCTACAATCTACTGTGGGACAAATAAAGTGAAACATGGTGTTTGCATTCCTTGGTAATGAACAGGGACTGAGTAGTTCTCTGAGAACAGCCCTGGAATATTTCCATCCACATGGTAGCTGCTGCCTTTTAAAAACAGTCTCAGGTAATAGCAACCATCTGGATAGAGCTCTAATCCAGGGAAAGGGCCAGCAGCATTGAGGTCCTAGGAAGATAAATTCGGCTAGGTGGACATATAAATAAGAGAGCTCCACTGAAGATATGTGATTTGAACTGCTCTTCATTGGGAAGAAAGTGGTAGGCTGCAATAAAAGCAAAAATCAAAGAAAATGTAAAACTTATTATTTAGAAAGACTTAAAATTAGTAAGTAAGCTACATGCTTTAAAAAACATTTAATTTAAAAATTTAAGAAGTGCTAAATCATTTTTTCTTTTTATTTCTGATTAATTTTGAACACGTTGCCATTGGGAATGTGGAAGCATATGTGTATCTTTTGTGGAATAACACATAACTCATCTCATGTGGTTGATCCTCTTGAGATCTTCATCCTCAAATGAGTGTTAATCCACCGATAGTAGTATTGGCAATACTAAGGTCAGAAAAAACAAGACTGAAACTCAAACAATGACAAATTCTTACACTTCCAAAAATGCACTTAATAAGAAAGGCGGACTGAAATATTCAACAGTGTACATTGGAGTATATGTTTAAATAAATACACATTTCTAAGGAGAAACAAATTTTGAAACATAAGATTTTTTTTAAGATTTTATTTATTTATTCATGAGAGACACAGACAGAGGCAGAGACACAGTCAGAGGGAGAAGCAGGCTCCCCTCAGGCAGCCCAATATGGGACTCGATCCCAGGACCCTGGGATCATAACCTGAGCCAAAGTCAGATGCTCAACCACTGAGCTATCCAGGTGCCCCAAAACATTAGATTTAGAAACTGTGCTAATAACAAAACTGACAAGATTAGGAGGTAATATGTTGATCTGCACAAACTCCTCTGCCAAGGAAAGAATTATCTTAAAATTTCATGTATACATAACTACAAATGGGTTTTTAACGAAGGTCACAGAAACTATTTATCTTGTCTCTATTTTTCTCTCAAAGAAACTCTTCCATTTCTTTTTCTATCCACTCTTTTAAAACAAATATTTTAGGCATCTATATGTGCCAGGCACTCTTTAAGCTGCTGCTGCTTCAGAAATGAATAAGAAAGACAATGGTTTTAGTCAAACAATAAACAAAAGAAAGAAAGAATTCCAGGTAGTAACAGATGCTACTTAGACATATAAAGAGGGTAAGCAACTAGAGCTTAACAATGAACGAAGATCTATGTTGGGTAGGATGGCAAGGGATAGCGTCTCTGATAAGAGGATATTTTCATAAGAATGCCCAAATAGGTGTTATCGTAACTGAGTATTTGAGATTAAAGGGCAAGATGATTATTAAAATTTTAATGATGAGGAAACCAAGACTCAGAGAAGTAAACAATTTCATTTCCATTTGGCAGTTACTTATACTTTGCTTAGCAGGGGTCAAGAACTGTTGTAAATGACAAGGACATAACGAACAAAAACTAAACTTTCTTTGCCGTAAAGCTCATAGCCTTGCAGACAGAAGAGATAAACGTGCAAATAACTCCAAGAAGATGGTGTCGTGAAGAGTTAGGTACACAGTGCTGGAGGACACAGATGGAATGAATCACATTCCCTGAGGGTCCGGAAAGGACATGTGCCTGCACACAGCACTGACATACATAGCACACCAAATGGAACCTAAATGAAGTGGAAGGAAGGGAATAGAACATAGTGTTAATTGAATGCTTACCCATATGCCAGATACTGTGCTCATCAGTTCTCCAAAACCCTGTAGGTAAGAATTAATATCCCCATTTTATAGATTAGGAAATGGAGCCTAAGAAAAGTTAACATGCTTGTTCAAGGTAATAAAGTTAGTAAGAAGTAGAGTTTTGGATGTTCTTTTAGATTCTTCTGGCTTCTGGACTTGCTGCATTGCTCTGCCATTATCTCGGAGGGCTGGGACTCAGAGAAAGCATCACAAGGGAAAAAAAAAAAAAAAGATGTGTGAGGGCCGGATTAGACTAGGGCAGCACCAAGGACACTGCCTAATCTGAGCTTCTGTAGCTTTGACTGATTAATGTCCTAGTACCTGTTCTCAAGAATACAGCTAGTTTTCTTAAAAAAAAAAAAAAAAAAGAAGAAGAAGAAAGAAAGCATGAACCATGGGGGCATAAAATAAATACTTCTGTTAAAATTTTACTTTTTTATCTGATTGTTTGCAATCACATATTTTTACAGAAAAATATCCTCTAGTCTCTTAATATTTCCCTCCACATTTTCAATATTGGGGAAAATAAATAGGTTATTTTATTAAAAGGATAATTTTACATGAAAGTAGATCTGGATGTGGAGCTTAGCTACAAAACACAAAATCAAGGTTGGATATGAGATACATGGGCCCTGTGGTTTCTATCTTGAAAAGTTCAGGTGTGATAACAACAACAACAACAACAAAAAGTGAAATTTTAGGCACTGAATATAGTTCCAAGTAAATCCTACATATAAAATTCTATATTGGCAAGCCCTGTTTCCTCAAAGCAAGGTATTATGGTGGCTAAAAACACAAGCTCTGCAATCTGAATATCTGTATCATCTGCATCTATAATGATTTCATCTTTTATAATTTCATGAACTTGCAGAACATAAATTCTTTGGACCTCAGAGTATAGGAGTTAATAAAAAAGGACTTCCACTTCACACAGATCTGAGTTGTCATTCCACATCTTCTATTTGATAGTTATGTGGGCAAGTAATATCTGTATACATTCATAATATCTCTATCATCTATCTATCTATCTATCTATCTATCTATCTATCTATCTATCATCTATACCTGGGCAAGCAATGTCTTTTCTTTGCCTAATTTTTTCATCTGTAATACAGGATAATTAGAATTCCTATCACATAGTTCGTTGAACAGAATTCATGTTAAATACTAAGAAAAGTTTGAGGCAAATAATCATCACTCAATAAATTTCTTATAGGACAACATACAGATGACATGTCCTTTTTATAAAAGGGCCACAGAAACCTCCAAGTCAATGCAGAAGAGTAGAAATCTGAGAAAAATAAACCCAAACTTCATCCTTTAGAGAAAAAGCACAGCCCACTATTAGAATCATTCTTCAATTCATATAAAAATTAATGTAACAAATATTCTCAGAAAAACAAGAAAAATAAATGAAAAAAGAAGGAAAGAAGAGAGAGGAGGAGGGAGGAATAAATAAAAATGAAAAACAAGACTGAGAAGAAATGTTATTACCACTCTAATAAGTCTGGAAATATCACTGTAGGTGATTTTGATTATAATAAAAATATTCTTTAAAATATTAACATAAAAAATAAAATAAAATAAAAATATTAACATATACCACTTCTGTATATTTTCAATATGGGTGCTTAAGACAGCAATGATTGTGTTCAAGGCTAGGAAAGATGCAAGGATATTGTGAAAAATAAAAGCTTTCTCATGAAACTTCAAGTCTCTCATGAAATTTCACATCTCCTCCTTTGGAGGATGCTGTTGCTGTTTTGGACAAAATACGTCTGATAGTTCCTTTGCTCCAATGGGTGCCTGTTGAAAGCTATATAACCTAATTCGAGTGCTACAATACTGGACAGTTGAAAGTTGAGTTAATTTTCTTTTCTATTGTAAATGCCAATTTAGGTAAGTAAGCTAAGACACTGCTAATGCAGTAAGGTATATGTCTAATGATGCCACTGATACTAGTTTGGACATAGTTAATTTTAGCAAATATATTGGGCTAATCATGAGCATCCTAGAACTTAATGATTATGAGATCGGCAAGTGGTTACAAACTTTGACTGAGCAGAGCCATCTAATGGTGACAGCTCTGGGATAAAGAGATGTCAGAGACTTTCACCAAAAAGAAGTTATTCTTAGAGAAACATCAATTGAATGCACAGAACTCCACCTCGGATCTTAGTAGAAGTCTGTCCAGGTTCACAGGAATAAAATGGGGCAAGATATTGATGAAATGCTTATATGCTGCATTTATAAATATATTGAAAAGACAATGAAACAACCACTCCCTTAAGAAAATAATGTCACTTTATGTCAAAGGCAAGGGAAATAAGCATTCTCTGATGAAGGTTTCTTTTCTTATGAGCTACCAGATCCCTGGTCCTCTTCATCACACCCATTTAAAATGAAGCTACTCATATGTATAAGAAATAGATGACAGACTCTGGAGGGAGGCAGAGAGTAAGACAGAGTTACTCGAGGTTGGGAACTGTGTACCATTGTGATTTGTATCAGCCTTTCAGCTTTTCCTTCTGCCCATGATGGGATTAGGGGTATCTCACTATGATACTATGATCAGACACTGGAAATATGTAAGTGTAACTTCTACATAGGTGAGATTGGAAGTGTAAGAATTTGCAGAGGGGGTCACGATTAGGGTGACAATTAAAATTAGGATGGACAGGGTTAGAATGGGCAGAGAAAAGAAGAGTACTTGGAGTGGCGAACCAAACACATGGAAAAGAATTTGGGAAGAGCAAGAGGGCTGAAGGCTGGTCTGTGACATGAAGTCATGGTATTTGATACAGGAGCAAGTTTGTGGGGCAACTTGCCCCCCATGAACGTCTGCAGTAAAATTCTAGTTGGCCAATTGATCACATGACTATTTGATTCTGAAAAGTGTATGTAAGTCACTTAAAATACCAGTGCCATAATACTTTACTGTACAAGTGCTGCTAGCCTTCCTCAGGTATATGGAAGATATGATTACTTAAAATGTCCCACAGATCATTTGAATGAGTGCTCAGCCTATAGGACTTGGGCACATATTTTCTCTTTCAATACCCTCCCCACCACTGCTTTTTTTTTTTTTCTTTTTAAAGTAAAGGAATGAGAGCATGTGCAGTGATTATATTTTAGAATCTTGAGATTTGGGAGACCAACTATCATTTTGGACACATTATAGTAAAATGTAGTGTAAATCATAGCTTAAGGAAATAGTCAAGATTTTTCATGTTTAGCATTAGCTACTGATAATATTAAATGATTTCTGATCTATAACATAAAGAAGATAATCTAGCAGTTTTTTTTTTACAGGCTCACATTACAGGAGAATTACGGTCATTTTTTATTATAAAACTTTTCTTTAAAACTCGCTAGCCAATTCTTGCTCTAGAGTAGCATTTAAGAGATATTTATTGAATGACTAAATGGATAAAAAGTGAAAGCTATTTATTTTTCTTTTAAAGTGGGGTAAATCAGCCTCGTCTCCTTTAGACATGCTTTTATAGCATGTTCCCAATTTGGAGGAGTTCTTATTTCAAAGGGACTCCCATCAATCTTTAAGGGATAGGAAAAGAGAGGATGCAGAAGTCTGGAAACCAGTAGGAGACAAGAGGTGAAAGCAGAAAATAAACCACCCTATTCTAGTTAGAAATACAGCGGCAGAGGTGAGCTGAGGATCTCACCAAGAGAGCGAGATTTCATGACGTATTACCCTTCTGTTAAGGTCCTGCACTGATGCAATTCTGTTTTTTGTTCCTCTCACCCTCAGCTTAGACAAAGAGAAGGTGCTTTCTGAGAAATAAATTTATTTATTTATTTACTTATTTATTTATTTATTTATTTATTTATTAAAATTATTTTTAAAATGATGACCTAACTTCTATAACAAGATCCCTGACTCTCACTTTTAACCAAGAAATATTTGTCCTAATTTGGGTTGGGGAATAGGATGCAGAGAATCATAAACTTATAAAGACTCAAAATTGCATATGTGCTTTTTTTTAAGTTATATCGTGATGTGTCTCAACCCAAGAGGCCTATGTCCCCTAGGAGATACTTGGCAATATCGCTAGATATCTTGGTCTTCACAACTGGGGAAGTCCTATCTACTGGTATCTAGTAGGTATAGTCCAGGGATCCTGCTCAATCTCCTACAATGCACAGGATGCAAAATGTCAGTGGCGTGGAGGCTGAAAAACCTCAGGAGTGAACAAACTCCCTAGAAATCAAGACATTTAGACTCAGTGGTAGCAATAAAATGTGCCCTTCCTGCCCGGGGGATTGTGTTCCTCATTATCAAATTCTTTTCAAAAGGAATATGTTGCAAGTGCTCTGTGAACAAATTGAGGTGTAAGGCAGTTACAAAAAAGTAGGAATTGACTTTGGCATACTTCAGAGGACTGTGACTGATTTTGTTTGTCACATTATCATTGGATTTGAAAGTCTAATACAGCATTTGCATTTGTATGATGTGTCACTTGAAGAAATGGTGTCTGGATTTTAGTAACATAAAGTCCAAAGGCCAATAGGATGTCCGTCCTAGACACGATGCGCTATTCGTAATGGACTGTGGGGTTGAAGAGGTCCAAAAGGAACTACAGATAATACCTTGGCAGAATTACTTTGTGTAACAATTGTGCAATACTGTTCAAATTGCAAATTGTCTGAAGAGTTTCTGCTTTCCTTTTCAAATTGTGACAAGCCCCCCCCCCCCCCCAAAAAAAAACACACCACCACCACCTCTCTGTGCCATATTGTGATTTTTAGTCTGGTATGGTCTACCATTATTCCACTGTGTGTATTTTCTTCATAATGAGACTCTGCCACATGGAGAAATGAAACCCGTGGAAAAGATTCATAATAAATAAAACACTTCACATAATAACAATAGAAACACTCCTTTCCCAATGGAGTTGGTATAGGTTGGTTGATGGAGATGCTTTAGGATAAATTGCTACAAGGAAATGTAGGCACACTGGCACAGAGGTTAGTGGAGGATAATGATACATTTACTACAACACATGCCTTCCTGAAAGCAGATCACCTAAAACAATGAGGAAGTGATGAGAAGTGGAGAAAAGCTAGGTCCTTGATTTATTAAAAACATCTGCCTCCGCAAGACAAAACTAGGGGAATTTCGAGTCATTACGGCAAAGTGTTTTTGCCCTTTTTGTAAAAATAGGGTCTTTGGTAGGCTGTTGATGCATTTTAATGCCTACAGGAGGGGAAGTATCTTTGTTGCAGTCTCTTCCTCCGTGCAGACAGATACAGATAAAGGCATTGGTATTGATGTAGATACCCTTGCTTCTGTCAGATAATGTCTCCAAGCTTCGCTGCAGAGATGTGACAGTGACACTCTCTCACAGTTCTTTACCTCGTTTTTTTTTTTTTGTTGTTGTTGTTGTTGTTGTTGTTGTTGTTATTGTTTATTTGTTTGGTATGAGCAAGAAAACAGGGTTTTGCTAAAGCTAAGATCTGAAAATGTCTTAAAGTAGAATTAAATGTCTTTTGCTACCAAGTTGATTTCACAAGTCAGTGCTAAAATATCCAGGTTTCCCCAAAGAGGATGCAGGTGGTGGAAGTCCTGACAGCAATCAGCTTGAGGCATTGTCCTTTTCATTAATTTGGAGACAGGTAGACATGACTGTTGTTGAGGGCAACAATATCCCTTTTGAATTTTATATTTTCAGATGTTATCCCCTCACAGTAACCTTGAGGGAAACTTAGTGGGCTGGTGAGTGAAGATTCCTGTTGTATGGGGTCTCCTCATCCTAACTCTGGGGAGTGTTTAGCTATAAGTGTGAAAGGCTGCTAAGGCAGATAATCGGTCTCAAATCCATCTGTGTCATTTTGTTATTGTTTTTCATTTGAGCAGATCCAGTTTTTACCTAAAGAACCCTCTGGGTGAATTCTGGGTCCCTTTATAATAAGACATTTTAAATGAAAGGTACTAGTATATTTAGCCCCTTATTTGTGCTTACTTCTGTACTAAGCAGGGTAGATTGTGCCGGGATTTCTCAGTCTCAGTACTATCAATATTTGGGGCTGAGTAATTCTTTGTTGGGGGGTAGGGTGTCCCGCTCATTGTCAGGTGTTTAGAAGCATCACTGGACTCTATTCACCAAATGTCTATAGCACTTCACTTCTTCCCACAGTGACAATAAAAAAATTCCCAGGTTTCTAGGTGTTGCTGCTGGTGCTTATCAGGGACACATTTTAAGAATTTCTGTATTAAGTTCATACAGAGAAGATGCAGTTGAAAAGAATAGGCTACAGGGAAAAAAATGCTTCAATATCTGCATAGAATTAGGCCAGAGATGAAAGAGATGACTACTTTTATACATGTATTCATAATATAATACAATCAACATTATAAAATATATACAATTAATATAACATATATTATATTTTTTTCACTGATGTCTATACTCCAGGAGTATAATGCAGATTATTGCTGAAACATACTATTAGCATGAACACTGCATACAGGCCACATCCAATTTAGGTTCTGAGAAAACTAGCAAGAACCCAGAACACTATAGGAATTCAATAAAGGTTGACTCATAAAATTAATTATCTGAAGTTTCAAAGTCTTGTTCTTTCCACTGTGATCTAAATTATAGTTTGCTCTCTACATGCTTCCATGGGAGTATTTTCATTAATTACCCCTTGAATTATTTGTATTCCTTTTTTATGATAGATGTGCATACACAGAGTTCTGTCTTGAACTGTGTCTAACAATTCTAACAGCAAAGAACCTCTATGCAGAATTCTGCTAAAGCTGGCCACTGCTGAGAAACAGATGAAATCTGCTTCAGAATTTGGTGGTCTCTTCATTAAATGGTCTTTTGACTTCTTGGAATTCTCTTTTGCTTGGTAGTTGTGGATACTTTGTGGACACTGGATTGCTTATCTTATGCCCTGCATCCACCAGAAAACTATTGAAATAGCTCAATATAAGTCAGCTCTAAAATATTGACTAAAATGATTAAACTTACCTGACATGTAGAAGTGATAAAAGATTCCTCCATCTTAGAATAATATTTCCAGTTTAAGACTGCTAGTAAATTTGTGTAATTTTGTATGGTGACATGTTAACAAGATATATTGAGGTGATAGTTTAGTGGTATGTACAAATATCGAATCATTTATTGTACATCAAAAACTAATATGTCGGGGATCCCTGGGTGGCTCAGTGGTTTAGCACCTGCCTTTGGCCCAGGGCATGATCCTGGATCCCCGGGATCGAGTCCCGCGTCGGGCTCCCGGCATGGAGCCTGCTTCTCCCTCCCTCTCCCTCCCTCTGCCTCTCTCTCTCTCTCTATGTCTATCATAAATAAATAAATCTTTTAAAAAATTAAAAAAAACTAATATGTCATGGGACACCTGGATGACTTAGTGTTTGAGCGTCTGCCTTTGGATCAGGGCGTGATCCCGGGACCTGGGATCCAGTCCCACGTTGGACTCCTTGCATGGAGCCTGCTTCTCCCTCTGCCTGTGTCTCTGCCTCTCTCTCTCTCTCTCTCTCTCTCTCTCTCTCTGTGTGTGTGTCTCATGAATAAATAAATTAAAATCTTTAAAAAAAACTAATATGTCATATGTCATTTATACCCAGACTTTTTAAAAGAATAAAAAAATTAAAAATAAGACACTTGTTAATTTTCACCATTCTCACTGGTGTGAGATGGTATCTCATTGTGGTTTTGATTTGTATTTCCCTGATGGCAAGTGATGCAGAGCATTTTCTCATGTGCATGTTGGCCATGTCTATGTCTTCCTCTGTGAGATTTCTCTTCATGTCTTTTGCCCATTTCATGATTGGATTGTTTGTTTCTTTGGTGTTGAGTTTAATAAGTTCTTTATAGATTTTGGAAACTAGCCCTTTATCTGATAGGTCATTTGCAAATATCTTCTCCCATTCTGTAGGTTGTCTTTTAGTTTTGTTGACTGTTTCTTTTGCTGTGCAGAAGCTTCTTATCTTGATGAAGTCCCAGTAACTCATTTTTGCTTTTGTTTCCCATGCCTTCATAGATGTATCTTGCAAAAAGTTGCTGTGGCCAAGTTCAAAAAGGATGTTGCCTGTCTTCTCCTCTAGGATTTTGATGGATTCTTGTCTCACATTTAGATCTTTCATCCATTTTGAGTTTATCTTTGTGTATGGTGTAAGAGAGTGGTCTAGTTTCATTCTTCTGCATGTGGATGTCCAATTTTCCCAGCACCATTTATTGAAGAGACTGTCTTTTTTCCAGTGGATAGTCTTTCCTGCTTTGTTGAATATTGGTTGACCATAGCGTTAAGGGGCCATTTCTGGATTCTCTGTTCCATTCCATTGACCTATGTGTCTGTTTTTGTGCCAGTACCACACTGTCTTGATGGTCACAGCTTTGTAGTACAACCTGAAATCTGGCATTGGGATGCCCCCAGCTTTGGTTTTCTTTTTTAATATTCCCCTGGCTATTCGGGGTCTTTTCTGATTCCACACAAATCTTAAGATAATTTGTTCCAACTCTCTGAAGAAAGTCCATGTATTTTGACAAGACAGGAAACAACAAATGTTGGAGAGGATGTGGAGAAAGGGGAACCCTCTTGCACTGTAGGTGGGAATGTGAACTCATCAGCCACTCTGGAAAACTGTGTGGAGGTTCCTCAAAGAGTTAAAAATAGAGCTACCCTATGACCCAGCAATTGCACTGCTGGGGATTTACCCCAAAGATACTGATGCAGTGAAACACCGGGACACCTGCACCCCGATGTTTAGAGCAGCAATGTCCACAATAACCAAACTGTGGAAGGAGCCTCGGTGTCCATCGAAAGATGAATGGATAAAGAAGATGTGGTTTATGTATACAATGGAATATTACTCAGCCATTAGAAACGACAAATACCCATCATTTGCTTCAACATGATGGAACTGGAGGGTATTATGCTGAGTTAAATAAATCAATCGGAGAAGGACAAACATTATATGGTCTCATTCATTTGGGGAATATAAAAAATAGTGAAAGGGAATAAAGGGGAAAGGAGAGAAAATGAGTGGGAAATATCAGTGAGGGAGACAGAACGTGAGAGACTCCTAATTCTGGGAAACAAACAAGGGGTAGTGGAAAGGGAGTTTGGCGGGGGATGGGGTGACTGGGTGATGGGCACTGAGGGGGGCACTTGATGGGAGGAGCACTGGGTGTTATGGTATATGTTGGCAAATTGAACTCCAAATTAAATAGATAGATAGATAGATAGATAGATGATAGATAGATAAAAGGCACTGCTTGCAGTGCACTGCACAGGACTCTCTTTTCTGGTTGGTGTTCCACTTCTTATAATATTGGCTGCAGATCCCTTCATTCTATTAACACATTTGTCCCCTCATCCTCAATTGACCCCCCTGTTTACGGTATTACAGCTCTATAGCTCTTTATCTTAAAAGTCCTATCCTAGCTACATTCTGTGAAATTACTCATGGCCCTTTTCACTGACCATAAACCCCAAACACAATTCTACACAATTTTACTCAAGCTAAGTCTGTTCTAACCTCTTGTCTCTTTCAAATTTAAAAAATTTCTCAGGCATCCTCCTGGGCTCCTACCCTCTATAAATAGAGTAGCCAAAGGCTGTGAATTTTTTTTTTTTAACTTTCTTGAGTTTCCCAGTTTCTCTTGGTTCTTATAGATACCCAAAACCACTTATATCCTATTTATTGACCTGGGTTTCCTAGAATGGGTTCTGCAATACATAAAAATGGCAGCTTATCACAAAATCAAAATCTTATTTATTCAGTTTTAATCATCAATCATCCTCTGCTTTGCATTGTTTTTCATTGTTTTGGGTGTGAATCTTTGGTTTTCAAAAGGTCTTAATCAAGAGCTGTACTTTATGTATATATATTTTATAGGATCTTGTACCATGTAGTTAAATATTCAGTAAACATCTAGCTAAGTCCATAAAAGGCAACTCTCAACTAATTTGCATAAAACCCAGTTCTTCATTTAAATGAGTCAGGTACCAATAAATCATCAAATGAGAGAAAAATTTTTGGATTAGAACTTCCTTGGGAATACCATGAAATTGCAAATTCGATTCTATTTGAATAATTGGCTCTGGATGCTCATATACTATTTATGTACTATTTTTTCTATTATGTTAATATTTATATATTTCATATAGGAGAGAGCTTTCCATGATTTTGGATTTCTTAGAAGTTAACTTTAAGGTCCAGATTGAGCACTTCCTTATGTTTTAATATCTCTTGCTCAGATGTGTGTGTGCACGTGGGCCAGCACATTTCTGAGGTCAATGAAAAACGAACAGGAGGTGAAAGGGGAGGGAAGCTCACCATCCATGGGAAGTTCCAGGAGTGTCCAGACTGTAAAGTAGAGCCTGCAAACATTCGTGTCACAGAGACTCAGGCTCAGAATTAATGAGATAATTTTCCACCTAGGATTTACTGGCTTTCAGAATCTTGGGGAACTTTATTTTTCAGGCAGTGAATTATCAGAGCAAAGATGATTATTAGATTTATTACAAATATTATTCCACACAAACGTTAGGAATTGAAGTGGAACATCATCTCCTGCTGGCTTTCTGCCGATTTGGAATGAGAATGATAATGAAGAGAATGTTTAGTGTTTCTTGTAGTAATGTGTATTGTCAAAGCTCACCAAGCAGAGAGCGATAGGAAATTCCATCCCTGAGCCTCTCCTGTAAACCCTTGCTCTGGGGTATTACTTTGGATCACTAAAATCTACTGATGGCAAACTTGTTTAAAAAGGAATTAATATAAGAACAAGTATGCTATATACAGTTTAAAGACCAAGGGGGCAAAAATGTTTCTCTCCTCAGTAGTGAGTTATCTCATTGTTCTGGATCTGCACCTGCATCCTGGGGACAGTTCCAATACAGTTCCTAACAATAATCACTGTTTTTCTAGACTAATCAGGGACAACATCTGTCACCATGCAAGGCAAAGTATATGTATTGCTAGCATGTATTCACTGATAACTATTTTTTTTCCATTTTTTTGAATATCAGTTAAGTCTCAGTTGTCCAAAGGCTTTGTCAATTTCTAAAGCCCCTTGCCTGTTTTGTCACTGGCAAAATAGGCAAGTGACTGCGCAAAGAGTCCCTCGGATCCAGGAGCTGAGTGCTAAATGACATTCGGCCTCTGAGACTTGATGAATAAAATCCTCTCCCAAGAACAGACTGCCAGCAATCTTTTTGACCCAGCTCCGTCTGGATTTGACAGCCAATTTGAAAGTGACTATGTGCCCCCCCATCCCAAATTTCATTACCCCAGCATCTGTGGTGCGGCAGCATGTGATGAGCAAGCTGCCACTACTGCTTTCTTACGTTGTTGCCCCCCTTCATTTATCCTCAGGCAGTGGCTTTGCAGGCAGTCTGGTTGGCCATCACCCACAAGCTGTCGGATCCCCACACCAGGCTTGGGCCTGCAGCAAATGCTGGTGGGAGGTGGAAACACGCAGAGAGAGCACTTGCTGTGACCCATCCACCCATCTCTCTGCGGGGCTGGGAAAAGAATGGGAGCCACAATGATGATTCGGTGACTGTGCCTGTGCTGCTAACTCACAGAATATGTTCAGCTGTCAGTACGACGGCAAACTCTTCCTGAATGCTTTCGCCAGTTGCCAGTTGAGCACCGTGATCTATGAAACAGTTTGGCTCACTTCCTCTCTCTCAATCCTCTTTGTTTTTGTTTATCTTTTTTCCTTATCTCAATCTCTCTTTGTTTTTGTTTTTGTTTTTTTTTGTTTTTTTTTTTGTTTTGTTTTTCCTTTCTCTCATAGTTAGTTCTTGATTTTCTTAATAAATAAATAAATGAATCTCTATCTCTATCATCTATCATCTATCCATCTGTCTCTATTTGGGGACTCTTTAAACCCAATTTCACACTCCCTGGTACCTTTTTTTTGACATTAGGGAACATGTGACCCCTTAGACTCCTGGACACACCTTAGTCTAGTGTAAAAAAAATTAGTTGAAGATTGGATCATAATACCAGGGGAAAAAATAAAATAAGATGAAAAGAAGGAAGGATGAAGGACATGAAATGAAAGTCATTCTCAAGGTAAGTTAGGTCCTTTTAGAAGTGTGCCTGAGAAGTAGCACTTCAGATGTCTATCTTTTGTCCTGGTGATCTATAAGTGGAGGAGCTGTATGTCACATGGTGGTGGTCTTTTTGCGTGTATAATTTATATAATTCTCAAAGCAAAACTCTAACATGCTATGGATTATGAATACCAATTTAGAGAATCAGAAAGTGAAGCTAGAGAAGAAAGTCACTTGCCTAAGTTTACACAGATTGCAAATCCATAACTGGTACTCAAGCCCGGGTCTCCCTCCCTTTCTATAGCTTGGTCTTTCTGGTATTTGACATGTGTGTAGATGTGGGGTTGCATATCTATTCACATGAACTAAATTGTCTGTACTTTGTGAGTCAAAAATAGTTCTAATAACCAGGAAAGACTAGGAGTTTAGGTCATGGTCGCCTTTGCTCTTGCAGTGCAATAAACTGCATCTTGGACTTTGTATACCAACGTCCATGTGCTGCAAGGGAAGTCAGGGAAGAAGGCAAGACCAAGCCTCAGTCAATTTTTGCCATTTACAAAATTAGATTGAAGTTTCCATCACACTGAAAACTTTAGTTTTAACAACTGCTTAAAGGAACAAAAACATTTATAATTCAGAGAACCTCTGACCTCAAACAATAGTTTGTACACTCATTTTTTTTTTTTACAAATGGGTGGGCTTTAGATATTCTTAGATATTTTCCATATTAACAACTTTGTTTCCATCAATGCGCTGTGTAGTTTTTAAGAACTCACTCATTGCATCTGATCATTTTGTCTACATACTAAGAAATGAAAGGCAGTTATGTTGGTATCAGGGTAAATACAATGACTTTGAAATGAAATTAGATTTACAAGTTTCTTTTTGTCCTCTTATGTTTGTCCAATAAAGTGATCATGTTCCCTATGATATCAGTGTAAGTACAGCCTACATGTTCCATTTATCTGCTTGTTCTTATAGTCAATTACCCCCTACAATGACTTGTCCATAAAAAAAGAATCATCACGTATTGACATTTTCAGAATTTCCAACACCAGAACCTCTAGAGATAGGCTGGCAAACTGCACTGAAGAACGAGGCTAGGCTTTTATTTTTGGTTTTGGATCTTTGTTTTGTTTTATGTTTTTAATCATTAAAGCCCGCCTAAGACTATCGGAAACATTATATCACTGAAAAACTATGAACAAGAAATTTACAGTCAGGGAGAACCAGACTTTAATTCTTATTCCTCCACTTTGTAAGTACGGGGTCATAGGCAAGTTCCTTTACTCCGTAGATACACTTCTGCACTTGTCGAATGGGAAGATGCTCCTTTTTTATATGCTGGTTGTAAGAATTACACGAGATAATATAGAGAAAGTGCTAAGCAAAATAATCAGTCAGAATTTCTTATGATAATGGTACAGCTTTCTCTTAATAGATGACTTTGGGGGAATGTGGTCAGACATATTTTTTTTGTTGTTGTTGGATCGATGCACCACTATCAGCTCAAGGATCTTGATGATGACTATCCCAGTGGGATAAATCCCAAAGTCACATTATGCTTTCTTTAGTATTTCTTATGTCCTTCAGAAAATATTGTCCATCACCTCTTTATTGCTTATTTTACTGTGATGTTTATATAGGGTCTTCTTCTAATATTTCTGTTTATTCATGATAAATATGAGAATATCAGAAAACAAAACTAATGACAATAGGAAATATATAGAACTAAACAGACCATGTAGGAGACAGGAAGCAATTCCTGACATCTGTTTCTAGGCTTGGCATTGAGTTGCTATTTGAATGTAGACATGTCTTTAATTGACAAATGCGAGCCTATCTTTCAGAAAAGCCATCCTCATGATGAGATCATTTTTAAGCTTACAAAGACAGTCTTACAACTTCAGGACTTTATATTTTTTCCAAAATAACTGCATTGACTGGGATTTCAACTGCCTCCTATATTTTCCTTTTCCAAAAATAATATGGAAGCAGTTAAATGATACAATAGCAACTTCAGTGTAGAGTAAAAACTTCAGTAATTTCAGGGTACCAGAGAAGAGGGGCACTGACCTAACAAAAATCATTGTGCTTGTCTAAGAGATTTTATGAGAAAGTCACTCCCCATCTCTAAGAATAAGAGGAATAAAACATTAAAAATAAAACATTTGTTCAAACATGAGACACTTGAAGGATAGTAATGTCATACTAGTATTTTACTTCAGATTAGACCTCTTTCTTACGAAAATGAGTCTGCACTTATGGTTATTCAAAATTGTTGATAATGGGAAATGAAGTATGCTTGCAGAGGTTAATGGTACATCTATGAGCTGGGGATGGGGAGAGTGTTGCTGCAGCATAGGAAGATTGAGAGGATCCAAATATTTTGTAAGACAGGTTATAACCAAAGGATATTGAATAAATTATATCCTTCTGTTCTAAATCTAAAATGGCTGACCTAAAATATCTCAGCAAACTGAAAGTGCATTGTCTCATTTTTAAATTGATGGGCCATTTTAAATATATACTTTGACTACTTGCTGCCAACTCAGTTTGATCTCTTTCCCTATTTCTATTTAAGTAATCTCTTAAACAACCATATCTCTTCTAGGATGCAGCTCAAAGAAGTCTGGCATCAAGTGAACATAAAGTATGATCATATGGTAGTCATAATAGTACACACTGTGCAATAATATAATAATACAAAATACACAACAAAATATGATATAATAGTACATAATTTGAGCCCTTACTAAAATCCAGAGACCATGATATGAACATTGCACATGTTATTTAATTTTACGTTGTGGACATGAACATAATCACACGTGACACTGGATATCATCAGGAGCGTTCAGCTTTAGATTTTGTTTTGTTTTGTTGTAACAGATAAATTGAGATATAACTCACATGTCATATGATTCATCCACTTGAAGTGTTCACTATTTCAGATAAGGTGGTCAGGAAAGATTCTTATGTGGAAGAGGCATGGGAGAAGAGCTCAGCATGTAAAGAGGACACATCTTTGAGATATCATAGGAAAGATACCCTTGAGAAGACCATTCCCATTAGAGTGAACAACCAGCCATAGCTTGGCTAGAATGCAAAGAAACTATAAGGAGAATTGTATTTTGGTGTCCTAATTATTATGAACTGTCTTTAGAGTATTTCGAGTAGGGCTGATTTACTTTTCAAAAAGGCCACTGCACAGTTATCCAAAGGAAAGGTTGAGAAAACCAGGTAGGTGCTTTTTGCAGTGACCTGGGCCAGAGAGAATGGTGGCTTGCACTTGGTTAGGAAGTGTGAAAAACAGCCAGAGTTGTGTCATATATTAGTTCTCAGGTACAACTAATTTTATCCATTAATAATTCCTGACCCAGCAAATGTAATTTATATTAACTGTGTGTGGTGGTTGGTCAGTGTCTTAGAACCTGGTCTATCACAGACTGGGCTGCTTGCCCTTTTCTTAAACTTGTTTACTTTGAAGCAACAGTTCTCAAATCTGAATCCACTGTAGGCCTTGTTAAAACACAGACTGCAGGGCTCCTCCCCCAGAGTAATTGATTCAGTGGGTTTTAGGCAGAGCCTAAGAATTTGCACTTCTAACAAATTCCTAGCTTATAATGATGCTACTTATCTGGGAACCACACTTTGAAAACCACTGCTCTTAATTGACTACCTTTTTCTACAAAAGGACTCTATCATAAATAATTTGGGTTTTGAGTGGTCACAGAATGTCACAGCTACTCAACTCATGAACTATATGTGAGACATATAGCGTATAAGGCACAGGTAATATATATATGAATGAGTGGGACCATGTTCTACTAAAATGTATTTACACAACTGAGGCCATGCTGCCTCTGCCCTAGACCATTTACTCTGTCCCAGCTACCTCCATCTGTCCAATATTCAAATATTTATATTAGAATATATTCATATATATATACACATATATATGTGAATAGCAACCTGTTCCTTAGTATATCAAAGCTTTCTCTAGTTTATTTTTTTAAAAGATTTTATTTATTTATTCATGAGAGACAGAGAGAGAAAGAGACAGAGAAAGGTAGAGATACAAGTAGAGGGAGAAGCAGGCTCCATGCAGGGAGCCTGACGTGGGACTCGATCCCAGGTCTCCAGGATCACACCCTGGGCTGAAGGTGGCACTAAACCGCTGGGCCACCAGGGCTGCTCTAATTTTTTTTTTGTCTGTTTGTTTTTTGTTTTTGTTTTTGTTTTTTTTAATATCTTACTGATGATACAACAAATGAATATCTCTGGTATCATATTGTGAGAATGTAATTGTTTTATAAGTCCTCAATACTCCATTTCAAAAGTTAAGAAAACTAAGAGGGAATCACTTTGGGAAATATCTGTTAATTTTGAAAAGCCAAAATGTATCACTGAGGTCATCTGTTCTTTAATAACAACTTCCCATTATAGTCAGTTATCTTGTCTTATCTACAAGTCTATTATGATGTGAAAAAAAAAGTTTGAGGAGAGAACTATATTAAATAAAACGAGTACACTACCATTTTGGCAAACCCATAAATATAAATATAATGAGATAAATAATGAGAAACATTTGTGGGATGTGGCTGAAATGAGTGTGACCTCTCTGTTTTCCAAATTTTCTTTCAAGAATGTAAGAAAATCACCACCTACAGTTTGCAGTAAGCCTGATGATAATATGGTGATTTTGCTAGTTATTTATGAATCTACAAAATATATGTCTCATAGATGCCTTCCTTCAAAGTAATACCTGTAACTAAACTAGTAAGATGGGCCATGTCGCAGGAATACTAATTTAAAAAACACTGCAGTGTTGTACATAATTTGTATTTGCTTGGCATTTTATTGTTGAATAAGTGCATCATTACCTGATTATTTTTTCATATTGTAGAAGTCCGAATATTGAGGCTTTCTCATTTAGTTTGCAGATCTGTCTTGTGTAGCTAAAGCTCAAGTTGAAGAAAAGTAAATAATTTAGGCAAGGTGACATCATTTCTCTGATAATCAGTTCACATATTCAACAGCATGGACTCTGAATTTATCCTTTTTCCTGTGCCTTTCTGGTTTCCTGGGCTTCCCTGATGTATATTAATATCTCTCATGGGTCATATAAACCTGACTATGGGGTAAGGGCCATGGTCTCCGAATGCATTTTTTAGAATAATAACCTTCAAAACATTTCTATTTAAATATTAGACATATCCAGAAAAGTGAACCAATCTAAGGCACAGCTCTATGGATTATCACAGTGATGAGACTGATATAATCATCCACCAAGAATGCAATATTGCCAATGCTACCTTTGGTAAATGTCTCCCAGATGTCATACCCAAGTTCCTGGCTTGAGCAATGAGGTAGATAGTGACGACGAACTTTTCTAAGATGGAAAACACAGGAAAATGAGGTCCAATAGAGAAAGAAGATAATTATTTCTATTACTTTATAGTATTAAAAGTATTTGAATATTGAATCAAAATAAGTATCTTTTTTGTATTCATAATTGAGATGCTGTTTTAGCACGACTCAGTCAGCAAAGAGACATTTATGGAACTCACTGCAAGGTAATGGTGGGGACAATAAAAATAAGTCAGTGTGTTCTTGTTTTACTGAGGTTGCAGTCCAGGGCTCAAAATGAAGCCAAATAAATATATGAGAAAATACTAATAAAAAACTCAGGTCTCAGCCCTGTCATAGAGAATCTGAGTGTTCTGAGAGTATTCACTCAGGTTCTCTGTTTCCCTAGGATTCTATGTGTATAAAGCAGAAAAATGTACTTGCAAACTGAGCAGCACAGAGACTATCTGACACTATCAATTCTAGAAAAGAGTTCAAAGAAGGAGATCTTCTGAGATTTGGGTAGGCAATTTCATTTTTTTAACATTCTTTCATTTTTTTTTTAAAGATTTTATTTATTCATGAGAGACACAGAGAGAGAGGCAGAGACACAGGCAGAGGGAGAAGCAGGCTCCATGCACGGACCCCGATGTGGGACTTGATCCTGGAACTCCAGGATCACGCCCTGGGTGGAAGGCAGGTGCTAAGCCGCTGAGCCACCCAGGGATCCCACATTCTTTCATTTTTTAACATTTATTGAGCAGCTATTGTATCTCACGATCTTTTTGAATCTCATTAGGAAAGCTTACATGTGAGTTAATATCTGAAACCACAGGAAATGCATGGATTGGAATCACTGTGGTGTCACAATAATTGCTTTTAGGGACTAAACTAAAATCCAGATTAACAAGTTTTTTACATTATTCAAGAATCTGTTAAAACTAAATATATTTAAGAATTGTGTTAAGTATATATACATTTATAATTAAAGTAAAATTTTCCGTTTTATAAAAATAGAAAGAAAAAAGCCCATTACATGTCGACCAGCTCTAGCAAAACTCAAGTATTTTCTGAGAGGCAGAAGCTCTTTTCAAAACATTAAAACAGTGAACAAGAAGGCAGTTGGAGCTGGCAAAGTCATGGAGTTTGCCAGAAAGCTCAGTAGGCTAAATGAATATTATCCCTAATACCTGCCACCCCAGTCTTCATCAGGAGTGAAAGAACAGTCTCAGGACTGTTCATGTCAATTGGCCATTTCAGTTTAATAGTAAAATACTGGTTAATGATAATGGTGCCTCATAAAACCTTCAGAAGGAAAAGATGTTTTATGGGTCATTTGTTTGTGTGTACGTGTGGCAGTTTTAAATTATTAGTTTTTAAAATCAGTACTTTTTTTAAAAGATTTTATTTATTAATTTAGTTGGCAGAGAGAGTGAGCAAGCACAAGCAGGGGAAGCAGCAGAGGCAGAGAGAGAGGGAAAAGCAGATTTCATGCTGAGCAGGGAGCCCAATGTGGGGCTGGATCCCAGGATTCCTGGGATCATGATCTGAGCCAAAGGCAGATGCTTAACCAACTGAGCCACCCAGGTGCCCCTAGAGTCAGTACTTTTTAGTGGAAACAACTTGACCAAAAATCTGTCCCAGCATTTTTAGATTCATTAAAACAAAAGTTTAATGAGGAAAAAAATATTATTATGAATAGAAATAAGGAATATGTACGTAATTACTATATAAATTTTAGGTCAAAATCTATACAATTGCATGGATAGCTATATATATGTGTGTGTGTGTGTATATATATATATATACACTCACACATATATTTATTTAGATTTGAACATATAAATATATGTAACATCTTTTCATTGACCTTTTAATCAAATTGTTTTAAAATACAGGATTGTTCTTAAATATTAAGTCATTTTGAATATTAGTGTATACAAACTAGAATTTGGAAGAGAAAAAAAATCTTTGAATAAAAGAGACAAGAATGAAACTTACCCAGATACTCTCTGACAATAAAGAAAAATGATTTACCTAAATCACAGAAGTTAGGAAGAGGTACATATCCAACTGTGTTGCTTTAAGTATTGCTAAGATAAGGATCATTTTTCACAATGTTCCTTTCGTGGGTCTAATCAGTCTGGTTTAGCTGTCTTAAAGGATTACACCCAAGTGCCTCTCACATTGCCAGATATCTTCACTGTCTTACCAGTCTGGATTCAGTAGTGACCCAATCCCACTGGTGAACGATGGAGGCTAATGGGTTTACCCACCATGAATAAAGATAAATAAAGTAGCTATCACTAGTTCAACTGACTTTAGTAAGAAAATAAGGACAAATAAGGACATATAGTTCCAAGTATCCATAAAGGTTAATTTTATATATATATATATTTTTCCAAACGAAGGAGAGCAGCATTAGGTGAAACTGAACAGAACATTTACTCCTTTACTGTGGGCTATTCAAAGGGTTCAGGAACCACATCATCTACTCTTTCCAGGTCAATAAGACAAGAAAGCAAACACTCATGCTGCATCCCTAAAGTGTTTCTAGTATCTGAAAATAGTAAGTGGATATCCCTGGTAGATAAGACTTCCTATTGATCCCCTTCTTACCCTAAGCAGCCATCAGACAATATACAAGATTAATATTAAATCATATGAAAAAGATACATGATTTCATATTAAGTGAAATAATAGTTTGTAAAACATTATGTAGAATGTGAGACTGAGGAAGGGCATGTGTCTCTGTTAAGACTTAAAGAGAAGGACATTAGAAGAGGGATTTTGGAAAAATATATCCCACAGAATTACTTGTTATCATCTCTGGGGCAATGATGATATGGGTGGTATTATTATTTATTTATTTATTTATTTATTTATTTATTTATTCCTTTTTTTTTTTTTTTTTTTTTTTTTAAGGAGGCTCCATGCACAGCATGGAATTTGAACTCAACCCCCTGTGATCAAGACTGGAGCTGAGATCAAGAGCTGAAAGTTTAGCCAGATGAGATGCCCAGGTGCCCCAGAGTGGTTTTATTTTTATTGTAGTCACTTCAATTAATGACAGTTTATTTTAAATACGTTTCGCTTTCATGATTTAAGAAAACTAAATGCATTCCTTCCCAAGAGTATCAACTTGTGATTATATACTAGATTGGCTAACCTCCCAGAATTTAGACAATTAGTTGGAGTTTTGAAAAAAAAGTACCAGTAGAGATCTTGAATTAGGCATTAAAGGTATATGGATACATAATACGTTCTTTAATGACTCATCAACTTTGGTCTGCAAAGAGTGGGCATTACGAATTAGGTAGTGCCCAAGTAGCCTCACCAGACATCACAGTAGCAGCCGTTAATGATAATATCTAGCAATACCTATGGAACAGATGGATTCCATGGCATATATTCACTCCATTTGTGTCACATAAATAAAACTGCCCCAAATGTATCATTTTGTCAACAACCAGGGAATTAGAAATATATACCTACTCCTCCTTCCCCATTTTTTTTGATGTTTCAAGGAACAAATCAAACCCAACTTCATTATAAAAATATTCATCTTTAACTCAAATTCGATTTCCAATTTCTATAAGAAAAGCACCCCTTGCTGTGTTTTGGAGACTGTTGATTTCTTTTTCATGCACACACTTCGTTTCTTCCAAACGACTACAAATTCACTGAGAACACCACCTGTTATTACAGCCTTTATGTCCTAATACAGTGTTTTGCATGTACTCGGCTTTACTATCTATGCAAGGTAGTTGCAGGGAAGAGACAGTAGCAGTGAAAACTCAGTCCCACACTTTTTAGGTCCAGCTAGAGCTTGACACTATTTAGCAGAGTGACCTTGGGCTATTTCCTGAAACTCTCTGTCCTTTGGTTTCCCCATTTGTAAATGGATATAACAGTTTGGGTTGCTTTGGGGGGTGGGAGTGTTTTCTATGCTCCTGGCATGATTTCATGGATGTACCATGTAATCACTCTGAATCCTCACCTCAATCCTAGATAGGTTGGTTTTAGTGTTTATTTCCATCTTGCAGGTGAGAAGGCTGAGGCTCACAGCGGGTGGGTGACACGACTAAACTCTCAGAGCTGTGGGCTGAATAACCAGACTCAAACCTCACAGCCTATTCGCAGAAGCCACACGTTGAACCTCAGCACAGCATCGCCTGGCTCAGAGTAAGCACACCACAAATATTAACTATGCTTATAGTGGTTTTGTCAGAGGTTTAATTCCCTGCTCCCTGCGATGCTCTTTAATTCAATTTGCATTCCCTCAGTCCTCACTCGCTGTCCAGGTTGTCACAGCCCCTCTTGCTCTGGATGGTCTCACATTAATATTCCTGATTTGGTTGGACCCTTTCTTTTTATTTGCTCATCCTTTCTATTTTTTCAATTCTTCAAATGTGTAAGTTCATGTTAACACGTTTTTAGGATGGCTGTTTTAAAATCTTTGTCAGATTTTTGTTCAGATATCTGTCATCTCAATGTTGACACATACTTACTTTTTTTCAGTTTGAGATCTTCTTACTCGTTTTTTGTATGATGAGAGAAGTTTTAAAAAATCAAAACCTGAACTTTAAAAAAAAAATTGTTTATTCATGAGAGTCACACAGAGAGACCGGAAGAGACACAGTCAGGAGAAGCAGACTCTGTGTGGGGAGCCCGATGCAGGACTTGATCTCAGGACCCCAAGATCATGACCTGAGCCAAAGGCAGACACTCGACCGCCAAGCCACCCAGGTACCCCTTTTCTGATTTTTTAAATAATTAGATTTGGACAATGCCTATTTGGCATGAATATCACAAAAGTGATACTATATTTTAATTGCATCCTGTCCTGTAACAGACCATTTTAGTTTGTCCCATTTCTTTTGGGAACTTAACTTTGATCTTTTGGGTAAGAAGGTGACTGCTAGGGAGGAAAAAAAGAAGGTGTCTGCTAAGATTCTTCAATATGAAATTAGTACCTCTCCCTTTGTAATTAATATGTGTGTTTTGTGGAGAGGGACTTGAAAGTGTGTAAATATTACTCTATTTATCCACTTTGAAATTTATTATTTTTTAAGATTTTACTTATTTATTTGACAGAGAGAGTGAGAGCATAAGTAGGTAGGGGGAGAAGCAGGCTTCCTGTCCAGCAAAGAGCACAATGTGAGGCTCCATCCCAAGACTCTGGGATTATGACCTGAGCCAAAGGCAGACACTTAACAGACCACCCAGGTGCTTCCACTTTGAAATTTATTAATTACTTTATATCAGAATACATTTAAAAGATTCTTGTGTAATTCAATGTACCTATTCCATTTGTAACAATTTTTACCATTATCATTATGTTTGTTTGTTTTGGAATACTTTTAGATTTACAGAGGTTTGCAACATACAACAGCAGAGTTCCCACATTCCCCACTGGCCAGTGTCCCCTAGTAACAATACTTTACATTACCATTACACACTTCTCAATCTAAGAAATTGATTTATATACAATTCTATTAACTAAACTGCAGGCTGTATTTTGATTTC
This sequence comes from Nyctereutes procyonoides, assembly GCF_905146905.1. Taxonomy (NCBI): domain Eukaryota; kingdom Metazoa; phylum Chordata; class Mammalia; order Carnivora; family Canidae; genus Nyctereutes; species Nyctereutes procyonoides. Next base: position 14,473,020 of record NW_026575139.1, on the reverse strand, counting down.
ATCAATTTTAGTTTTTTTGTTTCCTTTCTTTTTCTTTTCTTTTCTTTTTTTTTTTTTTTTTTTAGTAAGGTATCTTTTCTGTTCTAGAATCCAACCCAAGATATCCTATCTCCTTATGATAGGTTTTTGGTCTTTGCTTTGGTTTTATGACTTTGACACTTTTGAAATTTTCTGGTCATTTATTCTATAACAGGTGGCTCAAGTTTGGATAACCTAGTCTTTTCTCAAGTTTAGACTGGGTTTCTGGGTCTTGCTGGAATGTACCACGGAGGAGAATATTCCATTCTCCTACTCATTGCTTTACATCAGCAAGTATGCAATGTCAATGACACTCCTGATGGGTGACCTTGATTACTTGGATGAACTAGTTTCTACAGGCTTCTCAACACTAAGTTGTTTTTCATTTTCTACTCTTTTTATTAGTAGTGTGTGGCTAAATTCATTCCACACTCAAAGGAAAGGGATATATGCGGTCAGAATGTGAAAGTATATGTAGGCAATTATAATTTGGTTTTCAAAGGCCTTCTCCAAGTGAATCTGTTTTACTTTGTTTTGTTGTCTGGTTTTTGGGTTTGTTGTTTGTTTGGTTTGTTTGGTTGTTTTTTTGTTTTGTTTTGTTTTCTGAGACCCATTACTTGCTCAGTGGCAAGACTTTTTTCGTTATTTCATGTAGGGATTTCATACCCATTGTCTATTCCTCTCTTTTTTACCTCCAGCATCTAACCAGCAACCAGTCATGTTACTTTTACTTCTAAAATAATTATTTTCTCCATAATCTTTAATTAACTCTCATTTTCATAAAATACCTGTATGAGCATTCTTTGAAGCATAAATAAAACATGTACATTAAGAACACAAACGCATGTAATATTAATGGTTCTGCAGAAAGAATATTTTGAGAAATACAATTTCAATTAAAAGTAAGTGTGCACTGAAATGCTTCAAAAAGTGGGCATATTTGTGATTCCACACTTAATTACTACTTTTCTTTTTTTATATGGTTTAATCTTTAGAAACATGTTTCAAGAAACTCCTGGAAATGCTTCCCTTCACTTGATTAACTATAATGGTTTCCCTCATCCTTTCTCACTGTCTTCCACCTGGTAAGATCTTCTCTTGCTTGTCCAAAGTCCAAGTTGCCTCTCTAGAAAAAAAAAAAAAAAAAAAAACCTTTCCACTATTCTCTGCTTTGACTTTTGAAAAAAATAATCACTGTTCTACTCAACTCACATATCATTTATTCTATATCACTCTTATAGAACATATGTTCTTCATTAAATAACAGTATGTATCATTCATTATGTAATAATACAGTCTCTCCAAATAGATGATCAATTTCTTATAACATAACTTATTTTGTGCTGTTGTTTTGTTTTGTTTCCCTTAGCTTGGTGTTTGGAAAGCACCTCTCCACAGTTTGTTGATGACTGGATGGCGAATATCTTGCTTTCAATCCAATAGCTAGCTCTCTTGTAACCAGGCCTGGCCGGACATCAGGATGCTCTGATTCTCAGGTTTGTATTTTCTCAGATAAATAAAAGTTATTCATATTATAGGTAATGTGCAGAAATGAAGCTGGACTAGGACCATTTGACCATGTTACCAACTTAATATGGCCAATTTCAGAGACTATCAACGACTTTAAGCATATGAGCAAAATATTTTCAAAATTCTACGTAAAACCAAAAATCTATTTCCAAAAGCTATTTTCACCTCAAGCTTATTTGAAACCAACTGTGAGGGGAAATGAATCTTTCTGTTTTCATCCAAAAAACTTAAGAAATAAATAATATGACAGTCTCATTTTTTGAATTTTCAAGTCATCTTATTGTGTGTTTGACATATTTTTACCGTAGCTATTGGTTTTAGGCCTTCACTGATGTGTAAAACACACACTTTCAACTACTCCATAATGCCTTCCAGCTAAAGTATATCTCAATATATTTTTTCCTACTCACCAGGATTCTATCATGTTCCTAATATTTAGTGGGTATAGGCCAGGAATGATAAGGTACTGTAATGCATGGTACACTTTAGTACAATAATAACAATATCAGTGTTCTGTAGGACTTTTAAATATGTGGCTAGATATTTAAAATAAAACAGTTGCTTGTAATTATATATGACAATAGTAATAATTCTAATTCTAATAATATTGATTAAAACCAAGAGAAGATCAGGAACTCAGTTAAACTGGGAAAGAAATAGTTGAGCTCTCAGGTTATCAGAGTTACTGGTTAAGGCAACAAGTGAAAAAGCAAAGAGTTTAGACTTTAATAGTTTATTGCGATGGTATGAGCAATAGTATAAAAACCTGAGAACACACATCGACTCTTCTGATTTCATTTTCTACCATTGGAGAGCATGCTGGTTGAGGGTCAGGTAGACAACAAAGACATGAAGGTCACCTCACTGTTGGATTCATAAGCAGAACACTTGGGCAATTTTAGGGACCCTGAGTGTGTTGGGGTGTATGAGGGGAAGAACTAGTAGGAATACTGAGTCAGAGTGAGGAAAAGTGTCTTTGAGTTTCCTTCCTTCCCATCTCCCTTCACCTGAAGAGGACTTTTGCCTAAGGCCTCATCAGACAAGGACATCTAGGAACAAGGCTTCCTCCTCTAGGAATGCAATTGTATAAGAGCATGACCAGCCAAGGGACCTGAGTCTTTAGGGAACTCCAACATTCTAGCTGTGCACAGTTATCTCATGTGACTAGGGGTGTGCTCCAGTGCTCCTCTGTGAGGCCTGCTAGGTAAAGCCTTTGTAATTGCCTATGGTAAGGCCTGAAAAAAACACACTTAGGTTTTTAATCTTTTTTAATTTGTTTTTAAGACAGAGAGAACATGTGCACATGCCTGCAAGTTGGGAGAGGCAGAGGGAGAGAGAGGATCTCAAGCAAGCTCCACTCTCAGCACAGAGCCCCAACCTCTGGACCTTGAGATCAAATATCAGACACTTAACCAACTGACACACCCACATACTTAGGTTTATAACCAGGAACCAACTTTTCAGTGAATGCTTCTAGTACTCAGTGTGGACAAGGCACAATTCTAAGCGTTCCACAAATGATAAGGTATTTAATCTTTATAAAATCCAGTTAGAGTATTACTATTTCCATTTTACACTTGAGAAAACTGAGGCACACAGAGATTTAAGAAATTTGCCCAAGATTCCACTGTTGGAAAGTAGCAGAGTCAGTATTTGAACCCAAGAAATCTAGCTTGAGTGTCTCTAATTCAACACATAATACTTATTTTCTTTATAAGCTTAAAATCAAAGTCTATTTCCATACCAACACTAAACACTACTGTTGACATTGAGGTTTCTAGAAATGTAACTACTATATAAAATGTGGCGGTGTTATTTTTATGTTTTTAAGCTTACCAAGAATTGATTATCATTTCAGAAAATCAAACTTTTAATGGCAACAAGGCTTGTAGTACTGGAATTGTCAGCACATCAGACCTGTACCACTGTGTGTTTGCAGCAAGCTACAGAAATATAAGCATCTGACTGCTTCATTATATCCACTAGACTCATGCTGAGTCCTGCCATATTGAGATGCATATTATTCTCTAGTTCAATCCTTTCAAAATTTTTTTGTCAATTTTTTTTTGTCTAGTCACGTTTATGGAAGTAAAACTGAATACACTAAAATTCAACTTCATTTGAATATACAGTTTTATGAATTTTGGAAAATACATCCTGTTGTGTAGTCATCAGTCAAGATATATAACAGTTCCACCAATTTCCAAAATTGCTCTTGTGTCCATTTGTAGATTGGAGCTTCATTCATATAATAGACATATGATACACACTGATAGGTAGTAAGTGTAGCACTTATACTACTTGTTTTGGATCATTGTGTATCAGTGGTTCACCGACTTTTATTACTGAGAAATATTCCATTAAATGAGTATGCCTCAGTTGCTTATCCATTCATCCACTGAAGGACACTTGGGTTAGTTTCAGTTTGGAGTAATTATGAATAAATCTTCCACAGACATTTACATACAGTGTGTGTGTAGCATCAATTTTTAGTTATGTTGGATAATGACCTAGGAGTAAATTGCTAGGTTATGTAATAAGTTATATGATAACTTAAGGAACTGCCCAACCGTTTTACAAAGAGACTATACAGTCATCCCCTGCCACACACAGGGAATATGTTACAAGACCCCTAGTGGGTGCCTAAAACCACAGACAGTACCAAACCCTACATTGCTATGCTTTTCCCTATACATACTTACCTATGATCAAGTTTCATTTGTAAATTAACCACAAATTAACAATAGCTAATAACAGAACAATTATAACAATATACTGTCATAAAAGTGATGTGACTGAGCATCTCTCCCTCTAAATATCTCGTTTTGTATTCACCATTCTTGTGAGGATATGAGGTGGTAAGAGGCCTGCATGAGAGAAAGTGAGGCGAGTGATGTAGGTGTTGTGATGTATCGTGAGATCACCATGGACCCTCTGATTATACTTCAGAAGGCGGATCATCTGTTTCAGCACCATGGTTGACAGCAAGGAACTGATACCATGGAAAGTGAACCCGAATCCACAGTTGAGAATTAATGTTATTTTACATTCCCACTAGCAATATATGAGTTTCCGCCTACTTCGCATCCTCACCAACGGGGTGGTTTAGTCAGAAATTCCTTTTTTATTGCTTCTCACCGACATGTAGTATGTCACATTGTGGTTTTAATTTAAATTTCCTTCTTGACTAATAATGCTGAGCACTTTTCTTATGTTAATTTGCCTCCTGTGCATTATCATGTATGAATTGTCTGTTATATCTGCCCAGCTTTTATTAGGTTATTTATTTTCCTATATTTTTGAGATTCCTTAACACCTTGTTGACTGAAGCCTTACCAAATATTTATTTTACTAAGATTGCATCCCAATTCGTGGCCTACTTCTTCATTTTCTTGACAGTGACATTTGAAGACAACTTTTCAATTTTAATGCATCGAATTTACCAGGTTTTTTTTTTTTTTTTTTTCCTTCCTGGACCATGCTTTTGGTATGTGTCTGAGTTATTTTTGCCAAATCCAGGATCAAAAATATTTTTCTGCAACGGTTTTCTTCTAGTAGTTTTATAATTAGGATTTATATTCAAGGCTTTGAGGTATGAGATATAAGTTGAGGGTCGTTTTTGCATTTGTATAATGAATTGTTTCAGCATCATGTGTGGAAAACATTTATGGCAAACCATAGAATTACCTTGTACCCTCATCCACAATGAATTGACCATATTGTGTGTGTATATTCCTAGAGTCTTTACTATGTGCCAATGATATATGTGTGGCTCCTATGCCAATCCAACATTGTCTGGGTTACTGTACTTTTATAGTATATGTTGGAGTAAGGCTGTGTGTGTTCTCAAACTTTGTTCTTTTTTGTCAAAATAGTTCTTGACTATTCTATTTCCTTTCTGAAAGAACAGTTAGAATTGCCTGCTGACTTCAAAAAAGAAGAAAAAAAGACAAAACTTGCTAATTTTTTGGATTGAGATTGTATTGAGTATGTAGGTTAGTTTGGGGATAATTAATATCACAACCATATTGATTTTTTTTCTACCCATTCACGTGATATTATCTATGTGTTTAGCTCTGTCTCTTTTTTTGTTTATTTGTTCCTATTGCTTTTTTTTCCCAATAGGCATATAATACTTTTCCGCTTACCAATCTTCTGCACATTATGCTCAATTCATACTTAAGTGTTTCATTTTAAATGGTACTCTTTTTATTTAAATTTCCAATTTTTCATTGATAGGATATAGAAATATATTGGATATTTAAAAAATACTCAGCTTATATTCTATAAAAAAGCTAAATTATCTTATTAGGTCTAGTTAACTTTTCATAGATCCTTTGAAATTATTTTACCAAGGCAAGGAAGTGAGAAACTGAGGCCTCTGGCCAATAGCAATATGAGTGAATCATCCTGGAATGGCATCCTCTAGTCCCAGCCAAAAGTTCAGATGACTCTAACCACAAAGGAGATCTTGATTGTCCCTCAATGCTCTGGTCCTTCCCAATAATAGATTGCTTATGACTGCCTACTGGTGCTAGGGGCAAAGGGTCTGGTCAGGCCTCAGTCTTAGACCCTGAATTCCTGGATCCCTTCTCATTGATCCTGCTCCTCATCCCTGTAGTTTCCAAACTCTGCATGAGACCCATGCAGCAGAAAACAGGAACAGGAGACCTCTTAGATTTGGACTCAGCATGATTCTAAGCTCTGTCTTCAGGGGTGGAATATTTCTTCTTTTACCCTTTCTCCCAGCCACAATGAAACTCCCCTGTGACTTTAGGGGATGAGTTGCTTACACTTCCTTAGCAGTTTCAAGTTTTTGTTCCCTAGAAAAGTCCAGGGGAAGGGCCCAGCTGGGAGCTGTATGTTTCCTGCGGTGGCAAGCACTCTCCTCCTCCAAGCATTTACCACTGAAAGAAGTGGATCAGAAATCTAAATATAAAAAGCTAAATTGATTAAACTTCTAGAGGAAAACATTGCATTTGACAAAAGTTTTCCAGATGTGATATGGAAAGCATTAATCATAAAAATTAAAAACTGACATTTTCAAAATAGAAACATTTTGGTCTTGCAAAGACACCGATAAGAAAACAGAAAGCTAAAAGACAGAACTGGGAAAAAATATTCACAATACAATATCTGACAAACACCTTGTATCAACAACATACAAAGAACTTTGACAATTAAATGAAAAGACAATTGAATTTTAAGAAGTGTGTAAAACATCTGATGTGGCATTTCACAAATAAGAAACCTGAAGGATGAAGAAGCGAATCAACAGCTTCTCAATATCATTAGTCAGTTATTAGGAAATTGTACAATGAAACCACAATGGGATACTTATAATTACTGAGTGACTAATAATTAAAAACCGATAATGCCAAGGGTTGGCCTGAATGTGTAGCAACAGGCGCTCTGCTATACTACTAGAAAGAATGTAAATGATACAATTACTATTATTTTTGTAACATTACTGTGCAAGTTTTTGTAGGGACAATATGTTTTCATTTCTTTTAGAATGGAAAGGAATGGAATTGCTGGACCTCAGGGTAACTTTATGTTTAACATTTGGGGAGCTGAACGATATAATTACTTTTGTAATTCTTTGGAAGTTTCTCTAAAAGTTTAACATATATTATTTTAAGAATAATTCATTGGATTTCTAGGTATTTGCTCAAGAAAAATGAAACCATATATCCACACAAATATTTTACATGGATATTCCCAAGAAGCGATCTAAATTTTAAAAAGTTGATTGGATAAACAACATATATATCCATAGAACAGAATACTGCTCAGCAGGAAAAACAGCCAAATTGTTGATATATGCAACAATATGAAAATGCCTCAAAACCAGCATGCTGAGTGAAAAAAGCCAAACCAAATAAAATACACACTAGCTAATTTCATTTATATGAAATTTTAGGAAATCTATGCTAATGTATAGGGTAAAACAACAGATCAATGGCTTTCTCTGTCTGGGGTAGAAGAGAGATGGATTGGCAAGGAGCATGAGAAATCTTTTAGTTAGGAGTAAGGGAAATTTGTATCTTAAATGTGGCAGTAGGTTCACACATACATTTGTCAAAGCTTACATAATAGCACGATTTAACTAAGCACAATTTATTTTATGTAAGTTATATGTCAATAAAGTTGATTTAAAAACATGTTGGGTCCAATAGGTATGAGAACACTAGGTGTAAATAGAAAGCAGACATTCACACAGATGAACAGCATTGACCTTGGAATATAAATATATGTGCTTATGTTATTTATTATAGCAGACTAAAACTGTAATATTCAGAAACTACCTGACCCCCCCTTTCCCTCTGTGAAAGGAAGATAATGTCCACCTATGAGTTACCCTGAGGCTGAAATGAAAAAGAAATAATGCAAAGCACTTAATACATGGTACGTATTTGTTTCTTCCATTTTATTTTTGAAACACTATTACTTTTATTTTTCTTGACCTCTTCTTGTGTGTGATTCCAACTGCTTGGAGTAGTTTTCCTGCTACATTACCCATCCTTTAAAACCAAAAAGTTGTTTCTCATTCAGCTTGAAACATTACTTTCTCCCCCATATTTACCATTTATGTATTTTTATTGACCAAATATTATTTACTTACAGCATAATGAATTGCATTATGTTCAAGGGGGAGAATACATAATGTTTATCTTTTGAATTGCATTTGCATTGCATGAATAAAAGAATGTATAGAACAGTAAAACTCAGATGCCAAAAGTGACACTGTAATGTAGTGTCTATGTGAGAATGTGTGGTCAAAAACCGAGTCCACCACATACTTAAAAAGGGACATTTGCATACCTGGGTTGCAGAAACTGTGACTTTATTTCCTCTGAATTCCTAAATGCATGCTTTCTTTGCCTTCTGATACCTTCAAGATGAGTTCTCAAAACAATTTGTAAAAAAAACACTTGTTAAGGAGGATGTGAGTGCTGTAATATGTTAATCTTGACTATGTATAGGATTAAAACTGGGAATTTAAATCCCCACACTGATCCATATAGAAAGGAAGTGATCTATGATTCAGCATCATTGAACTTCCCATTTGAATGTAATAATGGAGAGCTATTGCCTGAGAAGTTACTGGCAAGCTTAGCACCCATGAAAAGAGAGCTGCTCTATCTTGATTTACTGACCGGGACCAGAGACTCTGGCATCAACAGCTGGGAAGTGTTCCCTTTGGCAAAACAATTTTGGGTCTCCTAGCAGACGGTAAGGCTTACTCTCAGCTGAGGGAGACACTTTTCTTTCTTTTTTTAAATACGAGAGTTATTTAATTCACTAAATATTCAGAGAACAGGGAAGAACAACAAAACCATGTATCATTTTATCGATAAAGCTCTTAGTGAAGTTGGAAAAGGAAGATTTCATAAAAGACGCTTTTCTTTTTAAATTTCATTCCTACCCTCCCTTCCTTTTCTCTAGAAATCCCTCAATCAACAGTTTTGTTTTGCAGTGTTTCAATCTTGAGTATGTCACAGTTCCATCGACCAAGAGCATCAAATAAGGATAATAATGACATAGTTCCTATTTATTGACCATTTTCTCTATGCCTTACATATATTATTTCTCACAGATGCTCTGACAGGTAAATGCTGCTATTCCCTTAATCTTACTTATGAAAAAAAAAAAAAGTAGGGCTCAGACTTTTTTTTTTTTTTTTTTTTTTTCAAGAGCCCACAGCTAGCTTGAAAACTGGGATTTGATTTTAGGACTGTTGTCCTTGTTTTTGCCACAGCAGAATCTAGAGGCAAAGAGATTAAATGAGTACCAGACGATGGAGAAATTGACCAAGGTGTGTTTTTACAGTAAATGGTGATAGCTCCTCCAGAAACAAAAAAATCAAGTATGATGCTCTTTGGAAATCAATGTTTCTAATTCTAAGCATATATATGGTCTGTGTCCCATTTGCCCAAAGCGGAATCAAGCAGTGTAAGAGATTAATAGTTGCCCTATTATTTCCAGGTTGCATGCCTGCTGTCTACTAATATCCTTTTGACATTTTGATGGATATGGGTCAGAAAACTATTGCAGGTCCATAATTTCATTTAGCCATAGGTGGTTTGAGCTCTTTCTAATTCATTACAAGCTCATCTGAGCTGAAAAAACACTTTCTCCCAGTGCTCAGTTCTCCTGATGTACTTAGTCAAAAGTATATATTTGTGATTCTGGAGAGATGCAATTTTTCTTCTTTTGAAGTCAGAGCAACCTGGGGTATAGGGTGGAAGGACTCTAAAGGCTTGTATTCTTGCATCAACTCACAGATTTGGCTAGGCCAAGAAACACTTATTTGAAGTGTCATGATTTAGTCTCTACAAACATCAAAGTAACCCACTGTTACAAAAAGGAGAGTTCACTTCTGGTTGAGAAAACTTATTAAACTGTTCCAACACAGGCAGCTGGTATTTGGGGGAGATTGGGCTCTTGACTCTTCTGACAAACCTCAGTTTCTCCTTCTCTGATGTATGAGGTGTTGACCTAAGACATATCTCTGGTCATCTTCAACACTAACATGCTGTGATTCACTATTTTCAAGGGGAAAAGGAGTGATTTCACTTACATACACCTTCTTTGATGGTATTTTTGTGGCCTCTTTCTTAGAGAAACATTTGCTCTTTATAAGCTTTAGCTCTAGGTGAACTAATGTATCTAGGAGAAGTACTAGTATGAGTACATGTTAAGCCAAAAGACCTGGAAATTGAAAGAAAAACAAGACACAGTCACAATCTTCTTAAAAAGATTGAACTTTTTAATGGTTACTCTTTACCATTAAAGTAAATACTCTATGGTTCAAATCAGCCAAAAAATTACTGTCTATATCTACCAAGGAGTTTCTTGTATATTCTTACAAGTTGTGAGGGTTTTAAATAACTGGAAAGTCTTTTTTTTTCTTTCTTTTGTAATGTAGGTAATGGAATTATGACATTATTTGAGTCATTTATGAAATAATTCTTTGATCAGAATAAAAGGGAATCAGAGTGATGTAGTAGTTGAAAGTGTGGCTTGGTAGTCAGATGAGCTGTGTTCAAATTTGGTTTCCAGCAGTTACTAATAATGATGCCTTCACAGTTTTGTTATAAGACTTAAATGAGATAAATGTGTATAAACTACCTGGTAGCTATTTTTATTACTTCTTCCATGTCTTTGAATAAGAGCATTGACTAAGGGAGGTCATTAATCCTCTCCTCCCTCAGGGGTTTTGATAGATTCACAGAGAGGTTGCACAGACGAATGGAGTAGTGGTGCTATAATTAAGCCAGATTTTATTTTGATTATTATGAGTATCACCCCATTTCCTTGTCTGGAAAGTAGTAAAATAAGCCTCACTTGAGCCACATGAAAAGACAGTGAATTTCATCCTAGAGATTGCACTCTAGAGACAAAGGTGGTAAATGCCTAATATGTTTGAACAGATAATTTTTATAGGCAGAAAACTACCACCAATAATAAATTGTTCAAATAGAATTATAATTATGATATATTCAGGAAAAAGACACATTCAACTTTTTTTCTTCACCTAGCCAGGAAAAACAGAAAGAAGCAATATCCTTTTGCTGTGTGTGTGTGCGTGCATGTGTGTGTATGAAATAATAAAATAAATTTTGTCATGTACATATTCAATTTTTATGTAAGATTATACAGTACTATGCCCACAAACAAGCCCAGCACACATTATTAATTTCATAAATCAGCATAATTAAATGTGAATGCCTAATAAATAGATTAATAGATTCTTTTTATTCACTGTAGAGAGTACATTAATGTTAACTTTCATGGTCATTAGAGGCATTCACAAATCTCCTCTTTCTGGGTAAAGAGTAAGAATGTAGGTTCCTGCCCCCTTTGAAGTTATATGTGGATTTATGACATGCTTTGGCAAATGTGAGCAGATGTGATGTATCACTTCTGGATGGAAGCTTGAAGAAACAGTATACCATTTGCATTCTGCTAGCCCTCTGCCATGGAAATCATGGGAGTATACATCAAAATAAACATTTGCTTCAGTGGCTCAGCCTGGGGTTTTTTTCATAACCACTATGTTCGGGAGGCTTCCCGTTGACCCAATAGGATATATGACCTGGGGAAAAGAATGTTTATTATATTAAACCATTGGGATATAGGAGAGCAGAGTCATGTTGTATATAGTCAACAAATTAAGTGCTGATATATTTGGCTTCCCTCATCTTCTAATTTTTACAAATCATCTATTTATTCCTCATTGCATGTAGAATAAAATCCAGATTTCTTGATAAAAGCATATGATACTCTGCCTAAAATAAAGCTCTCCACTCACATCTTTCCTTCCACATTCTCACTCACATACCGGTGAGTCTTCACTTTAACTTTGCCAATCTAATATATTAAAAGTAATTATTTCTGGGGATCCCTGGGTGGCGCAGCGGTTTGGCGCCTGCCTTTGGCCCAGGGCGCGATCCTGGAGACCCAGGATCGAATCCCACGTCTGGCTCCCGGTGCATGGAGCCTGCTTCTCCCTCTGCCTATGTCTCTGCGCCTCTCTCTCTCTCTGTGACTATCATAAATAAATAAAAATTAAAAAAAAAAATTATTTAAAAGTAATTATTTCTATGTAGTTTTAACCTCCAATTCTATCACTAAGAATTAACTTGATCATATTTTCACATGTTTAAGAGCCATTTACCTTTCATTTCCTGTGTGGTTCCAAAAAAAAAAAAAAAAGGCTTCAAAATTGTGAAGATATTATTCAGTTATTTTCTTGTTTGTATATATCCTGATTTTTTTTTATGATAGTCACAGAGAGAGAGAGAGAGAGAGAGAGAGAGAGAGAGGCAGAGACACGGGCAGAGGGAGAAGCAGGCTCCATGCACCGGGAGCCCGATGTGGGATTCGATCCCACGTCTCCAGGATCGCCCCTGGGCCAAAGGCAGGCGCTAAACCGCTTCGCCACCCAGGGACCCCTATATCCTGATTCTTGTCCATTCATAGCTGATTTGTGTTTTTTTTGGTAATTTTTTAATAGTTCTATTTCAATATTCTTAGGTTTTAGATATACATGGCATGCAAGTATTTCTTCACTGTTTGATGCTTGAATGAATCTTACAAGTTTTGCTTTTTTCCTGATAATTCTGGAAATCTTTGGTCTTTATTTCTTGAAATATTTCTCCATGTGTTTATTTTGATCAATTTAAAAAAATATTCTAGGAATATTGACACCTCCAACCTCCCTTTTAAAAAGCATATATTTTATATTTTCTGCCACTTAATTTCTTTCTGAATCTTTATGGGAAAGTTTTTTCAAAAAAAAAAATCATTTAACTCACTGACTTACTCTTAACTGTTTCAGTCCCACTTTTCAACTCTATTGATTTCTTGCTTTCAATCATTGTGACTTTACTCTGGATTATGCCTTGTGAGTCCTTGCTCTTGGTTTATCCTTCCAACATTTTAATCTTCTTGAAGATAGTTAATTTGTTTCCATAAAAAAATTATTTTCTCTGGTTTATTAATCCTAAGAATGCCCACCATTTGAATTTTCTATTTTATTAGTCATAACATATTGTGATATGTACTTGGGGTAAGATTCTCCAGTCTTAACTTAATGTCCCTTCTCATGGATATCAAGTAGGGAGGAAACATACCTCAGGGAAAATGGGTTCTAGCATTGCTCATATACCTTACTGTGCCCTAATATTTTTAAAGAGCTTGTAGCTTCAGTTGTAATTTTCTAGCCTTTCAGGTATAGCAAAGGATACCAGGGGGATAAAATTTCTAGGAAAGGATTAGTCATCCTGCTTTAAATGTGAACAATTTTCATCACGTTGAGGCCTTCATATTTCCCCCCGAACTTAAGTTGTCAGAATGACTGCTGTTTCTCTGTCTATAGTAAGCACATTCAAGTACAGGGCCAAACAAGCAAAGAAAAAAATTTAAGACATGTTAATAAACATTCTTCCATCTTGTTTTTGGTTAGATATTCAAGTTTTCTTCCTTCTGAACCTTGGTTTTCTTTCTTGTGCGATGAAGATTTCTTTTAGAAATCACCATAGACAACAACGGCAATGATATTTGTGATCATATATATTACACTGTTTTAAGTTTTTTTAAGTATTCCCCCAAAATGCTTCTTGTCTTTAGTTTGAAATCGACCATGAATATTTAAAGGCTTATTTGTAGTCATTTACATGGATTTACAGCTTGCTTGGAGGAATTCTCTTCATCAGTTATCACCTGCCAGTTTACCAAAAACTTCTTTGTTTCAATTATACTTTTGGGTATTTCTGTGAGATTAGGAGTATGGGAAATTAACTAACTGATTTTAAATAAATGGATTACACTCTACTTCTCCTCCACTTTATTGAAAGCAATGTAACAAAAACATACTGCTGAACTGCATAAAATAAACTCAGAAAACCAATGGAGGAAAATCAGTGAAACAGAAAGCTAATTTTTTTGGAAAGGTCAGGAAAGTTGATAAACCTCTAGCAAAACTAACATAAAAGAGAGAAGCCACATATTACTAATATCAGAAATGAAATTAGTGATACCACTACTGACCATGAAGATACTAAACGGATAAGTAAATATTACACATAACTCTACATATAAAATTTGAGAACTTATTTGAAATAGAACAGTTCCTTGAAGAGTACAAACTACCTACTAAATACAACTTGCAAATTATTTAAAAAAAAAAAGATTGAAAGTCCCTTTAACTATCAATAACATTAAATATATAAATTATAAACTCCTAAAAATATATCTCAGGCACAGTTTTCACTGGGGATTTCTGCCAGACATTTAAGGAATTACACCAATTTACACAATTTCTTATATAAAATAGAAGAAGAACAACTTTCTAACTCATTTTATGAAGTCAGCATTACCCTGAATAAAAACCAGCGAAGGGATGCCTGGGTGGCTCAGTGGTTAAGTGCCTGTCTTTGGCTCAGAGCTTGATCCTGGAGTTCCGGGATGAAGTCCTGCATTGGGCTCTCTGCATGGAACCTGCTTCTCCTTCCTCTGCCTGAATCTCTGCTTCTCTGTGTGTCTCTCATGAATAAATAAACAAATACCTTTAAATTCAAAAAAAAAAAAAGCAGAAACAAACAAACAAAAAAACTATGACAGTAACTATAGACCAATACCCTTCATGAATATAATTGCAAACGTTTTTTTTTTTTTTACCAAATCTTAGGAATTCAATAATGTCTAAAATAAGTTATACACCATGACTAAGTAGAGTTTATTACAGTCATGTAAGGGTAGTTCAAATTAAGAAGTCAGGACAGCCCGGGAAGATTAGCAGTTTAACGCTGCCTTCAGCCCAGGGCATGATCCTGGAGACCTGGGATCGAGTCCCACATCGGGCTTCCTGCATGGAGCCTGCTTCTCCCTCTGCCTGTGTCTCTGCCTCTCTCTCCCAATCTCTCTCTCGTGTCTCTCATGAATAAATAAATAAAATCTTTTTAAAAAATTAAGAAATCAAGTGATACAATCTATTATATTAACTAAAGATGATAAATAACAGGATATATATTAATAAATAATTATGTATACATGATCATATATACATAAATGCCAGAATCTCAGGAGAGAGTTATAGTTCAATGTCAAAAGAAGTCAAGCTAGAGAACTAGGAAGAAGCAATGTTGCAGTTTTGTTTGAACACTATCTACTTACTGTACAATTCCCTCTTAACTTCAAGTGATTAGAAAGGCCCATTATGGAGGGTAATCTCTTTTACTCAAAGTTCATTAATTTAAGTGTAACTCTTATCCAAAAATACCCTCACAGAAACAATAAAAACAATATTTGACCACATATCTGGGCATTGCAGCCTGACCAAGTTGATACATAAAATTAACCATCATAGAACTATTCCTTTTTTTTAATAAATTAATTTTTTATTGGTGTTCAATTTACCAACATACAGAATAACACCCAGTGCTCATCCCATCAAGTGCCCCCCTCAGTGCCCGTCACCCATTCACCCCCACCCCCCGCCCTCCTCCCCTTCCACCCCCCCCAGTTCATTTCCCAGAGTTAGAAGTCTTTATGTTCTGTCCCTCTTTCTGACATTCCCCACACATTTCTTCTCCCTTCCCTTATATTCCCCTTCACTATTATTTATATTCCCCAAATGAATGAGAACATACACTGTTTGTCCTTCTCCGATTGACTCACTTCACTCAGCATAATACCCTCCAGTTCCATCATCCACGTTGAAGCAAATGGTGGGTATTTGTCGTTTCTAATGGCTGAGTAATATTCCATTGTATACATAAACCACATAGAACTATTCCTATTCAGTGTGACAATGCCAAAATGATAGTTTTGATATTGACTGTAGTTTTGTAAGATGTCACCATTGGGGAAAACTGAACGTAGGGTACACAGATCTCTCTATGACTTTTGCAACTTCTGAATTTATAATTATTTCACAATAAAAAAAGTTTAAAAAAACCTTCAGAGGTTTAATAAAGAATATAAAGACCAACTCTGCAGTAATTCTAAAATTGCTTTTAAACATAACATCTATTTAAGAGAGGAAAAATGAATTGAAAATTTCCATTCCTATTACTGAGTATTTCAGCTGGTTAATTTCCTACTGAGGAAATTCACAGAAGTTGTTCTATCTCTCTGCCTGCAAAGCTATATCCCTCTTTATTTAGGCAACTCTTACTCATTGGATTTCAGTTTAAATGTCATTTCCTAAGGATATAATTCTTTGGCACTCAGATTTGTTCAGTTTTCTTGATAAATCATTCTCTTTTCACCATGCATTTTCCCTTTGTAAAATTTATCACAGTTGTAATTAATTCACGATAGCTATTTTTCACAATGTCTGGCTAAGATGGCATGGGCTGTCTTCATTCTCTTAAGCATCAATGAGTTCTTGTCATCTGACCACCATATAGCACACATATGCATTATGTATGTATTATTTGTTAAATAAGGTATTGAGTCAGAGTTTTCATTACACAGAATTAAATGCAGAAATACTTTGAGAGCTTAATAGGGAACCTCCACGACACTTGTATAGGTACACTATAAAAATGGAGTACCCTCTCTCCAATAAAGGTCAGGTAGCAAAACAAGAAAGAGATAGAGAAGGGTACACAATATTGCTTTAATGATACTTTTATGTAGTTGGATATGGGGAAATTTTACAGGCTTGTCAGGATTGGTATGGTGAAAACAATAATTTAGGACATTCTCTTTAACCTTTACATGCAGATGAGAACACAAGAATCCTAAGACAAGCTGACCTTATAGACTCTTAAGGTCCTAGAAGGAAGTAGTGACTGTTATATATTTAGTGTCATATTCACAGAAACTCACACAGTACTTGTGCAGAGGCAGTATCAATAAATATGTGTTGAATGAATATATAAGACTATATTTACAGACAGGGTCTGAGATCTGAGAATTGAACCAGGATTCTGGCTGTGAAACTATATTGTAAGAAAGGGAAATGTGGGAAGAATATTAAGTGGTTCTTGCTAGAGCACATTAGTGTCCATGTGCTTATTTCCAGGTAAAATTTGTGCTAAACCAGTCTGATAAATAACTCCACTTCCTCACAAACCTGAAGACCCAAAGGTACAGAACCATTATCATTTGTATATTGACTTATGGGAAAGATAAACATCCTTTAACTTTAAATTACTATTAGACTAGCATTCAACATATAGTAAACAAGCCATTCATTTCTAGAAATCTAACTGCAACTTGCTTTACTAGTGAGCCTTAAGAGCAATGTACAAAGTGTTATCAGCAGCTTCACCCTGTCCAGTGATTTGTCTCACCGTTTGACAAATCATCTTTGCTTTTATTTTTTTGCTTTTTTTTTCTTTTCTTTTGTCTCCCCAAATGAGCAAACCTCCTTTGAAATAAACAGATGATGCAGGCTGCACTTTTAGAATAAGACTATTTTATTTTATAAGGAATTAAGACTATAGTTCAGTTTAATACACCTTTATTTGTATTATTGATATTTTTTATATTTACCATGATTTCATAATTGTAGTTTTGAGTTCTGCATTGGACTCCATACTGGGAATGGAGTTTACTGAAATAAAACAATAAAATAAAAAAAATAAAAGTAAAATAATGGACTTTATATCAATGAATTTGAAAATTTTCTAGAAATATAACTTACCAAAATAACACATGCAAAACTTGAAAAATTTTAACATTATTACACAAACATCATTATAATTAGTAATTTAGCATTCATTCATCTAACAGGTCAAATCCAAATATTTTTCCAGCATGTCATAGTTAAAATACAAAATATTTTTGTCATATATAAACTTATTTTGAATAAACATTTTTAAAGATTGAAAATAAAGGTGATTGTTTCTTCTTATTTTATTAAAATAGAATAATTATGTACCAAACTGAATAAGGATGGTACAGAAAAGACAAGTCTCATCTCACTTTTGAAGAAAAATGCAATATACCTAAGCATATATTAGCAGATTAAATTAAGCAGTATATAAATAATATAATAAATCATTACAAAATCAATTTAACTCCAGAAATGTTAAGAATATGTTTTATTAAAATATATAATCTATAATACAATAAATTAATACAATTTATCATGTTAACTTTTGAAAGAAAAATATTATCTTTAGACAGAAAAATGTGAAAATAATGAATTCACCAAAAGATACTTAGGGAAGAGTTACTACATGTCACATATCCTGAGGTTCTGATGCTATAATGTGAAAATGATATCTAAGGTTTTTGTTGCATGGGATTCTACTGAATAATAGAACTTAATGAGGTTTAACACCCAATTAAGGCAAAGTAGTAATTACAGAATAAAATGGAAAGTTCTTAGCCCCCCAAAGTGGTATCAAAAAATGTAACAGCTATAATTTTAATTTTGATATATTGGGTATGTTTTATTTAACTGAGGAATCTGGTCAGAATGACAAATATTGGGCAGCCCTGGTGGTTCAACGGTTTAGCACCTGCCTTTGGCCCAGGGCATGATCCTGGAGGACCCGGGATCAAGTCCCACATCGTGCTGCATGCATGGAGCCTACTTCTCCCTCTGCCCGTGTCTCTGCCCCCCTCTCTCTCTCTGTGTGTCTCTCATGCATAAATAAATACAATCTTTAAAAAAAAAAAAGATACCATTTCCAACAGACACACACAAAAATTATAAATCACTTAGGCATAATAAAAGTTGCATTCTCAAAGTGGATTGGAGGCCTAAATGTGTGACCCGAAACCATAAAAATCCTAGAAGAAAATATAAGCCGTAATTTCTTTGACATCAGCTGTAGAAATATTTTTATAGATACATCTCCTGAGGCAAAGGAAAACAAAAGCAAAATTAAACTATCAGGACTATACACACACACACATACACACACACACACAAATGCAAAGAGAAGGAAAGCATCAACAAAAATGATAAAGTAACTTACTGAATGGGAAAGATATTTGCAAATGATCCAAAAAGGGTTAGTATCCAAAATATACAAAGAACTTAAAAAACCCAATGCCAAAAAGTAATCAAATAATCCATTTAGAAAGGGCAGAGGACCTAAATAGACATTTTTCCAAAGAAGAGATACAGATGGCTGACACATGAAAAGATGCTCCGTGTAACTAATCATCAGGGAAATGAAAATCAAAGCCACAATGAGATATCACTTCACATCTGTCAGACGGCTAGCCAAAAATACAATAACAAGTGTTGGTGAGGGTGTGTAAAGAAGGGAATCCTCAAGCACTATTGGTGGGAATGCAAATTGATGAAGCCACTGTGGAAAACAGTGTGGAGTTTCCTCAAAAAATTGCAAAAAATTACCATGTTAATCCAGTAATTCCACTCCTGGGTTTTACCCAAAGGAAAAAGAAACTCTAAGCTATAAGACACCTATGTTTATCACAGCACTATCTATAATAGCCAAGAAATGGAAGCAACCCATGTGTCCACTCACAGATGAATGGATAAAAAAGATGGATAAAGAAAGAAAAAGAGAGAGGGAGAGATACTACTCATTCATAAAAAAAGGGGATATTACCATTTGCAACAATGTGGATGGACCTAGACAACATTATGCTAAGTGTAATAAGTCAGTCAAAGAGAAACAAATGTCATGATTTCAGTCATATGTGGAATTTTAAAAAAGAAAGAAGGGAGGAAGAAATAAAAAATGAAGGACGCCTGGGTGGCTCAGTGGTTGAGCATCTGCCTTTGGCTCAGGACATGATCCTGGGTTCCTGGGATAGAGTCCCACATTGGGATCCCAATAGGGAGCCTACTTCTCCCTCTGCCTATGTCTCTGCCTCTCTCTCTGTGTCTCTCATGAATAAATAAATAAAATCCAGAAAGAAAGAAAGAAAGAAAGAAAGAAAGAAAGAAAGAAAGAAAGACAAAACAACCCTAATAGAGAGAACAAACTAATGATTGCCACAGGGGAGGTGAGTGGGGAGATAGGTAAAATAGGTGATGTGGATCAAAAGTACACTTATCATGATGAGCACTGAGTAATGTATAGAATTGTTGGTTTATTGTATTGCACACCTGAAACAAATATAACACGATATAATTACCTTAACATAAGGTTTATAAAAGTAGGAGATGAAAGAATTTCTGGCATATAGTTCAAAAAGTTGTGAGTAAAAAATTATAGTATCAAATACAATGAGACAAAAATTAAATGAATTAACTCCCCAATCTAAAAATCTAGGAAAAGAATGACACAGTAAATGAAAAGAAGTCTGATGGAAAGCTTCATAAAGATAAAAGCAGAAACGAGTTAGAAAACTGGCACACACTAGAACCCGTAAATAAATGCCAAATTTAGGGGTTTTCACAAACCCTATCATGATCCCAAAGGACAAATTTGCACCTAGGTCAGATAGATCATTTTCTCAGAAAACTTAACAAAACTCCACTCAATATACAGAAAATATAAGCAGGTTAATTATCTTGGAAGAAATGCAGAAAGTAGTTAAAGAGTCCCCTACCAAAAAGCATAACTCCCAGTTGACTTCCTATAGGAATTTTACCAACTTTTTAAACAATCAGGTAATCTTAACACTACATAAAGTGTTCCAGAACATTGAAAAGATGGACAAACCTCTACTGTTGCTTTATAACATGAATACATCCTTTATTCTAAATATTGCACGGAATTGATAAAGTATAAATATATTTTATTTATAAATATCAAGGCAAAATTCTTAGATATAACTCTAGTAAACAAAATGTAACAGCCCATTAAAAATAATACAGGATAAACAACTGTAGTTAATTTCAGTAATGCAAGCAATACTTAGTTTAGAAAGGCCATAAATATGGCTATAAATAAGACCATATAAATCTGAAAAGAAAAAAAATATGACTATGTTCAAAGATACAGAGAAGGCATTTGCCAAATATCAGCACACAACATGATAAAAATATCCCTAATAAAATAGAACTTAATTGACACATCATTAACATGATAAAGTATACATCTTAATCAATAAACAAGCACTTTACTTAAAGCAAACACTAGAGGTTTTCCAATTGTAGTCAAGAAAAGACAAAGGTGCCTTCTTGGCTGTCTCATGGTGCTAAGGAGAAACAACAAACAAACAAAGAAACGAAATCAACGTATAAGATCCAAGGCTTTGAGTCAGGAACCTGGAGAGCTATATTTTAAGACTATGTATGAAACAGAAGTAAAGGAAATCTTGCAAAAACCACAACTTGGCCTAGAGTCATGATTCAGGCTCTGAATGGATTAAGGTCATCTTCTGTCACTTTATGTGCCTTGTCATGGGTATGTTAAAGCCTCTAGAGAAAATAATAACACCTGCAGACTGCATATTTTTTCTGCCCAGTGTCTCAATGTTGGATTTTCAATTGTATGTATATCATATATTTCAAGTATATATATTTCATGTAAACCATATATATGTATTCTCCCATACATAAACAAAGGGTCAAGTAAAAATGGAAATAGATACAAATTTACAGTTATCTGAGTAATTCTAAGTATCAAATATGGATATTGAAAGAACTGCGGTTGAAATATTTGAGAAGATAAATAAAAAAGAAAGAATTCGCCAAACAGAAATCCTTAGAAAAATAGAAGATCTAGGGTTAAAAATATAACTTACTAGATGGGTTTAATAGCATACAGCACAAAAATAGAAAATATAATTAAAGGGAAGATAGCTGAGTAGAAAACATGAAAGCAGATTCATGGAAATCATAAAAGCTCAAAGAACACAGATAAGAGCGTGAGAGACACACGCACATAAACATGGTGAAAGGTCTAGGGTCCTTGGTGCCACAGAATTAAAAACAAAGTGATTCAAGCCGAAGCTATATATTAGAAGAGACAATGGTTAAGATTTTTCCTAAACTGACGCGTGATGTTGGCACAATGAGAAGATGCAGATGAATAAAAAGAAAAATGCATGGCTGTGTATATAGGAACATCACAGTAACATTTCTGGAAACCAGTTAATAGAAGAAAAAGCCAAAAGCAGCCAGAAAGAAAAGACACGTGCATACTAAAAGTCATACTGAAGTAAGTTCTTCAGGTGGAAGGAAAATGATAGAAACATGGAAAATAAGAAAGAAATAGAAAATGTAATCATTATGGGGCTATAAAAGTATTAAAATGCATAGCAACAATATCACAGAAAACAGGCTCACACAACTGTAAGGAAATTCTCTAAGGTCCCAGCGTCGTCTGGCAAGTGGAATGCATAATGAAGAGAATGTGTGAAATCAAGGATGCAGACTGTGGTAAGATAAACATTCAAAAAACAGCAAAAGAGTGTATAAATTAGTGTCCAAGGAAGGCTGTGAGGAAAATAAAACAGGTAGAAAAAAGTTCAAAACAACTAGTAAAAACATAGCTATATAAACACATTACACATAGACTAAATAATCCAATTAAAATAAAGATTATCAGAGAAATAAAAATCTTCATACATGTGTGTGTTTTGACTTCCTATAAGAAACACCCCGTGCCTTTTATAAGATATATAATAGTCAAAGGCAAAAAGATGTTAAGAAACATCACACAAACACGGACCTAGTGTATTATATATACCTACATTTACATATATATAAAAACATATATACACACATGTGAATATGTACCCATATATATATACCCATATATATACCATATATACCCATATGTATATACCCATATATATATATACCATATATACCCATATATGTATTTGAATATCAAGAAAGTAGACTTATCATTAAGAATCATCACTAAAAAATAAGAAGCTTATTTCATGATATAAAAGTCAGTTGTTTGGGAGGACAATACAGTTATACATTTATGCACCTCCAAATTACATAGCATGACCTATATCAAGGAATATTGACAGAACTCGAAGAAAATATCGGCAAACTACAGTCATACAGGAAAAGCAACAATCTCTTTCAACAGTTGATAGACTCAGCAGACACATTAATGTGTATGGATATAGATGAGTTGCATAACCAACATATTTTCCTCACTATTGATAAAATTAATACACTACACCAAGCAGTAACAAAGTATATATTCTTTACAATTCACATGGACTGTTTGTCAAAAGTGACTGTGTGCTAGGACAAAAAGTATGTCTGTATACGCTTGAAAGGATTAAAATAATTCTCACATGTCCTATTGTCACAGTGAAGTTAAACCAAAAATAAGATCAAATGTCAACATTTGGAAGTTAAGGTATGTACTTTTTATTTTTTATCTCATTTTATTTTATTTATTTGACTTAATGACTCTGTAATTACAAAACTTTCCACAAAGAAATATCCAAGTCCACATCATTTTGATTGTGAATTCATCTGAAATTGGAAAGGAGAAAACAAAAGTCTCAGAAAAAAAAAAATTCCAGAGATTTAAAGAAGATGGAACACATTGCAGCTCATTGTTTTTGAGGACATCATAAACTTCCTACCAAAATATGACATAGACAGGAAAATTACTGGATAAGCTTTCTTAAGAAAAGAGATATAAAATGTTTTTTAATGGCAAATCAAATCTAGTAATACATAAAATAGGTGATGTGTCACAATTGATTTAGACTTCTTTCAGTAATTAACAATTGGTATAATATTTAAAATAAGTTACAGACTAACAGAAAAAAGTAGGAAAATTTCAAAACAAAGTAATCTAAAAAGATGCCAAAAATGGCATTTGATAAAATTAAACACATTCTGATACAAATATTAGCAACAGACTAGAAATAGAAAGCTCTTTCCTATTTAAGGGAAAACAGAAATTAATAGTGAAATATTAAAAACATTCCTTAAGACTTCTGAATAAATTGAGTGACCTTTAAAACTATTTCTGTCCAATGTAATAGACAAGAATTGAAAAAAAATAACATAAATAGAAAGAATGAATCAGAGGTCATTTTTGCATATAACACAATTGTATACGCAGAAAAGACAGAAGAAAACAACTAAAATCGTAGAATTAATGTGGAACAATCTTTCTAATTTTAGGATCATACAAATAAACATAAGTCCTCTAAGTTGAAAACTACAAATATTGAGGAAATTTAAGGGAACTTCAAGAAACAAAAAAACATACATCATTATCTAAAATTGGAGAAGTAAAAAAATAAATAAATAAAATGAAATTGGAGAAGTCAATATTCTAAACATGTTAATTCTCCCAAAATTGATCTATGTGAAATCTTATTCAAAATCGAAAATGTGTAAATACATATGTGTGTACATATATAAATGGTTGGGATGATTCAAAATTTATGCAGAGTTTTAAAGGGCCAAGTTAAGAAAATGTTAAATAAAATGAAACACAAGACCTACACTATCAGTTATTTTAGTATTAAGAGAGGAAAAATGTCTGCATATAGATCCACACATAGAGGCACTTGATTTATAACAGTGGTGACACTGAAATAAAATTTCTTATCAGTAAGAGAAGAAAAAAAATCAAAATTTGGTGACATATTTGTCAGCAAGGCTGTAGGAAATAGACACTCTTATTCATTGGTGATAACAATGGAAAATAGCAAAACTTACATGAGGGGAAATTTTGCTGTATTTTCCCCAAACAGAAGTACACTTATATTTAGACCAAGAAATACTAGCCCTAGAAATATTTTCTAGGGGTAAATTGGCAAAAATATATAAAGCTACATAAAGGGCTATTGAGTGAAGTGGTACAAAATAGAGTAAGACACAAAACCCATACACCTATCAATGTGGAAATTCTTAAACTACAGTACATTTAGTAAGTCGATTATTATGCAAACTGCTAAGAACAAAAAATAATGAAAAAAAAATACTTAAGAGTCAGAGAAAAGGGAAACACAACTTGACTTTGAGGGGAACCATGAAAAGAAAGATAGTTCACTGAGCAGAGATAACAAAAATCAGAAGATACATACGTAAATCAATAATGAGAAAAATTAGAAATATTGGAAATTGAGCAAGACATTTAAAAACTCATGAATGAAAAAGAAAATATTAAAATTAGACGTTATTTTGAACTGAATAATAATTAAAATACATCACCTCAAATATCATGGCAAACAGCTAGAGCAAAGCACAGATGGAAATGTACAGGCTTTAATGCTTATATTGAATACAAAGAGGGCACATAATTCATGATCTATGCAGCTACTTTAGGAAGCTTATTTTTTTAAAAGAGTAATTAAACCCAAAATATGTAGGCAGAAGGCACGAATAAAAATATGAGTAAATTCTCAAGGAATTAAAAAAAAAGTAAAACAATAGAATCAATGAAAATAAACTCTGGTTCCTTGAATAGACCAATACAATTAAGATTATCAAGAAAAAAGAATGAAGCATAATTTTCAAGATTTGAAACAAATTTAGACACCATGGTAGATTAATTAGACATTGAAAAAATAATAGCTACTGTAATCAACATCATACTAAGAACTTCAACAGCATGTATAACATAGAAATATTCATTAAAAGAAACAATTAGCAATACTCAAGAAACTATATTCTGAATAGGCCTATATCTATTAAAGAAGTTGAATTTATTATTCATTTTTTTTTCTAAAAACAGAAACAAAACATCACCACAAATAACAGTGACGAAGCTAAGGCCCAGATGTCACCACTGGTAAAAACAAAACAAAACAAAACAAAACAAAAATTCCAAACACAGAGGAAAAAATAAAGCAATACTAAAATACTTCTTCCAAAAATGTGAGAGGAAAAAACACTTCCTAACTCCAATATTTGGAATGCAAAAAGGGATTTCACTACAGACTCCATACACTTTTAAAGAAATACTAGAAAAAATGCTGTGCACATAATTCATCAACTTAAAGTAGACTAATTCTTCAAATCCTATAAACTATCAAAACACACCCAAAATGAAATAACCTGAGCAGTTCTGTAACTATTAAATTAAAGGTCTATAAGCTATTTAAGTTTTACTTTTCAACTTAACCAAAAAGAAATCTCCAGGCCAGATGGTTTTGCTGATGATTGATACAAACTATTTAAAGAAAAATAATAGCAACTCTACACACTCTCTTCTAAAAAATAAAAGAGGAAGGAGCATTTTCTAAAGAGCATTGCCCTATTACCAAATCCAGACAAGATATTATAAGAAAAAACAAAAAAAGGAACTACAGATCAATATTTCTGCTCAATATGAAACAGATATTTAATGAAATATTATAAAATTGATTCATTAATATAGGAAAAAAGAAAATACAATATATCCAAATGGCATGTATGTAAGGTTGGTTTATTTTCAACATTATAATCAATGTAATCCATAATCTCAAGAAAAAAAAAAAGGAACAAAAACAGAGTGTGTTAACAACTGCAGAAAATCATTTGGCAATATTCAATACCTATTGTTCATAAGAATTCTCATCAAATCAGGAATAAAGTGAAACTTCCTGGACTTGCTGAAAGACATCTAATAAATACTATAGCTAGCATCATACTTAATGGTGAAAGGCTGAATAATTCCTAACTGATATCAGAAATAGAGGAAGGATGTCTTCTTTTATTTCTTCATTCAACATTGTCCTAGAGGTCCTAGTTGGTTAGAACAAGAAAGTCAGAAAAAATATAACACACTTAGATTGGAAAGGAAGAGGCAAAACTATAAAGACACTCTTGCTTCATTTTCTGTAAATTTAGAAAATCTTAGCTCTATTCTAAAGAACCTAACAAAAATTAGAAACAGAATTAGAAGTCACTATAACAAAGTTATAGGATATAATATTGATATACAAAAATCAATAATATTAATGTATATGAGCACAAACTGAAAATAAATTTTAGTTTTTTAAGATTTTTATTTATTTATTCATGAGAGACACACAGAGACACTGGGAGAGGGAGAAGCAAGCTCCCTGCTGGGAGCCCCATACGGACTCAATCCCAGGACCCAGGGATCACAACCTGAGCCAGAGGCACATGCTCAACCACTGAGCCATCCACGAGTCCCTGAAAATTAAATTTAAAAAAACACTTTCATTTGTAATATAAATACAAGGAGATATATTTGAAAAGACACTTCACTAAAAAGAAAAAAATGAATAGCAGTAAATAAATATACCTAATATCAATAATCAGGGAGCCATATTTTAGAATCTTGATGATATTATTACAGATAAGCAAAATGTAACAGCCTGATAGTACTAAGGTGTCAGTGAAGAACTGAAAGAACTAGGATCTACAAGGGTTAAAAAGGATAATTTTGTGCTATCTCCAACGGAGCAAAGCCCCTAGGCTTTGTTGCAGAGAAAGTGTCATGTTTAGATAAGGTTGAACAGAAAAATTAACATTTATATACCTCCCTATTCATCTCCCATCAAAAGAATAAAGACGTCCCATCCAGAACAAGGTCACCCAATAGCTATATTTTTAAAAATATTTTATTTATTTATTCATGAGAGAGGCAGAGGGAGAAGCAGGGTCCCTGTGGGGAGCCAGTTGTGGGACTCGATCCCAGGACCCCAGGATCACGACCTGAGCCAAAGGCAGGCGCTCAACAGCTGAGCCACTCAGGTGTCCCTAGCTATATTTTTAACAGTTAAAAGAACTTTTCTTTTGTGCGTGACTAAGTCAAAGGAAGAAGCAAACCTGGGCTCAAGGTACTTTATTCAAGTAATTATTTTTCTGTAATTTAAGAAATATTTACTGAACACCTGTCAGAGATAAGAGAAAGCATGCTGTGACCTATGTCTCAAGGAGTTTACAGGTTAATCACAGAGAAACTACCTAAATGCATAATTGCAACACTCATAAATACAATGAAGCGTGTGCTCCTTGCAGGGATGCCAGTGATAAAGGGTAACAGACTGTAATTCAGAAAGAGAATGTAAGCCAATCTGATATAGGGTCTACTTAGAATTTTCCAGGTAGAAGAATGTGGCATTGTTTGATATTATTACAAAGATCATAATGTAACAGTTAGCAACGATGACCATGACATTGTTTAACACTAGTATGAACATCACAATATCAACAACTGCAGAAATGTGTTATCATTTGACATTCTTTTTCAGTCATCAATGATCACACATGAATATTGCATCTGAAAAATGCAAACTTCAGCCATTCACTCAACATTTAAGGGCCGAAAAAAAAAAAAAAAAAAAAAAAAACATTTAAGGGCCGTCTGTTGGCCTCATCTGGGGCCATGACAAAAGCATGGCTCCCAGCCAGCCTCAGCATGCTCACACACCAGTGGTAATGATTCCATAGATTTTATTGTCAGTTTCTTCATACTTTTCTTTTTCTGACTATTCACCCTCTTGCTCCATTTACATCTTCTCATAGAAATTCCTTTGCTCCTGGGTACGTTCGCAGAGGCTACCAATTAGCTTTTCCTTTATAGAAAATTTGGCCTGATAATAATAACTCCCTTTATAGAGGTCTTGCAAAGACTTTTTCCTTTCCATGTGGTGTTCAGAGATTAATGGGAATGGTGTCCACATATTTGTGTTCCTGCCAGACTACGCCACTTATCTGAAGCCAGTGTCAGGTCCCAATGACTATTAATCACCTCTGGAGTCCCTGAAATAAAATCTGCATTGTACACTTCTTGGACTGAGGAGGGAGAAAGTGAATGGTGTGGTTTGGGGCTGCTTCTCATCATTAATTTTCAATTATGACTGCAAGAACCATCCCAGCTAAGCCTCAAGTAGGAGGGCAGGGGGTAAAAAAGCCTCCAGGGAAGACTAATAAGGGCCACATGGAAGGGAGGAAAATCTGGGATGTATAAACCCTTTTTTGGGGAAAAGAAAAATAATAAACAATTTATAAAATTCCTCACAGGGCAGTATAAAATATATCCATGCTAATTGGGAAAAGTCACATAAAGGACAAAACAAGAAGGCCATTTAATAGGCATAAGTAAAAATGACTAAGCCACACCTTTGCTTATAGTTAAGCTTGTGAGCCCAGATTTCTTCACTAGCTAAGATCATTGTTTCCACTTAAAAAAGAAAATGATTTTGTGACTGCTTCTTCAGTTGGACTGACACGTCTCGCTCAGCCAAAAGAAAACATTTCATACTCTTTAGAGGCTTGTTGAGGAGTCCTTCTAGTGTGAAATAAGCAAGCACAGAAAAATCTGTTCATAAAAGGAAGAAAAAAAAAAGATTCAGCCTCCCTCGTTGGACCCAAGGAATCCAAATAATGAAGAACTAACTTTATGTGTGGTTTTCTGTGTTGTAGAAAAGGCATTTACATAGAATATTTTCATCTCACTACATTCTATGTCGTCAGTTTTATATAAATCTCATTTTTTTAAATAAAGCAACTAATGGTCAAGAAGCAAAATCACATGCTCTGTATCATAAGGTAAGAGTGCCATAGTCAGGACTCCAATTGCAGTCACCGGGCTCTAAAACACACATTTTTATGTGGTGTTTTGAGACCTTTGAATCTTTAGGGTTTGGATATTGAGGCATTTATGTGAAGTTATTATTTTACATGAACATTCACACACTATTCTTATCAATAAAAAAGCCATCCCACATCACACTGAATGTTAGTCACTTTAGAATTGTCATTTTTCTCAATCTCCATTCCAACTTTCTTATTTCATTTTGTTCTCCCTTGAGGAATAATTCTTTATTATGAATGCTTGGATATGGTGGTTCCTACATCCCGCTACAAAAGCTCTCTTGGTCAATTCATTCTCTTCCTACTTGGGCTTAGTCAATCCTACATTCTCTCTAAGGGCAATGAATCTTGAATGAGCAAAAGAAAAAAACGGGTCTCCACAAAACAGGAGACCTTGGCTGTTGTTTTTACTCCCTTACTTATAGCGCAAATTCTCGGCTCTTGTCATTTCACCAAGTTTACCTTTCCAGCATCCTATTAATTCAGCGTATCTGAAATGCTTCCAATACATCCTCTGGTTGTCTGATAAATCAATACTCAGTTTCTGTGACTTACAATAAAAAAAAATGTAACTGATCCATGCTCTTCTGTTGTCTTGAACATCCATGGCTTGTAAAGACACTAGCTTGATTGTAGCACCTGTGATTTCAGATTCTCACATAAAAATTCATTTCTTTCAGAGATGAAATTAAGTCTTGACTCAAGACACTGGGAGTAGATTAGATAAAATTCTAAAGCATCTCTTGGAACTGTAATGGAAGGCTCAGTCTGCTGATGGCCTTATAAGACATTTATGAAATGTTTCCTCCTTTATCTCTGATGCATGGTATATGCAGATGATGTATGTCTAGAGTAATTTGAATCTGCAGTTAAAATTGGATGAGTAAGGTAAAAATTCAAGTTTGATCACATGTCAAAAGTATATAATGCTCTTTTACAGTCTTATAGGGTTCATCTTATACAAATCTATTTCTCAGACTTTTTATGCATATCAGACATGATAAATTTCCCATTGCTGAATTATAATTACATAACTTTATTAACTGCACACTGGTTGGAAAAACTTATAATAAAAGCAATTTTACTTTATTATTTTTATTTGCTATTCTGTAAATTATATCTTCGAAAAACTTCCCTGTGTTTAACCAAGAAAAAGAAATAAATTTTAGGAGTGAAACTGCCAAATTTATATGATTTTCCCATTCCAGACTTCAACTTGATCTAAATGTCTGATTTCTGAGTCATAATTTTGGCTTGGGAGATGAAAATGGCAAATTTTATGAAAAACAATCTAGCGTTTTGGAAATTTCAGCCTTATTTTCAAGGTTATTACTCTTTTTTATATTGTTAAGTTTTTGTCACCAAATGGGCTTTTATAGTAGTATAATACCAAAGTAAAACCACTGGAGAATAGGAGATTTACGTGGTAAGTGTGTTAGAGGAAATCCCTCATTGAGTGGCAAAAGCACATGTTAAATTTCAGGTTTGATGAAAGTGACACTAGCCTTTATTTATAACGACAGCTGCTTGTAAGCTGTGGAGACAAACTAGATTAAGAATTTCCTGATGCTTTTGCTCTGAAGATCATGTGGCAGAAAAGACTCTATGTTCAGATATTGAAGTAGAAAATATAAATTTAGTTTCCTACTTCCCTCTAGGGGTTAAGAGATAGGTTGACTGGTCAGGGCCCTTGATTGAGTAAAAATGGGCCTGGATATGAAATCAAGGCCATTCACTCACGTGGAGTAGGCCCTACTTCTATCTAAGGAGAATATGACCAAATGAAATGACTTTATTTACCTTGGATATTGTGTGGATTTGTATCAGTTTAGATTAAGTTCTTCAGGGAGGGAACCCCTGGGTGGCTCAGTGGTTGACCATCTGCCTTTGACCCAGGGTGTGGTCCTAGAGTCCTGGGATTGAGTCCCACGTTGGGCTCCCTGCATGGAGCCTGTTTCTCCCTCTGCCTGTGTCTCTGCCACTCTCTCTCTTTCTCTCTCTGTTTCTCATGAATAAATGTAAAAAAAAAAAGTTCTTTGAGAAAGTGCATAGAAAAATGGAAGAAGTCTTAATTTTTTGTTTTTATTTCTTAACTATAGAAAGGAAGGAAGGATGCGAAGAAGAAAAGGAATGGAAAATAACTTAAGAGAGGAATATCTGGGTGACTTAGTGGGTTAAGCATCCGGCTCTTGATTTTTGGGTCAGTTCATGATCTCAGGGTGAAAGGATGAGCTCCTCCTTGGGATCCTCAGCGAGTAGGAAGTCTGTTTGTCTTCCTCTCCCTCTGCCCCTTCCCCTTCTCACTCACATGCTCTCTCTCACTTTCTCTCTCTCAAATAAATAAATAAATGTCTTTAAAAAATACATGAAGAGAAAAGAAAGGAATTTAAAAGGAAGGAATGGGTAGAAAAGGAAGAAAAGGACAAGAAAGGAAGTAAATGATGAAACGATAAGTATTGGGTGATACAGCACAAAGACCAGATCCTAGCTGCCTAGATTTAAATCATGATCTGACATGACAAACTGTGTGATCTGAAGCAAACTACCTAACCTCCTGGAGATTCAGTTTATTCATCTATAAAATGGATCTAACACGGCACCTACTTCATAAGGTAGTATTAAGGATTTACGCAGTAAAAGAAATAGAATGTATAGAGCAATGCTGGGCACATCACAAGCATTTGAAGCGTTTATTATTATTTTTTTAAATTTTATTTATTTATTCATGAGAGACACAGAGAGAGAGAGAGAGGCAGAGACACAGGCAGAGGGAGAAGCAGACTCCATGCAGGAGCCTGACGTGGGACTTGATCCTGGGACTCCAGGATCACACCCTGGGCTGAAGGCAGATGCTTAACCACTGAGCCACCCAGGCGTCCCAGTGAACCGTTTATTATTACAAAATTAGTTGCAACAATGATGTGTTGCACTTTCCTCAGTTTGTGAAACAGATTCATACTGAGTGCCCTTGAGTCCTCTATCTAGAAAAGCTCCACAAGAAGTCACTTTATATGTAATAAAAAGGGAAAAGAGAACAAGACCAGCCGTTTGGATTTGTCAGCTCTATTACTTGTAAAAGTATAAACTTGAGGCAATTATATAATATCTTCCTTCCCTCACTGACAAATGAAGATGCAAATAAATAGCCTAATTTTTGTCCAGAAATGAAAAGATAAGTTGATTATTCATGCAAGTAGCAAATATCTATTGAGCTTCTTCTAATAGACACTAAGCCAGGCACTAGAGTTAAAGGGGGAGAGGGGATTGTAAAGCAGAGCCTATTCTCGAGTTTTCTGAAATTCAAGAAAGGAGGCAGACACATGCACATATAACAAGATACAACCAGAAGTGCTTGTTTGGAGCTGTTCCAAGGTTCCATGAGAGCTTAGAGGAAGAAGGTATTGACATTGTCTAGGCATTGATGAGGGAGTCAGAAAATATTTCACTTAGCAAGCATGTGCAACACAGGCAAAGCTTCACAAATTCCATGACATTTGAAACAAGAGTTGAAGAATGAGCAATTTACTCGATGGAGAAATGATAGTAGATGAGATGCCCAGCACGTGCATAGTGCAGTTCTGCTTGCAGGAAGGCTTGTTTCAAGTTATGTGGCTAAATCATATGATGCATTCATGGGCAAGTGATTGAAAAAGATAAGTTTACAGATTTTTCTAACCTTCAAGAGTTAGATTATCAACTATAAAATGTTCCTATCTTCCAAGTTCAAGAAAGGTCATGGTCCTAAGCCTTCATCAGAGCTATTTTGAATCCATCTCAATCTTTTAGTAGCAACTTGTCTTCATTAACCTGACTTCTCAGCCAATTAGCAATCGTTTGGCTCCAGTGACCATGTTTGTAGGAGTCTGAAAGGTCAGCTCATCTTTCAAAATTCCTGCTTCTCAATGCTTGCAGATCCCTGAACTCCATCCTTCCCAAAACCTGATATAAGATCAATTTCTTCTCAGTTATCATATATTATTTCTTACAATCTATAGCTAGCCCTTGCTTAGCAAGCAATATATTCCACTTTGATTTCATATTGGCACTACTCCACCTCCTTTATTTACTAAAATATTTAATATGCACTGACTATCTGCCTGTTTCAGTGACTTGGTCTGTTTCACAGACTTGGTCTATGACACATGGGAACTGCCCCAGGGATTTATCCAGAGGGTCATATGGATGCTAAAATACTTTAACTAAACATGCTGCTCTATAAATAAGAATGAACAGGGATCCCTGAGTGGTTCAGCAGTATAGTGCCTGTCTTCAGCCAAGGGCATGATCCTGGAGTCTCGGGGTTAAGTCCCACATCGGGCTCCCTGCATGAAGCCTGCTTCCCCCTCTGCCTGTGTTTCTGCCTCTCTCTCTGTGTGTGTGTGTGTGTGTGTGTGTGATGAATAAACAAATAAAATCTTAAAAAAAAAAAAAGAAGAATGCACACAGGAGAACTCACAATTGTTGATCATCTACAATGAGACCTGCATTATACTCCTTACTTCACATAGTTTACTTACATTAAATACCACAGCAATTTCCCAAGGTGAGTGTTTGCATGCCTGTTTTCCAGACATGAACTAGCATGTCAAAAGTTTTAGTAACTTTCTCAAAAAATAGAGAACTACATGATCTCATTTTGGTCTGTCTTCAAAACTGGTAGTCTCATGCAAGAAGAACTGCTTGCTCTGTTGTAAAACATAACACTGAAATGTATCCAGCCAATGGTAGTTGAAATCAAGCCTCATCTAGAGCATGTACACATATTTGTTGAAATCTCTAAATGCTTTAAAACAAAATTTCTCCCAAATGTTCCATTCTTTAAAAATTGCCTTCCATCCTTGGTGTCCATTGAAAGATGAATGGATAAAGAAGATGTGGTTTATGTATACAATGAAATATTATTCAGCTATTAGAAACGACAAATACCCACCATTTGCTTCGACGTGGATGGAACTGGAGGGTATTATGCTGAGTGAAATAAGTCAATCAGAGAAGGACAAACATTATATGGTCTCTTTCATTTGGGGAATATAAAAAATAGTGAAAGGGAATAAAGGGGAAAGGAGAAAAAATAAGTGGGAAATATCAGAAAGGGAGACAGAACATGAAAGACTCCTAACTCTGGGATACAAACTAGGGGTGGTGGAAGGGGAGGTGGGTGGGGGGGTGGGAGTGACTGGGTGGTGGGCACTGAGGTGGGCACTTGACGGGATGAGCATTGGGTGTTATTCTGTATGTTGGCAAATTGAACACCAATAAAAAATAAATTTATTAAAAAAAGAGTAAACATAAAAAAATTGCCTTCCATTATAGAATTAGAAATTACTGCTTTTCACATTTTAATTTGTATAAATTACATAACAATACTTAATACTTAAGGAATACTAACACTGATATTTACTGAGCACCTATTTACTTATGTATTTTATTCCAAAAGTTCTTTCAATTGAAAATTGAAAATTTCAAATTGAAAATTATATTATTGCTATTTTATAGATGAGAAAACTGAGACAAGAAGGGGTTATATACATTCCCCAAGGACTTCTATGTAGTGCATGGTAAAACCAAAATGATGACATTTGCTCTCAATGGGCAATTTTTGAAACAAAAGTGTTATTTTTTAACAATGTTATTAACATCTCATAAAAATAACACTTGCAAACAAAATAATAAACAAATAGGCAAAATAAGTCTTGGCGATGTTTTAAACATTTTCTAATGATAGTTCCTGCAGTTAGAAGCAATTAAACTTTCTCTTCCGATCAAAAATCACAATTAATTGAAAGATGCTACAGATTTATATGTATAGTTGACCCTTGAGCAATATGAATTTGAGCTGCATGGATTTATTACTTAAATATGAATTTTTTTGATAAAGACATTATACTAGTGTATATACTGTACTGTATATAGTACTGTAAATGTATTTTCTCTTCCTTATCAGTTTCCTAATTATATTTTCTTTTTTGTAGCTTACTTTATTGTAAAAATACAATACATAGTACATTGAACATATAAAATTATGTGTTAATCAACTGTTTATGTTCTTGGTAAGTCTTCCAGTTAACAGCAGGTTATTAGTTAATTTTGGGGGCAGTCAAAAGTGTACATGAAGTTTTGACAGAGGTCAGAGCTCTAACCCCTGAACTTTTCAAGTCTCAACTATATTTTCTTCAATTTCAGATTAAACATGTGAGTGTCTTCTTGATGATTTGTCATTGATATTAGGTAAGCCACATTCAAAATTCTATGTCCATTCCACAGAGAAGGATCTGGTGGTAAGTAGGTCAATACTGATGCTGCCCACACAGTCAGAGGAAATGTTAATTGCTAAGCAGAAATGGTTCCCTCTAACATTTTCTTTCTACCTATGAAGGCCCAGTAAAATCTTCATAGTTTATAGAAAGCACAGCTACTTTTAAAAGGTACTACATCAAGTTTCTGAATGATGGCAATATTTATCTTCTTATCTTCTGTTCTGAATTCTGATGTTCCACTCTCAAAGAAGGACTGCTGAAGCTTGTAGGAAATAGTACTAGCGGCATAGATAAACAAAAAAAATACATAAATAAAATAATTTGTCTCTTTCTTGCTATGTGTCCTTTGAAGTAATCCTCTGAGACATAGCCCTAAGGAATGACTCTGTTGGCCTTTAATATGACAGGATCAAAGAGCTTATTAGAATGAATTACTTGAGAGGGACTCAGTGATTACATTTCCCTCAACTACAAAAACAAACCCAAACTAAGAAAGACAGAAAACAATCTCTAAATCATATGGGAACAGATTAAGAGGCACCATGCCTCTGCTTGTTCATTTGAATGGCAGGACAATATGTTGATAATTATAAGCTCTTACATATGCTCTACTTCATTTAATTGTTAACAAGCCCCCTCCATATTTAAACACATTTGACAGTTTTAGGAACCAATTTTAACAAACAATGAGAATACTATTTGAAACTTTTTGTTTTGAAATAATTTCAGGTTGACAGAGAATTGCAACAATAATTCAGACAGTTCATTTAATAATACATAATACAGACCCAGCTATTGCTAATATTATCATTTTACATAAGTGCAGTATATGCATCAAAGCTAAGAAATGAGAATTGTATGATATTTATTAATTAAACTACAGGCTTATTTTTAATTTAATCAGATTTTGTACTAAAATCTTTTTTCTCTCCATGATGCAATCTAAGGTAACACATTGCACTTATTTAGTTTTAAAGATTTATTTATTGGGACACCTGGGTGACTCAGTGGTTGAGCATCTGCCTTTGGCTCAGGTCATGATCCCAGGGTTCTGGCATCAAGTCCCATATCAGGCTTCCCACAGAAAGCCTAGTTCTCCCTCTGCCTGTATCTCTGCTTCTTTCTGTGTGCCTCTCATGAATAACTAAATATTTTTTAAAATAAAAATAAATAAAAATAAAGATTTATGTATTTGAAAAAGGGAGAGTAGCAAGCAGGGGTGGAGGACGAGGAGCAGAAGGAGAGGGAGAGAAGTAGACTCCCCAATGAACATGGAGCTCATTGGAGGCTCAATCTCAGGACCCTGAGATCATGACCTGAGTAGAAAATAAGAGTTCAACCCTAAACTGATGGAGCGACCCAGGCACCCAAAGATAATACATTGCATTTAAATGTCATGTCTCGGGGAGCCTGGGTGGCTCAGCGGTTTAGCACCGCCTTCAGGCCAGGGTATGATCCTGGAGACCCGGGATCGAGTCCCACATCAGGCTCCCTGCATGGAGCCAGCTTCTCTCTCTGCCTGTGTCTCTGCTTCCCTCTGTGTGTGTGTGTGTGTGTGTGTGTGTCATGAATAAATAAATAAAATCTTTAAAAAAATAAAATAAATGTCATGTCTACTCAAACTCCTTCAATCCCTGAGAATGAATAATGAATGGATTTATTTTAATTTCATTTTATTATTTTATTTTATTTAGGTCTTCCATGACTTTGACACTTTTGAAGAGTCTTGATTAATGATTTTATAGAGTTTCCCTCCATTTGGGTTTGTCTGATGTTTCCCCATGATTGGATAAGGGTTATAAGATTTGAGGGAAAATCCTACAGTGACGTACTTTTCTCATGGCATATCAGTAATAACATGATGATAACATGACTTACTTATTACTCATGTTGCTAACTTTGATCAGTTAGATCAAATGCAGTCTGCTGGGTAAAGTAAGCACTTACTACTTTTTCCTTTCCAGACTCTGTTCCTTAGATTCCAGTCATTAAATCCAGTCCACACTCAAGGGGATGAAAGAGTACAAATGAATCTGTAATCATATGTTAACAATGCCATAACATTAGTAAATATTTTGGCAAAAATACTTTGAGACTAGCCAAATAACCTCTTACTCATCAAAGTTTACTCAATAACTTCATCATTCATCAATTGCCTTCCAGAATTATTACTCTATTATGCTCCTATTTTCTATTTCTTATCTTATCTGCATTTATTGTTTGAAATTCTTCTGTAAGATGTCTCGTTTTTCTCATTTATTTATTTTTTATTTACTCAATCCTTTATTGATGTCAGTACAGAGACATAGTGTTTAAGTCATACATTAATTATTTTTTGTGTTCTATGTTAGGACTTAGTATGCTATATCTTTACTGCAAATATTAACCATTCAAGAAATATCTATGCCATACTTAATATTACACATTGTCCAGGAAAGCAGTCCTGGTTTTCATAGAGTTATTTTAAGCAATTCTGGCTTGGAAATAAAAAGTTATTATCTTCACTCCTATCAAAAGTGAAACTTGGGATACCTAGATGGTTCAGTGGTTTGGCGACTGCCTTCGGCCCAGGGCATGATCCTAGAGTCCCTGGATCGAGTCCCACATTGGGCTCCCTGCATGGAACCTGCTTCTCCCTCTGTCTGTGTCTCTTCCTCTCTCTCTCTCTCTCTCTCTCTCTCTCTCTCTCTCTCTCATGAATAAATAAATAAAATCTTTAAAAAAAAGTGAAATTTGCCAGTTTCTTGCTGTTTTTTAATATTTTTTCTAACTGTAACTTTCTAATTTAAGATACTTATATCCTTTTTTTTCTTATTTGGTGGAAAAGAAAGGCATAGATGGAAAACACGGAAAAGAATCAAAATTTGAGTTGGTACACATGAGAAGGTTCAAAGAAGGGAAAGGATTAAAATATAAGAGAAAGATAATCAAGATCCATTTCATTCTCTGTATAACATAAATGCCTAAGAATGGAGAACTCACTAAATAAATTATGATTACCCATAGGAAGCAATACTAAATAGCCATTCTAACAATGTTTTTAAAGAATTTGTAATAGCATGGGAAAGGTCACAGAATAAAGTGGAGAAAAAAAAATGGCAGGATACAAAGCTAGACATGCAACATGATCCTGATTTTGTTTAAAAAAAAAAAAGAAACAAAAGGAAAATAACATAAAGAAAATAAATATTACATGGCATTAGGTAAGCCACATATTTGTTGTATAAAAATGCAAAAAAAAATATTTAAAAAATTAATTGCAAAAGGACACAAAAACCAGAGGGGTTGCATCATGGTGCCTAATAGCCTACTTGGCATCTACCAAATTAATTATTGAATACAAGAACTTATTAATAGTGGTTATAGCTGGGTGGTAGACTATTTGATGACTTTGTATTTCTTCTTTATGTTTCTTGTGTACATTCCAGGTTTTCTATTCTGAACATGTGTTATTTGGTGTTTAAATAAGCAGCTGCAAAGTAAAAAGGAAATCAGATAACAGCGGTTTTCAACTGTCCTTAAATTTTCAAAAGCGCTCCTTGATGAGCAGTGTTTCACTACTTTATCATCTCGAGATTATTTTTAGAAAGGAACAATATTTAGGGGAAAAATCCTAAATTAAAATAGGTCTGTTCCAATTAGCCAACCCAGGAACTTGGCAGCTCCATACGAATGGTGTAGGTCACCTGAAAAGCAAACAGAATAATCGTAACTGCTTTAGGAGTCTTTGAAGTTATAGATTAAGCCAGTGGGAAATTAGCCAGATTGCCATTATAGCTGAAAAGTGCCGGAAGGCCCCTGCAGCCAGTGTAATTATGCAAGCTTTGTGAGCCTTGAAAATTTTGTGATTGTAATGCGTGCTCTCAGCCTTCATAAAGTTCTACACCAACCTGCATTCTTTAAGCTGCTGTCTGGCCCAAGGCTGAGTGATAAATTAGAAGAGAAAAACAAATATTACAGCAAACCCTTCTTTCATATCAGAAGTGTCTTTACCCATTACATTCCTCAAGGATGCTGGGGTAGGCATGTGCACCACCCTCCAGTGACTAACGTCACTCGGGTAGGATGGGGAAATGGCCCTTCCCAGGAGCTTTTTCTTACAGGGTAGGCACAGGCATATACACAGCTGTGTCTAATTATGTCTGGAATGTCAATTATAAAAGAGGCCAACTGGGTGCAGACAGAGGTCATCGATAAGCCTGGGGACTCACCACGGTGTGGTAAAGTTTCAGAGCCGTGCCCTGAGGTATGGAAGAGGTAAGCCCAAAATGATGCTCCGATAATCACCGTTAAGTACATTTGTCTTGGCCTTTCTTGAATATGAATGCTTCTCGGAGCTGAAATGGCACTCAGATACACAGTGCCTTGAGAGGCAGTGAGGTCTGCTGCCATGTGAACATGGACCTTTATTTAAGCAGAGAAATCACTAAGGGAAGGGGTGGAAGGGAACAGAAAATCAAAATATCTTCATATTCATATGAAAACAGAACCAGAAGGGAAGGGTCAAGGGGGACCCCAAGAAGAAAGACTTCTATTCCCATTAGAAGATGCACCCTCTG
The DNA here is from genome assembly GCF_905146905.1 of Nyctereutes procyonoides. Taxonomy (NCBI): domain Eukaryota; kingdom Metazoa; phylum Chordata; class Mammalia; order Carnivora; family Canidae; genus Nyctereutes; species Nyctereutes procyonoides. The sequence continues at coordinate 14,432,773 of NW_026575139.1, read as the reverse complement.
AGGATAACAGGGGTGGATGGAAGACTCCAGCGAGGAGTCTCTACTAAAGAGTGTATTCCATCAAACTCAAATCCTTCTTATGTATGACCTTCGGTTCTTTTGTGGACTCCTTGCCAAAGGCAGCATTTCAGACATGTAGCATCTGGTTTGCAATGTCTGACAAAAAGATTGTGGCCTTAAAATTTCAGAGGCACAGATCACATTAAGAATTTAGTAAAAAACTAACGATTCCTCCCCCCACACATATTTCACCATGCCTACAAAATTCATGATTCAAGGGGTTCAGAGACACCCCCCCAACAGTCTACTAAAGCACATGAACCCATGAGCCCTAGTAATAATCTCTGATGTAGAAGTTGATGACAAGTAATTTTTTATAACTTTTCCTCCCAGGAGTTGAAGAGATCAAATATCTCAGCTAACCTAGCTTGATGCTTTAAGAAAAACACTCCAATATTTTTTTTTTTTTTAACAGATAGGGAAAAGAGAAGTCAAAGTTGGTGATGGTTATTTGGCTATGACTCGAGCCTGAGAAATTTGGTTATCAGTTTCCTACTCTATTGTTCATGAGGCTTTTGTTCACTTCCAATTTACCAGTTTGTTTGTAAAAACATCAAGGAAGTTTTAGAATTGATGAAATTTATCTGTTGAGGCAAAGGTACTCATTTCTCAAAAGAAATGTAGGGAAACTGTTCTTTAATGTTTTGATATATCTTCACACAGTGAGAACAGAAAGCAACACAGACCATTTTAAATAATTTATGAAATTAAAATCATTTAATTTTAAAAATTAATTTACTTATTTATTTGGGACAGTGAGAGAGAGAGAGAGACAGAGAGAGAGAGAGAGCATGAGCAGTAGGGAGAGGCAGAGGGAGAGGTAGAAGCAGATTCCCCACTGAGCAAGGAGCTGGTCATGGGGATGAATCCCAGGACCCTGGGATCATGGCCTGAGCCAAAGGCAGACACTTAACTGACAGAGACACCCAGGTGCCCCTGTAATTAAAATTATTTAGTAACTGAAAAGATTATTCTCAAAATTACAAAGTAAACTATTTATTTTGAAACCGTTTATTAAATTTAGTATTGGTGTGAGAAAGTATTGTCAACTATTTAAAACAATCAAAATTTAAAATAATAAAAATTAGGGCTCTTACAAATAATAGCCCCATGGCAACTATTAAGATAATTAAAAATATATTGTTATCCTACTCTTTCTCACTTTATAACTCAAGACAAATGCCCATAGGAAGTTCCCTAAAATCCTTCTCTGAATACTGTTTCCTATCCCTCCACAGGAAATGTTGAGTTTACACAATATCTATGTAAATTTGGAACCTGAGGAGTTTTATAAATATGTGTACACACACGTTTCTGTTTACTGTTATTCAGTTCTGCCATAATGATTATTCAGTTATCTGGGCATTTCATTTTGTTTCATAGACACTTGGAGACAGGGAACAGTTTTTTTTTTTTTCCCCCAAGATTTATTTACATATTTTAGAGAGCGAGAGAGAGCATGAGCAGCGGTAGGGGGCAGAGGGAGAGAATCTCAAGCAGATTCCCAGCTGAGCATGGAGCCCTGGGTGGGGCTGGATCTCATGACTCTGAGATCAGGACCTGAGCCAAAACCAAGAGTCAGATGCATAACTGACTGAGCAATTTTGATATATATGATGGAGACAGTGGTGCCTTCTCTGCACCCCCATCTAGCTTCCCTCTTTGGGGCCCAATCCTTCCCCGGGCCTATGTCAGATGTTGACCAGTCATAGCTGAGCCCTCATGTGGACTTGCCTAAAATTGTGGCCACTCCCAAGGTCAGCTTAGTCAATGACCAACTGAGTCAAAGATGCCGAAGCCCAGGTCCCCCTTGACTCATTTGGTGATACTTCCAAAGGGCCATCCCAGTCTCAGAGCTCCTTGTGGGATCCGTGGAAGCCTCAGCTGCAACCACAATTTGATGACCTTCCATTTTCCAACCAGTCTTCCTCATTTGTGGGGAGGGTATATAATTCACATTTACATACCTTTTTTTTTTTCTTTCAGATTTTATTTATTTAAGAGAGAGAGAGAGAGAGAGACAGAGAAAGCACAAGTAGGCAGAGCAACAGGCAGAGGGAGAAAGAAATAGACTCCCTGCTGAGCAAAGACTCTGGCATAGGACGTGATCCCAGGACCCAGAGATCATGACCTGAGCCCAAGACAGACACTTAACCAACTGAGTCACCCAGGCACCCCACATTTACATACTTTTCATACATAGTTACATTTAGGTATCTTTATCTTACAATTAGGTATCTTATCAATATAAAACACTTTCAAACTGACATACAGACTTTATTTGTATTTCATTTGTTTTCCTACAAATTCCATTTTTCTGTCCCAGGGTCCTGGGATCATGTCCCACATCAGGCTCCCTGCTCAGCTGAGAGTCTTCTTCTCCCTTTGCCTCTCCTCTGGCTTGTGTTCTCTCTCTCAGTCTCTCTCAAATAAGTAAAATTAAAAAAAAAAAATAGAATACCACATTGCATTTACTAGTTCTATCTCCTTAGTCTCTTCCAATCTAGGACAATTTCTCAGTCTTTCCTTGTTTTTCATCATATTGATGATTTTAAAGAGTCTTCAGCCAGGATTTCTATGTAATGTCTCACACTTCGCTTTTGTCTAATGTTTCCCCATCATCACACCAGAGTTGTTGTTGTGGTAAAACCACCTCAGAGGTGAAGCATTCTCATTGTGTTATATCAGGGATACACGGTATCAACATGACATTACTCATGACACCAACCTTGATTATTTGCTTAAAATAGCATCTGCTAGGTTTGATTGTTCTCCTTCTAACTCTCTCCTGAAGATAGCTAACAGTCCAACTCCTACGTGCAACTCTGTCTCAGAGTCATTTCCATGGGATCCAAATTAAGAAAACATGTAACATTCACTCATTTTGTTTCAGATGACATTCACCAAAAAATCAGCTGAATTATTTGGTTTTTGAAATTTAATTTTGTCAATACTTATAGAATAGAAACAAGCTAATCACAGTTAATTTTGCAGGCATGCTAATGTTACAACAAAAATTACACATATTGGGGATCCTTGGGTGGCTCAGTGGTTTAGCGCCTGCCTTTGGCCCAGGGCACAATCCTGGAGTCCTGGAATCGAGTCCCACGTCGGTCTCCTGGCATGGAGCCTGCTTCTCTCTCCTCCTGTGTCTCTGCCTCTCTCTCTCTCTCTCTCTCTCTCTCTCTCTCTCATAAATAAATAAATCTTAAAAAAAAAGAATTACACATTTACAAAGTTTACTAGCTAATTCACTTTGTGCAATAGCCCTAATTCAAGGAATTCATAGAAATCGTCTTATATATTCAAAAGCTGCATATATATTGTCACACTTTTGTATGTTGATCCTGGCTGTGATCTGATGTGCAAAGTACATAAAGCTTCTATCACATAAAATGGTGGTACAAAGATCTAAATAGACCTTTTCCCTTTCCAATCATCCAAACTATTAACTGACCCCACCGAAAACTCTCAACATTCCATTCTGATTTTTTTGAACCAATTCAATGACATATTTTATGAAAATGACTAACATTAGTAGAAATTTCACTGAGAATTACTGGATCCAACATTCTCATCCTTGCCATATCAAGACCTCTGCTGGAAAAATCTTTATGAGAATGCCCATTCAGTTGTATGAAATCATTGTCATTTCAGTTTCAATGATTTCCCTTTATTTTCAGAAAAGAAATATTTAATCAAGAATAAAATTAGTATTTTTTTCTCTTAATTTATGCAAACTAGAGGTTTTCTAATAAAACCCTCAAATTCTCTCTGGTTCATTTCATTCCCACATTGTGGTATTTTAAAAGATGTCATATTTTGATGTGTAGCAGAAACTATTTTCTGCTCATTCATGAAATTACTTTGTGAAGAAAGTAATGCATCTTTTAAACATGTTTTAGAAATGCAGTAGTATCTAGCCAAAAAAAAAAAAAAATCCACCTTCTTTTCTAAGGAATGAAAGAGTTGTGCTTTGTACTTTGTCTTAAAAAAAGAAAAAGAAAAGGACAGGCTAGGTGATGATTTAGACCATGATTTGATGACATTTACTGCAATCATCTCAGAAGACAAAACATCCTTCATTTTTTGTAGGCAAAGTCTTTGAGAAAAGTGTTTGCTGGTGCAACATATCATATATGTTCATGATACCATATTATTCTTCATTGACAGAAAACACAAATCCTGAATTTTCTCCCCTTGGCATGGCAGGGTCATCCTTGCTATAAATTGAGTCACATATATCAAGTTAAAATAAAAGTCTCCTTGGGTATTGAACAGAATGATTCCTTTCATAGTTCAATGAAACTATCCAGAGAGCCACGTGGCTTTCTTTGGGTCACTGGTCAAATGTTACCTTATCAGAGAGAACTACCTGAAGAGTCTATTTAAAAAAAACTCACTCTTCAACAATATACTGTCTATTGCCCTTCCCCACTTATATTTTTTTTTATTTTTTTTTTATTTTTTTATTTTTTTAAAAGATTTTATTTATTCATGAGAGACACAGAGAGACAGAGGCAGAGATAGGCAGAGGGAGGAGCAGGCTCCACGCAGGGAGCCTGATGTGGGACTTGATCCTGGGACCCCAGGATCATGCCCTGGGCCAAAGGCAGGCACTAAACCACTGAGCCACCCAGGCGTCCCTATATTTTTTTTATCTATAGTATCCATTACTATCCTAATGAGATCTGGATTTTGCTTTTTTTTTTTTTTTCAAATGTCTGCCTCCTTGTTCTAGAATGCCACATACATAGGAAAAAGATTCTCTTACTTTGTTCACATTGTATTGCGGTTCCTAGAACAGTGCCTGACACATAGTAGATCCTTAATAATTTGTGATGAATACATGGATTAAACATTTGTTTAACACATATATGTGAATTGTTTGCTACTCTCAATCCATATAGAGAAAGGCAGCATGTCATACTGAGTTTTATGTTCCTTAAAGACAAAAAAAAAAAGACGTTAACAATTTTAATCTCCTTCTTCCAAATAATTTTTGAGTACTATAAAGAACTTCTTTCTACTATAAGACTGATACCTTATCATTCTTTCCACCTCCTTCCCTACATTTACTATGAATAATAGTTCCAGTATAATACTGTGTCTTTGTCAGACTATTTTGCCAAAGTATCAAATTAATTTCTACAATCAAATAGCAGATACTTTGAAGGGTCCATTTTTCTTTTCTTTTCTTTTCTTTTTTTTTTTTTTTTTTTTGGAAGGGTCCATTTTTCTTGAGCAGGATTCTTACCCTATAAATAATCTGTTGTACTTTCCCATGTCAGAGCTAGTATTTACCATTATTTTAAGGTCTGTGAATATGTGCATTTCTACCAAATTGTGTTGAGCATTACCAGAGCAGGGTTATACTGGAATGTAAACGACCTATTTCATTCATTCTCTTTCCATCTTGTTGCATCTTGATGGTTATATGGAGGTTTCTCCTATTTGATATTAATTCTTGAAATCTTCAAAATACAGTAAACAATTTAAGTACTAACCATTTTTTTAAATCTTTTTCCGAAAGGAAAGTTTCACTATGTTACAGAATATATTAAACAAAGATATGTTATCAGAACTTTAAAAGATCAGTACCTAGAAGCCAGTTCTTCAGAATTTTGTCCTAGTGACTCATGATGGTTAGCTGAAGTTTATGGAGGAGAATATTGTAATAATGTGTATCATCATCCTTAATATGCCAGGTCAGTCTTAGAGATGATATTCATATCTGAAAGGTCATTTTCAATTGAGACAAATAGTATAATGCCACACCAATTTCAGAACTTCATCATTACTGATACTTACGTTGTCAAGATTATCAACTTGTACTACTTTTTTAAAGCCATGATTTCAGAGCTTTCTTCAGGAAATGTGGAACTAGTGAACTTGCCTTTGTGTATAACATTGTAAAGGCCATCCCAAAACAGGATGTGTCACAGGTAATAAAATAGAGCAGACAGGAAAAAGAAGTTGCAGTGACAGACCTATTCTTCATTTGTGCTATTGAGATGGTTACAGGTTATGGCAATTGGTTCCATGCATACATTCCCAGTCTCAATCCTTCCGATGTTATTATGAAAATTGCCTTCAGACTGAGATGACACACAAATCCTTCCTGTCACTTTGATGGTAGTCATCACCCAAAGAGACAAACAGCAGCTCTGGATTACCCTTGTTGGAAATGTCTTCCTTTTGGTTGGATTATATTATACTTAGTTCATTGTGTTCCCCGAAGTGCCACACATTCTTCTTCCTCTTCCAGGTTCAAGAGCTGATTATTTCAATTAGACTTTCTTATTACAGGAAACTTTCCATTAAAGGAGATTTCAACTTATGCTCATTTACTTTTAATGTGCTTTTCATCACTTTTCCTGTCACTTTTCTTCATTGTCAAAATGAAATAGGGACAAAGCCTACCTTTTTCAACTAGAACAACCCTATCCACTCTTTCAAAGATAGTTATTTCTAAGACCGGGAGGATGGAATCCATTTCACATTGTTTGACAATGGCATCTTTTCTTTGCCAATCCAATGTTGTTCCTATGGTGAGTTGATCATATTAAATACAGTCCTACACATGAGTTTATAACTACTTTTGTAGTAGTATCAGTCAGCATTAGAGTAAAATATTTTATGGTTTGGAAAGAAATCAATTTTTCTATAGGAAAAAAATGTATCAAAAGTGCTGGCACTATGTATTTCTCCTGTAATTAATAAATGTTATGATATGAAAAAAGTCTCAGAAAGTTACTTAAGAAAATAACCACAAAACTAAGAGTGACAATATCAACTTATTTACATAAAAACTTGAAATATCTATTCTAAAGAGTTCTCTAAACACATGTTATGTATACACTATCTAGATTGGACTTTGAAATATATATATATATATATATATATATATATATATATACACACATTCTCATTTGTTGGGAGAAATGCAGAGAAGTTTAATTATTTTTCAATGATGTCTTTTTCCTTGTTTTATCAATTGCAATAAAAATTCCACTAGAATAAATCAAATTAGTCCCTTTAGGTAGGAGTATTATTTCTTATGGATATATTTTGCCCATGTATTTTCCATTCTCTCACTGTATTAGATAATAAATATTGGATGAATGCATAGATGGACACTAATTTTTCAAATGCTCTTTTATCCATTGTTTTGTGTCTCTTTCTGACTGCCTCTCATTTACTCAACCAGTATTTACTGAGCACTTAGTATGTTTCAGGGTCCTTTCAAAATAATTAGTTTACATCAGTACCCAATATAGTAAATGGTCCCTGTCTCATGATACTCATGTTCTATTAAGTCACACTTGATGAAATTAATTTATCGGTCAGCACATTTTTTTCACTGCCATATATTATTCTCTGCAGAGGAGGAAGAGAACAGCGTGCATTTGTTAGAGAGTTATAGATTTCATATATATATAAAATTTGGTGAAATACCTATACACATAGCGTATAATAGTTCTAATATGGAATTGTTGAGGAAAATATATTTAAGGAAATATATGAGAAGAGGGTATCCTTTGTTCATGTTTAAGTATTTTCTCAGTCATTAGCTACTATATTTTGGAGACATATAGAGAGTTGTTGGCTTTTTTTGATTTCCGTCAAACACTTTGATCAGTCTACAGCCTGCCACTAGTTTTGCTTAAATATATATTGGCTGCAATTGACAGACACCATCTGGAAGGGGCAAAAGGTCATTTTTAACACCTGGAAGCTTTTCCCCTGAGTAATGGACAGCACAACTATTACATCAGGCATGTATCTCAAGGTCCTTACCACCTCCTCCAGCGACTCCCTGACAATAGTCTGCTGGTGTGGCAGAAAGGTAAAATAGGTGCAGATGACTGCCTTTTGCTAACCTTCACTCCAGGAGGTAGAGGGAAACTGCCTGAAAAAGTGGAATAACACGGATGCATTTTTGCAGACAGATCTGAGACTTCCATATTCTGAATTATATTTTGCTCTTCTTAGGAGTGTCTGATATTATCTTCTTATGTTAATGTGATGATGCATTCAGATCCTCTATGTCAAATGGTAAAGACAGTAACCAGCATATTATTAAAATAAGAAAAATATACTAAGGTTCTCTTACTCCATCAATTTGAGCAAGAGAAAAAGGAAGAAATACTTTATTTTCACCTTAATAAAATGTTGAAACCTGCTGTTTGGAAAAAAGAGAGTAAATAAAAGTGTAAGAAGGAAAAGACTATCTCACCATTAGTTCCTTGATATATTGACTGTTTCTACTTGCTTTTTAAAAATAGTTTGTTAGGATCCCTGGGTGGCGCAGCGGTTTGGCGCCTGCCTTTGGCCCAGGGCGCGATCCTGGAGACCCGGGATCAAATCCCACGTCGGGCTCCCGGTGCATGGAGCCTGCTTCTCCCTCTGCCTGTGTCTCTGCCTCTCTCTCTGTGTGTGTGTGTGTGTGACTATCATAAATAAATAAAATTTAAAAAAAAAGTTTGTTATTTTTAAAAAGATAAACATATGTCAAATCACAACATGGTACCCCTGAAATTAATGTAATGGGTGTCAATTAAACTTCAGTAAAAAATAATAAGAAAATAAAAAAGAAAGAAAAAAAGAAGATGCAGCAAAGAATATTTCAGCAACAATCTTCATTTCTGTTTCTGATTGTTCCCATACTAATAGATTCGTAGATGTAGGATTGAGTTTATTTTTAAAGTCAATATTTTAAAGGTTTTTTTTTTTTTTACTGCATATTATCATACCGCTTTATGGAAAAGTTTTATAAATTTATACTATTGCAATATAATAGTTCCTAGATGATCTCACCCTAGTGACTAATGTCTCCTAGTTGTTATCCATTTGGTGAAGGAAAATCATACCCTCGTGTGTGTGTGTGTGTGTGTGTGTGTGTGTGTGTGTGTGGTTGCTGAATTTGACATTCTCAAATTTAAGACCACCTTGACTTTATTTCTGATTATTTTAACCATTTTGGGCTGAAATATATTTTTCTGTTGGAGTTTAAATATTCTTTTTGACAATCTAAATGCACTTAGTTTTTATTTGGTGTCCTAATCACTTAGCTTAAAATATTAGTGGAATATAGATTTTCCAATTCGTTAATTGCCTCTTACTGTGCTTATTTTGTTCTTAATAAATACCAATTTTGTGGTGGTCACTATTTCCTTTATTTTCTTTTCTATTACGCTTAACCTTGTAGATATCTTTCTGCATAGGAAGTTCAAATACATTTTAAGCTATATTTTCCTCATTTTTTTACTCATAACATTTTTTATATTTAACTCTCTAATCCCTTTAATTTTGTGAATATAAGAGAGTGTATATGCATTCTTGCACCTGCTTGTTATTCAATATGAAGAGACAGTGCAAATTTTTCTTAAAGGCTAAATTTGACAAAAATATGGTCTTTCTTTTATTTATTTCTCTCTTTTTCAGTGGCTAAAATATCTGTTATTTTTAAGTCCAGAGGTAGTTCTTTTTGCTTTTTGTAAAAATTATTTAGCTTTTCTCTTTTATTATAACTAAAGTGTTAAACAGGATACTTGTAAGCCTCATTATAAGATCTGAAACATGATATTCAATTCACTATTGTCTTTTTGAATTTACAGGATTAGATTCTTATTATGATTACTAAAATATTTTTGTTCATTTTATACTTTCCTTTCAAGTATATCAACTGATATTTGTAATTAGACCATTATCAGTACTGTACTATGTACTAGATCTTAGTGATCAACAGCAGGTCTTGAATTTTAAATTTCATTCATTTTTATTTGTTCCTATTACACAATTTAAGGAAATATTTCAAAAAGGGTTACATATTAGAAATAATTCCCACTTTTTTCTTTGCATGAATACCTATAGCATTAATTATAAACATAATGTCTTTACCTGCTTGAGCTTCACATTACTCCCCTGAAAAAAATGGGATAATATTGCTTAATTCATAAAGCTGATGTTGGGAATTAAATGAACTGAAGCTAGTTGACAGTTCACCACTATGCTTGACACTATTCAGTTGTCATTACCTTGAAATTTCTCTAATTTCTTTATTTGCCTAGAAGGAAAAATCTTGGAGTCATAGAGTTTGTCCCTCAAATCTCTAAAGTGTCTTTCAACATTTAATATGCTACAGAAGAAATCTGAAATGTGTTTGATTTTTTGTTTTTTGTTTTTAGTGTTTTATATATATTTAAGATTTTATGTATTTACTCATGAGAAACACAGATTGAGAAAGACAGAGACATAAGCAGAGGGAGAAGCAGGCTCCCTGTGGGGAGCCGGATGCAGAACCCCATCCCAGGACCCCAGGATCACACCCTGAGCCCAAGGTAGACACTCAACCACAGTGCTACCCAGGAGTCCCTATTTTTGTTATTTTGAATAACAGGATCAAAGAACTTTATTTTCACACTTCATGAAAGGAGAAGTGATTGTCTCAAAACTGACTTTCCTGATTCATAATGAGGCTTTTCAATCAGGATAGCTACTGTTGGATGTTTTTTTCAACTATGAAAATCCTCTTCAATTATGTCTATGAGTATTTTTTCTATTTCAATTGTTTTGTTTTCTACACTCTTCCCCAGATCTTCCTATAATTCAATGGTTGACTTTTCTTTATTAGTGTTATTTCCTTCCTTCCTTCCTTCCTTCCTTCCTTCCTTCCTTCGTTCCTTTCTTCTTCTTCTTCTTCTTCTTCTTCTTCTTCTTCTCTCTCTCTCTCTCTCTCTCCTCTCTCTCTCTCTCTCTCTCTCTCTCTCTCTCTCTCTTTCTTTCCATCATGTCTGAGCTTTTTGTCCTTTTCCCTGACTCTGGGAGAACTTGTTATTTATCATACATACACCCAATGATTGAATCTTCCACTGTAACTATTCATCTGTTTTCTGCCTCAGATGCAGCTTTAAATTCTGTTACTGTATATTTAGTTTTTGTGTATCTCTTTTTGATCTTACCCATTGTAGTGGGTTGAATTATATCTGTCAAAAAGTTAAGTCAAAGTCCCAAGCCTCAGTACCTGTCAATATGATTTTGTGTAGAAATAAGGTCTTTACAAATATAATAAAGCTAAAGATTTCAAGGTGAGATTATCTTGAATTTAGAATGGACCCTAAATTCAATAACTTGTAATCCTTGGATAGAAAATAGGATGCTATTTGAGATACAGTGACTCTAGAGGCAAGGCCAAGGGAAACAGAGACAGATATAAACCAAAGAACACCAAGGATCCTGGGCAACTGCTAAAGGCTGATGGAAGGGCAAGCAAAGGGTTTCCCTCAGGGCAAGAAAAAGCCAACCATGTTGTTGTTTTTATTTTGGACTTCTAGTCTTCAGAACTGAGAGAATAAATTTCTGCTTTAAGCTGCCAAATTTGTGGTATTTTTTTTTTTTTGTGGCAGCCCTAGGAAACCCATTTTTTTATTTTCATTTTTTAATTCATTGTTTTCTGTTTCATACTGAATGACCATTTTTCTAAGAGTCAGGAAGTAAGTTAATCGTTTTGTTCTTTATTGCCATTTTTTTTTTGGTTTTCAATTTTTAATTTCTTTTTTTTTAATTTTTATTTATTTATTTTTATTTATTTATGATAGTCACACACAGAGAGAGAGAGAGAGAGAGAGAGAGAGGCAGAGACACAAGCAGAGGGAGAAGCAGGCTCCATGCACCGGGAGCCTGACGTGGGATTCGATCCCGGGTCTCCAGGATCACGCCCTGGGCCAAAGGCAGGCGCTAAACCGCTGCACCACCCAGGGATCCCTAATTTTTAATTTCTTATGTACCTTTACTTTTTTCTTTCAAAAATATTTTAGTAGTTAATTAGGAAGGTTTCATTGGAGGATGCAGCCAAATGCTATTTTAAACAAAACCTTCACTTATATTGATAAAGAAATACTTACAGTTAATTATAAATCAGAGATACAGTGAAGACCAAATCATGCCATACACAACATAAGAAAAAGAAAATCTAACATATTGTACCATATTTAATATCAACTACTAGCATAACGCTTTATATTTGTAACTCAACAAAGAAAATCATATTGAAGATGTATAGCGCTTGAATTCAATTCATAAAAGCTGTCTTAGTTTGTATTTTCACAGAGGCAAACCCTAGAGCAAAGATTAGAATACATTTAATTTATCTGGAGGTGAGCCCAGGAAATACTGGTAAAGGAGATGAGATGGGAGGATGCAAAGTGAGCCAATAAGGATTGTTATCGAGCAATAATACTACTGTAGTTATCTGGAGCTTAGCCACAGGGGAACACTGGGTACTAGCATAAACCATATTATTCACTCAAAAAAGGGACATACTTACACACCAACTGCCTTTGGTCTTTCCATTTGAGGTCTGCCCTTATATCGGTGAGGAAAGCAGTGTGACCTGAACACATCTGGTTTGCCAACTGGGTGGCAAAGCTGGCTCTGGAAGACTGAGAAAACACTTAGGAAAAGAAAACAGATGTTGTCAACTAAAAGTCAAGTCAAAAAATAATAATAATAATAACAAAATAATAAAAAAAAAATCAAGTCATTGCACTCTAAAGTAGGGAGTCCAGACAGGGCACCAATGACATTCGCTACAGGGGCATTAAATTATAGGGACCAAATCAAAATATCTGAAAACTCAAAATTAGCAGTTGCTAGCACTGATTCCCATGAGCACAGCACTGACACTGTAGGAGTTCAGGACCACCTTTCTGTAGTTCTCTTGAACCTTTCTGTCATGCTTGCTAGGTGGCAGTAGTATCTCCAAGCCTCCTGTTCCTTTAACTTCAATCAAAGAGGAAAGAAAAGGAATGATCTCAGCAGAGATTTTCTCTGCATGAGTCTCTCTTTTACAAAAAAAAAAAAAAAAAAAAAAAAAAAAAGAAAAGAAAGAAAGAAAAATCTTCCCTAGAGTTCTTCCAGCTAACTTCATAATACTTCACTGATCTGATAGAAAAGAGTTGGGCCTATTTTCACTCAGATGTAGGACTCTTAGCCTAGTAGCTGAACAAAACAGGTTTATAGCAAGGAAGACATGGGGAGTGGAGATGGTTTTGGAACCAACATCCAGGTCTTCTATAAGATGGAAGAGAAAAAATAAACTGGAAGAGATCTTAGGAGCAAAAACATTTCAGTTTTATCCCTTTAACTATTTATATATCTATATATAATATATATATATATATACACAATTTATATATAAATACATAGAAGTTACTTATAATGTTTATTTAATTATATGTTATTTGTATACATTTATTTTTGTGTATATATGTATATATTCTTTTTTTAATTTTATTTATTTATGATAGGCACACAGTGAGAGAGAGAGAGAGAGAGAGAGAGAGGCAGAGACACAGGCAGAGGGAGAAGCAGGCTCCATGCACCGGGAGCCCGACGTGGGATTTGATCCCGGGTCTCCAGGATCGCGCCCTGGGCCAAAGGCAGGCGCCAAACTGCTGCGCCACCCAGGGATCCCTATATGTATATATTCTTATATTTATTATTTTTATTTTATTAGATTGTATATATACTTGAGTAGGTGTGTATATCTTTGAGTTAATTGCAATGTGATAAGTTAAAATATTTACAACGTTTTCAAGAGATTATCTTCATTTTCTGGCAGTAGATACTCCAAGATATCACAGATCCTTATTACTATTCCACCTAAAATTTGAAGCCTCTTGTCATGCATAACAAAAATATGTAAAATTAAAGGGCATGTATTACTTTAAATATGCTAAAAGTAAGTAAATATGCTCTCTTTTCTGTATTATTTTCTGTCCCATTTAAATAGGAGAAAATACTATAAACATGAGTGGCTTTAGTCACCTTTCAAAATAATAATATTGACATGCCTACTATCTTAAAGAGGTCAAACTTTTCCATTCCATTTTATTTCAACTAATATTTCAGTGAAACTTAACGGAGATTTATAAGCTTAATTTAAACTGAATTTGAATTAGATAAAAACACCTTTCAGAAAAATCTTTAATCTGGATTTTTTATTAACTTACTTTTAGCTCTACAAAAACCTCCAAAACATTTGATTTGGGAATTGCTTACTGCATTAACAGATGGAACCTGAAATGTCAGAGGCTTACCACCATATGTTTACTTCTCACCTCACCCAAATGATATTTTAACTTAGATTCCTGATTAGTCCAAGTTGTGATTCCAACACCAGACCTTACCTTTGGTTTAATAAATGGTTGACAAGATCACCAAGCCAGTCAAGAGAAAAAAGGCGTATCAGAGGGACTTGGGAGATTTTTATGAATAAGTCCAAGAAATATCACATACAAACTAAACATTGACTAGACTCAGATGCATGACCCTACCTAATTGCAAAGGAGTTTGGGAAATACAGTCTAATTCTGGGGCCAGAAAGGAAAAAAAAAAAAAAATAGGTATGCTCATCAGCTAACATCATTACCAGATTCTTTGAATTTGTTCACAGTCTTCTTCCCATTGTTATAAAATGCAAGAAAATAATAATCTCATTTATTCATTCAACAACAATTAAGGTTAAATTCACAAAATAATGCTATTGTCAATGCAGTTAATACTGATCCAATTAAACACCAGATTTGGAAGTGGTTTTAAAATGAGAAAATAAATTCAAAATGTCTTTTTGAGAAAAAAAATCATTTATTCCACAAATTTATTTTTTGGTTGTCTGTTATACACTACGGTCTCAGTTCATACTTGCATTTAAAATTGTACATTAATATTATTTTTAATTGCTTAGTCTTATCATATATTGATAACACCTAAGAAGTAATTGTGAGATTTTATTTTTATAAAAGATAGCTTTTTATTTCATCAAAAACCAGAGAAGTACCTGTTGCTAACTTAGTTCTCTGTCACTAAGGGGACTTTTCTTCTGTGATGTAACAAGAATAATGATTCACAATTACTGGTACAAAGGATGTAAACATGCCAACTTTTATAGAGAAATTTTATTCTTTATATTTATTCTAAATTGTATTCAATGAAGAGTACCATTTAGTGCAATTTAACATAATTCCCTCTTAGAGGTTAAAATTTAGTACTCATGCAACATATTCCTGATTTTTGAAATACTTTCAAAAAGAAAAAAAAAACTGTCCTTTACGACTTGCACAACATACATTTTTAAAGGCAGAGTTATTTGTATTCTCTGCTTTTGCTTATGGTGCTTTTGTTGACTTGTTTGCTTTTTTAAACAGCATAAAGTCCCATGGTTGAAATACTTACTGTTAGCCCTAAAACATTTTCACAAAATATAATGGCATTAAAAATTATTTTCATTGCTTTTCAGTTACCTAATGAAATGTACCTCTAGTTTGCAGTCCTTAGTATTTTAATTTTGTCATTTTCTTGTTGGAATTTAGAAATAGTGACACCTTAAACCACACAAGGCAGATTATAGGTTACTTCAAAAAAGCTCCACTGTGATTACTGAGGGATCAAAATTGCTGACCCAGGCAGAGGCTGTTTCTCCAGGGTGAGCAAGGTGCTTGGATGGCTCAGTCAAGTAAACACTAGATTCTTGATTTATTGTAATTGAGTGTCAGACTCTTGATTTCCACTCAAGTCATGATCTCAGGGTTGTGAGATTGAGTCTCCCTTGAAACCTCAGGCATGGAGCCCTGCATGATTCTCTTCACTACCCTGCCCCCTCTTAATGCCTGCACCCTGAGTGCTCACTCCCTCTCTTTAAAAAAAAAAAAAAAAAAAATTAAACACAGAAGCAAACTAAAAAACAAACAAAAAAACAAAACCCTGGAAAAATACAATATATGTATATATATATATATGTTTCTTGGTCTCGGGTCAGATTTTTTTAGAATAAACTTCTTCCTGTTAAAAGTAAAGCCATGCTCTATTTTATTTTTTCCTGTTAAATGTAAAATTAAATATCAAACTGACAAGATTTGTCTCTTAGTTCCTTTTTGTTTTTATTCCCAATACTCAGGTAGCCCCTCTTGTAGGGACTTCATAACATAAAAAGGAAGATAACGATTCCTTTCGAGAATAAGATTTTTTTTTCAGAATAAATTTTTATACACACACACACACACACACACACGTGCACACGTGTTACTATATACCACAAATCATTAAGCAGAAAATGTGCCTGATCATCTCTCTTTGTATTTTTGAAGAGCTTTTTTTTTTTTTTTGGAGTAGGACTGGGGCCTATAATCTATTTTTATTTTTATTTTATTTTATTTTTTTATTTATTTATGATAGGCACACAGTGAGAGAGAGAGAGAGAGAGAGGCAGAGACATAGGCAGAGGGAGAAGCAGGCTCCATGCACCGGGAGCCCAATGTGGGATTCGATCCCGGGTCTCCAGGATCGTGCCCTGGGCCAAAGGTAGGCGCCAAACCGCTGCGCCACCCAGGGGTCCCCCTTTTATTTTTATTTTAAAGTAGGATTTCAAGTGAAAATGGCTGGTGAATTACATAGCGGGATAGTTCCCATTTTGTAGCAATGTTATCAGAGCATTAAGAGACACACACATACACACATAGGTAATTACCACCTCTATGTAGCATTAGGTCAGTTATAACCTGCTGACCAAATAATTTGTCTTCATGCAGGACTCGACATATATTGTTTTGAGTATCATATTATTATTATCAGAAAATTAAGCAGTAAGCTCTACATATTTAACAAAAGATATGAATCGAATTGAAGGGCCTTTGAAAAACTATCCCACATTTAAACTTAACCATGGGAACCTGATTTGTTAACCCTCTTGTAATAATCAGACTCCAAAATGACCCATAATCATTTTCATTTCCTGGTATTCACACCATGATGCAGTCCCTTTCACTCTGGATACTAATGACCTATGCCACCAATAACATATAGCAGAAATTATGGTGTATGACTTCCTAGAGGAGGTCACAGAAGATATTCTTACTTCTACCTTGATCTTTCCTACATCCTTTACTCTAGAAGAAGCCAGCCACCAAAGCTGGCTCCCATACTGTCAAGCAGTCCTATGAAAGGTGCCCATGGCAAGGAACTGAAGCCTCCTACCAAAAGCCAATACCAACTTGCTAGTCGTGTAAGTTAGCTATTGAAGGGGAACAAAATATGTCACTCCAAAATATTCCTCTTTGGCATAAAGGTTGTCTTAAGCCGATTATTTTTAAGAAACAGCAGACATTAAGAGAATCTCTCAAAACCTAGTAGAAGTTACTCTTCTGAAAGACACATTTACATATGTAAGGAAAATCTCCATTTGTAGGAATGTCTCTCTCACTATACCAGGGAGAAGAGGATGATCAAATCTCTGAAAATGCTTATCAATGGAGAAGGCAACTGATTTAGATCTCTGTAGCAACCACACCTTTGTTTACTATTTTTTGCCTCACGACCTCCTAATAACTGGCTTTATCCACCATAACCCCTGACATCTTTTGTTTTTAGCTCGACATTGTATTTAAGGTGGTGGCTTGGACTGTTTCAGAAAATTACTTAGTTTTCCAGAGTATCTCCCATGTATACAGGAGGTATACATGTTACTAAACCCATTTGTTTTTCTCCTGTTAGTCTTTTATTACAGGATAGGATAGAAGCCAAGAGTCTAATAAGGTAGAGAGAAAATTACTTTTCCTCATCCTCATCATTTTAGAAGATTCTTCAAACCCAGTGATCAAGCCTTCAGATACCTGTTTTCTTGGCTGACCTTTTTAATACAACCTCATGAAAGACTTTGAACCAGAACCATTCAACACCACTATATGTGAAAAATCTGGAGACAAGAGAGAACATTCCAGAACTGAAAGGTGTTATATTTGCATTGAATATGGATTTCATTCTGTGGCTTCAGGTTAAGAACTCCTGGAAAGATCAGAAGTACATTATACATTATTAGATGAGAAGGCAGTCTTGCATGCAGTTCATGTTTCACAGGCTTTTCAGAAGATTGGACAACAAAGACTCTCACATGTTTATCCTCCCTTTGACTTGCTTCAGTTCATATCCATGTGTTTAGCACAGATCCAAGTGGGATTATGTCTTTGAATGGGATGAGATAGGAGATGATTGCTTTAACATTCACTTCACATATGGAAATGACCCCATGTGAATTCTCCTCCACTTCTCTGTATCTTCTTTTAGAGGCTCATCTTTTTAGTAATTTGTTCCCCTAGTTTTAAGGACTGTTTTCTTAATCTAAATGCATTATTCTTGATAATCCTTAGAAATTTAGTTGTGATAAATGATTGTCCATACCTTGCCAATCAGGCTATTCAACGCAAGTAAACTTGAATAGTTAAAGCAAAAGTGGGAAGTTTGTTTTAAGTCTGTCCAACTGTGGCTAGAAGAGTTAAAATAATACTGTGAACAAGATTTTTAGATCATGATGACTTTCGGGGTTGAGACAATTAACAGAATTTCTGTGAACTTTGCCTATGAGTTATGTTTTTGCCTAATGACCATATGATGCAAAATTTTGCAAAAAAGTCTGTGACAAAATGTTGTGAATATTACTTTTTTTAAAAAAGTTTTTATTTATTTATTCGTGAGAGACACAGAAGGAGAGAGGCAGAGATTTAGGCAGAGGGAGAAGCAGGCTCCATGCAGGGAGCCTGATGTGGGACTCGATCCCAGAACTTCAGGATCATGCCTTGAGCTGAAGGCAGTTGCTCAACTGCTGAGCCACTCAGGCGTCCCTGAGAAGATTACTTTTATACATATGTTCATATAACAATTAGTCACTATAGTTTAAGGAAAGTTATTTGTGGAATTGACAAATATAGCACATATCTATTTAAATATGATACATTGTTGGTGGCTCTTAATATTAGGCTTTTCTTTTCTAAAAACAAAATTCAAAGAATTATTGTATGAAAATCCATATTATATTGACTGAATTTCCATATTTCTTACTTTCCTATTGGAAATGCAGTATTCTATTTGAAATATTGAAACACAGTTAATCTATCAGCCTTCCTTCCGCAAATTTCTTAAATCTTAATTGGAAATTTTGATCTGGAGAGAAGAAATTGTCTTTATTTATATTGATATGATCTTCACATTTTTAGTTAATGATATCAGAGAATACAGGGAAACAGAATAAGAATGCTTTCAAAATGAACATTACTGAAAAGCCAAATATATAAATATCATCCATATATCAACAAAACTATACATCACTCTGTTAACATTATCTTGTCCTATATTCATCTGAATTTACAAAGTGGAACTCTTTGTTCTGGAAAACCCTATAGTTATTGAGTGTACTAACTGCTTATTAGATTAAAAAAAAAAAGTCTTAAACAAAGGGGTTATATGATGAATTGGTGATGGAATATGTACAATCTTTCACCAAGACCTAATCAGAAAATAGGATCTCTATCAAAGCATGCTTTTAGTAGCCTGGCCTAAATTTGAACCAGTGATTTGAAAGATACAACTCTTCATGTTTCAAGTTTAAGAAAGTATACGGGAGGGGGTCAGATTTTCCAGAGAATGTTATCAAAAGGGTTCTTCATGATTTAGGAGAGATTGTCAGGCTGGGAATTATCTTTCTAGTTTAATGCCTGCGTATTGACCCTCCAGTGTGTCCTTGCCTGTTGTTATTCTATGTTGTCCCCATTTTAATGTCTGTATGTGATATACATCCATGTCAAATAAATGTGATGCATATAGAGTGGTACCTGCCTTCTCAGTCACTTGCAATGTTGCTGTTGTAGCTAAAATATTCTTGTCTCCCTCCCATATCCCACAAAGCTCCAGGAACTCAAGTCAATAATTTCAAAAAGAGGTTTAATGAACATTTGGAGACAATGGAGATTAGAACATGAACAGCCCACAACTTCAAGATGAACGTCAAATATTATGACACCTGGAAAATCTTGATACATTTTTCATGGCAGGGAGCCTCTCAATGGTCATGTTCCTTTCTAGGCCCCAGCTGCCACCAGAACATTTGTGACCCATTATATCTTAAATCCGCCCTCTGATTTTTTACTTCAGTTTCCCTGTACACTTCTGGGAGAATCAGAGAAGTCCAAATCCCTATTACTGGAATATTCAGGGAGAAAAAATAACTTTGAGGGAACTTTTTCCATCTAGACAATAACCAGAGACTCTTTTTTTTTCATCATACCTATTTATTCTAATTAAATCCTTAGCAAAATATATTATTTGTTTGTTATAATATATGTTTGTTATTTATTTTTTTAAATGGATGTTTCATGGCAAAATGGTTCAAACTGGATCTTTATGTTAATAAAACTTATGTAGCCCTACTTACATCATCCAGAGTGGGGTATAGTGAGGTAACATATAACATGGACATGATTGCTCAAATCCTGAGGTGGCCAAAATGAAAACCAGAGATATATTTTAAAAATGTCAAATCTATTCTAGTTCCTAGAGGAAAGAATTCATGATAAATATCCTCCTTATTCTGGAAGCAGCATCTTTTTGGGGAGAATGGTGTCCAGTTAATTTGATAAATATAACCCCAGCTTGGGAAAAAAACAAATATTTTCAAGACACCTAACATTTCTTGGGTTAGTTGATGAGTTTATGTCACCTCACTGATTTCATGATCATATTTGCATGTATTCTATGTTTTTATCTGTGAATATTTGACAAATTCTGAATTGACTTTTTGTGATATTTGAATGTTTCTAACAGAATGCTAATTTTCTAAGGATGTGAAATGAAAACTTGGTAACTTACTTTGGGTAGAATACCACCGGTATCTGGGGGCATAAATGGAATTAGATATTAATACTATTGACTTATTGTTTGCACATAAACACAAGGCTAAAATCATCTGCAGATTTAACTCAAGGAAGCAATTTCTTCCTCAGGGCATTTTGGCATTTTGGCAGGGATCTTGAGTTGCTTTTTCCTCTCCTCTTTGGCTGTTCTCCTTGGGGCTCAGAGCAGGGACTATCCATTAAGATCAGATGCATGTAATCATGATCAATTTCCTGCAAGAGCAAAAGGGGTGGGCACTCGGATGCTTGGCCGTCATTTTTTATTCTGTTTCCACGGGTGGTGTTTTTCTATCTGTAATAGCAGCTGGAATCCAACTATGGGGTGGAGAGAAGGAAAGAGAAAATGAAACTCCTCTTAGGTATATGAGTATTCCCTAATTGTCTGGTTTCTTTTTCTTTAAGTGAATTTTCTGTAGTTCCCAGTTCCTCTACCAAATGCAATGTGATGAAAGCTATGGAAACCCAGACTCAACTCAGTGTGTACTTAGTTGATGCCAGAAATCTGAAGAAACGTCACTTTATTTCAAATGTCAGTATCCAATGTTTCATGAAGAACAAATTTGCCTTAGAAAGTCCCCAAAGTACCTATAAACTGGCTGTTGCTTGCTTAAAGCCTCAGCTGTGAAAAGGTGTTTTCATGTTTGTTGGCGCTCAGTATCTTTGGGGCTTTAAGAATGATACATTGGCAAATCTTGTACTGAATAACAGAGAGAACAGGAAGGACTTTCTCTTTTTTGTACACACACATATACACACACACATACACACACTATCTATATTCAGTATCTATATACTGTAAGTGTGTGTGCATTTTATTATATATTACATGTTATATATTAGCTCATTTTACTCATGAAAATAAAGATTCTGGCTTTTTTTTAATTTTTTTTAATTTTTATTTATTTATTTATGATAGTCACACACAGAGAGAGGAAGAGGCAGAGACACAAGCAGAGGGAGAAGCAGGCTCCATGCACCGGGAGCCCGACGTGGGATTCGATCCCGGGTCTCCAGGATCGTGCCCTGGGCCAAAGGCAGGCGCCAAACCACTGCGCCACCCAGGGATCCCACATATCTGATTTTTCAAGAAAGTTCCTTTTTAAGCCAGAATCTTGGGGATCCCTGGGTGGCGCAGCGGTTTGGCGCCTGCCTTTGGCCCAGGGCACGATCCTGGAGACCCGGGATCGAATCCCACGTCGGGCTCCCGGTGCATGGAGCCTGCTTCTCCCTCTGCCTGTGTCTCTGCCTCTCTCACTCTCTCTATGACTATCATAAATAAATAGAAAAATTAAAAAAAATCATTATAAAAAAAAAAAGAAAAGAAAAATCAGATATGTTAATACCTTGCTGTCATTTTTTTTTTCCGGCTCCCTTCAAAATACTTTCCTATACCTACAATTTTCTGATTATGCTCTTAGGTTTATGCCAAGAATAGAGATTTTAAAATATGTCACATTTACAATATTCTGCACCATTTCTGAAACTGTTCCTTCAGAAATTGTTCATTATGCTACTCAATCTCTCTAATACGTAGACCTACACAGAAGTAGCACTAGGAAAAAGCACCTCTCGTTATATAAGTGTTATTATAGAGAAGACCTGTTGTTTCCTTCTTGTCAGGAAGCTCCTCACTGAAGTTTCAGCTTGCCTGCAGTTATTCTCCTTAGCTCAGACATTCTGATAAAACTTCCTATCTCAACTTTAATAATTAATGATAAAAATAATTATTACTGTAACAGAGAGGCTTATGTCCCTCACCAAACTCAGCTAGACTTCAGGACAAAGGGAGTGGTGACTTAATAGTCATTCCAGAGCACTGCAGGAAGGCATCTCCATGGGGTAGCAGGAAATGTCAAAATATGACATGTCATGGCTTACACCACATGGTTCCTGCTTAGCAGCTGGACAGCAAGAAGCTGGACATCTAGACATCCCTTCTCACATAAAGACTGGATGGTTGACTGGTCCAGGTTCTTAGTCAGATGATAATTTTCCAGTGATATACAAACAGCCCAGTCAGTTGGTGAACGTTCTGAGACAGCAGACATTCTTGGAATGCAACCACGTACCCTCACGATGGACTTGCTCTTCGCGAGACTTTTACTGGCACCTCATGGATAGCCTTCATCTCCAACAACTTCCTAGCTGAGGCTCCCCATCACTGCAAATTTCCCAATCCTTCTTCCTGCCTTCCAAGCATCTCTAGCATAATGTATATACCTCTTTATTCCCACAGGCCCTTTTCCCATCTTTTCTTAATTGGCCCTCATGGCTGTTCAACGAGAACCTAAATTTCCTGTGAAAATTAGACCAGAAATTATTAGCAACAGAACATCTGCCTCTCCGGTCCTTGAATTCAGAGGGAACTCAGTCTTTAGGACTCATGACACCCATTCCTGAGGGGAAGAATGAATTTTCCATTCAACCTGACAAAACCATCTCTCCACTCGAGGATGGCTTAAATCAATTCTTATAATGGAGCAAATAAAGAAAATTAGTTGGATTTTCATATGCAAATAGTTTGAAGATTGAAATTCTGCTGATATCTAATGATCATCGGTGCATTACGGTTTATAATTAGATTTTGCATACATTCCCTCCATCCTCATAAAAACACGATTAGTGAGATGATATCATTATTTTCAATATGCTGATGAGGAAATAGAGTTTCAGAGAAATGATGACATGTCCAGGAGAGCACCGTAGAGATTGTAGAGTGAGATATCATAGTCTGTTTCCTTTTAATACATGTCTAAACCCTACAGTAGTTGTTTCTGGAAAACTCCCCATCCCCTCTCATTCTGTGTTATTGATTTCAAGACATATTTGCTCCTTTTTTTGCTTTTGTTTTTCTTTTTGTATCAACTCTTACTGATCATTTTGAAATAAGATGGGATAAAAATCTTATGTACAAAAAAGATGGTGTTTTATATTTAAGAAGAACAATGCAAATTCCATCAATATTGTTAATCAATTACACTTGTAAACCTCAAAGGATGAGACTGTGTGGAGGGAATGGGGATACTATCCAATCTATGTCTTAACTATTTTAAACGTGATCCATGGTTAAAATTTGTCTTTAAGTACTGGCCCCCAAACTCTGTGAAAATCACTGTATTTTGTAAAGCAGGGAATCAACCCCAATCAATTCTGATCTTAATTTTAGCTCCCCGGGAGGATTTCAGTCATTTATTTTAAAGGGATAGATTTTTAGCCTCCATCACTCACCTTAAGAGGCTAATGAGAGATTCAAATTAAGTAAATGATTGGAAATGTCAAGTAATTAAACATCTGGTTTTTAATATAAAACAAATCACTTCATGCCTGTGGTCTCTGTCACTTGATCTGTCCCAGCGCTGTCTTTAAGCTGCTCCTGGCTACATTTAACCTCTTAGTCAAGCCAGACGTAACTCCATGCTTCCTATTGTAGCTCTTGGATATTCTTTTCCCCATGGCCTTCATCTGGGTTTGCTGAGGCTGTGGGTCAGACCTGTGTTTAGAGTCTAATTTTTCTCTTACTCAGGTTAAAATATAGCTTAAGGAAGCAATATTTATATCTGTTTAACTGATACTCTTAATTTTTCTATGAGTGAACACAATAATGGAGGAAACCTCTACCCCCTCCAATCCCAACTGAGTCCTTCTCTTGGGAAAGATACTCCCTCATCTGACTTTTGAGATGGTTTATTTGAACCTCTTATATATGCCTTCTTCAAATCTCTCTTTCTCTTTCTTTCTCTTTTTAAATATTTTATTTATTTATTTATTTATTTATTTATTTATTTATTTATTTATTTGAGAGAGAGTGAGTGAGAAAGAGAGCATGAGCAGAGAGAGGAGCAGAGAGAGAAGGAGAAGCAGACTCCCTGTCGAGCAGGGAGCCAAACACAAGGCTCAGTCCTAAGACCCTGGGATCATGACCTGAGCTGGAGGCAGACACTTAACTGACTGAGCCACCTAGGTGCCTCTCTTCAAAGCTCTTTCTAATAGGATCAATTTTGCAAGGATTCCACTAACCACCGAAAAGCAGTTCTCTCACTTGGGCTTGCTGCAAACAAGGAGGAAATAGGTGTTTTTAGACTGCACCACACATGATACAAAGCAGTGGAGCATGTATTTTCCCCATGCCACACAGCCTCAAGCAATCACGCATACTGTGTGGGTAGCTAGTTTTGCCCCTAATAGTGAACATCTGGCTATTTTTGTTTATGCAGAATCTGTGATCCTGACTCTTGATTTATCTTTGGAGGCCATGTCTCCTTCAGTCACATTCCATGAACTCTGTAGGGTCATTTCCCACCTTGTTCCAGGGCTAGACTTAGCAGGTCATCAATTTATCACATCCTGTAGCTATAGTAACTAGGCATGAGGAAGTAATGGACCTGTGTCATTCCAATAAGGTTAAATCTTAGAATTTTCCAGGAACATTAGAAAGAAGCCCTTATTCCTTTGAACTTGCTAAAAGAAGAGAATATAAGCAAGAAGTTTCTGCTGGTCATTTTTTTCTACCACAGGCACAAATTTTGAAAAAAAAAAAAAATTAAAGAGCTCTAGGGATAATCCAAAATGGAGTGCAATCCAGCCACAGCCAAAGCCTCTCTCTATGCTTTTCAATACATTGTTCTTTGTTTAAACTGATTTGTTCTGAGTTGAAGGTTTTTACTTTTGTTTTTGTCTTATAAAGCTTTTTGACCCATATGACTCCACTTTGAAGGTCCAGATAATTTCAGTTCAGAGGTAAGCTCCATTTGGCAATTGCATAAATTGTGTTTTTGAAGTTCTAGTTTGATCCCAATTTAGTTGCTTGACTCTGTTTTAAAATAAAATGGTGGAGAAGGAATTAATTAGATTTTCTAAAACCTCTAACATCACATGACACTTTGATTCCTCTTTTGTAAGGAATCACTGATTAAAGTTCTCTCCATCACATAGACCCATAATGTGCTGTCTATAGTGGCTTACCCAGAGGGGCTCGTATTTACTTCACTGATTGTCTCTTGTATATAGTTCCAAGATAAATCATAGGCATGGACTTACTTAAACCAAAGGATCATTTGTTATCTGAAATTCAAAGGTAACTAGTGTCCTCTAGGCTCATTTGTTAAATCTCTCAGTACTACTCATTGTGTTCATATAACCACATGAAAGAGCTGTCACTTACACTGGTTCCATTTGAATGAAATGCTAAATACAACTTAATTATAGACCTAGTTCCACTATTATCTGCATTACCAAGAAGTTATGTGACTATTGCTTTTATTTCTATTTATTGTGATCTAATCAAGTCATAACTGTGGAGCATCCAGGGAAAAATAAAAAGGATGCTGAAAAATAGGAGACTTTGACATTCCAGGAGTATTTAGTTTGGAGAAAGAAAAACCAAGGCCTATGGATGGGAGAGAAATTTCATCAGACAATCAGATACGTCTTAAGTAGAATAAGTGGCAATACAGTCCCTATTTTTCCAGAACGTGCAGCTCACATCGTAAGGAAGTTTACAGGAGAGCATGTTTGATTTCACTGTAATTCTCACCAGAAAGAAAACAAGTGTTATAAGGGCATTTACTGTGGAATGAGGTAGGGTAGATTTCTGCTTATAGAAACTGCTGGTGTTTGAGGAAGGAAGCTGTCTGTCAAGAACATTATAGAAGACATCCTTGTATTGTTTTCTGGGGGCAGATCATGGAAAATAGTTTGGACCTGAAGAAAGAAGAGAAATGGTGAAAACTTCTGGGCACAGAGTAGGTGAAAATTGTTCCCACAGAAAAGCATGTGTATGAGATTATAGAGAAAAGTGGACAATAAAAAATTTGTCACAGCAGGATAGCCAGAGAATTTTAAGAGAGAGGTAGACTAACATTCAATTTAAATTGCTTCCTGCTCTTTACTGGAATGTGGTTTTCCTCTATTATCTTAAACCCTTCTCTTAATGAGGTGCCTGCAAAAGTATTGTGTTAGGGGAACATTGGGGTATCAAGGGAGAGAAGCTGTGGCCAAATGGAGAGTGAAACACTGAAGAAAGAGGGGAGCAGTTGTAGTTCTTCAGACAACTGAAGGGTCTGGAGAAGCTGGCCGAGAAGGAAAGTAAGATAGGACAAAGTGAAAAAAATTTAAGATGTCATGTGGAACCTCTGAAATGTAAAACAAAATGATAGATGCAATGAGAGATAATGTCTCAAATCCCTACTCTTTCTTTTATTATTTTTAAAATGTTTATTTCAGAAAGGAAGAATACTGGGATTCATGGGGATATGCCAGTGATGTAAGAATAAGCTTTATAATTTTTAAAACGTTCCAACAATGAGATGGATTGCTTCCTATTATAGTGGAAACCTTAAAATTACTTATACTTTCTGGAAAGAGCATTAGAGACTACATCCTAACATGGAATGGGGAAATAGATGGAGAACCTCTATTTTTCACATCCCATTTTTTTTGTTTAGTTCCCTACAATTTTGTAGATAGCTCTTTTTCTGATGGTTCTCTACACTGTACTCAAATTCCCAGAACATTCTCAGATGGATTTCAAACTTCCTGAAAAAATATTTCATATAATTCTATATCATCTATAACAAAGTATTAGAAATAATGTAGTAGAAAGTTAGCGAACAACTTATGATTAAATATAATATCTTACAACTCAAATTGACAACAAACAAAGCAAATGTAGAGGTAAAAACAAGAGGGCAAAACTATTTTCAATTTACTTCAAGTATAAAAGAAGATCATGTAATTCTGAAATAAGCTAACCTATTTTTAGACTATGATGAGAATTGTAAACAAGATTGGAAGATAATAACTCCTCTATCTCAAGCTGCAAAAACTGCATCTGAAATATTATTCTTAGTTTATAGCTCCACTTGAAAATCAGGTAAATTGGGGATCCCTGGGTGGCTCAGTGGTTTAGCACCTGCCTTCGGCCCAGGCCGTGATCCTGGAGTCCCGGGACAGAGTCCCATGTCAGGCTCCCTGCATGGAGCCTGCTTCTCCCTTTGCCTGTGTCTCTGCCTCTCTCTCTCTCTCTCTCTCTCTCTCTCTCTCACTTTATGTCTCTCTCTCTCTCTCTCTCTCATGTCTCTCATGTCTCTCATGAATAAAATAAAATCTTAAAAAAAAAAGAAAATCAGGTAAATTAGGGGGAAATGGCTGGCTCAGTTGGTAGAGCTTATGACTCTTGATCTCAGGGTCATGAGTTCTAGCCACATGTTGGGTGTAGAGATTACTTAAAAATATAATCTTTTTAAAAATTAGGTAAATTACATGTCTTCTAATAAAAAAATACCATGGCAATTTGCTAAATTCAGGTATATTGAAATTAACAAAGGAAAAACTATTCTTATACCACTCACCTCAGTTAACCAGTTTCCATTCTATGTATTTCCTCTGGATATTTATTTTTAGTAGGATTGCAGTGTGTAAAATGCTTTATAGTTTTTTTTTTCTCCAGTTGAATTTTTCTTTTTGTCTGTACATTTTAAAATTCTTATAATTGCATTAACCATCTAATATTTCATTGTATGGATATAGTACTGTAATTTGGCAATTCTCCTAGTACATTTTTGAAATTATAATTATGATGAAAATAAATTCATCTGTAAGTCAAACTTTTCTGTATTTTAAATTATGTTCCTTAACTAGATTCATTAGAGTAGGATTTCTATATAAATGGGATGGACATTTTAAGTTTCCTATAGATATCATCTATGCCACTTTAATTGCTTATAATAATATGCCATATGCTTTGATTATTATTATTTCTGCGCTTTTAAAATTTAAGAGATTTAAAATAGAAATTCACACTTTTAAAATATACTGATGAGTCTGCGTATTTTTAATATATTAGATATTTATATTTCCCTTGTCTTTTTTTGTTTAGTTGTCTCAAGTTTTGCACATATATTTTGTGGACTATAATACTTCATCTGTGGAATACTCATTTAGAATACATTAATTCTATGTGTTTTGATTTATTGCACTTATTTTTACTTTTTGATAGTTGTGCTCTCCCCGAATCTCCACACGTTCACCAACCTAGAAGCTCTGTCAACCCTGCCCTTTCGGGTATTTATGGAAGCTTCACTACATTGTCATTGATTAAATCCTTCCCACTGGTGATGGTTTCATCCCCTAGCCCCTCTCCTCCCTGAGGCCAAAGAATGGGACCAAAATTTCAACTCCCTAGTCACAGGGTTAGTTCCCCTGGCAACCATCCTTAGGAGCCTGTGTAACATTGCCTCATTAACATAACAAAAGACACCATTGTTGCTCTCGTCATTTAGGAATCAGGGGTTTTAGGACAGGAAAAGATGCAAAATAAATATATATTTCTTATTTGTAATTATAATATCAAAGACTTGTTAAATAAAAATTAACTGAGCGCATATTCATCCTTTCAACAAATATTTCTTGAGCTCCTCCTGTGTACCAGGTGTTTGTGGATCCTATCCTGGCAGGTGGGAGAGAAGGTAGAGTCACCTTGTACGTCTATATCAGCTAAAACACAATATTTTTGAAAGAGTTGATATGATTCAAAAAATGTCAAAAGTCATGGAGGATGGTCCCTGAATTATGAAATCTCATTGATTTCCTTCTCCTTCTTAGGAATTGTTGACTTCACACACAGAGAATTATGAACTTTGTGTTTCACTTTTGTTCCTCATGTAGTTGACTTGTGCACTATCCCTATATCTTTTTGATGTCATACAATTAATCCTTCACTTAATTTTTTTTTCTCTACTCTGGTGTTGTGCTGGATGCTATAACTAAACCAGTAAATATAAATGACACAATTCTGCCTTCACTGTATTGAGGTCTGTCATGGGAGAAATGTTTCTTTTTATTCTTTTTTTTTTTTTTCCAAAGGATTCTATTTATTTATTTGAGAGAGAGAAAGCATGATCAAGGGGCAGAGGGAAAGAGATAGGCACACTCCCCACTGAGCAGGGAAACTGATGAGGGGCTCAATCCCAGGATCCTGGGATCACGACCTGAGCCAAAGGCAGATGCTTAACTGACTGAGCCAGCTGGGCACACCAGAGGAAATGTCTCTTCTTAAGAGACAATGTGAAGATTGCTATAATATTGGGGAACATGACATTAAGTAACAGCAACAAGAGTTTATAGATTAATTTGTATTCAATGAATTTCCATAATCCTCATTAATTATTCTAAAAAATGCTTAACAAAACAAACTAAGCTTTTGTCTACACCTACAAGGCGATTTTACATTACTGACTAGAATAACCCATTGTTAATTTGAAGATATTGGTAATTTAAAAGAAGACAAAATGAGAACCCTATCATGAAAGCTTACAATTGCTAATTTCCTTTCCAATGCAAAACCTGGGAGTCTAAGGATGTTTGCAAACAGGAACATTTCAAATGTCCTGGGGCTGAAGCTCCTCCTCAGCCAGACACACATGGTAAAAGCACCCAGTGAGCAATATCAAGAATGCATGTATACGCATGTTTGTTGCACGCACACATTATTTTCCCTAATGAGGTGGTAATGACAGCTTGCCTAGCATCTTTCTGTTCTGAACCTCTTCTAAAAATTGTTTTACGTTTTTGGCTTCCTGACAGCTAGGCACACTGAGAAACAAGATGTTCAGCTGATTATGTAAAAGCTGGCAGGCTAGAAGTCAAGTATATCTGATTTAAGAGACCTTTATCATAAGACTTTTCTCCAGGTCTCTTCTTTCTTTTTTTTTTTTTAATTTTTATTTATTTATGATAGTCACAGAGAAATAGAGAGAGAGAGGCAGAGACACAGGCAGAGGGAGAAGCAGGCTCCATGCACCGGGAGCCCGACGTGGGATTCGATCCCGGGTCTCCAGGATCACGCCCTGGGCCAAAGGCAAGCGCCAAACCGCTGCGCCACCCAGGGATTCCAGGCCTCTTCTTTCTGTGGGAATCAGCTGCATATTGCTAATGAATTACTTTATTAGTTTACCTTTTCCAGTTAACTGGAACTGATCACTTTGCTTCTCATTCTCCTCCCAATCTAATATTATTTATTAGGAATGGTTATAAGAAATAATTATGCATGCTTGCATATTCAATTTGTTGATTTTATTTTTTAAGTGTTTTTAAATATTTTTGTTTATTTATTTTTTGGAAAGAGACAGGGAGAGTGAGAGCACGAGCGGGGCGGGGGGGGGGGATGGTCAGAGGGAAAGGGAAAAGCAGACTCCTTGCTGAGTAGGGTGCCTGACCCAGGGCTGGATCCCAGGACCCCAGGACCCCAGGATCAGGACCTGAGCTGAAGACAGGTGCTTCATTGACTGAGCCACCCAGGTGCTCCCAATTTGCTGATTTTAAAGGATTGGGTGTTGTCATTTAAGTCTTGACAATTGACTATGGAAGAAAAGTAATTACAAAGTATTTTGATAAGTAGTGTTAATGGGTGTGGCAAAGCATACAAGTGAGGAGGTAAAAAAATACCTTTTTTCCTCTACCCTCCAAAATGATTGCCTGAAATCCTCATATATAAAAAAATGAATATTAAGGGGCAAGCATATATATCTATTAATGCAAGTTTTACATGAACTGACAGCATTCATAAGGAAATGCAGACCTAAAGAAATGTTAAACCGAGCATTTTTATGTGAGGTTTCATGAAAAGTGTAAAGATGTGAGAGGACAGAGTATGAATTTAGCAAGTCTGTAACTTCAGATTCCTGCCTGCTTGCCTTTGTCTTTGAAGAGAAGGATGCCCCTCTCTTCTGTGTCCGGGAGGGTGCCTCTCACATGATGCTTTTATGACCTGCTTCAGGGGGAGGTTTAGAAAACTTTCCAAATCCTTCCTGCACCTGCCATTTCTCAAACTCCTTCAGCTTGAAATAGTTAATATTCCAAAGTATCCTATTTTAGGGTATGGGTCCTGAACCCCATCAGAATCAGTGTTTTGTGGTCACCCACAAAAGGTCTCCTTAAGCTTTACACTCAGGGAACTTAAGTTCTCCAAATAGCTGAAAACCTAGTCACATCATAGATTCATATAGAAAATCCATGGTCCTGATGTTGAATTCCTTATGATGTAAATGATGTTTCATTTCACAGGAGGTAGAAGGAGTAACTAATTTTACTGATAAATGCATTATCCTTTTATAATTTTTTCTATCACTATATTAAGAAGATAACACAAGATTTTATAGGAAACTAAAGTATTTTTTCCAAACACATGTGTTCCCATCTATATGTATGCATCTGGTTCTTTTAGGGCTATAGAAAGCCCTCTTTTTTATAGACATTAGGTCTTGAATGAGTGTGTTGAGTTGGTACTGGGATCTTCTGACTCTAGCCACCTGGATCTTCAAATGTAGCTTGTTTTGGGTTCTACCTTACTGTGTGCATGATTGGCTTCCCCATTGCTTTGTGTTGAATATTTTCTCTACTAGACCCAGCATATGAAGTTATGACCAAATTCTTCCTGTTGCCTGTGTTTCCACAGGGGACAGATCTGGTCAGAGGAGCTCTCTAGGTCAGCTCTAATGATGAGAGTTGGAACAGGATAGGATAAGCTCTAGAATCCAGAAGTTCTAATGGTTTGGAGCACGGACCATACCCTCTCATCCCACCCCCCCGCATAAAGCCTATTTTCCACTCAGCTTTTTCTAACTTTTTTGGTGGTGAAGATTTTTTCTCAAAAAACAAACAAACAAATAAAACTATGGAACAGTAGAGGAAACATACAAAGAACATCGTTAATTGAATCAGAGTGAAGTTTCCCCCAACCTCAACCTTAGTACAGTGAATCCTAAAGTCCTGTGGCTGTTTCATGGAAACCCACCTATCTGTTTTAGCCACATTCTTTTTTATAAATGACAAAATTAAGGCACAGAGTAGTAAAAATGATTTAGTATTTAAATATGACAGGGACAAACATGCAGCTACAACCTGAGCCGTTAGTGGGCTTTCTTACCAGTGCCCATGGCAAACTCCTAGGGCAATTCACAATCTTGGATTTAAAAAAAAAAAAAAAATTCAAAAGTCCATTTAACCCATGAAATTAAGCAAAAGCAGTTAAGAGTTTTTACACATAGTATTTAAGAGAAAGGTTTTACTTTTTTTTTTTTTTCCTGGAGCTTAATTTGATGGGTGAAAGATGCTCTCATCTCAACCTTTTACTTGTAATTAGAAGTAAGTCCATTTTCATGATACTATTCATGCTAAATGGGTCAGTACTTCTGAGGAAGGTTTAGCCCCACATCATGTATTTCTCTGGAGCTTGGTGGTCTGCAGTAATAAGTTCCAAGGAAAGAAATTTAGATGGGATTCCTCTTGATTTAGCCAAATAGTAAATAGCATTTATATAACATACTGACAAATTTAAAACATTAATAACTGAAAATAAAATCTGGTAATTCTCAATGGATTAGAAAATATTAGAAACTGTATTCCAGAGAAGTTATATAATTATGCTGATCACATTTTGTATTCTTATAATTTTATTGGCTTATAAATTATTCCATGTATTTTATCCAATAAAATTATTTAATTGGTAAAAGAAATTACAGTTTGGATAAAGATACAATTTAGCTCACTTTATGCGTTTTGGCATATTATTCCTTTGTGAAATTTATAAATTCCGATGAATGAGGTCATATAAATGGCAGTAGAAAATAAAATGCATCAATATACATGCATATTTAATAGGATTCAGCACATTTCAAGAGCACAAAAGCAATGTGAAGCAGAGGCTTTTTGTAAATATTGAAAAACAGCATTTAAGGAACCATATTTCTAAAGTAATGTTTTCCTACTGTTCTCTGATTCCATACTAAATTTTTTTCTTGCATTTAGTTTGTCATTTGCATCCTAATAATTAGATTCCACTGTTTTTAGGTACACTTGAATAGAAAGTTTAAGATGATGTTATTTATTTAAAACAGTGTCATTAAGATATCACAGATAAATGACGGACAATCCATAGACAAGTAGATAAAAGACAGATGGACAGACATAACCCTATACACTCACAAATACAAACACACACATGAAGCCGTACCTATAGACATTAAATCTGTTTAGGAAAGCACAGTCTCTCTGCACTCTTCCACTACCTTTGTGTTCCCAAATCTAGTATTCTGTGCTCTACACGTACTAACCAACCTTGTTTTTAAGATATTTTATGCTTTTGTATTGTCTGGTCTTTGAACCTACTCTTTCCTTCTGACTAGATTGTCTTTCCTCCTTGTTTGCCTAATCAACCATCCAGGGGAGACATTACTTCCTCTCTGAAGCTTTCCCTAATCTACATTTCAAGAGTTTCTTATTTTCCCCTGCACTGTTCCTGGATTTTAAAATATTTTCACCCATCAGACTTTAGTCAATCATCCTAAATATTAGAAAGGGTCTAAATATCTGAAGTACATCCTAAAGTGGCATCCTCACAGAAGACAGAATGCATGGTATCTGGAAAAGTAATTTCCCCAAAATCTAATTTTTTTTCAATAAAATCTTTCCCACTGGCCATAATAGTAATTTATATTTTTCTCAACTGACTTCACGTATACTAGTATCTCTCTCTTCCTTCTATTTAGTGGAAGTCACTGCCTCTTATGTCCCAGGATAAAACAAAACCATCTACAGGCAACTCCTGGATCTTAACACATTTTTTTTTTTTTTTTATTCATGAGAGACACAGAGAGGCAGAGACACAGGCAGAGGGAGAAGCAGGCTCCATGCAGGGAGCCCGACATGGGACTCGATCCCAGGAATCCAGGATCATGCCCTGAGCCAAAGGCAGATGCTCAACCGCTGAGCCACCCAGGCGTCCCTTAACACATTTTTTTTCTTTCTTTTCTTTTCTTTCTTTTCTTTTCTTTCCTTTTCTTTTCTTTTTTTTCTTTTCTTCTTTTCTCTTCTTTTCTTTTCTTTCTTTTCTTTTTTTTCTTCTTTCTTTCTTTTCTTTCTTTCTTCTTTCTTTCTCTTTCTTTCTTTCTTTCTTTCTTTCTTTCTTTCTTTCTTTCTTTCTTTCTTCTTTCTCTTTATTTCTCTTTTCCTTTCTCCCTCCCACAAAGGGATTTGTATTTTATTATAATTTAACCTTGCAAAGGTTGTCTAAATCCTGCCCTATTTCTTCCCTTCTCCTCAGGTAGTTTAGGTCACCAGGTACTCCTGTACTTCTTTTGGACCTTTTGGTTGCATTTTTGCTTTCTGTCAATTATGTAATCATTTTCAGAAATTCCTCATATAGCTGAGGTATAAAATATGTGAGAGTTTAAAACATGGCAGATGGCTTTTTTCCAATTTGTCATTTGTTTATCATTTGTGAACTTGGTCTAAGCTACTGGCTTTCAAGAAAGAGAATTTCTCTTTTCCCTTTGGAACTTTTGAAAATGTACAGAGGCATCTTTGGTTATCTTGGCATATTGTGAGGGAGATGACGAGTTGTTCAATGGGTATATAATTTCAGTTACACAATGAGTAAAATCCAGAGATCTGCTATACAACATGGTGCTGAGAGTTAATAATACATAATACTTTATATATTGTACATATAAAAATTTAGTAAGAGAGTAGATCTCATATTCCCTGTTTTTAATACACAAAAACTAAACAAAACAACAAAAAACAAAGCACACAATAAGAGAAACTACATAAGGAAACTTTTGGAGGTGATGCATATTCCTGTTACCTTGATTACGGTGATGGTTTCACAGGTGTGCATATGTCCAAACTCATTCAGGCATTAAATATGTGTAATTTTCTATATAGATTACACCCCTTTAAAACTTAAAAGATTGTATCATTTATGCAAACAATCCTATTGGTGTTTGAGGACCTAATGAAACATTCCCGCATAATTAACACTGGATCCTTGAAGTCATAGTGAATCTGTGAATAGATCTAATATAGTCCTGACCAGCCATACACCATTCAAGTACTGAATAGTTTATTTTAAATTTAGTTAATATTATTTTACCTTTTATTACACTGATATATTGTTCTTTTAAAAATTATATGTGATAGCAGATCAAAGTATCATTTTTAAACATAGAAATAACTTTATACAATATTTATCACAAAAAGAAGACTAGACTCCTATGCTCCATCAATATATATATTAATGTTAATGTGAATAGGAATCCTGATTTATGAGAGAATCACATACACATCATATTTTTTTCCTTATGACTTGTGATATTTGGATCTTCTTGAAGAAATTCTCTTCCCTATTGGTTACAATAATATTCACATATATTTTCTTCTATTAACTTTTTACATATAATGCTTAATTCAAATGGACTGTATCAGTATACAAAAAAGAGGTAGATATTTGGTTTGATATATTTTTGTCATGAATAAATTTTCCTAATATCACTTATTTGCCAACAGTTCATACTTTATTCCAAATTTTTGTGGTGCCATCCTATCAGATATTAATTTCCCACCATCCAGGGTCTCCAGAGATCTCTATTTTTGTGATTTTCCATTCCTGCAGGAATGTTTCTCATTTCTTTACAATGTGTTTTGGTATATCACAATATACACTCCTGTTATTTATGAATTTATATCCTTCCTTACAAATTTCAAATGATTTTAGTTTATAAAAAATATCTAGAATAGTACTGAGATTGTTTTGAATTCATACATTTAATTTGTATATATTGATATCTCCACATCATTAACTTGCAATATTCATGAACATATGTATCCCCATTTGTATATAATTCTTTGTTATTTAATTTTTATTCCCCACATGTATATTGTGCCTACCTTGTTAAGTCAATCATTACACATTTCAATACTTTTGTTTTACTGTAAATTATATATTATGTCTTGATTTTTTTTTGAACATTGTCGTTACTTTATAACGACATGAGTCATTATAGTCAATAAATTACATGAGTAATTTTGGGGGGGTTATACAAGAATCTGGAAATCTTGTTGGATTATCATGCACTTGGAATAATTTGTGGTTTTTCTTATAGAATACAATATTGTATGCTTACACTGAGAATTTTATATCTCCCTTTCTATCTATACATCTCCCCTTTTCTCTCTCTCTCTCTCTCTTTTTCTTGGTTGTGATGATAGAGAAGTTCCAATAAACTATTAAACAGTTGATAACTAGTCATCCTTGTCCCTAATCTTAAAGGAAATATATCTAAAGTTGCCATATTAGGGGCAGCCTGGGTGTCTCAGCAGTTTAGTGCTGCCTTCAGCCCAGTGCCTGACCCTGGAGACCAGGGATCAAGTCCCATGTCAGGCTGTCTGCATGGAGCCTGCTTCTACCTCTGCTTATGTCTCTGCCTCTCTGCCTCCCTCTGTGTGTCTCTCATGAATAAGTGAATAAAATCTTAAAAATAAATAAATAAATAGATAGATAGATAGATAGATAGATAGATAGATAAAGTTGCCACATTAAGTTTAGTCTCTGTTGTATGTTTTCGGAGAATAACCTTCATCAACTTAAGAAAATACACAAATACACTTTGATTCTTCTTTGATATTTTCTAGCAAATTTATTCATTCATTCCTTCACTCATTGATTCATTCATGGTTAAGAGTACTGGCTCAAGGCAAACTGTCTGAGTCCAATTGTGGGCTATTATAATCAAATGTGTGGCTTTTTATCTTCTTTAGCTATTATGTAAATATAGTTAATGATACTTTCCCCACACAGATTTTTGAGTGCTGAATGAATTAACTAACATATGCAAAGGTCTTAGAACAATACCTGTCACATGGGAATGCCAACTAAGTACTAAATATTATTTATTGAATTTGAGGATATCTTATAACTTATTCAAATATTTTCATATGTGCATAATTTCTTTCCTGGGACTCAGTATGAGGATTTTTCGGTTACTTACATATAATCTCCGTATCTCTTAAGTTTTTTTTTATCATTTTCTCATCATCTTCTGACTGCCCGACTAAAATTCTCTTACAAAATTTTCTTGCTCACTAATTTACATTTCTTTTCTGAATACTCTGGTCCTTTGTGTTTTTAAGTGAATACTTATACGTGTCCCCAAATTTAACATTGTTTTTATGTTTAGAGTTTTTATATTTGGAAGTACAAGGATTATTATTTATGTTGAATTTGTATATCTCCTTAACTCTTATTTTAACAGTAAAACTTTTTTTAAAACCTAAAATACACAAAAGACTATAAGTTTTTATAAAATGTGTAAAGAATATCATAGTAAACGGCTATATATATGTTCCACGTAATGTACATCTTCCAACTCATGTAGAATACAGAGGTACTGAATCTATTGAAGCTACATTTACTTTCTTCTGTGATGTCACCTCTTGTTTCAGTGGTAAGTTTTGTGCTTGCATTCGTTGTTTGATATCTTTTGTTTCGTTTTGGTTTTGATTTTTTTTAAAGATTTTATTTATTCATTCATGAGAGACACAGAGAAAGAGAGAGAGAGAGAGGCAGAGACCATAGGCAGAGGGAGAAGCAGGCTCCATCCAGGGACCTGGATTCGATCCCGGGTCTCCAGGATCACGCCCTGGGCTGAAGGCGGCGCTAAACTGCTGAGCCAACTGGGCTGCCCTGTTTTTGATTTGTACAAGTTCTTAAACAACATAGTCTCTCATTTTGAATATTTCGCATGCCTGGCTGGCATATGTCTTCTACAATGACTTGCTTATTTTGCTATTATATTTGTGAGATTTGTTCATGCTGATATATGTGGTTCTAGTTCGTTTGCTTTCACAACGTGTAGTATTTTATTATAGTAACCCACCACCTTTCATTCTCTTCTTAGGTTAATAGACAACAGAGCTTTTTCACAAAAACAATTCAATTATAGACATTCCTATGCATGCCAACTGGTACATATTGTTGCTACTGTCTTTGCAACCTCCCTAACTCTGGGTATCACAGTTTTTTTCTTTGTATTCCAATATGGCAGGAATAAAGATGACTTTCCCACGGTGTTGAGATTCCTTTTTTTACTGTGGAATACCCAGTAATGCCTTTTACCTGTACTGTGTACTTTCCTTTACTGTGAAATACCCATCTATGTCTTTTACCCCTGCTTCAACTATTCTGTGATTTCATCCTACAAATCTACAAATCTTTGGTACGTATTCTTGTTGCTAAGTCTTTTTTAGTAATTTTATCCCAAATATATGGATACGGTTTACAATTTATTTTTTGAACATTTTTAAATGATACATTTTTGCTGCACAGTTTTAATTTTATTTCAATCTGCTTAACATTTACTGTTTCTGAGTTCATACATATATTTCTCAAAATATCCTTCTAACATTTAAACTCAATTTATAATAGCATTCTGTACAATAATGTCACTGAATTCACTTTTGAAAGAATAAAGTCAACAAAAGCTTTGCTCTCAGTTCTTGAACAGAATACAAAAATAAAGCCATTAGTGAAATTAACCAACTTTCTCTTTAAAATATATGACCCTAATATAAATATGGAAGAAATTAACTGGTTTTAAATCACTTCTGGTAATG
Organism: Nyctereutes procyonoides; assembly: GCF_905146905.1. Classification (NCBI taxonomy): domain Eukaryota; kingdom Metazoa; phylum Chordata; class Mammalia; order Carnivora; family Canidae; genus Nyctereutes; species Nyctereutes procyonoides. Next base: position 14,393,528 of record NW_026575139.1, on the reverse strand, counting down.
GAGCCAACACTTCATAGCTATTTCTTCACCTTTTATATATAAACTCAGATTAAAAAGTGAATAAAATTGGGATCCCTGGGTGGCGCAGCAGTTTGGCGCCTGCCTTTGGCCCAGGGCGCGATCCTGGAGACCCAGGATCAAATCCCACGTCGGGCTCCCGGTGCATGGAACCTGCTTCTCCCTCTGCCTGTGTCTCTGCCTGTGTGTGTGTGTGTGTGTGTGTGTGTGTGTGTGTGTGTGACTATCATAAATAAATTTAAAAAAAAGGTGAATAAAATTAAGCAGGACCACAGCTTTAGATCTAAATGAAAAGTCATGCTGTAGAGAGAAATATATGTCCTTACTGTCTGCATCTATACGTATATTTGGATACAATCTTATATCAACTACTAACTTTTAAAATAGAGGACAATGCTTCTTTAACAGATTTGTGTCTACTAGTTTTCATGTACTCAGTGGCATAGTGAATACCTTCCATGGTGAATGATAAATGCCAACAAATACTGGTGTAAGTTACACATTCATTTTCAACTTTCTTGAAAGGCTAGAATTAAGTCCTCAGTTTTCATTAAATACCAGCATTAACTTTTGAGTTCATTCTTCCTAACAGATTTTTTCCAGGTCCTCAAGAAACACTACTAAACAAGTTTAAAAAGTGGTTGTAGATATTTGCTATACAATAATTGATAACACCACTGTAGCAGAAACATTCAGGCTACTCTCTGTATGTTCTAGGGTGGGACTGGTCAGGCTCCATTTCACACATGTGTATTCCATGTACACCCTACTCATAATTTCTCTTGTTTCTGCTGACCCAAACAGTGAATGAGTGATGGCTCTGTAAATCTTATAAGCCACAGTTCAGGCCACTGCACATCTAGCTGGTACATTAAATATCGAACAGGAATGGTCTAATACTTCTCTCGTAATTGTTCAAAGCCTGAAAGAATTAGGTTTCCCTAAATGCACTTCAGAATACACTTGATTTCTTTTTTCTTTTTTTTTTTTTTTTACACTTGATTTCTTAATGAAAGCTCATCTTGATGCAATGGAAATGGAGGTACTATTTTTCACTTGGAAAGGATTGGGAAAAGGAAAAGAATGCAGACTCTATGTGGCTAGATTTCAAATTTAAGCATGTGTTAAAATAAAAACCATTTACTTTATGTGTGTTTACTATTAGTTGAATACATGGCAGAGTCTGGAAGCACAAAGTAGAGGTCTACCAAAACTCTCCTGGCTTATTTCAAAGTAATAATTAAAAAAAAAAATTTTTTTTTGTTAAAACAACAAAGACCAAAATTGGACAGGAAAATACATGATCACGTATAACCTAGGCTGTCCCAGGAAAATGAGGAGATAGAGGTCATCTTGTCTGTAAGTTTCAATGCTTATCATTTTACTTGCGTACTAATCAAATGTATGCTGTTCTGTTGGGTACAGGTGTAAGTGGTATAGTATTATCTCCAATGTCATGAGTTCTTTTTTTTTTTTCATTTTTTTCACTTTAGTTTGTGTTTAAGATTCACCCATGTGAAGCTAAGGATCCTATATGTTGGCTAATTGAATTAAAAAAAAAGAAAAAGATTTACCCCTGTTGTTATATGGGCATTTAATGCATTACTCTTAGCTGATGCCTATGCTTCTTAACAATACCACAGTAAACATCTTTAATTGGATCCTCCTGTGGACATATGTGAGCATTTATTTTACAAGTCACTTTGAGGCATTGTAAATATCATTCCTCATTCCACTAATTCAATGACCCTGTTGTATAGTTGGACAGATACCTTGATTTTGATCTAATCAACATGTCGCATTTCCCATGTGATGCCTTAGATTTTGTAATTTTGAACTTTTAAGATGCACTTCCTCACTCCTAACTCACAAAATTATTTGTTAATAGTTTGTTAATGTTATAGTTTCACCTTTTATACTTAAACTTTTATCCTATCCAAATCCTTCATTGAGCAGGGATCAAGTTCTGCTTTGCTTTTTTTTGTTTAGTTGGGTTTGTTGTCTCCATGTAATAGGCCATATTTTCAACACCATCTATTAACAGTCCTTCCCTTCCTCACATCTTGGAATTACTTTCATCATATAAGTTTCTATTATATAAACACTGACTCTGAGATCTCTGTATCTTCCATTTTTCTATTTACCTAATAATTCTCAAAAACTACAACAGTTTGTGTTTACTGTTAATATCATTTAAAGTATGTTGGTATCTGATAAGACAAATCTTTTCATCAGCCTTTTTTAGTGAAATTCATTCAATTATTTGTGGACTTACATTAACTCATTTAATATTTTAGTGCAACTACTAATTCTTTAAAAATATTTGACTGGATCACATTATATTAGTATATTTTGGGAAGAATTGGCCTCTGCCTTAATTGAGTTGTCCCATCCATGAGCAAGCATGATCTTCCCATTCATTCATTTAGAACTTTTTATTGGGGTTTATATTTTTTCTCTATAGAGACTAGTATATACTTAGCTAATTATTACTTGCTTTCCTTGGTGTTAAGTTAATGTAAATGCTACCTTGTTTTTATAATTCTTCATTGGTGTTTGATGATGTAAAGAACACTCTTGACTTTCTAGGCTGATTATTTACTTGATAAAATTGCTGGACTGTCTTATTGGTTTCAACAGATTATAGAGTATATTAATTTTTGGAAATAGATGATCATAAACATTTTGCAAATAAAAACATATTTGCTGCTTCCATTCAACACATATGTATTACTAATGTTTCTTTTTTTTTTCTTTTCAATGACATTGTCTAGAACCTTCAATACCATGTAAACAGCAACATTGATAAGGACAATTTTTCACTTGTTCTTGATAATAAAGTTATCCAGCTAAAGATTTTTCTCAGGTGTAAAATATTTTCTGTCATATAGAAATTAAAGAAATCCCCTTTGATCCTTGTGTGCTAAGAGTTTTTATTATAAATAGTGATTAAACTTTACCAAATTAATTTTGGTCATTGATTTTGAAAATTATGATCTTTTTCTCTTAATTAGTGTGATGAATTACATTGATAATACTTCTGTTTGATACATCCTTGTGTTCCATGCATACACTTATTTGATCACATATTTGAATTTAAATAGCTAATATTTTATTTAGGATTTTTGTCATTTACACACTTAGTTAAAAAGTTAAATGGAGGGTGCATAATTTTTTATATTCCTTCAACCTCTTTAAATCTAACACAATCCGTCCCCATTTTGTCACACACTTACTTGTCATAGAAGACCTTGGACTACTTGTTCTTTCAGTGGCCCATCTTTTGTTCTGACACTCTTTAATTTGTTTACCAAAATATATGTAAACACACACAGAAACACAAATTAAGTGGAAGTTTTGTCACTGTCTGAGCATGATTATTTCACCCTCATAAAATGAACTGAATAACTTTTGCTTCTTTCTTTCTTTCTTTCTTTCTTTCTTTCTTTCTTTCTTCTTTCTTTCTTTCTCTTCTTTCTTTCTTTCTTTCTTTCTTTCTTCTTTCTTTCTTTCTTTCTTTCTTTCTTTCTTTTTCTTTCTTTCCTTTATTTCTTCTTTCTTTCTTTCCTTCTTAACAATTTATTTGTTACAGAACTGAAGTGTTTCTTAAAACTCAAATATCCTCTGGCCCTAGAGATTTGGGGGTGGAGTAGTCTTCAACAATTATTTAAAATTTCTGATTTTGTTATTCAAGGTCTTTATTGCTTTTTGAAAATATTTTGTATTTTCTATTAATTTAAACAATTTATCTGATTCCAAGTCACATTAGTTATATTGTTCCACAATACTTTTTGATGTCCGTTGTGTATATATAGTCATTGCCCTTTTGAAATCTGAACATTAATTACATGCATCTTCTTTCCTTTTTTCTTAATCAGTCTTGTTAAAAGTATGATTAAGTATATAGAGACACAGGCACACATGGGTGGCTCAGTGGTTGAGCATCTACCTTTGGCTCAGATCTTGATCCTGGCATCCTGGGATGGAGTCCCACGTCAGGCTCACCATAGGGAGCCTGCTTCTCCCTCTGCCTGTGTGTCGGCCTCTCTCTCTGTGTCTCTCATGAATAAATAAATAAAATATTTTTTAAAAAGTACATATAAGAACTTACCATTAATAAAAGGACTTACTATTAATTTGATTAAATTTATAAACTACCTTTAATCTCTATTTTATTGAACACTACATCTTGTTGTTTCCTTTTGGGAAGGATTTGCCCCCAAGTCAAAATGTTTGGCTTATTTTTAACCTGTTCTATTTCATGTTTCTTTTTAATTTTCAAAATTTTATTGTATTTAAATTCATTTAATTAACATAGAGTGTATTATTAGTTTCAGAGGTAGAGCTTAGGGATTCATCAGTTGCATATAACACCCAGCGCCCATTTCATCAAGTGCCCTCCTTAACGCCCATCACCTAGTTACCCCATCCTCCCACCCCCCTTGCCTCCAACAACCTTCAGTTTGTTACCTATAGTTAAGAGTCTCTTATGGTTTGTCTCCTTTTCTGATTTTGTCTTATTTTATTTTTCTCTCCCTTCCCCTATAATTCTGTTTTGTTTCTTAAATTCCACATATTAGTGAAAAAATATGATAACTGTCTTTCTCTGATTGATATATTTTGCTTAGTTACCCTCTAGTTCCATCCACATCATTGAATTGGTAAGATTTCAATTTGATAGCTGAGTAATATGCCATTGTATATATACACCTTTTTTTTTTTTTTTAATCCATTCATCTGTCAATGGACATTTGGGTTCTTTCCAGTTTGGCTATTATGGACCTTCCTGATATAAATACTGGGGTGCAGGTGCCTTTTCAGATCACTACATTTGTGTCCTGTGGATACTTAGGGTGCAATTGCTGGGTTGTAGGGTAGCTCTATTTTTAACTTTTTGAGGAACCTCCATACTGTTTTCCAGGGTGGCTGTACCGGCTTGCATTTCTACCAACAGTGTAAGAGGGTTCCCGTTTTGCAATGCTGTCACCAACATCTATTTTTCCCTCACTGTTAATTTTAGCCATCCTGACTAGTGTGATGTGGTATCTCATTGTGGTTTTGATTTGTATTTCCCTGATGCTGAGTGATGTTGAGCATTTTTTCATGTGTCTGTTGGTCATTTGTATGTCATCTTTGGAGAAATGTCTGTTCATGTCTTCTGCCCATTTCTTAACTGGATTATTCATTTTTGGGGTGATGAGTTTGAGAAGTTCTTTTAAATCCTGGATATTAACTCTTTATCTTATAAGACATTTGTAAATATCTTCTCCCATTATGTTGTCTTTGGTTTTGTCTACTGTTTCTTTTGCGATGCAAAAGCTTTTTATCTTGATGAAGTCCCAAATAGGCCATTTTTCCTTCTGTTTCCCTTGCCTTTGGAGACATATCTAGCAAGAAGTTGATGTGGTTGAGGTAAAAAAGATTCCTGCCTGTGTTCTCCTCTAGGATTTTGATGGATCCCTGTCTCACATTTAGGTCTTTTATCCATTCGGGGTTTGTTTTTGTGTATAGTGTGAGGAAAAGGTCCAGTTTCATTCATCTGCATGTGGCTGTCCAATTTTCCCAACACCATTTGAAGATACTGTCATTTTTCCATTAGATATTATTTCCTGCTTTGTCAAAGATAAGTTGACAATAGAGTTAAGGGTCCATTTCTGGGTTCTCTATTCTGTTCCATTGTCCATGTGTTTGTTTTTGTGCCAGCACCATACTGTCTTGATTATTATAGCTTTATAATACAGCTTGAAGTCTAGAATTGTGATGCTACAAGCTTTGGTTTTCTTTGTCAACATTCCTCTGGCTATTTGGGGTCTTTTCTGGTTCCATACAAATTTTAGGATTATTTGTTCCAGCTCTGTTGAAAATGTTGATAGTATTCTGATAGGAATTGCATTAAATATGTCTATGCTCTGGGTAGCATAGACATAACAATATTTGTTCTTCCAATCCATGACCATGGAACATTTTTCTATTTCTTTGTGTCTTCTTCAATTTCTTTAATAAGTCTTCTATAGTTTTCAGAGTACAGATCCTTTACCTTCTTATTAGGTTTATTCCTAGGTAACTTCTAGCTTTTGGTGTAACCTTTTCTATTTCTTAATAAATATATTTAAATCTTTAAGGTTTTGTAAACACTGGCTTAACTGAGTTTCATAAATTATGATGTGTAAAATTTAATTTAATCCTAATTGTCTCTTAATTATGCCTTTGAATACATTTAAAACCATATTTTATTTTAAAAATGGTAATTGGATTTTCTTATGTATATAAAAAATGGAAGCTACTCCCCCATTCTGATTCCAATATTTTTTTCAATATCTTGGGCGTATATCATCTCTATGGAATTCTTTAGCATCCATTGAAGCTTCCTTTGTCACCTTAAACATATTCTAGTTTCCTTAATATTTCATGTGTTCCTGAGGAGAATATTTCTGTCTTGTGTATGCAATAGCTTGGGTTTATTAATGCTATTTTTCAGATTTTCAATATTTCTGCTTATATTTGTCTGCTTGACTGATTAAATCTGATGACATATTTCTCTCTGTATGATATATTGTAGAAATATATTATTAGTTGTATATCTGTTTATGATGGATATATCTTCTTGCTCTATTGTTTCTTTTACCATTATATATTACTGTTCTCTTTCCCATATGATATAGTTTTGCCTCAAATTTTATTCGAACAGATTTTAAGACTGCTATTTTACTGTTCTTTTGGTTCATATTTGTCTAGTATGACTTCCTTTATCATTTTATTTCAATTTCTTATTGTTCAGAGTTTTTCTCTTATTTATGGTAACTTCTCTGGAGACCAATTTGTGGTACCTAAGATTAATGGGACACTGAGATAGCGAAACATTGAAATGAATTAAATATCTGATAGAAGGATAGCCCAGTTTTACATAATGCAATACTACAAAAGGACTGTAGTTTTACATAATGCAATACTACAGACAAAAACTCAAAAAATAGTTTTGTGTACACACATACACACATATATATATACAGTAAAATATGCTTTATGTGAACTCTTAAATGTTCTTTTTAAAGTACTAAGTATAGTGAACATGTGACTTCATTGGTTGAGGGCCAAAAATACTTAAATTTTATGAACAAGTAATTATTATCTTTTAAAACTGTCTTAAAACAATGATGATAAAATATCATGATTTTAACTATGTGGTGGCAATATGGATGTTTATTGCATTATTTCTTGTGCTTTGTGTTTTTCATTTTTTTTTTTTTTTGAAAATATGACACCTCACAAAACTTAAGTGATCAAACCTCAGCATACATCATAGAGTGAGTCCATTTAGGAAATCCTATGCAAAAAATTTTTAAATAACTGATTGAAAATTAGAATCCAAACTGGTAATATTGAATCCCAATATGTGTTCATTTAAAGTTTAGGCAAATTTTTATTACATAATAACTTTATTCAATCTATTGTTTGAACCTTGAGTTTTTAAAAGTAGGATGAAAATTCTGTGACTCCAAGTTTTCTTATTACTTTATTCAGGTCCTGATGAATTTAGACTTAAATCTCATAAAGATTCTTTCTAATCAATTTAAAATATTTGACTCAGGAATAATATACAAAAATAAAATAATTTAAAAAATAAATAATATACAAGTATAAAGACACTTCCTCGGGTATAAAATAACAAGTAACATTCTCAAGGAATTATTTATATGCCATTAGAAATCCTCCCCCCTCCATTTTTAGATATTCTAGAGGTCTTCTTATATATCAATAAGTAGATGAGGAGCAATGTATGGTGAAAAATACATTTTATCCTGAAGTAAAGACTCATTCTAGTTGCAAATTTGACTTTAGCACCCAGTAAAATCTAAGTTCTCTAATGAACTAGTTTCATATATGAAATTTGTCACTAGTCCGACAATGAAATGAAAGATTGCCAGGCAAATTTCAACAACCACAACACATTTGTTTAAACTACTTTTAAAATTAAAATTCCAGGGATACCTGGGTGGCTCAGTCATTGAGCATCTGCCTTCAGCTTAGTGTGTGATCCTGGAGCCTTAGGATCTAGTTCCACTTTTGAGTCCCTGCATGGAGCCTGCTTCTCCTCCCTCTGTCTATGTCTTTGCTTCTTTCTCTGTGTCTCTCATGAATAAGTAAATAAAATCTTTAAAATAAATAAATTAGTTTAATTAAATTAATATCGCATCATCAGTTTCATATTGTCTGATTATATTGGTTAAAAACTGTGAAAAGAAAATTCTTGTGACTGAATGGAAGACTACAATTTCAACCTGAATTTGACCATTGGTATGGCAACATAGAAGCTGATGTTCACTTTGACATGAGCCGTTTTAGTGCAGAGACAAAATTTCTGTGTTCAAAGACCAAATGGAAAGAAAAAAGGAAATATTGACTAAACATAATTTTCACAATAAGTTCTCTAAAGAGGAAAAGGGGCATGCAGAAGCACTAGAGAAGACCACAGTGAGTTCATAATATGTATGGACAACTACATCCAAAATTTTACAAATTAATATAGTGGGAAAAAGTTCTTGGTGAAAGTATTTAGAAAAGAAAATATTTTAAAAAGGAAGCACTATGACTTTATAATTCTTTTTTATGACTTTATAATTCTTAATGTTGGATTGTTTTCTGTTTGTTGTTTTGGTAGTATGCATTTTTCATTGTGTATCTCCCCAGACTGAACAAAAAAAAAAAAAATTGAACACAATGAAGGCGACACTATGAGTCCAGAGGAAGAGGATCAGTCGACTATCTTCCATGATTTCATTCAGTGATTCATGTACAAATTATCTCTTAGCTACTAGCTCCTGATTTTAAGGAGCTGAGGGTAAAAAAAATTTAAAGGGAGGTTGCCTTAGTTTGGGCTGCTATAACAGCATACCACAGACTAGGCAGCTTAGATAAACATCAATTCTCACAGTTCTGGAGAATGGAAAGTCTAAAATCAAGACTCTAGCAGAGCTGGTGTCTGGCGAGAGCTCCCTTCCTTGCATGATGACTGACTTCTTGCTATATCCTCATATGCAGAAGAGAGATGATCTCTCGCATGTCTCTTCTTAGAAGTACACCAATTCCATACATGAATGTTCCACCCTCTGACCTAATTATCTCTCAAAGGCCACACTTCCACATACTGTGACATTGGGAATTGGGGCTTCAACATATGAATTTTGGACATACACTCAGTCCACACGAAACATCTTGTTTTAAAATTGGTATCTTCTACTAGCCCTGGAAATCTTGTGTGACATTTTGTTACAGAAACTCTTCACAGAAACATTTTCTTCAAAACACTTAATCAGTATATTCAAGTATGAAAACAACATTTCCTCTGGTAGCTGAGACTTATTTTCTCACTTTTTCCTACTTTACAATTTAACTGGGAGGTGTGCCTAAAAGATCTCTGAAATTACTGGGAAAGACTTTGGCATTCCTTAACAACTGGAAAGGATATTTCTCCTGAAAATCTGTCACAAATCTCCAAATAAATGGTGGTTATTATGAATTTTTTTGGATAAATTTACTGCATCATTAGTGGTATTTCTGAGTCAGTTAGACACAGAAAATGAGGGGGGTGCAGATTCAAAAACACATAACAAGTCAGAATAACTTATGGACACAGAATTTGGTCCTCACACAAGCTCAGCAGAAAAATGTTCTTCAAAAGAGTTCTGTCAGCATAAAATAATGCAGTTTTAAGAGTCTGTCTCTCTTTACCACTAATTTGAGTTGAATGAATCCATCTGGCTGGGCCATTCCTGATGGAAAGATAATGTTGTGAGAGAAAAAAATGGGTATGTGTACATGGGTGTATGTTGGATTGGACCCTATGAAATTACCATTTTTATACATTAAAAGGTAGTCAAATATGACTGATTTTGTATTGTTCAAACTAATAAATATATGCACACATTTGAATGTATGCAAAATATAACAATTTGCCAATACATATAATTATTTTGTGATAAAGAATATTTTGCATATACACAGAAGATGATATTTGACAAATGTACACTATTTTTTAATTTAAACGTCTTAACCTTTGCAAGTTTCTTAGTTCTCTTACCCAATCCCCTGAAAATATTATGATAACTGTCTTGAAAAAGAAAATTAAAGCCACTACTCAAACTATTTGATTTAGCCAGAATGAAAAACATTGTATTTTGGGGGATAAAAAGATATGAAGCTGGTAAGATTTTAGAATATTCACTCCTTTAGTAACATTTTTATGATATGGAGACTAGATTGTGGTAGTTTTTGTAGGACCACGTTGACATCAAGTGCTGACCATATGCATGAAACATCTGAAGTAGAGGCATCTAGGCCAGTCTTAAGCAAAATGTCAGCAGCTGAATTTGTCATTTTTTTTTCCTTCTTCTCACAGAATATTGTTCTGTGATTGGCAGGTACAAAACAATCAGCTCCAATGTATATTCTGTATAGTAAATTTAATTAAATCCCTGCTGACTTTGCTATGTTTTGTCCACTATACCCTTCAATCCAGAGGACTCTATAAATAATCAAACCAGAAAGATGGAGTACATTTTTATAGGATTTACTGTTGAAATCAAATAAACTGTAGTATGTTAATTTGTGTAGTATATAATCAAACTCTTCATCTTTATTGCCTCTATATTAATTAGACATAAAGGTAAGTAATACACATAAATGTCAAGTAACATTACTTTGTCATAACTGGTCCACGTAGGCCTTTATTTTAATTTTGTTAGCTCTGCACTATGTGCCAATTTACTTAACGACTTTTTGGGATCTCCTACTATGTGCTAGAATAGTCACTGGTGTAGGGGAAGCAGTTCAAAACAAGCTGTCTGTCTATATAGGAAGGACAGTCTCATTTTTTCCTAATTTCATCAGTATCATAATACATATAGCATAAATGTACACTTATGTATGAATCACTGGTTCTGAATCAAAAGCCCCATTATATATGGTCTTCATTTGCTTTTGTCTCTTTTTCTGCCCAGTCTTATCTAAATACACCAATATATAAGCCTCTGGGGCAGAGACTACAGACTGATTTCCCTTTTTCCTAGGCATACAGCCAAATTATTTCCTGATCTCTCTTTTCTGGATAAATGAGGATGTGTTACTGAGTTCTTGGCAATGGAATGCGGATAAAAATGACGAATGGCGCTTGGAAAAACTGTTTCCAATCTAGATACTGCAAAAAAAATTGTAAAGAAGTGTAAAGCACCAGCAGTTGATAGGGAAAATGATGAAAATCCTGGGCTCCTGAATGACCCACTGGAGTCTTGGCTCCCCTACCAGTTGCATTAGAGTTGTGACCTGAATGAAAAAAAAAAAAAAAAAAAAAAAAACAAAACAAAACAAAAAACAAAAACACTTTTGTTCTAAAAACTTAGTGTTTTCCCCTTTAATCTATTAGGATTTTCAGGTTGTTTGTGTTAGCTATCAGCCTATTCTGACTAAGACAACCTCTGTGATGGAGGTTTCTGGTTTTGGGACATATATGTCCACCGGATGGTGATCTTCCATACTTGGTGATAGTTAAGCTCACAAAATGGAAGCAACAGTTTAGAGCTTCTCATTGTGCTGACTCCTCAAGTGACAAAAAAAGAGAAAGAGTTTGAAGAAGATAGGCACATTGATTATTAGTGTATTAAAATCCTTGTTCAACTAGAACTGAGATTCATTGCAAATGTAATTGATAGAATCAAATCTTCTACGGCAGAGGGAAGATGAACTCAGAAATCAGGAAGATATGGGATACATGGATGTCTGGTAAAGTGTGAGAGAGCATTTAGATTGGAGGAGAGGGAAGCAGAAAATAGAGGAACAAAAATGAAGGGGAGTTCACTCATTTCACAGTTGAAACGCACAACAAAAGTTATTTATGAATTTTTGAAGAAGGCATTTATTTATTCACTATAATTCCAGAGACCATAGTAAAGATTCATGGATATATTTTATGGACAGAGTCTTGCTTAATAACAGATGAAACAATTGCTAACTAGAGCTAACTCAATTAGTTCTCCTTTACTGGAAATATCCAGTATTTCTGGATGACCAACTCTCAGATAAGACCTCCCCACTTGATCATCTCTTAGTCCGGTCGTATGCTTCCATTTCTACTGCCATAACTATTATTTTGGTACTTTTATTAAAGCCCTCAAATGCCCTTGCTTAGGGTGGTATGTACTATACTCCAAAGCCTTATAGGTTGTTGATATCTGATTTAGATGCTATGTTCCCATGCTTTATTCTGGACTTTTACTCTATATTATCTGTCAGACATTTGTCACTTGCTTTGTGTAAATACAATTACCTTAAGATATAAACAACAAAAATTTTTTTTTTAATTTTAGAATTCTCTATGACTATACTCACAAAACAGTTGAATAAATCAGTTAATTTCTGACCTTGCAGATACTGCAGCCAGAATGCCTCAGGGACACTTATCAATTCCAAAGGTTCTTCATTCTAAGGTGAAAAACAAAAATTTAATCAAGTTTTTTTTATTGGGTGGTTGATGGACTTGAGAGAATTTTCAGAAGCACTCTATCCTTCTAGGAGGCTGAAAAACTCAATAACATGTTTTAAGTTATCACATTCTTCCCTAGCTTGAGGCATTTCGTCTCTTTCACTACCACACCGTGCTTAATTTATTTTTCTCACCACCAGATTTTATCTGAATTTTCTCTGCATATCAATGTTTCCTCCATGCTATCCTTTTCAATGTTGATCCCATTGGTTATTATTTTGCTTCCAGAAATGAACAAATAATCTTTCTTTCTCTCTTCTGTCTTTCTTTCAACTTTGAGAGAGAGAGAATGAATGAACATTGCACATATATATGTACATATATACGTAAAAATTATTATATATGAAGATATTGGAATGCCTGGCAGAAAATAGTAGTTAAAAACATTTGTTGAGGGGTACCTGGGTGGCTCAGTTGGTTAAGCATCCAACTCAATTTCAGCTCAGGTCATGATCTTAGGATTGTGAAATCATGCCCTGCATTGGACTCTGTGCTGGGTTTGGAACCAGCTTAAGATTCTCTCTCTGTCTCTGCCCCTCCCCTCCTCTAAAAATACAAACATAAAATACTTGTTGAATGGAGCCAGACCATGTCCTTGACTATTTATAATTTTACTAAAAACCAACTATATCTCAGACCCCCCCCCAAAAAAAAATTTGTATCTCATTTCTCTACTTACATCTTATGACCCAGTTTAAGGGGTCAGCATGTCATATCACCATGTCCCTAGATGATGTGCCAAATTGATCAAGAAGATCTCAACGTCCAGGTGATTCCTTCATGTCTTTAGCAGAGATCTCATTTCCAAACGAAGTGATGGCTATTCCTACTATTCCTGAATAAGCACAGGACAAGTCAGAATAGAGGTCCTCCCTCAGAAAATGTCTCTAAGTCCCATGAGATTGACACCTAATAAAGCAGCTTACATATTATAACCAATCTCTATCACAATGAGTAATGAACCATCACAGCTCACTCATTACCTACTCAAATGAGGCTGCCAGTTGTAATTTCTGGTCTTTCACCTTGTACCTCAAACTGGCATATAGCACTATGAGTCTTCTGGGCAAATAACGTTGTTTAACTCATTAATCCCCCTCCTGAATATTGTAGTTCATCCTCCAACTGAACTATGAGCAAACAGCCTGGGACTGAAAGACCTTCCACAGAACTCCTCTGCTCTTTCTCAATCTGGCACATATAACAAAGGTTTATGGTGCACATATGAGACTGTTTATTGAGTGTTATAAGGAGAACATTTTCAATGTAACCTGATAGGGAGGGTAATATGGTAGATATGTTTTGGCTTGATGTGGTTACCAAATCATGTGTGTTGTCAGGAAAATAATTCTATAACTTCCTTGTAAAGAATGAAAAGATACATATATTCTTTAGTTCTTTCTTGGGGAGTTTGTAAATTAGTACATGAAAATCCACATAACTTGTCAGTGTGTAGGTTAACATAACTCGAGAACTGGTCTATAATACACACTGGGATATTTAAATCATTTAAAACATTGTTTGGCAAACGGTTACATTGACTTGACAAATTGGGATTTCTTAATAGTTTCAGTGTTGCTTTTGGCTCCAGGCTCCTCGACCACCCCCTTTACTCCCAATTTCAAACTGGGTAACACTGCCTTGGACATATTGAAAAGGCTGTGTGTGGTGGAAGTAGGGGGTGGGGTAAGATAAGCAAATTGTGATATATTAAAACTTTTAAGTATATTTTTAAAACTCTCTTTGAATAGTATAGAATGTGTCTGATCTGAACTTAATTTCAATTTTCTGGAATTCTTGAAACATGGATTTGGCTTATATATTAGGAAGGAGTTGCTGACAATGGAGTCCTACCTTCCCTAAGGGTTGGGATAGCCATCTATGAGCAAGTCATACAGAAAGCCTCCAAATATGGACTTCTCCTAAGGACACTCAACCACAGGGATGGGACTTGGCAGTGACAACCATTCTATTATCAACCAAGCCAGGTTCTGACATCAGCAAGTCAATTACGGTCAACCATAATTGGAGACTTTCTAGAGTACTGAAAGGAGAGAATTTTAGTATGGAGGGGATCTTTAGAAATCACGGTGTCCAGATTTTTCATTTTGTAGATGTGGAAATACGGGCTCAATGACATTAAGTAACTTGTCCAAAGCCAGAAAACTAATAAAATGCATGTAAGAGTCTTTCAAAAAATGTTAATTAAATTTGAAGGAAGCTTTTCTGGGACTATAGTTCAGACCTCTTAACGACAATATGCTGATTTTCCTTAAATAACAGAGTTTCCAAAGATTAGAAGGCAAGTGATTTCTGAGACATAGCACAACATGACTTTCTATTGTTTTCCTCCATGAGCCCTACTTAGCTATTCGACTAACATTAGCAATCAATGTAATGTATATCTTGGTATTGCTAATCGTACATTAACTGCAAGAAAGTGTAAAGGGAATCATATTCCTGGAATGTTAAAAATCTTAGGAAATAAATAGATTTTTTTAATTATAGGACAAAACTCTAAAGCATTAAATATATTCAACATATTCGGGATCTTACAAAGTCGTGGACATATTCTGAAAGGCAGCTGGGAGAAATGTAGCCAAGGAGATGTATCTGGAAGAATTTGTAGAGACTGAGTAGGTAATGATGGTCTGAAGACAGAAAAATATGCCACTAACCTTTTAAATAGCTGACAGAAGAGAGGAAAAAATATGTGAAAAGTTTATTTTAAGTGAGCAATTCAGAGCACAGTGGCCTTTTAAACATGGAAGGGAAACAGATGGACAGAGTAACTTAGGCTTTGAATAGTCTTTCTTGTGTTTTAGGTTAGACAGTTTGGGGAAAGCAGAAAGCTTGTATGAAGAACTGATATGATTGGAATGTTTAATGTTAATGATTTTCACTGTTACTCCTAATTCCAAAAGTAATCAAGAAAATAGTGGAGGCTATGCAATGCATATAGCTGTGGTTGGATTAGTTGAAATATATGACTGTTAAGACCAGGAGGAGGCAGGTTCCTCTGGTTCATAAGTGACAGGCTCATGCAACAGACTGAATGCTATGTGTATAGTAAAGATTCAGCTTTCCAGGTGGGCTGTGGAGGAAATGTGCATGGCTGATTGCATGGAGATGCTGGTGTTGGTGCATGTGAGGGCCGTGGCTGGGAGAGCAATGGAAAAAAAGGCTAGACCATAAGTCTCTTTATCAAAACTCTTAAAAAAAAAAAAAAGACATTCAGAAAATGAGACTTCTGAGTAAGGAACTTGGCAGATCCTCTACCCACCAAAATGGTATTTTTTTTTAAAGATTTTATTTATTTATTCATGAGAGACACAGAGAGAGAGGTAGAGACATATGCAGAGGGAGAAGCAGGCTCTCTGTGGAGAGCTTGATGCTGGACTCGATCCCAGGATCCCAGAACCACGCATGACCAGAGCCAAAGGCAAACACTCAACCAGTGAGTCACCCAGGTGGCCCCCAAACAGCAATTTAAATGGTGAAGATTTTTTAAATCACTTAAAGTCCAAATTGTCCAAATGGAGAAACATTCACCTGAGGAAATCTACTAAATCTTTGTTAGAATGGTGAAATAAATAACCTACTCTCTAATCTGCTTCCCTTCCCAGCTCCATGTTACAGGTCTAACCGGGTCATGTACAGCCACAGAAAGAGGGGCTCCTTATTCTCCCAGCTCCAAGTTTAGGATTACAGTTTCACACCAGGAGGACTGGAATATTGTTTCCCCACCTTCCTGCTAATCCAGCCCCCAACTATAGACTCTCCTTTTACTAATATCTACTCATAGGGTGGAAACTTTACTTCAGGGTCTGTAGGGCAATATTACTTAGTTCCCCAATCACTCACAGCCCAGCTGTCTCTTAGGGTGAAGGTTCCAAGTGAACAAAACAGACATCCCTCCTTCTCAATGGCCTTCAGGGAGTGAACGTGTCAGTCCAAGAAAAGCAGGTTCTTGTCTTATCCCAGCTCCAAGCAGGAACTCAGGGATTTTGCCTAGGGTGAAAGCACGTCCTTAGGAATGAAGGACTCCAAGACTCTGCCGGAGGGGACTGAGTTTATTAGAACTGGGTGGAGAAACCCAGGCCTCGGGGCATTATTGGAATCTAGAGTTCTTGATGGAAAGCAATGAAGAAGAAAAGAAGAACGTGCTAGTTTCCCAATGCCAGCAAAATGGCAGACTAGCAGAAGTTTCGTAGAAAGAACCAAACTTTAGTTGAAAGGAAACAGCCAAGAAGAACCCTCCTGGGATCACGGTCTACCCTGAGAGTCAGAAACACTATACACTTGTGATAAGCTGCACCTGCTCAGCAAGGATCGGAGCAGCACACGGGGCAGACCTGAAAGCATTACCCAACTTTGCACAGACCCTTAAACACAGGGTAGAAGCTTCAGAGGCAAAGGGGGCTTAAATGAAACCTCTAACCAAACACTTGCTCAATAAGCTATTGTGACTCACAGGTAACTCCTAGGAAACTAGCTTGAAAAATAAAATTACACATATTCCTGGCATTCTAGAGGACTGTGTGTGTACCCAAGACTGAAGCTTCTCAAGAAAGCTCAGAGTGAACACTCAACCTAAAAACTTCCATCTAAATGGGAAGCATAAACCAACGTATAAATTCACTGAAACCTGAAAGTGTCTTACAAGCCCACATAAATATGTATATATGTAGAATGCTAATAGGTAAATATCTGACTAGCACGCTCAAGCCCAACCTTTGATCACTAGGTAGATCGTGCTGACACAGGCAATGCCTAGGTAGCTAAATTAAAAGTTAAAAACAAGGGATGAAAATCCAAGCAGGGACAGGAAAGACTGCACATTTTGTTAGGAAAATATTTCACAGAATTAGTTTAGCCAAGTCACTAAATAAACAGATGACCAAGCAAAGAACAACAATCACCTCTGGTAGAAGTGTCAGATCTGCCTCCAGACCTTCCTTCCTTCTTCCTTCCTTTCTTTCTTTCTTTCTTTCTTTCTTTCTTTCTTTCTTTCTTTCTTTCTTTCTTTCTTTCTTTCTTTCTTTCTTTCTTCTTTCTTTCTTCTTTCTTTCTTTCTTTCTTTCTTTCTTTCTTTCTTCTTTCTTTCTTTTTTCTCTTTCTTTCTTTCTCTCTTTCTTCTTTCTTTCTTCTTTCTTTCTTTCTTTCTTTTTCTTTCTTTCTTTCTTTCTTTCTTTCTTTCTTTCTTTCTTTTTCTTTCTTCTTTCTTTCTTTCTTTCTTTCTTTCTTTCTTTCTCTTTCTTTCTTTCTTCTTTCTTTCTTTCTTTCTTTCTTTCTTTTTCTTTCTTTCTTTCTTTTCTTCCTTTCTTCTTCTTTTTAAAATCTTTTATTTATTTATTTGAGAGAGAGTAAGGGAGATTACAGAGGAAGAGGGAAAAGCAGACTCTCCACTGAGAAGAGAGCCCAACTCCCTCGGCTTGATCCCAGGACCCCGAGATTATGACCTGCATCAAAGGCAGATGCTTAACTGACTGAGCCACCCAGGCACCCCAAGAGTTCTTAATACGATCAATTTTCAACAACAACAAAAAATTACGGGACATTTAATGAAACAGGAAAGTGTGATCCATCCACAGGGGAGAAAGGCAATGGAAAATGCTTTGAAGGGGATGAGATGATAGACTTAGCAGACAAAGACTTCATGGCATTATATAATGTATATGTTTAAAGAATTAACAGAAACCATGCTTGAGCATTAAAAGAAGATATGGACATGATATTGATAAAAGAGACACTCCAAAAAAAAAAAAAAAGAGAGACACTCCATTCATAAGACATAGCAATTATTTTACAATTAATGTAGGGTGATATTATCATATTAGAAATGCAGACAATCAGCTTGGATAGCAAAGCATGGATTAGTTCAGTTCTCTATTTGAGTTATGACCAGGTTGAAATCAAGGTGTCAGCTGGGGCTGTGATAATACCTGAGGCTTAAGGCTATCTTGCAAGATCACTGGTTCTTGACAGACTTTAGATTAGACTTTAGGTTATTGTAGCAGTGTGTCTGAGGTCTCTGTTTTCATCTCGGCTGGTAGGGAATGCTCTTGGCTCCTAGAGGCCTCTCTTAGGTCTTTGCTATGTGGCTTCCTGTTCTCACAATATGGCTCTTTACTTTCTCCCAAGCCAGTGGGAAAGTGATTAAAAACCTCAACTAATTAGGTCAGACCTTCTCAGAATAATTTCCCTTTGTATGAACTCAAATTCAACTGATCGGGGCCCTTAATTATATATGTTAATTCCTTTGGCTATGTAACTGAATATATTAATATGCACAATATTTCATCATGATTATATATATAACTATACACATATATATGGTATTTATATATACAATGATATATATACACATATATATGATATAGATCATATATATACACATGTATATTTTATACATATACACATATGCATATTTATGCACATATGTATATCACCAGCTATAGTCATGCTGTGAAACCCAACTAATAGAGGGTCATTTCTTATGGCTTCCTAAACTGACAAAACAGCTCAAATGCAATCATGAGTCATAGAAGTGATCAAGTAATTTCTAGAAACATAATGAACCATACATTCATTAGGAAAACAAATACTGAAAGAATGTTCAGTATTTTTTTTAAGATCTTATTTTTAAGTAATCTCTACACTAACATGGGGCTGGCACTCACAACCCTGAGATGAAGGATAACATGCTCCACCAACCGAACCAGCTGGTCACCCGTCAGAATGTTTATATATCCATTAAAGGGTTAATTAGCTAGCATTTTCTTGTTTCCCAAATTGGTAAACATGGGTAAAGAATAATAACAATAAAAAAAAGCTAGTGGTATATTAGAGATATAAAGACTTTCACATGTGTTATTTTATATTATTTAAAATAATGAGTGGCACCTTGGGTGGCTCAGTCAGTCAAAGATCCAACTGTTCATTTTGGCTCAGAGTTGGAAATGGAAAATCGAGCCCCATATTGAGCTCTGTGCTCAGTGTAGTATACCGCTTTGGGTTCTCCCGCTCTCTCCCTCCAGCTCATGTGTACATGCTCACTCTCTCACTCTATCTCTCAAATAAATAAATAATCTAAAAAATAAAATAAAATAAAATAAAATAAAATAAAATAAAATAAAATAAAATAAAATAAAATAAAATAATGACTATTTCCAAGACAACGGTAAGCACTTATTTAACATTTGGATGATAATTTTTTTACCTTTCTCTATGCCTGACATATTCCCTTATCTGGCCCTATGAGTATTAATAATAACTTACATGCTTGTTTTTTAAAAACTGGAGTACCCTCCCAACTTCACAATTCATTATGTCATAAGGGTAAATATGGAGGGGCGGGTAGGGAAAAATTAAGAAGGGATACAAGACATAAGAAAGAAAGAAGAAAAAATAAGGAGGAAAGTCTGAAACTTAATACTGTCTAGAAATTTTCAAGTTTCAAGTCTCAAAACACTTCAAAACTCTTTGCTCTTAGATACATATCTCTACCATGGTCTTCTCCTGAAGAGAAGCCCTGACTTTCATATTTATTTTGAATCGTCTCACTTATGAGAGCCATTCCTCTGAATATTAGACTGACCTTGAAGTGAAGTGATATGAAATTATATATATATATTATATATATATATATATAATATATATATATCCATACAACTAAAATATATAAACACCTGGATTTAATAATACAATTTTTATTTATGTATGTATTTATTTATTAAGATTTTATTTATTTATTCATGAAAGACACATAGAGAGAGAGAGGCAGAGACACAGGCAGAGGGTAAAGCAGACTCCATGCAGGGAGCCCCATGTGGGACTCGATCCCAGGTCTCCAGGATCAGGCCCTGGGCTGAAAGTGGTGCTAAACCGCTGAGCCACCTGGGCTGCCCTAATGATACAATTTTTAAATGTGTGTCTGGAATTTCTACAAAAATTAGGTACAACTTAGTTAAGGAGTCATTAGCTATATAAATCTTAAAGAGCTCCCCTTTCGCCTGGGTGAAGTATTTGAATTTTGGGGGAGATAAAAAGGAATTTTATAAAAGGAAAGAGGAATAGCAGCAAGGCTTTTCGGTGTGTATGGGTTCTCCACCTGCTTCTTGGGGTTCCGAGTGTCCCCTCCTCAGTATAAATCAGTGCAGGTGTAGTAAATATTTTTTATAAACAAACACACCAGTGGAGGAACAGACCCTAGGCTTCAATGCAGCAAGTGGTTTTTTAGAATCTGAGGATATAGACATCTACAAGGTGAGTCGATGTCCCTGGATTACCAACAGGGAGACTCCACGTGATGAAGTACACTTAATCCATGGCAGTCTCCTCCCAACACTCTTTGTGTGTTGTGTGTAATCACCATGCTCTACCTGTGCACTCTATTTCTTTCGTGGTATACAGGATACTCAATATATGCTAGCCAATTTTTTTAAAAAATATGTCAGAGTTCAAGAAAAGTTGAAAGAGCATCACAAACAATTCTCTTCACCAAGCTTTCCCAATTGTTAAGAATTTACTACCTATGTATTACTATATATATTATATATAAGATATATATAAATAAATACATAAAATAGACATATATGTCAGGGATTTTAAAGGAATACATAATATTCTCTAGCATTAATCTAACTGAAGTTTCCTTGTCATGAATTTACCTCTCCCTTACTCCCTCAAGTTTTAAGAATAGAAAATAAAGTGCACTATGTGGCTTCAAGCTGTAATTTCCACTGAAATTGTTGAAATCATATAATGCAAGTGGAAATGAAAAGATGAAATTACAACTTTTCTAATACCTCATCCAGGTACCCTTTATTTTTATATAATGGATGTTTCTGCCAACTCCACCAACACCAAATTTGCACACACTTGCCATTAAAAATAACTTTTTTTTCCCTTTATATAAAGGATAAGAAAAAGCACTAAGTTTAAAACTTTTGTCACTTTTAAAAAATAACTTTAGGCAAAGAAGATTTTTTCAATAATTAAAGTTGAAATAAATAATACATAATAATAGAATAATAAAATAATAATAATAAAATAAGAATAACAAAAAATCAAATAGTTATTAATTTACCACATGTGAGATGGTCTACATAGATATTTCTTCATTATTTTTGCTTCAGGAAAATCCTTTCTTAATGATAGTGTAAAAAGAAAAAAGGAGATAGCAAATGTGAATGGTTTGAAAGTATATTTTTAAATATCTCATCATCAACCTGATGTGAGTATCATTTGCACACTAAAGATGACAATACTTTTAAAATCATGATTGCAGAAAGCCTTCAAAAACACAATATAAATTTCTATCACCTGACATGTCTTGCTTTAGTTAATATTCTAGCAAATATTCCCCAAAACTGTACTACACAGGAGATTGAGGATGAAGATACTTAAGTCACTTGTGTAGAAATTATAATTACACTTTGGGAATGGGTAAATTGATCAAAGGACATATTGTACCTAAACTGACTAGAAAGGGACATTGGAGAACCTTCATATTTAAAAAGATTAGCATAGTAGAGACAGACTCCAAGATAATCATACTACAATGTAATATGACACATGACACAGAAAAGAGATATCCAAAGTTGAGATTCATAGGTGTCTATTCCCCCAAGATAAATGAAAGTCTATGTTAACACAAAGACTTATGTGTGAATGTTTATAGCAGCACTGGTATTAGTAAAAGAAAAGTGGAAACAACCTAAATGTCCATCAATTAGGGACTGTATACACACAATGGTGTATCCACACAGCAGAATACTATTCAATAATTAAAAAAAAAAAAAGAGAGAATGATCTATGGTCCTACATGAAGAAGACCCCCTGTATATAACTGAAATAAATCAATCATAAAAGACCACTTATTATAAGAATCAACTTATATAAAATGTTCAGAAAAGGCAAATGTATATATAGAGAAAATACACTAGTAAGTCACTTAGGGTTAGAGGTAGGAATAAGGAGTGGGTGCTAATATCTCTTTTTGGAGTGATAGAAGTGTTCTACAACTGGATTGTGGTGTTGCTTGGCAACTCTAAAATTATAAAAATATATTAAATTGCACATTTTGAATAAGTCAATATTGTGATATATTTATTATCATCTATAAAGTGGAAATAAGTTTGGTCAGGGATCAAAAGAAGGCAAAATCAGTTGTAGTTACAGGAAGACTTCATGGAAGAGACAGTATTTCAGAGATATTTAAAGCATAGGTATGGGGATCCCTGGGTGGCGCAGCGGTTTGGCGCCTGCCTTTGGCCCAGGGCCAGATCCTGGAGACCCGGGATCGAATCCCACGTCGGGCTCCTGGTGCATGGAGCCTGCTTCTCCCTCTGCCTGTGTCTCTGCCTCTCTCTCTCTCTCTGTGTGACTATCATAAATAAATAAAAATTAAAAAAAATTAAAAAAAATAAAGCATAGGTATGATTTCTTTTTATCTATTCATTTATCATAACTGTCTCAGGTCATAAGAAGACCTGATTTTGGACAATATGGAGAATTGAGCACCTGTATACGTTATTTTACCATATGGCTCATAATGCTATTTAATTTCACTTTACATCATATGTATATATGTATAATTTTCTTTAATATAAATAAAAATTAATTACAAAGAGTCAAAAATATGCTACAAAACATCTCAGTTTTGTTGACTATATTGCAAGCAAAAGGTGCATTGACAACATGGATTGGCTGTTTTCATTAACATTTGTGTAAAACTCCCACACCAATACCAATAATGGGTAATCAAAAGGGAAATCCATTTAGTGCTCTAAGAATTGACACTATTTCATTTAAATAAGTGAGAAAATTCTGTATGGACAAGAAGAAATACCACTATATTTTAATGATACAGAACTATATTCTCAATAATAATATGACTTTAAAATTATCTGTCTACATAAAAAAACAAACATATATGTTTATATGTAAATTCATATACTTATATATGACACAGATAAAGACATATAGCACTTCAGTAAGGGAGTTTCATTAAAACCCTATGAAGTCAAAAAAAAAATTAAAAAAAAAAAAAAAAGGGATCCCTGGGTGGCGCAGCGGTTTGGCGCCTGCCTTTGGCCCAGGGCGCGATCCTGGAGACCCGGGATCGAATCCCACATCGGGCTCCCAGTGTATGGAGCCTGCTTCTCCCTCTGCCTGTGTCTCTGCCTCTCTCTCTCTCACTGTGTGCCTATCATAAATAAATAAAACAAAAAAAAATTAAAAAAAAATAAAAAATAAAAAAATAAAACCCTATGAAGTGGGATGCCTGGGTGGCTCAGCAGTTGGGCGTCTGCTTTTGGTTCAGGTCGTTATCCTGAAGTCCCGGAATTGAGTCCCACATCAGGCTCCTTGTATGGAGCCTGTTTCTCTCTCTGCCTATATCTCTGCCTCACTCTCTGTGTCTCTCATGAATAAATAAATAAAATCTTTAAAAAACAAAAACCCTATGAAGTGATTTGGAATAAGAATTTCACATGGCACCATCAAAGACACAAAAATCTACCTTAGAGAGGCTGATGGTCACTATTAAATGTAGCCAAATGGTCAGGATATAATCACCACTCGTATCTGGGTTTTTCTCCTGATATCAAGTTCATTGATCTTCTACCTTAGTATCAAACAGGAAATATGAATTGTATGTAAACATTTTTAAATAGTTTCACTATAAATGATGTGGCATAACTTGCTCTGAAATTTGTTTTTTCCTCTGATGGTATAAGAGATATCTGGTCTGCAGGGAAAGAAAATTTCAGTCTTTTATCATGTTGATGTTACAAATGTTACAAATTTAGATACAAGTACAGGCATTTTATACTACCAATTTTATACTGTTTATTATCACCAAGAAGCATTCTTTTTGTATTTTACATAGATCATATTGTCACATTTATAAATGTTGAAAATACAGAGAGAGGATGGTTTTCATGACGTATATAATCAATTGACCTTGTGTTTTTTTGGAAAAAAGTAAAGAAATAGTGTTCACACCTTAAAAACAAAACAAAACAAAACAAAACTAAAACTGTAGGCAGTTCTTTACCCCTTTCCATAACTCTCTTCTGAAACAACCACTGCAAAAATCATCCACCATCGTGTATTTTACGCACACTCACGCATGCACACATGTCCGCTTCATGTTAGTTATAGGTTAAACAAGAAGATAAAAATCTCACTTCATTACCATTCTTTGTCATACAGCATCCCAATGACATTTTCTGTTTTTCTGTATGCCTGTGTTAGTCAAGAATTTACCTGAAACATTTGTCAATAAGCCTCCTCCTTCCAAATTAAACAATTCTATTAAATATTGGGGATAATACATTTATTTGAGAGAGAAATAAGTGATGGTTATGTGTAACATTAAAAACTTCATCACCATTCTCCTAAGGCATATCTATAAATATATATGTATATTATTTTAGTTCCTTAGATATAACAATGTTTTATAGACTTAAAGGATTGTTACTATTTGTATCTGCCTTTCATTATTGAGAACTTCAATATCACACAGATGATAAATTCCAGAATTAGAATTTGCATCTGCTACACAAAATACTCAAGTATCCAACCAACATATGCATATATTAACAGTGGTTTGGGGGCCCTTGGGTGGCTCAGTCAGTTAAGTATCTGCCTTTGGCTCAGGTCATGATCTTGGGGTCCTGGGATCTAGCCCTGCTTCTGGCTCCTTGCTCAGCAGGGAACCTGCTTCTCCCTCTCCCCTGCACCTCCCCTACTCATGCTCTCTTATTTCAAATAAATAAATAAAAATTTCTTTAAAATAAGATTGTTTTTGTTTTGTACACCAGAATTAAACAGCAAATAATGTCATATTTCTAAAGTATATATTTCTTATCAGATCAAAACTTTTAAGGACACCCAATGTCTCCTTGTCAGGATTTATGCTGACAATCTTTTTCCTGGTGGAACACCCTTTTTCTGTTTCATATCAGCTACTTAAACATATCAAAACAAACATATTAAAACAAAATATTTTTATTAAAGGCAAATTCATGCACCTGGCCAAGAGATATTTTCATTCAAAGGGGAAATTGTTATTTTATGCCACTTGTATTGTCTTGAAAAGCAAACACAAATATTGTTACCATAACAACATCTGTGCTCCTTATTTATTTATTATTAGCTTTTTAGTAAATACTGTAAAATGAGCACAGTAGTTGGATTTATATCTCCAAAGAGTAATAAACAGGAGACAATTAACTGGTAATTATTTCCACCTGCTGAACTCTATTTTGAGGCAATTTGATTAATTAACAGCAAAGATCTGTCATCATTAGATCCAGAGCCTTTTATTTTTTTCTTTTTTCAAAATACCAAAATATTGTTAACAGTACTTTGGAATACAGTCTTCTGTCCATTTTCTGGGTCATTGCTCCTGAACTCATTATCCACATAATTGGAAAATGTGGCTACCGTTAATCAATGTGAATATGTGGCTATCCTTTAAAAAGTTTATAGTAATTTTGAAAAATGGAAAAACATATTTTTAAAAAATGAAGGAAAAAGAATTTTAGATAGTTATATGTTTGACTTGTTATTCAAGGGTAGGGATACTTTTATTAAAATCAATTTTTTACCACTAAACTCTATTCTGAAACTAAAACTTTGTTAAAAATATCAAATATATCTTTTTGGAAGGAAATTTAGCAATGTATTGAAATTTGCTTGTGTCCTGCGTAGACTTTTAATCTTGCTTCTTTTGTTACAAGAATGGTACAAGACAGTCTTTTAGGTCAATTAGATCTGCAGTTCTTTCTGATTTAAGATTGTGAAGAAACGAATAGCTCTTGTCTCTTGGCTTGCCTTTCTTTCTTCCCAGATTAATGCATTGCAATACTGTATGAACTTCCTAATCAGAGCATGCAACTGGGGCCTCTCCCACGTTTAATCTTCATTATGTATGTTAGGCAATAAACAAAGGCCGGCATGAGTGTTGAAAAGTAGCAAAAATGCAAAGGATTGTTTTTTCTTAAAAAATTCATGAACATGCTGGCACGGTAGCCCAACTGCGAGTGTTAGGAAATTTCATAAATTTCATAAATCCAAATTGACAAGTCCAATCTCGCAAATGCTATGTGAATCAAGTCGAAGGAATTCATCATGCTTTCCATGTCTCTTGGTGGAAAAAAAAAATCATACTCTGAAAAAGTAGAAAGTATACTGTAATAAGCATTTGCATTTCTGAAAGCTTAATTTCCTTACTTTTGAATTCAGAGCATAAAACTTGCCTTTTGTCATTATAAGTGCTGGCTGGAGGAGAGAAGGCATAGATTTTTCCAATCCTTCTTATGATTTAGTTGCTATATTTTATCAGAATTCATGCTCTGCTTGCCACAAGTACTCCATTTTGATATGTATTTAGCTAGCCTTCCGGGAGGGCAGTTAGGGAGATTGAGAGGAAATGACCCATAGCTACGGTGTGTTGTAGGTGTGGTACAATCTTGCAATCTCAAACAAGCATGAGGCAATTGTTCAAATACATTAACATATATAAGCCCAGTTCATATGTAGACAAGTTACCCCCCCCTTAATAATTTCTTTTCTGTAAAAGTAATCATCCACCCCACCTCCATTTATAATTTGGAAGTGATCATGCCACCTCCGGATCATGTCATCTTATTTTTTATCTTCTTCTAAACAAGGAGTGTTCAGAACTGAATGAATATTTAGATTTAATGAGATTATCTCTCGATAAAGGAGGTTAGAACATTGTTATCTGAATTTGGAATATGCATACCCAAACATTCGAAGTCACGCTTTAGGGGCGCCTGGGTGGCTCAGTCGGTTAAGTGTCTGCCTTTGGCTCAGGTCAAGATCTCTGGGTCTTGGGATCCAGCCCTGCCCCACCTCAGGCTCCCTGCTCAGCGTGGAGTCTGTTTCTCCCTCTCCCTCTGCCCCTCTGCCCCCTCAGCTCATGCTCTCTCTCATTCTCTCTGTCTCATACTTTCTCAAATACATAAGTAAAATTTTAAAAGAAAAAAAAATATAAAGTCACTGTTTAAAGAGAAATGGGCAAGTGATTAGCTTAAATATTCCTGGATTTCACAGGTGCATGATTGGCAACCTTTCCTGAAGCTTCCATACAATTCCTGAACCAAAATAATTAGTCATTAATTTATTTTGGACATTAACTTTCCAGAGCAGATCTGGGCCCATTAGAGCCCCTCTAATGTGTATTTCTTTCAATGATAACATATTCAGGAATTTTTTTTACATTTTAATTTATTTTCTGTGAAGAAATAAGAGGAGAAGAGGGAAAAGGGGGAAGAAAGAAAGGGAAGGAAAGAGAAAGGAAGAGAGGACCTTAGGTATCCAAAGCTATGTAGTCTTTCATGTTTAAAAGTATGAGATGTGGGATCTGACCACCTGGGTTAAATCCAGATGCTGCTGAGTTAGGGGTGTCTAATCTCTGGAAAATTACTTATCTCAGGCTGCGGCTCAGTTTCCTCATATGAAAAAGAAGTTAATTGTCTACTTTTTGGACTTTCTGTGAAAATCATATGGATTAACTGCATGCCAATTTCTTATCACAGAATCCAGCATATGATAAACTCAGTAACTCTTAGTTCTTAAGTAATGGTGACTCTGTGGTCCTTAACAGCTAACCTTGATCAGGTTTGAATCAAAACCAACCCCAACTCAAAATCGCTTATTCCATAAGGATATATACCATCAGATATTAATACACTTTGTTGCTGTTGGAATTTGGGCTCAAGATGAAGTAATTTTAATTTAGGGAGTCACATTCTAAACTCATGACTTAATTAAATTCAGTTCTCAAGGTGCCTGGATGACACATCTGGAAAAAAAAAAAAAAGGAATACTTTGGCACAGAAACCATTTCACATACGGTCGTGTCTGATTTGTGATACTGTTGTTTGGCCTCACAGTTGATGTTGTGATAGAACAATCCAGATGTGCTTCAAGCCCTGAGTCCAGCGTGATCTTGCTAATGCACACAGTGATGGAGTCAGTCCTGGTGATGTTATGGATCACCAGCACAGAAGACTGATACAATGCAGATGGTGAGTTAGACTGCGTGTGTGTGGAATAAAAATGACTGCAGAACATATATGCTTTGCAGTTGTATGCTATGTCCTTTCCATAATATTTTAACAAGGTGGGAGTGAATTATCTAAGCAGAAGTAATCCATATCGACCAGGTGCTCCTACAGCTGAGATTGGAAATTGAATCTGAACAAGAAAACCTTTTCAGTAGGAAAATGCCAGCTGAGCTTTGGGAGTGGGTGAAACAGCAGGTATCACTGCAACCGTCTCGCCCTTAAGGACTTTTTGATGTCCTACTTCAAAGTCCACTTTGTGGGGGTTGGGAAACTTAAATTCTCCATGTTTCAGTTTTCTCTTCTGTGAGAAGGGGATGATAGTGTATCTGGGCATGGAAGTATTATGAGAATTTAATGAGTCCACATTTGTAAACCACTTAGAACAATGCCTGGCACATGATAAACCCCAAATGATACCCAGAGCAGATGCAAAATGCATAGAAAATATATAAAGGCTAGGAAGAATGGAGAAGTAAAATCTACCCTCTAGTGTGTCCTAAATATTTGGCATGGAATCTTATCTGACTCAGTTTCGCAGTCCCACCCTGCCAAATCAGGGCTACTTTATAACTTTCATGGGTCCTTCTTTCACAATTTTTTAAAAATGATGCTTCATTATAATAGTGATAGAAAGGCAAATATACCAATATGTATGAAACCACTTTTTATTAACCCTAAAAGTTCAGGCTCCTTTTCCCCCTGATTTAAAAAAAAAAAAAATGTAGGCATGTTTGCTAGCACCTGCAAGTACTGCAGGCCCTCCCCACTGTGCCTATTGGAAAAGTCAGCTCTGCACCAAATACAACCATTGTCATTTAACTGTTGAAAATCAAGAAGGTTAAGAAACTGAATACTGATTGATTGATTGATTGATTGATTGATTGATTTAAAGATTGTATTTACTTACTTGAGATCGAGAGAGCACACAAGCAGGGTGAGGGGCGGAGGGAGAAGAGAAGCAGACTTCCCACTGAGCAGGGAACCCAATGAGGGGTTGGATCCCAGGACCCTGAGATCATGACCTGATCCCAAGGCAGCCACTTAACCACCTGAGCCACTTAGATGCCCCAAGATTTGCATAATTAATATGTGGCAGAACAGGGATTTTAAATGAGTTAAATTCCAAAGTTCATGTTCTTTTCTCACTCAGTGCTATGCAAGGAGAGGTACCTGTGAAATGCTCCATGTTTGTCTTTGGCCACTGTCTCTCATTCTCCTCCCAGGGCCACCTTCTTCCTGTTGACTTTCTTTTGCTCGCATCCCTCTTCTTCCTGTTTCTGATCTCTTCCTTTAACACTTCCCCCAGGGACACCTGGGTAGCTCAGTGGTTGAGCATTTGCCTTCGACTCAGGTCATGATCCCAGGGTCCTGGGATCGAGTCCCACATTGGGCTCCTTGCAGGGAGCCTGCTTCTATCTCTGCCTCTGCCTCTGCCTCTCTCTCTTTGTGTCTGTGTTTCTCATGAATAAATACAATATTTAAAAAAATAAAAAATAAAATAAAACAAAACCTCCCCCAGTTGCCTCTTTTTCTCAGTGTCAAAACTTTCATTCTTTCCTAGTTAGTAACCAGTTACTAATTTTTTTCAATATAATCCAGTAGATTACATCCCACAAAGATACTAATAACTTGATAATGGCACATGTTGCTCATTGAAAAATATTTTCATTTAACAAAGGAATCGTAAAGTTGAAGCTCTTTTATGTGAAAGACTGCTTTAATAGCAGTATTATTCGACTCAGGCTGCCCTAACAAAGTACCACAAAATGGGTGCTTCCACAACAGAAATTTATTTTCTCACAGATCTGGAAGCTAGAATTTCACAATCAAAATGTTGGCAGGGTTCATATCTTCTGATGGCTCTGAGGGAAGGATCTGTTAGAGGCTTTTCTTAGCCTGTGGATTACTGGCTTTTCTCTGGGTAACCTCACATCATTTTCCCTCTATGTGTATCTGTGAGTCCAGATCCCCCTCCTTTTTTTTTTTTTAATAAGAAGTGATATTGGATTAAGGCCCATCATATTGACCTCATTTTAACTTGATTACATCTATAAAGACCTTGTCTCCAAATAAAGGTACATTCTAAGGTACTAGGGGTTAGGACTTTGACATAAGAATTCGGGGTGATGCCATTTAACCAATAACAAAATGTTATAAATTAAAATATAATAAAACTTATTGTGGAGAAAATTTTGATTAGAAAACTGAGCCCAGGTGGCTCAGTAGGTTAAATGTTGGACTCTTGACTTCGGCTCAGATCATGATCTCAGGGTCGTGGTCTCAGGGTCGTGAGATCAAGCCCAGAATCAGCATCAGCTCCGGGCTGGGTGTGAAACCAGCTTAAGATTCTCTCTCTCCCTCTCCCTCTGCCCTTTCCCTTCCCCTTGCACCTGCTCATGTGCTCATCCTCTCTCTCTCTCTTTAAAAATGAGGAAGAAGAAGAAAGAAGAAGAAGAAGGAGGAGGAGGAGGAGGAGGAGGAGGAGAAGGAGAAGGAGAAGGAGAAGGAGAAGGAGAAGGAGAAGAAAAGAAGGGGGGGTAGGAGATCTTTTCTAACCTTCATGATACCACTCTATAAAATAAGGTCCCCTCATTCTCATGGGCAATGCATTCATTCAAACCCATAGCTTCTTCTCCCAGACTGACATAAAAGATGCTCTCTTGTCTTTTGTTTTATTCTATCACCACCTTTCATAAATTGATAAACACATATTAATACTCTCAGGCAATAGATAATAATGCTCCTAAAACAGGACTTTACAACTTTGACAAAATTGGCATTTGGGGCCAGAAATATCTTAATTGGCGGGGGGCTGTCCTGTATATTGCAATATATTTAACCACATCCTTGGCTTTTGCCTACTAGATGCCAGGAGCCTCTCTTTCCCTCTGCCCCAAGTTCTGATAACCAAAGTTGTCTCCAGATATTACAGATGTCCTCTGAAGGATGGAGCGGCAAAATTACCCCCAGGTGACAACCGTTGCTTTAGACAAATGTAATTGAGATGCTTAGGCCCAGGGACTCCTGGGTGGCTCAGTGGTTGAGTGTCTGCCTTCAGTTCAGGTCATGATCTCAGGGATCCTGGGATCAGGTCTGCATCATCCTCCCCACATGTAGCCTGCTTCTCCCTCTGCCTATATCTCTGCCTCTCTCTCTCTCTCTCTCTCTCTCTCTGTGTGTGTCTCTCATGAATAAACAAAACATATAAAAATAAGAAATGCTTAGGCCGACAAGGTATTAACAGCTGCTTTATGGAAAAATTCTAATAGTGATAATCTTAAAAGAATTTTAAGATCTTTTAGAATTAAACTATTACCTTTTCTTCCTTGAAGACAAAGTAGGAGCTAAAAGAGATCCACCATTAACATGCAGTAATAAAGGCAAGGATAGAGACTTTATGGCAATTAAACAAAAAAGCTGACTGAAATTAATGATTGATAAAATAAAAATTATCTCTTGGCCTTGCTCCTTATATTGGGGACTGAATTATTTGTCCCTTTGCATCTCAATGACCTTTCAGAAACTGTGCATGCTTGTAGCATTGACAAACAACTCATTAGAATGTATTTGTTTGTGTGAAGTGTCAAGGAAATTGTGCCATTTTGGAAGCCAAAAGACCATAGGTCTCTTAGTTCTATCCTCAGGCTGTCATTACTTATGACATACACTTATTTTTACTTCCATCCATTTGTGTGTTCACTCATTCATTTGCTTATTCATTTATTCATCAAATCTGAATTCCAGATGCTATGCTAGATATCACGGAAGCAAAATCATTATAGCTATTGATACATTTGTTATGTGCTATTATTTAGGAAAAAGAATATAGAAGGATCTGAGACCTTGTCTAGTAAAATCAATGATGCAGCAGCAGTTGGTTCAGAGAAGAAGAAGTGTAACCCAGGGTTATTCAGTACGGATGTGGGTCAAGATTTTAATCTGACGATTGAAGGAACACTTTTGTTCCTGTTGGACATGCATGAGGGTGCCAACGGCCTCGGCTGACTCACAACCACAGAGAGGATGTGTCTTGGATTGAGGGAATCAGAAGTGCAGAGAGATGAAAGGAAGCTTGGTACTCGATGGCATCATTAAGTAACCAGATACACCTTTTTTGGAAGCTTGAAATGCTGTTATTTTCAGATACTGCATCAATTAATCCTCTGTTTTAAAAAAAACATTGTATAAAGTGTTTACAACTTGCTATCTATCCAATTCAATCCTCCTTAGACAAAGGCAGCAACTTGGAGGTGGTAATGTCTAATATATGTATATATATATATATATATATATATATATATATATATATATAATGTATATAATACAATATATATTTATATCTATATGATTTATATAAATTTATATAAATTTATGTAAATTATATATTATATAAATTATATATATATTTCTTAAGACTATGCAGGCTAAACATCTCCTTGGTTGATGTAAAGAATAGGAAATTTGTATGTGCACTTTAGAGTAGAAACCACACTGAAGTGCTGTGGGTTGAGCTAATCCCTTTCTTGTCCCCTTTCAGAGTAGAATTCTGTGAGTTCTTTAAAAATAAATGCATTTTTTATTTGCCTGAAAAATATTGGGTTTTTTTCCAGATTAAAATTCAGAAACTACAAGTCTTTGAAGAATTTACAATGAAAAAGGATTCCTGCTTTTCTTGTATGTATGGTCTGTCCTATGATAGCTGTGGAATTGATCCTGACCCAAGCAGGACCCAGTGGGCCTCTCTGATGCTCATAGGTCCTCTCTTCATCTGTGTTCCCATCTTTCTTTCAAAGTCATCTTAGGAGTCTGTGAAACCTTCCTCTTCTTGTCCTTCAGCCAGCCTGATAAATAACTTTCCAAACATTTCCATATCATCTCCTCTGCATCAATTTTCTGATCAGCGAGCTCTGCAAATGCTTTATTGTGATCAAATATATCAGTGTAGAAAGACTGCATATGTTAGAAGAAGGTGTGAATTGTAAATTCCTGAAAATTGTCACATTTTTCATTGAAAATATTTGTTGACAAAATGCAAATGTCAATAAAACTGATCCCCAGGATTTGTCTTTATAGGGTATCTATCTATCTATCTATCTATCTATCTATCTATCTATCTATCTATCATCTATTGACTTATCTATCTAAATTTCTGAAAGAAACCTCAGTTCTCAATTGTCTCATTAAACCAATATCAATTGAGCTATGCTTGCTATGTGCCTGGTGGCAGCATCTTTGATGTGTTGATGAGAGTAAACCAAAGATATAAAGTATGTTTGTGCTGTAAGTAGCTTTGAGTCTGGCTGAAGCAATAATATTAGCAGATATGATCATTTGTATGAAAGATGATTCGGATTCAACAACCTGCATCTGAGGATGGATAGGCAAGTAAGGAAAAGCCACCTGAAAAGAGAGAATTTAAAGCAGAGTCACAAATAAAATGACAATTTCAAATGGATAAGAAGAATTGCTGGAGAGTGTTATTAATCAGAGTATGTATAAAATAAAAGTAATAATAATGAAAATGATAATGGAGACTTTTAGGGGAGCCACTCTTGGGCCAGTCTTCAAGACATTTTGCATGTAATGTATCAGGCGGGTAGGTTATATTACCCATATCTCTTCCACAATAAAGGAGGTATTTTTTCTTAAATGTAAATGATGATGTTCATTGTAAAAGACGTGTGACTCTATATAAATACATAATATGCATATACATATGCAAATACACATTTTTATATTATATGTGTGTAGATAGATATAAATAGATAGGTGATAGATGATAGATAGATAGATAGATAGATAGATGATAGATAGATAGAAGTACAAAATCACCTGAAGTCTCACCCTTGAGGTAACTACTTAGCATTTTTACACTCATGTGTTTAAGCATTTCCTATAAATGATGAGATTTTACCAAACGCTCCATCATAGGGAGGGTGTGTGTGTGTGTGTGTGTGTGTGTGTGTATCTTGCAAAAACAAACTTTTTAGGGAGTGAGGGAGGGACAGAGACCAGTAAAATGTCCCACTCCGACCCTACCCCCTGCCCAGGTAATTTTTGCTAAAAGGTCTGATGGATTACTTTTCACACCTTTCTTCATGTTCATATAAACCACACACAAACTTCATGCTCATATAAACACACACACAAACTCACAAACATACATATACATAGAAGATAAGGGAAGGTCATTTTATATATTACTAAAAGCTGATCATATACTATAAATTTCAGAGCATCCTGCTGTTTCCGTGTAACGTGTTCACCTTGGAAACTGACATCAGCTTCTACAGCTTCTTCACATTCATTTATTCATGGCTGCATTCAAGGATATGGATGGACCACAGTTTCTAGAACCATTATCCTACTAATAGGCATGACATTGTTCCTTTTTTTTTTTAATTTGGTACAAATAGTACAATGAAGAAACATCCTTACATTTGAATCCTGCCATGTTGGTGATTTCTGGTGGTTTAAATATTAAAGTATATACTGGCACATTACATTCCAAGAACATTATAATGACTCATGTTTTCACCAGCCAGCAATATTTTACCATTTAAAAAAAAAATTCGTGGGGGATCCCTGGGTGGCGCAGCGGTTTGGCGCCTGCCTTTGGCCCAGGGCGCGATCCTGGAGACCCGGGATCGAATCCCACATCGGGCTCCCGGTGCATGGAGCCTGCTTCTCCCTCTGCCTGTGTCTCTGCCTCTCTCTCTCTCTCTGTGAATATCATAAATAAATAAATAAAAATTAAAAAAAATTAAAAAAAAATTCGTTGAAGCTAATATGTGTAAAAAATTTAGCGTCATTACTCTGAGTTGCATTTCTCTGATTTTTAGGGTTGTTCAACATATGTTTTTATTTGTTTGATGAATATTTAAATGAATTTTCAAATGAATTTTATTTAACAAATATTTTTGTTTGTTTAATGAATATGCCTTCATTTATCAATAACTATGCTTATTTGTTTACCATCATTCAAAATCTTCAGCTTAGAGTGAGCATATTTTCTGTGTTGCTGAAGACTTTTTTCAGGAGTACAATACAGAACTGTTACCTAGCCACCGTACCCTAACACTAGATCCCAAGAACTTACTTACTTTGCCTAAACAAAACTTTTTACCCTGTGGGCACCATTTCCCCAACCTGCAGCTCCTGGGAAGGTGCAGCAGTGGAAGTCAACAGTGGTTGAGACAGTGGGAGTATGCCGCAGCCAGGTCTGGGAGGTGTCTGCTGCAGCAGCAGTGGCTGGGCTGGGTGTTCCCTCGTGACAAAGGCTATTGGGACCTCCTGTTGTCCTGTTTGCCCATGGGGAGAAGTTCTACCTTGGGGCATCCCTTTCCATGTCAGGTCCCTTATACTGGCACTTAGAGCATCAGTGGGGCTGGAATAAAACCGGAGCTGGGATGGAACTACCAAGGAGCCTAGAATACAGGTGCGCTGGCTGCAGTGAATACAGCACACCTTTGTCTGAGGTGTGGGTGTATGCAGATCGCCCACTGAACTGGGTCTCAGGGAGCTTACTTTGGTTACTCAGCCCCAGGGAGAGGCAAGAGATACTGTAACAGCACGTGCCTGAGGATGACAGGGTGCAGCAATTGCCTCTGCTCAGGGATCATGGCCCAGCAGTAGTAGGGCCCTGGGGATGGCAGGTCAAAGTCCTGACTGAGGCCCCAGGGTGCAGCAGCAGTGACATGGCAAAGCACCAGGGACTCAAAGGTGTAACTTAGCACCCAGGGAGGGAGGCTTAAGGCCATTGGCAACTCTGGTCCTGTAGGTGGCCTGTGGAGTCCTCATCTGTTGGGGAGGGCGAATGGGCGGGAGGGAATGCTATGAGGGGTGGTTGGGAGGGTGGCAGCATCAGCTCAGGTCACTGGGGGCAGGTCATTGCAACAAGAGCTCCAGCCTAGTGACTCCAGGAGGTTTTATCAGCTGGGCTCAGCATTGGTAAAGCCTAGAGGGGTACTTGGTAGCAAAAACTGTAGACATTCATGGCAGCAATGAGGTTTTATAGGTTGATCCTGTTCTCCTTTTCTCTAGGGGATAAAAACTTTCCCAGGGGAAACTTCTTGGCTCCACACTGCCAAATTGCCAGGTGAAAACCACAAGATATCACTTCACACCTATTAGGATGGCTATTACCAAAAAGACAAGTGTTAACAGACACTGATAAAGATGTGGGAAAAGAGAACCCTTGTGCCCTGTTGGTGGGTATGAAAATTGGTGCAGCCACTATGGTGAATGACAATGAGGGATGGTGAAATGCTTTCTATGCTTTTCTATGGGGCCATCCTAGGCTTCTGGGCTCCAAAAGGCTTTGACTGCTTCTTTTCTGAAGTTAGTCTTGTCAGTTTGTAGTTGTTTATTCATTGATTTGGTTGTTTTTGAGGTGAGAAAATGAGTGTTGGGACCTCCTAGTCCATCATCTTGATAATGTCACCTAACATCCTCTTTTCAAAGTGATCTCTCTCTTTAGTAGAAGAATCCAGCATAATTTTATTTATGGAAAATATAATGTGTTTATGCTTTCATCTTACAATCTTATACTTGTTCACACTTCCTTTGCCCTATTTTTCTTCTTTTCAGTTACTCCTTTATGTTCATATGAACAAGTTATTTTGTAATACAGTTATCCCCTTGTCAATTTATTTTTTTTAATTTTTTATTTATTTATGATAGTCACACGGGGGGGGGGCAGAGACATAAGCAGAGGGAGAAGCAGGCTCCATGCACCGGGAGCCCGACGTGGGATTCGATCCCGGGTCTCCAGGATCGCGCCCTGGGCCAAAGGCAGGCGCTAAACCGGTGCACCACCCAGGGATCCCCCCCTTGTCAATTTAGATGTTCTGTTGCACATACACTAATATGCAATTTCTTTTATTGTTACAATCACTCAAACATATTTATGCACTATTGTATAAAAAAAAAACATTATGTATTTTTTCTTCCAATTCATTAAATTCCCTCATGATCCTACAGGTAACTCAATACGATAAAACCATTAGAATTATTTTATTGCTGTGTGAATGTCAGACGCAACTTTTAAAAATTATGCTCAAGTTCATTTAATAAAAAAATCTTTCATCACTTAGTAAAGAGGGGTCCAGTGATAAATCTGAAAATACCTTATACAAACAAATGAGAAAAGATTCATGGAAGCATGAAACAGGAGGTAAAAGAATCAAGCAAAAGTAGTTATGATCAAATGTGTAAATTTATTTTAAAAAATAAAAGATATATTTGGGAACATACAGTTAAAAAGTAATTCATTGGGGCACCTGGGTGGCTCAGTGGTTGAGCGTCTGCCTTTGGCTCAGGTCATGATCCCTGGTTCCTGGGATCAAGTCCCGCATTGGGGTCCCAGGAGGGAGTCTGCTTCTCCCTCTGTCTATGTCTCTGCCTCTCTCTGTGTGTCTCTCATGAATTAAAAAAAAAAAAAAAGCAATTCATTCAAGTCATCAAAGTCTGAATAACACAGATGAAACAAGCAATTATTTGTATAAATAAAAATGTGGTTTTTGTTATAAAAGTAAGTCTATATCAAATTGGACACTTTTGCTATGTATTACTTGATTATTGTACTTCACCAGCCAGAAATACAAATAAGTCACAATCCCTTATATTTCTAATTAGGGTCCAAGTTCTGAACCACCTAACATATTAAATAATTCAGAGTCTCCATGTCTCATCTTTGTTCCACTACCCTGGCCTCAGTCCATCTCCTTACCTACATTTACAAAGGGCTTGACAAGCTTACTCAGACTCATTCAGACATCCAGAGAGCGTGACAAATAGACAGTCTGATAAATTCACTATTGGTTTCCTCCCTTCTGTTACCCCTCTAAGTTTTACTGTTGAAAAAACAGTCATGATGTTCATGAAGAACACTTGTCTACTACTTGTCTACTTGTGGGAGGGGGATTTATTCATTCTGATACCTGAGACTAAGCTATCACGATCAGCCCTTGTATCTTGTTTAGGCATCCTTTACACCGAGGTGGTCAACATGGTTTTGAGTGCACTGTCACTATCCCAAGTAGGCAAACTGAAGAGAATTCTACTCTAATCCACGTGAGCTGGAACCTGTTCTGTGTTGGACTATAACTGCACACACACACACACCCCACACACACACTTTCTCACTGTCCATCCATTCATTCCTGTTCCTGTTCACCTTCTTTTCCTCTACTTTCCTGTCTCAGAGTCCCCCACCCCCCAAGTTCTCACAGCCACACTTCACTTCCTACCACAAGTTCAGACATCATTCCCTGAGAAGAGTTTCTCCCCTCAGGTTCTCATTAGCTTTTCCATATTAGAAAATCTTGGGAGGTATCATCCTATTTTATAAGAAAGGCCTCAGTAATTCCAAACCTCAAAAGGAAAAAGATCAGAGAAACCATCCTCTGCCTCCCAAGAAGTAACAACTTCATACAAATACACCAATCTCCCTCCCCAGGATCAGCTCTACTCCCGAGGATCTTTGGAGAGTGACCTTTGCATGACATTCCTGCAACAGGAAGCCTACTTAACTTATCTTTGCATAATCTTGAAGAGCCACTCAAGATTTCTAGAAAGAGTAAAGAAAATTCTAGGTAGGCACGTTTTGAGTTTGTAAGAATTAAATAATTTGCTCTCTTCTCAAGCATTTTAAGTTCTACCTTCACCAGGCAAGGGGATGGCAGCCTAGGGTAAGTTGTCTCCAGAATTCTTCTTACAGAGGTTGATGCTCTTGGAAGCATGAATATATACCATTCATTAAAAAAAGATAAGACTGGAAATATCTGTTAGATGATGTATGATTTCAGACATGCAGTTAACAAAAACAGGAAATAATTTATAATATAGATTATAATCTCTAATCTTAATTTGTGAATTTTGATGATATAGGTTTTTTATAAAAGAAAACTTTGTAAATGTTTCTTCTTCCAAGTTAGCCCTGAGTAAGGGACTGAATGAAGTCAAACAACATAACTACTTTTGGGGTACATCCCTAGAGTAATTTGGGGTTATATTTATTGTTCAGAAGAAAACTAGTTTCTAGAAACTATCTGAACACCTGTGCTTGAAAATAACTGTACTGATAAGGAATAGAATCTATCTATGTGTGTCTTCATGCCTGTCAGGAAGAAAAACTTCTAGAGATTCAATTGGGGAACCATTCTTTTTCAATACTTAAAGGAAAATATTTCAGTATCTAGGGGGATATAACTGAACATGTAAGTGGTACCTATGATGAGACAGGAAATCCTTTAGAAAGAAATGAAATAAAATCCATAAAGACCATTTTATCCTATTGATGACTTTTAGGGTCATGAGTTCTTGGAGGTAAAGCCAAATGTTTTGGTCCCTAGCTCCCACAGATCTGTTTTTCATATGCTAACATGAGGCATCTTTTTCTTACTGATGTACGATGATTTGGAAGAAAGAACATGGGTTTCTGTAGATAATTCTGGATTCAAAAGCTGTAAAAGCCACCTAATATCTCTAAGCCTTGATTTTCTCTTTTAAAAAAACATAGGGATTATAATCCTACTTGCCATGTGATTGCAAAGGATAAATTATACCAATTATGTGCAAGTATCTAGTCTAATCCCTGTCGCATAGGTGACATTTGGCAAATTATTTCCCTGACATCTTTCCTGCCATGTAATTATTTGATTTCAAAAATCTAAAAGTCTAATTAACCGTCTCATATTTTTCACTTTAAATGTAAACAGAGTCCCCTGAAAAGGTAAAATAAGACAATATTTAGTTTACTTGGTGTCTGTCTTTCTCCTTGCAGAGATTGCAAGGAGAAGAAAGCAAATTCAAAATGGTTAGGGAAAAAAAAAAAAAAGGACAGAGAATGTGGTCAGGCCTGGGAGGGGCTGGTCACAGCAACTGGCATGCCATTGGATAAAAAAGGTAACATTGCTTATCATCACCTTGTTCAGACCAGCGTGCTCTGTTCACTTATGGCTTGACCTGGCTGCCCCAGTCATTTTCATTTCTCAATGCCCCAAATTATGTGGACACATGCTGACCCAGACACCACAGCTAATTTATTCTAGTTGCTTCTGGTACAATGTGTCTGCCTGATTCAGACTTTCCAGGGTAGGGAGGGGGCAGGAAAGTTCACCACTCTGGTTTCATATTCTCCGAGGGATTTGGGCAACTGAGAGAGAAGTATAGGAAGGAGGTATCACAGGGTCCTATTGTATAGGACCTCCCTCTCCAAGACAGTGTGTTGGTTAAGTTCTCCATGAATTCAAGACAAGGAGAAAATGTTGACCATCTCACATACATTCACCTCATT
Organism: Nyctereutes procyonoides; assembly: GCF_905146905.1. Lineage (NCBI taxonomy): Eukaryota > Metazoa > Chordata > Mammalia > Carnivora > Canidae > Nyctereutes > Nyctereutes procyonoides. Next base: position 14,352,568 of record NW_026575139.1, on the reverse strand, counting down.
AGAGGGTGAGACATACAGAAGAGGGCTGCCAACCATTCACTCACCTTTTCAGAAGAAACAGAATGGTTACTGCTTTATATGACAGATCCCTAAGCTTGTATCTCAGGGTATGATACGAGATGATGAGAAATCCTTGGTGTTGTGGCTCCAATCATGTCCTAGTCATATATCTCTCTCTTTTATCACTGTTTCTTTTCATCCAGCTCTTTTACATTCAAAATCAATTTATCTATTTTTTTCTTTCAGTAATTAGTAGATGTAGAATAAAAATGACATGGTCAGTAAAAATGTCCACCTGAGCCCAGTGATCTATCCGGAAATTGACTAAGGAAATACAAATCCATTCCTAAATGCTAAGCCCCTTTTCTCCTTCTAAAAAATAAATTAAAACATATTATCTCTATTTATATTTAAATAAGGATATATTAAAATTCACATTATGAGATGGCATAGCCAGGACACTATGGATTGCACAAATCATACCTTTTCTATGTCATTTCAAGTATATTAATTCAAAATCTAACAAAAGATTTTTTTTCTTCTTGTACCTCAGTGATGAGCTAATCTATGAAAAAAATGCAACATCTGCTAGAGCTATAAAACAAATGAAAAATTAATTAGGTATTTGAAGGTCTCCTTTTGAGACAATGGAGTTTAGTCGTGTCTTAAATCCTCTTACAGCTTAAACTGTGTGTTCAGTCTGGAAAAGATCTTTCCTTGTTTCCTGATCATTGTGTTTTTAGATCATTTTCTTCATCTTGGCTGGCCTGGGAGTTTTGGTTGAAGGAGCTTCAATGCCCTTCATTAAGTTACAAATGCTTCCTCAGCATTCCGACAACCAGCTAAGAACATCTCCACATCTTTAATAGCTTTCTTATTTTTAATCCTTCAGTGCTAAGAGAGTTTGTGGGGGGAAATGCATACACACACACACACACACACACACACACAGTTAAGTGTTTGGTGAGTATCTATTTTGCACCTTGCTTATGTCTACTTTTTATATTTTTATTTTTTATGTCTACTTTTTAAACTTCCTTTCGTCTCCCTGTTGGTTCTCTTAATTCTGATGTATCAAGATACTTTCTCATTCACAAGTATTTGCCAAAATGCATATAGTAAATATTTTTAAGCACCAAATAACAGGCTAGATGCCAGGATTATAGAAATAAATTTAAAGAACAACAATTTCTGCCTTCTAAGAAGCTTGCACAATAAAACTTAATACACAAATGCAGTGTGTTGAGCAGTTTGATGGAAGTTTGCTACAATTTGTGGAGGCTTTTATTTCCAGGGTCATTAACTCATTTGTAGATTTAGTGAAGGTTTCTAAGAGGAGAAGACTCCCAGTATGTGTTAGAAAAAATGAGAAGTTAATTTATCAGAATCAGTGGGAGATGTTCCAGGTAGTAAAAGGTGTGTCTGAACTTTATACTGAGTATTTCTCTACATATATTTGTGGGCTTGAAAAGGATAGAGTCACTTGCCTGACAGTCCTAAGAAGAAAAACCCTTCTTCATTCAGGAGATGAAGATGTGTTCCTCAAACACTATGACACTTTCTTCTCGCCAAAATCGTAATCTACAGTGGAGGACACCTCAGTTGCAATTGTCCCAAATACCACTGGACCTTCCCTAGGGCTAGAACAATCTTTAAACCAAGAACTTCATGAAACTTCACGCTCGGCAAATAAGAAGACAAGTGTGGTTCAGGAGGGCACTGCTGTACAGTTTTTAGGTTCATAATTAAAAAAAAAAAAAACAGATTCATTATATTCCTTGAGCTCATCTCCTGTGGCTAGTCATCGCAGAAAGGCACCTAGCCAAAGCACCAAAAGATTGTCCCAAAATTCACTTTTGTTTCTTCTCTCCCTACATCTGGTAACTCCCCAAATTTTATCCTCACATTAGCCCTATAATCTTTTCCTTCCTGTATTGTATCAGAAGGGGGATATTGGAAAAAACTGAGTTGCCAGGTAGTAATCGTCTATGAGGCTGAGGCCAAGAGAGTTAAAGACTCAGTGTTTTAAACATTCATTCTTGAATGAGATATCTTGCCTTTATGGCTGATCTTTCTTGCCAAGCCCAGAAAATTTTCAAGACTTTAGGTTTTTGTACATTGGATATTTCAAAAATATTCTTTTATGTAACATATGTTATATAATCATAGGTTCTCATTATAGGGAATTTAGAAATTATAGAAAATTACATAGAAGTAAACATAAATTAGGCATAATCATTCCACCCCCTGGCGTTTAACTGCTGTGGGACTTTTGATCCATTATTTCTAATATTTTTACCTGTACATTGTTTGTTAGATTGTTGTAACAAAGTACTACAATTAGCTGCGCCACACAACAGAAATGTATTGTCTCATAGCTCTGGAGGCCAAAAGTTCAGGATATGGGCAAAATTGGTTCCTTCTGAGAGCCATGAGGTAAGTCTGTCCCTCGTCTCTCCCATGGGCTTATAGAAGGCCATCTTCTATTTGTGCCTTCCTATCATCTTCTTTCTAGGAGTGTTTTTGTGTCCAAATTTCCTCTTTCCATAAGGACACCAGTCCTTTTGGATTAGCGCCCACCCTGATGACCTCACTTTAACTTGATTACTTCTGTAAAGACCCTATCTCCAAATAAGTCGCACTGAGGTAATGAAGCTTAGGACTTCAACATATAAATTTGAAGGGGACACAATTCAACCCATAACAACCTAATTGAGATCAAAAGGCACTTTGACATTCTGTGCTTTTTTTTTTTCATTGAACATTAAAATGAGAACATGTTTCCATATTATTAACAGATCTTCAAAAGGAGAGATTTTTTAAAAATGTAAAAGAAAATAAAATGTGATGAATTAAGTGAAAGTTTTAGAATATTATGATGCCAGGTGAAAATAAGTTCACAAATATACTTGTGTGTACATATGCTTATATATAAGCAAGTGTGCATGTGTGTGTGTCTGCATGTCTCTCTATCTGTGCAAACTGTGATGGAACAGACTTGGATGGATCAGCTTATGGGCGTGTGCATAATTCTAACACTGGATAGGTTAGCAAACAGGTCCTACAAAGTTGAGAGAACTTGCATTCCTCTTGCTGATTTATTCCCTGCATCCAATAGGAAAACAAAGTGGGGTGAAAGGGGACAGATGAGGCATCAATGGGTTCTCCTCTTACTTTCTCTGAGATTGTTTGTGCTGCCTTGTTCCAGAAGACTGAGAGATGACCAACATCGGGAGTTGTTCTCAATTCATTTTCAATGCTGATGAACTTGATTAAAGAAATTAATCCTCTGGGGATATCTGGGTGGCTCAGTGGTTGAAGGTCTGCCTTTGGCTCAGGGTGTGATCCGGGATCTGGGATCGAGTCCCACATCGGGCTCCCCGCAGGGAGCCTGCTTCTCCCTCTGCCTATGTCTCTGCCCTCTCTCTTTCTGTGTCTCTCATTAATAAATAAATAAAATCTTAAAAAAGAAAAGAAAAGAAATTTGCCCTCTGTCTTCAACACAGTATTTTAAACCAAAGTTTAACTTATGGGCCTTTTTATACTGTAAGTTTCACCTTACATTTTAATAGGATTTTATTCAGCATTCTTTGCATTATGTTGCAGTGAAAACCACCCCAGATTTAGTGACATAGGATACAAAGATTTCTCTATCAATACTGTTACGTGTTCTTTATGCTCCTGTGACTTGAATCGGTATTGTCTTTGGTTAGAGACCTAGGCTGAGGAAGAAGCCCTACCTGAACATGCCACTTCTATGAAAGATGAACAAGAGAGAGGGAGACAAAGAGAGGGAGAGGGAAGGAGAAAGAGACAGAGGTGTGGAGGAGAGACAGGGAGAGAGAGAAAGCACAGACTCTTGTGATCCTGAAGTTCTGGTTAGGCATGCTGCCCATCACTTGCCTTCATAGTGTACTGACCAAAATTTATGGCCGAGACATATGCCTGTGGTCAGGAAATATAATCATCTTACAGGGAGATACTGCAATTCACACGGTGTTGGTTGAGAGTATGTTAATCAACCTCTCATAGGGATGACAGAAATTGGAAATAATAATAATAATACCACCTACCACAGTCCACATTTTTTGTGGTTGTCATACAGATGCCTTCCTTCTTTGACATAAAATGTACTCATTTATTTCTGAAGAGAAGCATTGCGAAGATCTTACCCAATCATAGCATTAGGCTCAAAGTCCAGAAACTTGTGGTTTCATGAAGAAAAGTCTCCTGTTGATGCAGAAATTGATGAACTACAAAGGCAAATCATCTGTTCCCTCCCCACAAACACACTCAAGGTAGCATGGTGGATAATAGGCAGTGTAGACACAAATAACATTCCTATTCAGGAAGGGGGATAATGGGAGGCATGCCGTGGCCTCTGGGCCAAAGCCATTCTGAAACCCTGCTGTGAAGATGTTTGAAGGACATTTAGTCCTGGGAGTAGGGAATGCTGGTTAATAAAGTTCTGGCTCTCCTCCCTAGAAATAACAACTTAGTACTTTGTTTCATGGTTCTTGTGTTAGAGGGGAAAGAGAGAAGTAGCAGAACCATGATTTGGCTCTTAAAGGTTCTTCATATGTCTTCTTGTGCTCATTGAATCAAACAAAGCAAATTGCAAGGACAAGCCTAGCATTAACATGATGGAGAAGTCTGCTTCTCTCCTAGGGAAATATGCAAGTCACACAGCAGTACTTTGGGTGTAAGATCCTCTGGAATGGGGGTAGAGGAGGGAGAAAAATAATTAATGGAATCTGTGCCAGCATATATTTTAATACAAAGTGAGGGACAACTTGGCCTTTTGCTCAATGAGTTGAAAAATCTTGAATTATTCATTTCTAAACTTCAAAATGGAATAATAACCTATGGTATAGGGGGATAGACAAATCTCCCTTATTTTTGAACAGCTAATACTACACTTTGGCCCCTTTTTCCTTATATAGATAAAAAGTTTATATAAGAAGGAAAGCCCATTAAGTGTAGGTTAGATCTACTCTCTTTTACTGCTGATGCCAGCTAGCTATTACAAGGTTGACGGTACCAAGTGAAAATTAATGCAACTAGATTTTATGTGGTGTAGATAGTACCTAATAATAAACATATTTTAAGGGAAAAAGGTGTTTCCAAACATTGCATTTCCTCCCACAAGGGTCAACTCCTATGTTCCTGTAATAAGAAGTTAATTTATTTGTTGGGCCCCTAGATTAGAGTTATTTCTTCCCTCATCCAATTCTGTTTCTAAAATCTAAGAAGAAACATCAGAAGGTTTTCGTTTTGTGTCTTCAAAGCCTATGGCATGGCCCTACACTCAATTTTATTTTATTGTTATTCTGAAAGATAGGGATGGGTCAATAAAGAACTTGAGAAAACTGAATTTCCTAGGATACTCTGTGGCAAGGACACAGAGCTGTGCTGACTCACAGTATACTAGTTTTAAAACTATAGAGACTGCTGTTGGTCAGCAATAAAACTCAGAGGAAGTTGGGGTCAGAAGAAAAGAAACAGAAAAGAAACTCTATTATCTGATGGTAATAAAATATAATCCCTCAAAAGCTAGCATCGGTATAAGCCATCAGATCAAACCTGGCGTGTTCTGAATGGAAAGAAATAGCCTTTTCCTCAGAGTTTGCTGGCCTCTGAAGATGTCTGTCTATGCAGTAGAAGTACTACTAAATACAGAACCACTTTCTGATATTTATTGCTGCTTCTCTAAAATGAATTCTTAACGGAAATTTCATGATAGAGACTTCTGAAAGAAGCAGTGGCAGAGCGAGACAATGCCTCAGTGGGCGAATCTAGCAATTAATTAAAGACATGGCATAAATAAATGCATTCCTAGATCCATTTTTATTGTGAAACCCACCTGAGAACAACAGATAAAAGCAATGTTTGACGTGACAGATGTCCTCTCTGATGTTTGTACTATGCTATCCTCATTTTTAAAATCTTTAAATTTGAGATGTAATTCACATACCATAAAATTTGCCCACATAAAGTGTAGAATGTGTGGGTTTTAGTATATTCATAGAGTTGTGACACCATCACTACAATCTGATTTTAGAATATTTTCATCATCCCAGAAAGGAAATGTACCCATTAGCAGTCGCTACCCCCACCCCAAACCCTAGTCAACCATGGATTTACTTCCTGTCTCTATATTTGCTGATTCTGGACATTTCATTAAAATGGAATCATATGTATATCCATTTATTAATGATGTCTGTCACTTAGCATTATGTTTTTCAAGGTCCATCCACATTGTAGCATGGATTCCTTTTTATTCCTTTTTGTTGCCAAATAACAGTCCATTGAACAGGTATGCCACATTTTGTTTACTCATTCCTCACTTGATGAGCACTTGGATTCATTCTACTACCTTTTGGCTATTATGAATATTTATTTTATGAACCATTATTTTATTGTGGATATGTTTTTATTTCTTCTGTATATGTGCCTAGAAGTGCAATGGCTGGGTCATATAGAAACTGTGCCTAATTTTTCAAGGAATTGCCAAATTGTTTTCCAAAGTGCCTGAATCATATTTTGTGCTCCTGCTATTTGCATTCTGCATCTACATTTAAAACCCTTCATTTGCATAATCCTAACTCATAACAAGTGTGCTGGAATGCCAATGGACTATCTATAGATAAGGGTCAAATGCTGGTTGATGGTGTAATAAAGTGAAGGTCAAATTAAATTAGCCCTGAAATCCCATAAGCCTCTTTTGAAAGTGTCAGTAAATAGTCTTCACAATTGCCGTCATAACAATAAGCTGTGTAATTATAAGTTTATGTCCAAAGAGATTCTGGCTCTCATTAATACTTACAAAACCCCTGGGATTCAGGGAAGGGGACTTCACACTTTTAATTATAGCAGCCTAATGTAGGTGCTGTGATTTGGTATGGTCCTCAGTTTATCACTGGGAAAGAAGGAAAGAGATTCCCAGAGCAATGACAAATTGCTAAAAATGCTTTACTTATCACATTTCAAAAGAGAAATTCTTTTCTTTTAAGAATTTGGTAGCATCACGATAGGAAGGGAAACTCCTGCTATAAGGTTTACTTAGGATCCTATACAAATTAGTTGTTAATTCACTTTTGGAGATGGATCTAAAATTTAGAGACACGGATTTATCCAGTGAAGAATTTAAAGGGAATATCCCAAGGGGAAATTAATGGGTATTATTAAATGACTGAAGTGAACTCTAGAAATATTAGCCTTTTAAATGTCACAATTGCCTTTAAAAATAAAATAACACAAAATAATAATAATAATAACAACATTAGAAGGTATCCCATTTAGTTGTATATATTATTTGCCCAGATGCTCTTTATCAACCATAAGAACGCGGGATGGGAAGGGGAGGAGATGGGAGGATCCACACTATCTCTCATGCCTTTTCAATGGCAATTTTTACAGTCATGAGCAATAGACTGACCTGCTACACACTGTAGGGAATATAGACACTCCACTGGCAACTTGGAAATTTTGGAATTGGTCCCAAGGAGGTAGAGTCACAACTTCTACAAAAGTTCTCATTTTTGCTGTTGTTTTGTTTGTGTTTCCTATGTTAACTTAAATATTTTATTTCTTATTACTTGCTTGATCTGTTTTTCTTATAAATTTATTTTTTATTGGTGTCCAATTTGCCAACATATACAATAACACCCAGTGTTCATCCCGTCAAGTGCCCACCTCAGTGCCCATCACCCAGTCACCCCCCCCCCCGCCCACCTCCCCTTCCACCACCCCTAGTTCACTTCCCAGAGTTAGGAGTCTCTCATGTTCTGTCTCTCTTTCTGGTATTTCCCAGTCATTTTTTCTCCTTTTCCCTTTATTCCTTTTCACCACTTTTTATATTCCCCAAATGAATGAGACCATATGATGTCTGTCCTTCTCTGATTGACTTATTTCACTCAGCATAATACCCTCCAGTTCCATCCACGTCGAAACAAATGGTGGGTATTTGTCGTTTCTAATGGCTTGAGGAATATTCCATTATATACATAAACCACATCTTCTTTATCCATTCATCTTTTGATGGACACCAAGGCTCCTTCCACAGTTTGACTATTGTGGACATTGCTGCTATAAACATTGGGGTGTAGGTGTCCCAGTGTTTCATTGCATCTGTATCTTTGGGGTAAATCCCCAGCAGTGCAATTGCTGGTTCGTAAGGCATGATCTGTATTTTTATTCTCATCTCCCCACCATTTTCCATCTCATCTCATTGTATTTCTTCCTCCCTTTACACAGAATGCTAACTCCTAATGCATAATTTCCTTACCATTACCTTCCAAATGGATCCCCAGAAGTGAAATGGCTACACGTAGTACAAATTAGCTGAAGACAAGCTTCTTGTTCATGTGTCCATGCCTGCACAACTTTCCTCAAGCTCTTTCTACCCTTCTACTTTTCTAGATATGTCACATTCCATAAGGTGTAGATCTTATCCTGCCCATTCTTAAAATGCCCAGTAAAAGCAAGATTTGTCCTTTGGAAATAGTTATTAAAAATGTATGGGTTTTATTCTTCTGGCAGTTATCACTTTCTTTCATATCTAAACAGAAATTGAAGCACATGTTTTCTCTGTTAGATGACCAGAGCTCATGTTTTGTTTAAAGAGGTTACCCTTCCATGCATTATGCTCTTGGGATTATAGCAGGAACTCCAAAGTGTTGAATGAATGACTAAATTTCAATTGCATTTATATTATTTACAATCACACCATAATCCAGAAAAAAATGGAGGTAATAATAAAATCATTAATGCTGTTTGAAAACAGAATATGACAGACAATGGGCCCGACTTCAACCATCTGCAACCTTGCCTGTTTTTTATTCTATATCTAAAGCTACCATTATCTTTTTAGGTCTCTTAACCATGCATAGGTGTAGAACCTCGCTTTGTGGTCAGGGGATGTCTCTTGCCACTAATCGATAAAGAAAACTTAGCCATCTACCATCATAATGATATACCGCAGTGTTTCCATTTTCAAATGGACTTGGTAATTAATGACTACTTTGCTGACATTGTAATATCATCATTAGCCTTCACTACACTGCCTGACCTATGTGTGAGTCTGTGTTCTGGATTGCCAAGGATACCAAAGCATTTCACTTCTTATGGGGTGATTTCACACCAGGCTTCTTGCTCCTCTTGACCTGTGAAGTTGCTGAGAGGTTAAGGACAAACTTTTTAAGTTAATATCATTTTAAAATATCTTTAATAATTCAATGCAAAATACACCATGTGTAGAAAAGGATATATGAGTCAGATGTGTATATTTTGTGATATAACAAAATACATAAATCTATCTGCCTACCACCCAGCTACAGAAATAGATAATTACCATGCAGGTAATTCAGAAGCACTCTGCGTGACTCTGTTTTTTGTTAATACGTTTATTGTTTTTGTTTATGTATGCATCATTTGACTTTAATGGTTTACTTCATTGAATAAATTATTCATGTGTGTTCTTCTGAGACATGCTTATTTTCAATAATAGATATTTTGAATTTATCCAAGTTGATGTGTATAAGTACAGTATATTCACACTTGCTACTTTGAATATACCACCATGTGTTCATTCTTTCTGCCATCAATGGGCAATTTCAGGGAAGAGGAAGACTAGAGAAGTCTGTGCCTTTATTGACCAAGCAGGCTATGGGGGGGGGTGGGAATGAAGCAAGAGAACACAGTGGTCCCTAAGCCAGGGTAGCTGTGCTTCGACCTCTTGTAGGTAATGGAGACTCACCTGTCTGGTGGTTAACACAATCAAGGCTTGATTTCCACCTGATTGAAAGTCTTGCCACCAGGCTGCCCACCATCTGAGGCCAACTGATCAAGTCCTGCAGGTGTGTCTTCACTAACTTGGATTTCTCCATGGACAGCTCCTATTCCTTGGCTTTGTGCAGGTGCTTCCACCATGAGCTGTGGTTCAGCCAATGTGCTGCCAAGCTCCATATAGCTGTCTACTGCTCCTACCACAGGCCCAGTAGGTGGGCAAAATCCACACTGCAGGAGGCCTGTTTCTTTTGCCATCTTGTTTCTAGGTTATTGTTATGCAAAAATACTTCAATAAGCATCTTAGTATGTATCCTACAAGAGTTTTTCTAGGGTGTATACATCCTGTTTCATCAAGTTGAAGATGCTATCAATATTAGATACAGATGATTGTTTTGCACAAGTAAGAAAAATATTCCATTTAAACTGTCATATTACTTTCTTATTAACTGCAAGAATCATTTCATTTCAGAAATTTAACTGTGAAAAAAGAATCTGTATTGAAATCAATGAAACAAAGTAACTTGGAGTGGAAATGCTAAACCATAGAGAATGTATATCTTCGAATTTACTCATGCTACATGAAAGTCTAAAATGTCTTTTACTGTTCTGTGTAGAGAAATATCACATGAAGAATCATTCAAAGAAAATGTAGTCAGATTGAAGGAAAAAATTATTACAGAGGAGTATAAGTTAATCTATAAATAGAGTGTTGTTTTTTAAAAATTTTGTGATGTTTGTGAATAATATGTTGACTTAAAAATTGTATTTGTGGTGATTTCTTTTGATATTTGAAATAATTATTTACTTATGGATATAATTTTGAATTTTTAAAAATATTTCCCCTCCCCCCTTATATAAATTTCAGGCCCTGCAAAAGTTGGAGATACCATTGGTACCCTTGGACTCTAATTTCTCTTTCTCTTTCTCTTACTCACTGCTTTCAATACATTCTCTATAGATGCTCTACTGACAATCTATAAAATCCAATGCTCTCCTGCTATGTGTATGTGATACATAATATAAACATTTCAGGAAATATATTTGTAATGAAGTAATGAATGACTTAATTAAGCAAACTATGCATTCTCCAAACATTGACTTTCCCCCTCCCTTATTAGACCAATTGCTTGTCAAGGGGTTTGCAATAAAATATATGGTAGGCCCTCAATAAGCTTTAATCAATTAGTGAATCAATCAATAGATTGATAAATCTATAAGTTATGGAGTTATCTCTGTGTCCTGGTTGCTTCATATGTAACTTTACATACATACATATTATAATTTTTCTGTCTAGGATACTTGTAGATATTTTTTCCCTCACTATGACAGCTATTACTCCTAATAAAATTAAAACATTTTATGTAACATCTCTAAACAATTTGCTCCTAATCAAACCAGATCTAAAAGACACACTTAGGGCAACCTGGGTGGCTCAGCGGTTTAGCGCCGCCTTTAGCCCAGGGTGTGATCCTAGAGACCTGGGAGCGAGTCCTACGTTGGGCTCTCTGCATGGGGCCTGCTTCTCCCTCTGCCTGTGTCTCTGCCTCTCTGTGCATCTCTCATGAATAAATAAATAAAATCTTTAAAATAAATAAATAAAAAATAAAAGACACACTTAAACAAAAAGACAGAATTAAAGTGAAGAGCCATTTCCCTTGTATTTTTTATCAGTATAACAAAAAGACAGTGTGTTCATCTTTCCTTCCCTTGACTAGCAACAACTTTTTTCACATACAAGAAATAATAAAATAAAAAAAAAGAAATAATAAAATTATGTAAGAGCTAAAAGATATCTGTCCTCCTAAGTTAAGGAAGGGAAAAATGAGTTTAAAACTACTGCTCAGACTGTTCCTTGGTACAAGAGAAAAAGATAAGGGACAGACCGTAATTATGAGACATCTGATTCCAGGATGCAGAAAGGTTCTGACATCAGTAGGTAGATTTAATAGCCATTGTATGTTGAAACGGATTATTGGGGAAAGGAGAGAAAATGAGTGGGAAAAATCAGAGAGGGTGACAGAACCTGAGAGACCCCTAACTCTGGGAAACGAACAAGGGGTAGTGGAAGGGGAGGTGGGTGGGGGGTTGGGGTGACTGGGCGATGGGCACTGAGGGAGTCACTTGATGGGATGAGCACTGGGTGTCATACTATATGTTGGCAAATTGAACTCCAATAAAAAATATTAAAAAAAAGAATAAAAAGAAATTGAATTCTGTTTTTAGAAAATTTTGTTGCCCAGGAAGGTTTTTCTTTCATGAAGTCACTAACAGGCACAGTATGGTACCCAAAGTTAAAGAAGAATAATAGTAATAAGAATTACAAACTCTGTGGTCACATTCATTTCCTTGGCCCTGGTTGGACTTTCTCTTTCTAAATAATCTAACAAAGGACGAAGGCTATAGGTAGAGTAGATAGAATAAACCTTTTCTGGAGAAGAGTTCATTTCAGAATATTTTCTTAAGTATATTCATACAGTTAAATTCAGCTATATATTTATCTTCTAAGAAATTTTTCTTATTAAAGGTTTTTAAATTAGTGCCCTGAATAAAGTGGCTTTTAGGGTTTCACTCCAGTGAATTGTCCTTCCAACATATATTAATATATGACACGAACACATTATAGTGTCAGATTGTTGATATAATAAAAAGAGGCAGAGGGCTGAGAGCCTGGAGGGGAAAATAGCTCAAAATGTAAACTCCACGGGCATCAACCAATAAAAAAAGCACCGAGTGTTCTGGAGAATAAAATAGAGTCCATGTATGTCTCTTGGATATATGAATTGCCTTCTAGGATTTTGCCCTTTCCTCTTTTTCCATGCTCTTCCTTACTGCTCATATGCCAGCTGTTTTCCTCCTTTGAGAGATGTATAGAGTCATTTTAGAAAGGTCCAAGGTGTCCACACCATTTTTATTACTTACAAATATGGAGCTTCAAGATGAGGCTGAATATTTCACTTTTGAAAAGTGCTTTTGATACTAGACAATGAGCATATTAGAAAGATCTGAAATTAGGAACTGCCAAGATTATTACTCTTCTCCAATCAGTTTAGTTGAATGGAAACGCTTGTTATCTTTAAGAGTTTTACAACTGAAATGATGTATGAGAAGATAAGTTAATTAAACTCTAGAAATATGCAAACATATTATTGCCAACCAGTTCGAGTCTTACAAAAATAATGTGAGAAAGCATTATCATTATTCCCATCTTGCTCATGAAAAGAAATTACCAGCTCACTCTTACCAAGTGATTATATTACAAAACTAGAATTGGAATTCTAAGCCTCTTTCTCATATGCCAGCTCATATCAAAATACCAGCTGGCAACAAATTCAAAGACAGACATTTTCCATGATAATGATACTAATATACTAATAGAACACTTAATATTTTTTTTCTTCTGCCTAAGATATTATTTTTTTCTAATTACTCTACCACTGTACTTTTTGTATTGCTTTGCCTTGTTTTACTGTAGCAATGTATATATTTTTAATTCATCTCTGGTTGGGGGTATTTTTTTAAGATTTTATTTATTTATTGATGAGAGACACACAAAGAGAGAGGCAGAGACATAGACAGAGGGAGATGCAGGCTCTTTGCAGAGAGCTCAATGCTGGACTTGATCCCAGAACCCTGGGATCACCCCATGAGCTGAAGGCAGATGCTCAACCCCCGAGCCACCTAGGCATCCCTGGTTGGTGATATTTCTTCCAGGAGATATGTCATTGATTTTTTTTTCCTTCAGGAGTAATGTCCTTTCATCTTGTCATCTTTTCTCCTCTTAATAATAAGACCTGAGGAGCTGGCAAAACAATGAAACAAATTTTCTCTTGTCTGTTTTCCTCTTTCCAATCTTTGTAACTCACGCTTGACAAATGTCTACATTTGCTTAGTTAAAAAAATAAAAAAGGAAAGAAAAGAAAGAGGGACAATTTGAGTACATTGCTCACCTTTTACCTTTTGCCATTTGACACTGGAGGCTATCAAACAGGGCCTGGTTTTCTTGACAGTGTCAGCCTATTGTTATTGTGACGGTATGTTTCATATAGTGACCCAAAAAGCTCATGGGATTTTGGATGGTAGAAGCAGGGACAATTCAAGTTTTTGAAATACAAAAGTGTCTTGTATTTCTCCTCTTTTCTTACAGATGCTATTTTATGCATGAGACTTTTACAAATCCCTTTAGCATTAAATATAATCCTATCCAATGGAGTCTCACAAACTCACTCTGAGACAGATGAAACTCTGAGGGAGACACTTGTGGGACAAGAATGGCTCCAACGAGAGCACAATCCTATAACTTGGGGTGAAAAAAAAAGAGATAGCAGATATAGAAAAACATTTGACTCTCAGATTCTATATGTATGTGGGTAGGTTAATGGAGGAGGCTGCCTGAGAAGCCGAATATGTTTGAGTCACCTAAATTTACAAGGAAAAAAGAAAAAAGGGTATATTTTGAAAATTATATATCCTCCAAGCTCTTCATCTGGCCCATGGACTTGCATACTGTTGATAATAAAAGTAGTATGGCTACATATCTTAAACAGTTTCTAATTTATACATATAGTTCATACATATTTGCATGCCATAGTTAGCTTATACAAAAAAGAAACTTCTCAGGAAGAAACAATTTAATTAGTGCAGAATTTGACTGTTAATGAAGCCTAAGTAATGCAATAATACAATGTCATGTTAAAGAGTGAAAGCATGTTTTTTACGCAAATGAAGTAGCAAAAGGAAAGCAAAATATATCAAATATTTATTCCAAAACAACCAAACTTCTACTTCACTTTTTTTCCCCTCAGTTTTTAGCTACCGCTGGAAATTTAGTGACTCTGAAAAAAATGGCAAGGGAGTGATGGGTGGTAGTGGGAGGTAGGCTTTCTCATTTTCCTGAGCTATGAATCAGAATAACAAATAATCCAAAAAAAAGAACATCTCAATCATTTCATCTCTTCCATTCCATACACTCATTTTTTTGCAAGTGAAATGGTAGGTGGAAAGAAGGAAGAAGGAAGGAGGGAAGGAATAAGGAAGAGAAAAGAAAGGAAAGAAAGAAAGAAAAAGAAAGAAAGAGAAGAAAGAAGAAAGAAAGAAAGAAAGAAAGAAAGAAAGAAAGAAAGAAAGAAAGAAAGAAGAAAGAAAGAAAGAAAGAAAGAAAGAAAGAAAGAAAGAAGAAAGGAAGGAAGGAAAGAAAGAAAGAAAGAAAGAAAGAAAGAAAGAAGAAGAAGGAAGGAAAGAAAGAAGAAAGAAAGAAAGAAAGAAAGAAAGAGAGAAGGAAGGGAAGAGGGAGGGAGGGAGGGAGGAGGGAGGGAGGGAGGAAGGAAGGAAGGAAGGAAGGAAGGAAGGAAGGAGAAAAAAAAGAAAGAAAGAAAGAAAGAAAGAAAGAAAGAAAGAAAGAAAGAAAGAAAGAAAGAAAGAAAGAAAGAAAGAAAGAAAAGGAAAGAAGGGAGGGAGGAAGGAAGGAAGGAAGAAAGAAAGAAAAGAAAGAAAGAAAGAAAGAAAGAAAGAAAGAAAGAAAGAAAAAGAAAGAAAGAAAGAAGAAAGAAAGAAAGAAAGAAAGAAAGAAAGAAAGAAAGAAAGAAAGAAAGAAAGAAAAAGAAACAGATTCTTTCACACAGGAAATATTCACTTGATGGAGTTAGTGAGAAATATCTAAGTTGGTTGGCCTTTGAAGATATTGAGAAAGCAAGATTTCAATGACTTATAACCATCTCAATCTTTAAAAACATCTTCATACATTACTAGATTGTAATATTAAATACTTTCCAGGCTGTCTCATAAAAGAATAGGCACATTGTCTCAAATACTACTTGTCAAATACTACTTATCTGACTGCTGGAAGTTGTATAAAGCATGGATGGAAGAATTGGGAACTTTCTCCTTTCAAGCAGATATTAACTGAGCACCTACTATATGCCAAACACTGTAACTGTGAACAAAACATGCCGTGAGACCAACAGCATAAGCTTTCCACTCTAGTTACTTATTCTGAGACCATGTCCTCTCTGGTTTATATTTTTACTCTTTTTTAGATGTTTTAATAGCATAGGTGTCAACAACACTTAATTTAAAAACCTCTTGAGTTGAGTTAATCATATTATGAATAAAAACTAGGACTTGATAAAAAAAATAAGCAGTGTCATCTCTCTCTAGGAACAAACCTCACAACCTCAATAAAATAACACAAAAGTGTATATTTTTGCTCACACCATTGTCAGACATAGCTTTGGTATTTGTTTCCATCTTGTAGCTCTGCAATCTGGAATACATGCCTTCTAAGTTTGCTTCAGAAGGGCAAGAAAGGGGATGCCTGAGTGGCTCAGTGGTTGAGCATTTATCTGCCTTAGGCTCAGGGCGTGATCCTGGAATTGAGTCCTGCATGGGGCTCTCCATAGAGAGCCTGCTTCTCCCTCTGCCTGTGTCTCTGCTTCTCTCTGTGTGTCTCTCATGAATAAATAAATACAATATTTAAAAAAAAAAGAAGGTTAAGAAAGAACTATAATATCATACCTAAGGTTTTTAACAAACAGCCCTGGAAGTGGCTTGTAGTACGTCCATGCACATCCCACTGATTAAAACCTGTGACCTGGTCCCCATCTAATAATAGCAAAGGAGGCCCCCTAAAGATTTCTAGTGAAATAGTAACAGGCTCTGTCACAGGGCAACAGACTGGTCATTGAGTTTCCTTTTGGTTCTTGCCTCCTCTGCCCAAAGTTCCACCCATTTACTGTATCCAGCTCAATGTCAAGTCTCTCTGGGAAGAACACAGTCTTATCAAATCTGGATGTGGCTCTTCTTGGTAAGATAAGCTATCAACGAATAAGACTGTGTTTATGACAACTAACAAGTTATCTGTATTTTCTAAACACACACACATACACACATGAACAGAGGGGTGGAGTGGGAATAAGATAACCACAATAAAAACTCAAATTCAGAAATAAGAATAAAGAGAGACACATAAAAGGCATTGGATACTGGTTACTTGAAAATCGTGTAGCTCAGGAATAGGAATGTTTTTCTTTAATAGCAGCCAGGGAAGCTGGATGGTTTGATTATTGTTGTACCATATACCCCTATGTGGCATATTATGATTGCTACCCAAGGCATCTTTTCATTGATGGAGGATACTTTTCTGTACTCGGTTATGTGGGCATATATTGAATGATCATACTTCATAATTAGTGCAAATTAGGATAGCCTCCAAATGGCAGAGTATGTATTCCATTTAACAACTTCTTTTTTCTCAAAGATTTCTTATTTATTTATTCATAATAGACACACAGAGAGAGGCAGAGACACAAGCAGAGGGAGAAGCAGTTCACTCCAGGGAGCCTGATGTGGGACTTGATCCCAGGACCCTGGGATCATGCCCTGAGCCAAAGACAGACTCAACCACTGAGCCACCTGGGTGGCCCCTCCATATTAGAACTTCTTATTTTAATAATCAAGAGGCATTGAGTAATGACCCTCAGAGTCACCTGACCACCGCCCTAATAGTGGGCCATAGACCCATCCCATTCACAATACATTAGGACAAGGTCTCAGGGCAAGATCTCTACAGGCCATTCTCTAACACAGGTTGTGACTGCCTGTTTCCACTCTTTTGCAGTATTATTCCTAGTGGCCTGTCTACCACTGCCTAAATCTCCCCTCAGTGTGGTCCACTGCAGTGGCAATCTTGAACTGAATTGTTGTAGTAACCACAAGAAGGTCACAGAGATTTTGTACTGGGTAAAGTGCAGTTGCACTACATTACATAGCAGGTGTTTAAGGTCAGTGCCAAGGCAATCATCACATATTGGTAAAATTACTCTTGGAAAATCTCTTAGCAAATCTTGTTAAAGGCTATCATACAGTCCTTCAGTTCAGTGACTCCCACAGAGCAGTTTTCTTTCAGGCTTGGGTTGAACCATTGTTTCATTGGTTTACCATCAGGTGCATTAGGTGGATTGAGATTAAGGTATGTATTGAAAAAAAAAAAGTGCATGTTTTTTAACCATTAGCACCCTGTTCATCTGGTTAAGATTCTCTCCCTCTAAGAGTGGTGAGGAAGCTCAGTCTTGCTCAGAGCAAGGAACAGCAGAAAGAATGGCTTGCACAATTCCAATTTTTATTTATTTTCTCCCTATGCTTCTTTGGAAAGCATATATAGTTGATTTTAGGTAAGTTAAGTGCACATAGAATGAGATTTCATACATATTAGGCTGCCTGCTTTGGAAAGATTGCTGTTTAGAGACAATTTTGAGACATATCACATTCCTGTGGATGCAAATACCTTTCCATATCTCAAGTCATCTTGCAATTCCATTCTGACCCACTGCAAAATTTCAGGAAATATGTTATATAAAGAATCAAGAAAAATTATAACATATATATATATATATATATATATAATATATATATAATATTGCACACACATATATTGCTTGCTATATTTAACCATAAGCACAATTGAATTGGAGAATGAGGATATAATAGTTCTATGGAAGAAAAGTGCTATATAAATCAGAGGCTATAAATGCACTACATATAAAAAGTCCTAGTGCAATTTTAAAATTTAATAACTTTGGATGAACCTATGACAGAAGCAAACGGCAAGTATCATGTGAAAGCATATTTCATAGACTCTAATGCGAATATTTAATGCCCTTTTATTTGGTGCTTACTGGGCTCTCAGAAAGTAATGCGTTATTGGCCCATTAGTTTTCGTAAAAGCAATGGTCAACATTAAACTTACCTTCTTGTAGTTTTGTAGCTTTGCATTTTTCCTACCTTGATAGTGACAATTTCTACTAGCACTTTCTTCTCCCATAATGTTGCTTTTGCTATTCTGTTCTGAATACTTGACAACTGTAGGCAATTTCCTTTTCACATCAATTTACATGTTGACCACTCCATGCTGTCTTGTTTGCTTATTCCAAAGCAATACATCTATTTGAACCTTAGTAAAATTTCACTTTGCTCATCAGAGGACATTATTTAGCATGCGTTGAGTACCCACTATGGGTGAAAACTATAGTAGATGACAAAACAGATCTTCTTTTTTTTTAAGATTTTATTTATTTATTCATGACAGACACAGAGAGCAAGAGAGAGGCAGAGATACAGGCAAAGGGAAAAGCACGCTCCATGCAGGGAGACCAATGTGGGACTCGATCCCGGGTCTCCAGGATCACACCCCAGGCTGAAGGTGACGCTAAACCACTGGGCCACCAGGGCTGCCCAAAACTGATCTTTAATTGTACTCCCCCTTCTAAATTTTCATAAGGTTATTATATCCTTGAAATTTAAGAAGAAATAATTATCTTTTCTGTTAACTCAGAACTTTCTGGTTATTTATCTGTTTGGGGTTTTTTGGTTTTTGCACACTGTAGTTCCACCCCAATCAATGTAATTCTTAAGGACAGGAAAAGTCCCCACTGTATACCCCTTTTAGCCTAACATGTGTAGGAGTAAAGATTAAAATGTATTGTCAAGAGGGAACAGCAGAAAGATTTTTCTTCTGTTTTTCCATACAGGAAGAAATAGAAACATTAATAAAAATCTACTTTACAGGGGAGTGGGTAGCACTGAGAGAACAAACAAAAGATGGTAAAGACCAAGGGATTAGTGACAGAGGGAAGTAATCAGCACCTTGAAGCTGAAGAGATAATGGAAGGAAATAGAATTACCAGAGTCCAGTGGGAATAGGACATTTGGAAGATGGAGCTGTAGTCATATGAGGATACAGCTACTGCCAAAAATGTAATTTTGATGTAGAAAGGGAAGAAGGAAGATATAATCCTCCTTTGTCTCCTCTCCCATTCCGACATCTGATTGGTGCCCTTCATGGGATGAACCCAAGAAGAAACCAGCCAGTAAGGGTGCCTTAGGGATACAATTTTAGGGTTCATACTCCTAGAAATTGAACAAGGCAGAGAAGTATGGAGAAGACTTCAGTAGGACGAAAGGGAGGGTCACACAGTTACAGAGATCCCAGGGTTTTCTCTTTTCTGAGAGCCTCATATGGCCTCTCTCCTTAGGGCATCTTCCTCATAGTTGGCAGTCATCTAGTGCTCATAGAACCTGAACGACACTATGTCTTCTCAGATTCACCCAGTCACAGCACAAGTGTCATAAAAGGGGAGCATTCATTAACCTTGTTAAAATAAGAACATCCAAAATGCTTTGCATATGTGGCACTTTGTCAAGGAACATTCTACTTAATCTTTTTCAGAAAAATATTTATGAAGGGAAACATTTCAGCCATGTCATTGGTAGGGGTCTACCTCCTCCTGGGTACCTCACCAAGGCCATCAATTATAGCCCTATATTGTTATCTTGAGGACTCTAATCCCTCCAGGTTTCCAGTTCCTTGGGTTTTAAGAGGCTAGTATCCATGGTCAATCATCAGTTATGCTAATCCTTAGAGAAGACTGGCTATCTTAAACCAACCAATTATCTCCCACTCCTAGGATGAGCCATTGATCTTTGACCTTTTGACTCTTGTCCCAAAAGCCATAGTAGGTGCTGGACCAGAAGACTGATTCATTATACCAGTAGCCAAGCAAACAAAAGTAAATGACTCCACCAGGCACATACAAGGCCTTCTGTAACAGACTTTACTGGAGACACTGCTCAGAGACAAGCAGTTAGGTTTTTTTATTGAAGTTCTGAGAGGCAGCTTACAGGGACCTAGCAGGGCCAGACATCAGATTCTAGTAAGGGATCCCACCTTGCATTGTTGTACAGTAAGAGGCATGATGATAAAGGGAAATATCAGCTTCTCCCCCGGAGTGATTGGCATATGTCAGAGCCTGGATCTGCCTTTCTATCTTATTTCAATTATGGCTGAGAGAGCATCAGTCTCTCTCTGACATGACCTGAGGCCAGATGCAACTGTACAACATGGCAGAATGAATTGGCACATCTACCACCTCACATTTTATCAAGATGAGCTGAGCTCACATGGAGCCAGTTTCTAAAGAAGCATAAAAGGAAGCCACACTCTATCGAATGAGTCTTGGGAAAAGTAACCCTTAACTCTTGTTTCTCTAGGCTCTATTTTTTTTTTTTTTTGAGGGACAGGGATATTTATATTTAAAAGTTTAAATTTCTTTTATAAAAAGTTTTTAAAAACTGGTATTAATATTTTATAAATGTGTATATTATAAATATACAAAGCAATTATAGACTTGCTGGTACAAAAATATTAAATACTATTTAATACTGCAGTAAATATATGAGCCTACAACAATCACGAGCTTCTGTATCCCACAAACACGTTTTTTTTTTTAAGGTTTTATTTATTTACTCATGAGAGAAACAGAGAGAGACAGAGACAGAGACAGAGACAGAGACACACAGGTAGAGGGAGAAGCAGGCTCCATGCAAGGAGCCCAATGTGGGACTCTGATCCCGGGTCTCCAGGATCATGCCCTGGGCTGAAGGCAGGCGCTAAACCGCTGAGCCACCCAGGGATCCCCCACAAAGACTTTTGTCTAAAGGATGGATTTTAGCTAATGGTTGAAACCCACAAATCTTAATTGAAAGCATAACTGAGGTCAGCTAAGTCAATTTTCTGTTGTTATTTACTTATGATCATCATTTCCTGCCAGTCAGTAATGATGTGGTTGACTCTCACCACTGTGTATGCTTTAAGTTGCATTCCATATTTTTATAAATTTTCTGCCAGTCAAAAGGATAAGCATCTTATAAGAAATTACCCTTTGTAATAGGATTAGAGATAATACTTATGTGTATGGATCTAATAATAATGTTACCCATTTAGGGCTACCGGTTATACAGTACTTGGTGATAATTGTGGAAATGCCTATGCTTTTCCTTTGTGTCATTCCATGTGGTTAGATCTATTCATTTCACGATGGATGCATCATAAAACTGGCATTCAGCCACCTAAGATTGAGCAATAACAGGTCTGTATTCCATAAAACTTTAGGTTAAACACCCTATAGATTTAAGCTTTAGGTATAGTACACACTCATACCTCTGTTCTCATTCTTTTATTTGACAAATTTTAATTGAGCCGGTGTGAACAACTGTGTCAGTTTGCCTGGAACTCAGAGGTTTCCTGGGATATTCATCTTTTAGTAAGCTTGTACAAGTCCTAAGCAAACCAGGAGCATTTGGCCATCCTCTGATCCTATTATGTACCAGCCACAGGAGAAGTCCTAGTCTTTGGCAGCCATGTGCTAGTGGAAGGGAACAATAATATACCGGATTATGATAAGTGCTATATAATACTATACTGGATACAGAAAGGGCTTCTAATTTTGGTTAGGGTGGCCAGAAGATTCATTAAGAAAGGGGAATTTAAGTAAAAGCATTAAGAAAATGGAGTAACACACGTGCTGCCATTTGGGGAAGAGGGAAGAGGCTAAAGAAACTAGAAGTCAGAGGTCCTGAGATGAAGTTGTGTCTGCTGTGTTCTAGGAACATAAAAGGAGGTCATCTGAAATTACTTGAGTGACTGTATCACCCAGAGGTGTGGTGAGAAAAGTGACGTGGCCAGAAAACATTGAAGCAAACGGACCACTGCAAGGACTTGGACTTTGGAAGCTTTTGAACAGAGATAGACTATGGTTTCACTTACACTCAAGAATCATTGTGCTGCTATATTGACAATAGATCATGGAAAACGGGCAAGAATTAAGAATGAAAAATGTTTGGAGACTACTACAATAATCCACATAAAAGGTAATAATGGCTTATACCAGATACGTGAATGTGGAAATGATGGAGACGGCTCAGATCCTGGACATATTCTGAAGGTAGTGACAGCATTTCCTAAGTGATTGGACAAGATAGATGGAGAAAATAGAAGAATCAAAGATGGATCTAGTATTTTGACTTAAGCAACTAAAAGAATTGAGTTGTTTGTTATTGAAATGGGAAAACTAAGAAGAGTAGGACTAGGAGGAGTGGGTAACATCAGAAGTTCAATTTGCCGCATATTATATTTGGAATGTATATAAGACCTCCAACAGGACATACCGCATAGGCAGGTGGCCTTGGAAGTCTAGAGTTCAAAGAAAGGGATGAGCATGTTAATGTTTAAAGCCATGAGGCCAAGTGAGTGCAGATATCGGAGAAAGAGTTACAAGGACTGAGCCCTGGATCACTACAAAATTTAGAAGTCTAAAAGGACAAAGAAAGAGAAAAAAAAAAAAAAGAATGGCAACAGAAAAGGATGAAAACTAAGGGAATATGCTGTCCTTCAGATGAAGGATGCACTTTAAGGAAGAGACAGCCATCAGTTTCATGGCAGCTGCAGGTGAGTGGACCAAGGGGGGTGGAGCAGAGCATGCCTTAACAAGGAGGGGGTTGGCTTAGTGGTGTAGTGGCCAGCTGGGATTTTGAAAAGTGCAGTTTCAGTGAAAAAGCCTGATCGAAGTGGGTTCAGGAGGTAATGGGAGGAGATATATATTGGAAAGTGGGAGTATGCATGAAACTCTGAGGAGTCTTGCTAAAAAAAGGGCAGAGGTAATAGAGGCATAAGCTTGATGTGGAAGCTTGATGGTTTTTAAGGGAGTTTTTGAGATTGGAGAAAAAAAATAGAACATGTGTATGCTGCCAAGAAAGATTCAGAAAAGAGGAGAAAAGGTGATGGAGAGGCGGAGAGAAAGAGAGAAGTCCTTAGGAGAAGTCCTTAAGTAGGCGAGAGGACACGGCTTGGAGCAGCGCACCACTCAATGTTCTTAGAAGCAAATACTAGAACCTACTTTAGTTTCCTAGAAAAGGGTTTACAAGAAATATAAGACACTCATCAGAATCTCTAGGCAGGACCGCCCTGTTAGAGACCTCCTTTCCCCTGCTCTGATCCCTGCACCAGTGCCTGGATGCCACGGCTGGTACTGTGGTCGCTGTGACCCATACACAGATGTCTGCCACTGCCCTCATGGGAGAGGAATCTGCACATCTGCTTCACTGCTTGAAGCACAGCCTGGCCAGGCAAGCTCATGTCACATGCAGATAGAGAGGACATGGAAGCCATAGGCTGGCCTCTCATTTGGAGAGGTATGTGGATTACTTACATGTGAGAAATTTCTCGAAATGAGGAAGGGTGCTCCAGGATATCAAGTGGTCAAAAAGACATGGCAAATGTATCCACTAGCGTGGTTCTCATATTTCAAAGTTTAAAAATTTCTTGTATTGTGGAATAAGACAAGAAGAGTTTAAAATGTATTTCTATAAAACATACATTCTTCAAAATGGATTGGCCAATGTTAGAGATCTGCATTTTGTTTTGTTTTGTTTTGTTTTTGGGTCACCAATTTCTCCCGTCCCTCCCCTCACTTTACATGTGTAGATGTGGATCTATATATTACATACATATGTATAGAGATTTTATATATAATTACTTCCCTATATTTATATATATACATGCATGCACACACAACACATTTTCTTATCTTCATAGGACTTGAAATGGAATCAACACTCACATATGAATAGATAACAGAGACCTTAGTAAAGTCTTATTCCATTATTCCACATTAATGGACGTAGGCAACTTCGATTCAAAGTAAGCACATTATGTCAAACACATTTTCAGGTTCAATGTTTGTGCTTGTTTGCTTACTCTAGCTCTGAATTATGATTCTTATTTCTAGAGCAATTGGAAGAATTTGCAGTCATAAGACATGGTTTGCACAAACAAATATATATTAAAAAGATCTTTTTAAACCTATATGCAACCTAACCAATAGCAAATAGCTCATTATTTTACTCAGTAATCCCTTAACATAAAATTCCTTATTTAAACTTATTTCTATTTAAAATCTCGATACCAGCAACTGAATTAATATATTTGCATAATAGAATGTCTCTCTTTGGGATAATAAAACCTTATACTTTATGCATTCCAAACTTTTAAGGAGTCATCTCTTATTTTTTTTTCTTCCTCCTAACCTAAAATAAAACTCTAATTAGAATAAAAGTATATTTTTTGGTAGAAAATTTAACATGATTTAAGCAGGGGATTTATCAGATTCTCAAATAAAACTTTGAAGAACCAATATAACTTTCTGGGTTCTAACTTTATTGTTAATGACTTTTCTCTCATAGACAAATTCACTCGGCAGCTTCAGTTAATTCAAAGATTTCTATGTAGAAAGACTTTGGCAATGTATAATCGAAGGAATCACGTTAGTTCTGTAAACTTCTGGGGCCCATTCCATGCCCAGGTTTTTAGGAGCAACTTGAACAGGCTTTTAGCTACTCCGATAACCCGGCTCCCCTGAGGAAATTTCTGTGCCCGAAGACAAACCAACATCCACTCTCCCCACTGACTCCTAGGGTCTTCAGTAGTTATGGTTACACCATAAGCATCATCAGTGAATTACTCTGGGAAAATGCCTAGAGTAACAGAGACTAATTATTACTTCCCTAATTAACTATGGGAGATAAATCTCAGTAGAACAAGCACCCAGGTGAGAATTGGCCTAGGCTGGATAAATGAATGAAAAAATACAGTGTTGGACATATGATAAGTTTTCGGTGTCAGTTGATAGACAAAGGAAATTGGAAAAGATTAAGAGAGCATATAACTCCTCAGAACTTTGAAAATTCCAGAATCTACAAAATTGTGGAGATATATTTGCCAGACATTTCTGGTTTTTTGTCAGAGTGACATGAAGGCCCTTATTACCCCCAATTTTTTCCAACTCCAACTTACACACACACACAGTGTACACAGACACATATTGAATATTTATCCACTGATGTTTGGTTTTGATGATATATAAACATTTGGATATATTTTTTTTAAATTATGAATGTCTTCAAAGATATTTAAGGGACCATCCAGCAGTTAAGGTTTGCTAGTTGGTGTAGGTGGTACATTATTCAAATCAGATTGCTTTTGTTTGTTCATTTTTGCCGCATTTATTCATAATGAAGTTCAGATTACTGTTAGAAATTTTGCATAACCTTAGGAATGCCAAAATGAAAACAAACAAATGAAAACTGAAGTTGCCAGTACGAATCATGACTCTGCTGGTTCTTCTTTGAGCAAAATACCTAATCTCTCCATGTCTAAAATTCTTCATCTTGAAGCATTAGAAATAATGATATTTCTTTCACCCAGAGAGTGGGTAGAAGGTGAAAGTCAGTCACGCATGTAAGTAAGATAACTGGAATGTAATACGGGCAAAATAAAAAGTTAATTATCTTTCATTCGATCTGTCCTCTGGGTATGAAAATTATGAGGTGAGCATGGACATGTAAAGAAAATATTTAATTAGAGTCTGACACTTTCTAATAGAGAAGTATGATAGGAAAGAGAATAAAAGTACACAAAAGTTAGAATGACCATTTCCCTTGGGAAGAATTTATTTATCTGGTTTTTGGGATACAAAAAAAGTCTATCTAGAGGATGAGGCTTAGTTGGAATTAGACATCAAGCCTAAGAGCACCTTGGCTGATTCACTCTTTCATGAATCAGGTATTTTTCATGCCAAAATATGTGCTGGAAGCAGGGGTTCCAGAAGAATGAAGAACACTAAGGACTAATTTAATGAATCCAAGCCTGTTGAATGGACAATCATCTGCACCTTAAAGCTTGGAATCTTGCAGGTGATCATCAATTTCCATATATGACTTGATGCACACCCATCCATCCCACTCCACATATACATACACATTTTTTTGATTAGAAAGGGGAACAAGGTATCAAGTATAGAATATCAAGTATTGAGCTTTTATTATTTCTCTCTATATGTACATTTAAGAACCTCAAGTGAGAGACGCCTAGGTGGCTCAGCGGTTTAGCACCTGCCTTTGGCTCAGGGTGTGATCCTGGAGTCTCAGAATCGAGTCCCACATCAGGATCCCTGGATGGAGCCTGCTTCTCCCTCCACCAGTGTCTCTGCCTCTCTCTCTCTCTCTCTCTCTCTCTCTCTCTCTCTCTGTATCTCTCATGAATAAATAGATAAAATCTTTAAAAAAAAAAGAACTTCAAGTGATGTTAATAGTTAAGAGAAAGTATATATATATATATATATATATATATATATATATATATATACACCTATATATAGCTATAAAGCTATCACTGAGAGGGAGAAAAGAAGCAACCAAGGAATTAGGAAATGATCCTAGAATAGAAAAGTACCACTGAGACTGCCAGTCTATGATGAGATAAAAAGTAAGTACTAGAATTAAATCAACACGCTAATTTCTTCATCAAGACAGATATCATTGCTACCAAAAAAGAAAGGAAGAAATCAGCTAAACAGTTGATTTACATTCTGGCACAAGCTCCTTGTCTCATTACGGACTGGTAGCAAAGACTTTACAGACCCACAGTCCATTGCTAGCTCCACTTGGAGTAACATAGCCATGGAAGACAGGAAAAGATAGAATTTTTCAAAGGGGTAGAGAATGGTTAGCTATGTAAAATGTTGCATAATTCAGGCGAGAAAAAGGAAAAAAAAACAACAACAAAGAAACAAACCCAGCTCACCTTATTTGGTAGATGATGACAATCTTTGAACCGATAATTTGGGGAGAAAAGTAAGTTAACAGGTTGGTTACTGAAAAGAATAAAAGTCTGTGCATCACTCAGTCCTGTATTTCCAGCTTCTTACATGATACCTGGGCTGGTAAGTATGAAGTGGGAGAGTTAGAACAATGCAATGAGATAATTATGAGTCCATTATTATTCTACCTCTGTCATTTATAAGCTAGTCAAAAGAGGTTAAAGAGAATTGGCCAACCGTGATTCTGCATTCCCAAGACATTATCAGATAGTTGTGAAATACAGTAACAGGTTAATTATAATCATCACAATTTTACTGGTCCGAGGAAGAACCACGGCGACCCTATCCTTCACTTACATGCACACACCTGCACACAAACCTGGAGTGTAATCTAGAATTGGCAGTGGGTCTGGAATAATGTGCTCAAAATGCAACCTTAATTGACTAGGGCATAGGGAAAGGACAGACTTTAAGTACCAAGGAGATTATTTGTTCCATACAAAGCATAATGAATACACAGGTGAATAAGTAAAATTCCCTGTTAGCTCTTAAATAAATAGTGTATCTTACGTTCAAAAACAGACACCAAGAGTGCAAATATCTTATGAGCACTGAGTAGTATACGGAAATGTTGAGTCCCTATACTGTACACCTAAAACTAATATAACACTGTATGCTATCTACACTGGAATTAAATTTTTAAAAATAAATAAATAAATAAATAGAACAAACACCAAAACTGAATCTAGGCATATTTGAATGATGCTGTCTTGGCTCAGTCAAGCCTTTAAGGCTTGATCCTGAAATAAGATGAGATGAAAAAGGGAGTAGTTTAAGGATACAAAATAACTTGATTCCGGATGACAACCTGTACCAATAGCTCACATTACCAGCTATTAGACATTGTTTTCTTTTAACCAATATTGCAACGTGAATGTGGCAATATTATTTGCAGTAGCATCTTATTCTCTGCAATGGCATTAATTTAGACAGCCTAAAGGGCTATAGGGCATGTAAGTGAATCTATATGTGACAATGTAATCTCTTTAATAAAAGAAATCATCCTAAGAATAGAGGAAGAGTATTGACTTAGAAAAAGAAGGTCAAAAGCTGCTTTAGAAGAAGTCTTACATAGTTAGCCATGGGTTTCCAGAGTCTTTCTGAAGTAAATAAAAAAAAAAAAAAAGTCCCCTGAAAATAAGAAGCATCTCTGATTATACCCCAGTTTGTCTCCAAAACCAACCTGGTCCAACAGACTTTACCGCAGTGGTGGTTATGTTGTGTATCTGTATCTGAACACTTTACATATGGTTAGTGTGATGGTGGAACTGAATTTTAATTTCATTTCACTTTAATTGACTTAAGTATAAATAGTTACACATGGCTGGCGGCTACTATACTGGATAATACAACCCAAGATCTTAAAAAGAGCTGAGCAAAGTCTGAAAATTAATCATATTGACTCTAATCCTGCCAGTCCTGCCCTACCAGTGAGAAATTAGCAACCACCAATAAAGATACGTTGCATTTAGGAATCCAGGCCTAGAACAGAGCTATAGCTGCCTCATAGGTATTCATAGGACCCCGACCTCTATTTGGCCAAATGGGGAAATCATTATCCTTCGATCCTAAATAAGAGATAATCATCCCATTTTTTTTTTTTTTTTACCTTCTTCTATGGAGAACGTTTAGACAGAGTTCAGTATAGTCAGAATAGAACTGGTGGGAGAGAGGGAAGTATAAAAGAAATGCTAAGTGTTATGCAGTGATAATTATGTCAGACTGCTGTTTATCTAGGGTTCTGTTTCCTTCATTATTACTTCTGGCTTTCTAATGAATCTCATAATTTGAATTTTAACAAACAGCATATGGTCAACATGCTGTAATACATTTCACAAGCTATAAATGGCCATTTTCTTTGCCTCTTTAAGCAGATAACATCCACATGGAGATTCCAGGGGGTTCTTCTCCATGCTGTTTAGCTTGTAGCTTTATTGCTACTTTCATTATTACAAATGATAAACTTGTACATTTTATTTTTTTTCTTCAAAAAATGATGCTCTGGCCACATTCACCCTTTATTCCCTTGTAAAAAATATTTTTGTATTTTTAGTCACTTTCATATAAATGGAGCTTGATTTAAATCAGGAAGTGTTGGGATCTCTGGGTGGCTCAGCGGTTTAGTGCCTGCCTTTGGCCCAGCGTGTGATCCTAGTGTCCCGGGATTGAGTCCCATGTCAGGCTCCCTGCATGGAGCCTGCTTCTCCCTCTGCTTGTGTCTCTGCCTCTCTCTCTCTCTCTCTCTCATGAACAAATAAATAAAATCTTAAAAAAAATAAATTAGGAAGTGTTGATAAAAATTAAAGAAGAAATTTAAAAACTAAAAAAACATCTACAATGTAAGTCCTCAACTAATATACAGTTAATACTTTACCTGATGTGTATATTTTGAATAAAGTTTGTTTTAATTTTTGGTAAGTCTTATTTCAACATACTCTTTGGGGCACCTGGGTGGCTCAGTCAGTTGTGTCTGACTCTTGATTTCAGCTCAGGCCATGATCTCTGGGTTGTGAGATCAAGGCCTGCATCAGGTTCCAAGCTAGGCATAGAGCTTGTATAAGATTCTCTCTCTCTCCCTCTCCTTCTAGTTGTCCCCTCCGGCTCATGTTCTCTCTCTCTCTCTCTCTCTCTCTCTCTCTCTCTCTCTCAAACAAGACAAAATAAAAATGTTCTTTAAAAGCTTTGGAAGGAAATCGTTTCTACCTATTCATTCAGTGGTCTAGGAAGTAGGGTAGAGAAGAGAATGCTGATATTCAGTAGAATACTGGAGGCCCAGAAGGAACCCACACACTTTCAGATAGATCAACCATCTGAAGTCGAATGGCATTAGGTTCAGGAATTGGTGCAGCTCATTGATTCTGAAAGTCTTCTTGATCATTGCCTGTTCAGAAATATTCCGTTTTTTCTTTCAATCGCTTTTAATTTGCATCAAAACAGAGATGAGGAATGATTTCTCATGTATCCTCTGAAAAAAAGGTGTTTGAGAAACACGGGAATCAGCACGCACAAATGTGTTACACAGACCCATAGTTAGTTCCTGGTTGATTCATGGAAGGTCACTGTCTGTGTAATACAAAGTAGAGTCTGGCTTACTTAGCAGTCATGTCAGGTTAATATAAACTGCTTTTCTGAGAGCCTGCTCACTAGCCCCAGACCAGTAATCACCAACAAATAAGGAATCTGAAAGGGTGCCTCAGGATAGTGAATGCAATTACCTCAACTAAAATGCCTAAAAGTCACCCATAGTGTGTGATTACAGCAGCAACATCAAATTTCAATGCAGCATACAGTCGCTAGTGGATGCAGTAACACCAAGGTGTGCTTAATGGCAATAATGGGTTAAGTTGCCAGCAGAAGCTTCCTCCTCATTTCTCTTTAGTTATAATAGTTACCACCATTTTTCCTTTCATAGATGTCCTGATCCACTGGGGGTTCAGGATTGAAGCCATCCAAGTGGGTTCCTGCAAGAGGAATTTGAAAGTAGTCTTCTGTATTTCAAAGAATCTAAAATTTGTGAGGTTTTTCTCTAAGTTACAATAGGAACTGAAACAATGTCATATAGTCCAATCTCTTGGAATTATGGAAAACCCGAGGCTTTTGCTTTAGAAGGTCAGTGGAGTCTGATATTGAAAGATAAGGATCCAAATAATGAAGTTAAATTCTCAAGATGCTAGCAATAACTAGATTTATAAAACTAGATATTTTGGCATTCAGTCTTCAAATTTCCAATGAAATTAATAAGGAATATGGAGTTAGGAAATTAAAACCTTATTTGGCGTTTCCATTATATTACAGGAAGGCAGTGAAATGTTGCGTTAATAACACTCTAGAGCCAGACTTCTCAGTCTTAACCTTCAGGCTTAACCATGTACTAACCTTATGGGGCTGGGCATGATTAATTTATAGAAACTCTGTAAAAAAAAAGTTATGATAGAGCACCTACTTCACAGTGCTAATGCAATTATTAAATGAGTTAATATATGTAAACACTTAAAAATAACTGGCAACAGAAAAACATTTAACAAAATATTTATTATTAATATTATAAAAACATAAAATCAAACTAATCCTAATTAGCATGGGTTCCAGAGCTTAATAAAGACATGTAGAAAAAAAGCATGATGAGGCAATTCTCTGATTACCTCTAAATGCTTTTGAATTCTTCATTTATATAAGTCATTTATACATACTTGAAATCATTTCATAAAATGGCATGTTCCTTTTTTCTTAATCCCCCATTTGATTCTCTGAAGATCTTAAAATTTGTGGAGTTTTCATCAAGAACTAGTCATATAGCAACTATGGAACCTCATTCAACAACCTAGATTTCTTGTTATCTTTGTGTAGAACAAAAAAAAACTATGCATTGGAATGGTATGAATTGAATTCTCATGGTTTTCTGTTTGTTTGATTTGCTTTTCTCTGCAGCAATTATACAAGAATAGACATATGTTCCTCAAATTGATATATTATAAAGTCTTTTTTGAAAGGAGTCTTTCAACATCAGATGAACACAGGCATGAAAATAGCAAACTTTTTTTTTTTTTTTTTTTTTAAATCTTGTCATGGCATTCAGAAAACACCAGGCTGGGAATGTGCTAGTGGTGAAGCAGGAGGCAAACATAGATGAAGTCAATGAATTGCATCACAGTTTCACCTTAGAGAAGCTATTTTAAAGACTTTGTAGAAGCAAAACCCATTTGAAAAAAAAAAAAAATCAAGAAAATTTCATAGCTTTTATTTTGTGTACTGTCATTTGAATACAAATGAGATCAATGGAATTACTCTTGCCTGAACTGGAAAAGTGACAATGAGATAGAAAGGTCTATAGTCTTAGGAATGATGATTTTGAGTAAGGGTGACAGGCTAGGTAACTCATGATCACAGAGCTTTCCTGAAAACAATATTCTGGAAAGAGAGAAAAGAGTCAGCATGTGTGTGGGACTTTAAAATACTAATTAGTACTTTGACATCACTGAGATGTGCAATGTTCACAAAAGAAGAAAGTAGAGACAAGAAGAATTAAATGATTTTCTTCAAGCCTCAACATTATTTTATCAATAGAAGTAGGGCTAAATCATCTTGACTCTTCTACATGAATACCTGTGTATGATCTATATTTAGCCTCTGTCTTCCCAAATTCTGTAGATTCATCTTCATCATCCAAACAGCAAGATTTGTAAATTCATCATCTTCTGTAGATTCCCTGCTTATGCACTTTTTGTGTTTAATCACTCTGAATATGGTTCCTTTGTAAGTATTATGCTTTTACTGACTAGATGCTTGAAAGATTAATTTTTAAATTTTCCCTTAAAATTCAAATAATTCTCCAGGCCATAGATTGATGATGTTATTGTTGTATTATGTTTGACGATGCTATATGAGTTTTTTAATCTGCACATTAAAGCTTCACATCAGCTCAGAAACAAAAGGTATTCTCAGTATATTTTTGAATGATGTTTCTCTTCCAACTGTTTTGCTGATGTTCCATTATATTTCTGGTTATTTAATCCCTGAGTTTGCTCACTTTCAGGGGAGTCCAAATTTTTCTTGACTTTGATGATAACAGTTTTTTCTCTTTACTTCTGTCTTCCGCTACTGTGGGTGAAAATAATATGTCTGTTACTCTCTTCTAACTTCCCTTTTATTCTTTCTTAATTTCTTCAAAACATCTCTAATTTCAACTCCTTTTTATCTCTTTATAATCTCTTCAATCTATGTGATCATATCCTATTCCATCATTTTTCATGATATCAAGCATATAAATCTCCTTAAAGTTTCATCTGAATCCTGTAGCAAATCACTTTCAGTGATAGGTTTTTAGAGAGACCTGCTTTGGTGGAATCAGTTGGAATTGTACTTGTTTTCCTCTTTTTGCTCACTATCATTTTGAAGACCTAATGCAGCTCTTGTTTTCTGTTTATCTCTGAAAAGCATGAGATCCATTCAGCATTTGAAAGCATCTAATCTGATGGAGTGTCTTCACTTCTCCTTACTGTTTGTGTGACAATGAGAAGCTTCTCTTCCTAATCTTCATCTTCTAAGATAAGGTTGTTATACCTAATAATCACTAATTCATGTTAGGCATCTGTTGGACCTTCCCCAATCTGAATTTTCAAGTTCTCTGACAGAGTCTTTTAGGTACATATAAGTGTTCATTATCCGATGTGAATGGACCCTGGTGTTTGTTCCTACCTTCACCCTCAATTACGTTTTCATTAGCAGTTTAGAATAGTGTGCCTACTTCCAATCCTTCCTAATTTTTCATTTGTGTTGTATATAGAGAGCTATAATCTAGAGGACTAAGGAAAATGTTAAGTTTTGCATCTTCTTCCATTGATTTATTGGTTTGTATCAGTGTGGTCTCATTATGCTTATTTTATAACTGGGTTACATTACAATACCACATTATTTCCTTTGTTGCTCAAATTATTCTAGCTTTGCCCAAAGGGAGCTCTATCAGGTTCCTATCTGCCTTTCATATGTCTCCAACCTTTTGTTTCCTTGAATACTTCCTTACTTTTTGTCACTACAAGATTCCTGAGGCTTATTTTGTATGTTTCCAGCCTCAGCCCTAAAATCAGTCATTTCTCCATAAAGCCCTGGTTTCTTTTATTGGAAAATACTATTTTGGGGGCACCTGGGTGGCTCAGTGGTTGAGCATCTGTCTTTGGCTCAGGTCATGATCCTGGGATCCTGGGATCCAGTCCCACATCAGGCTGCCCACAGGGGGCCTGCTTCTCCCTTGGTCTCTGTCTCTGCCTCTCTCTCTGAGTCTCTCATGAATAAATAAAATCTTTTAAAAGAAGATGTGATTTAGAAACCAAGGTACAGGTGTTAAGTATGATCTTTCTTTAAAAAACAAACAAACAAATGAATGAATAAAACCTGTCTTAATGAGCTGATGTCTACTTTCACAAACATCTGAAATTCATGTCAGTTTATATTCATAGTTTGATTTGTTTCTCTGCTAAATCAGTCAATATTATACCTCACAGAACAAAAATTACGGGAGGTATAGCTTCTAGTTTAATGTTTTCCAGTAGAATTTGATAATTTACTATTCAATCTAATTCATTTGTTAGCTTTTCATATTATGAGAATGTATTTGAACAAAAAAATTAATGTTTACACAAATTTAAATTAAAGAGAGTTTCCATTTTCACTTTAAAGTTTTAAACTGACAGACGATATAATTTTATTTATGGAATGTATGTCTTTAAAATATCTTACTTAATTTTTAAATAAAAGATCAGAAACAGAAGCTTTGACCTGGCAAGAGAAAGCCTAGTTTTGTTGTTGTTATTGTTTTTAATTTTGGTATTTACAACCTGGCAATTATATTACAAAAATAATATAACTCAGCATTTTTTATATCTCTTATAAAACCAATAACAAAATAGTTAATGGAATTAGACAATAAACCATAGGTTCTGGAGAAGACAACCAAATGGAATCAGTAGAAGAAAAAAAATACTTTCTCATGAACTTTAGCAGAATATGTGAAGTAAAATTCTAAGGAAAACCATATTGTGTTTGGAACTTTAATATATGGGTTCAATTCTGAATCTACCAGCAGCTGTCTTTGTAACCTTGGGCTAGTTAACAAATCTGACCTACAGTTTTCTTATTGAAAACTGAAGGGAATTTCCCACTGAGCTTATTTTCCAGCATTCTTGTGAGATCAAATAACATAATGCACATGAGGGCTATTTTTAAATTGCAAAATTCTATGTAAATTACTTTTGTTAGTCTTAATGAATATGCATCATGACATTGTAAATAGGAACTGGGATTGTTGAACTGAAAGAAAAAGTATAGATAATGAAGTGATTTTAATGGTATGTCCATGAAACTCAAAGCTCATCTTTATAATCTTAACAGCTAGCATGGTACTGATCCATCCCAGTTAGTACATGCTTCAATAAAAGTGAGGAATATCAAAAAATATGACTCCTTTCTTTCTGTTTCTAGGCTGGTGGTCTGGTTCAGGATGACCAACTTTGATGGCCTTTGAACCAACCAGCTTCTCTTTGTATTGTAACCAATTAGCCTAAACAGTACTGTGGGAGTTATTCCTCTAAAGATTAGTATTTCCACACTGTTCCATTGATTCAAAACACCCAATGTCTCCTCATTCCTATAGAGAAAAATTATACATTTTTCAACATAATATTGAAACATCCTGGCAGCCCAGGTGGCTCAGCAGTTTAGTGCTGCCTTCAGCTCAGGGCATGATCCTGGAGACCCGGGATTGAGTCCCCCGTCAGACTCTCTGCATGAAGCCTGCTTCTCCCTCTGCCTGTGTCTCTGCCTCTCTCTCTCTCTCTCATTCTGTCTTTCATGAATAAATAAATGAAATCTTAAAAAAATAAAATAAAACAAAACATCCAGCTTACCTTCCCATGTCTCCTGCTATCCTATCACACTTTTATCTCGACTAAAATTCAATACTACTTTTTTGATAAATTGCTGTTTCCTGCTCCTACTTAAAAATGATAGGTAGTATTTATCACAAGCAAGTGACGAGTGTGTATTTACCTCTTGCTAAATAGCATTACATTGACAACCATGCATGATAGAAAAGGAAGGGGGCACCTGGGTGGCTCAGTGGTTGAACATCTGCCTTTGGCTCAGCGCATAATCCCAGGGTCCTGGGATTGGTCTTGCAATGGCTCCCCACAAGGAGCCTGCTTCTCCCTCTCTCCCTCTGCCTGTCTCTCTGCCTCTCTCTCTCTGTCTCTCTGTCTCTCATGAATAAATAATTAAAACCATTAAAAAAAAAAAGAAAGGAAGCATAATTTGAGCAAATATTGTCAAATTACTAATACTTGTGTTCAGCAGATCAAAACTACTGAGAGAAGGATGGGCACCTCAACTCAGGTCATGATCCCAGGGTCCTGGAATCCAGTCCCACATTGGGCTCCCTGCTCAGTGAGGAGTTCACTCCTTCCTCTGCCCCTCTCTCTGTTTGTTCTCTCTCTCTCTCTCTCTCTCTCTCTCTCTCTCAAAAATAAGTAAAATCTTTATTAAAAAGAAAAAGAAAACTACTCAGAAATAACAAAAGACCATGGGTAATCATAGATAAATTATTGGTTAAGATGATCAGGCTTGGGATGCCTGGGTGGCTCAGTAGTTGAGCATCTGCCTTCTGCTCAGGGTGTGATCCCTGGTCCAGGGATCGAGTCCTGCATTGGGCTCCCTGTAAGGAGCCTGCTTCTCCCTTTGTCCATGTCTCTGCCTCTCTGTGTGTGTCTCATGAATAAATAAATAAATAAAACCTTAAAAAAAAGAAAATGATAATCAGGCTTATTGAAAATTTAAAGAAAATGATCACAAATATTGAGAGGAAGTTTTCAAGAAGAAGCAGTAAATGAGATATCCCTCGACTGAGGATTGGAATCTATCTCCATGTTGTCTGCATACAAGGAAACATTCTCATTCAGGAGGAAAAAATGGAACCTGCCTAATGGCTGGAAATACCGTGGTAATGAATATTTCGCGGTCTTTCATTGATTTATCCTTTTAGTTAGCCATTAATTCCACAAATATTTATGGAGTACCTACTATGTGCCAGACACTTTTCCACCCACTAGAGATAAAACAGTGAACAAGCAAACTACAAGTGTCCAAGAACTGTCATTGTAGTGGGAGCAGACTGACCAAAGCAAAGAAACAAACAGATATACTAGGTCAGGTAGCAGTAATAAAAAGAAATAAGGCTGAGGATGGTGGTGGAGAGTGATGGGAGACAGTGGTACCTGTTTTATAAGGGGAGGTCAGGGAAGAACTCCTGAGTGTGTGTCTGGACAGACCTGTGTACTTGAGGGAGTGAGTCAGGTGTGTACCCAGGAAAAGGCCAGTCCAGAGGACAGGAGGGGCCAAAGCACCAAGGCAGGATTGTGCTTGCTGAGTTCTGGAACAATCACAGGACTTCGTAGTCATAACCCCCTGACAATCAGGGGGAAGAGGGTTAGAAGAGGAGCTTAGAGAGGTAGCTGTGAACACAGTCATGGGGGGCGGGCGGGAATTAAGGTCAACAGATGGACTTTGGATGCTATTCTGGGAAAGACAGGATGTTAGTAATTGGCTGTGGGCAGACAAGTAACTGGATCTGACCTGAGTTTAAATCAATCCTTCTGGAGACTGCTGAGAATAGACCTTGAGAGGAATAAGAAGGAAGGAGGAGTCTGAGGAGGTTGGTTCAGGTGCGGGAACCTGGGGTTGACCTGGAGCGACACTGCCTATGATGTGCAGAGACCTGCCACACCATGGTCTCCTTTTGCCTTTGGGACAAAGTAAACTTCCTCGACTTGTCCTACAGGTCAGTGTGGTGTCATTTCTCCTGTGTCACCAACTACATTTGCCTGCTTTTTGCCTTTTTTCCACCATCCTCGACCCTAGTCTTTCTGCCTGGTCCTTCAGTGCAGATTATTTCCTCTGCCATAAATATTTCTCCCATCCTATTCACCTAGTTGATTCACCTCACCTTTTACAGTTGATTTCTTCGGAGCAGCTCTCTCCAATCTAACTCATGGGGTCAAATTCTCCTAGTAGAATCTTTCGTCATGGGCTGTATTTACACTTCTGGACAGTGACTGTAATTATAATTTTACATTGGTTTAGGTAATTTTGGGTTATTGTTTGTCTATGCCACCAGACTGTCAGTGCCCTGAGGGAAGAAGCCATGTGGTTTTCTTTGCTTGATGTTACCCACTTCAGTGCCTAATATAGTGCTTTTATTTGTTAAAAATAAGGAATGGAGTTCATGTAGGTAGCTAAATCAAAGTCTTACAGAGAGAATTGCACTTGGCGTGAAGATACATGGATTAATACCAGTTTTCACCTCAAAACCGAGGGGCTTTGGTTTCTCCCTATATAAAATCACAGAGGTCACTGGGATAGTGCATTGTAAGTTTTCCTCAGCCTTTGAAATTTAAGATAAAGAAGTATTATGACATGAATTTCCTCTTTTGATTATAGCATTTATGAAATTTGCATAATGCTAAGAAATTGAGTAACTGTAATTACATTTTCGATTAAGAAGCATGAAGGAGAACTGGGTGGCTCAGTTGGTTAAGCATCTGCCTTTGGCTTTGGCTCGGGTCATGTTGCCAAGGCTCTGGGATTGAGTCCCACATTGGGTTCCCTGCTCAGCAGGGAGCCTGCTTCTCCCTCTACCTCTGTCCTTCCTCCCAGCTTGTGCTCTCTCTCTCTCTGTCAATAAATAAATAAAACCTTTAAAAAATATTAAAGAGAATGATCCTGAAAAAATATAAGTATGCACAATAGAAGTAGAAGAGGTGATCAGTAAAATTGACATGAGCTATAAGAGTGAATTAAGATAGGAAAGCTGGAGAGAAGATGAACCTCATGAACATTTCCATGGCTTTATATACAGGCAGAGGGGCTGGTGCCTCCGTGTGGTGACTTGAGGGATGATGTGCTCAGGAACCAGGATTTAGTGTCCCCAAAACAGTTGTTAGTGGATAAAACCTGGAGAATATCCATGAGTTAAACAGGTTTCCCAGTAGCCACTAGGCAGGAGACTAGATCACTCTCTTGTGGCTTATTTGGTGCCCAAGCAAGAGGTCAGTTTAGGGCCTTAACTGCCTGTTTCCAGAGCAGAGGAAGTATCCACCTAGACACCTTTGGACATACAGGAAGCACCCCCAAAATATTTGGCAGAAGGAAAGCAAAGGGAAGAAAATCTGTACTGTGGATAATTGCCGTATTAACATGCTCAAGCCTACATACTGTGCTTGTGTGTGGCTGGGAGGGACAGTGATAATACTGAACAGACGCAAACCGGTGTTTGCTCTGAACCAAATTTTGACAAGTGCCAGGGCAAGGAGGGCAATCAAAAGAAAAGTGCTTGAGAAGACACGCAAGTTGATTTTTTTTTTCTTGCTCTCCTAGTTAGGAAATAAAATTTTGATTGACACATTAATTTACACTCCAACAACATTGGGTAGAAACAAAACATTCCTTCTCTCATATAGACATAAAAATCACTGTCTCATCCCCATCCGTTCCTCCCGGTACCTAACAGAAGAACTCACTGGAAACACCTGTCACATGACATCACGTTCTCTCATTTTGAGAAATATTCAGTGAATGTGTCTGAAGATAGACAGGGAAATGGGATCAGCACGATTAAAGGTACACATAGTCATGTGTCACCCTTGACATGTGACCCTTTATATGTGCTACATTAAAAATGTGACAGTTTTATGAGCAGCACCAAAGTCTGGCCTGAGAGCAAGAAAACCTGTGTATGTCTGAATGGTGGCAAACTACCTATTTAGTTAAAAGCCTACCGAAAAAAAAAAAAAAACACACACACACACACAAAAAACTAAGAACCACCCATTTCATTCATCAGCTAGCAGTCCTGAGGAGGCAGATCACGATCTTACCTCAAATTCTGTCGTCAGTTGCAATAGTTTTCGAAGAAGGCCATCCACTCACATGGCCTGAATTGGATTTCATTCCTCTATTTGCTCCAATACCCGGCCTTCATGATGAGTCGCTGTCGGAAATTTCAAAGCATAAACCCTAGAATCGATATCAGTGACCTTATTTATATCCAGCGAAAAAGAACACCTTTTGAATAATGCATACTCTTCATGGGCGGCCTTCTATGTCCCTTTTTCCCTCTGTCTTTCACATGATGGAATTATTTCAATTGGACCAAAGTTCCTGGGAAACAAAAATTCAATGAGATTCTCCATCTGGCAGGATCATTTTGAATCATCAAGCCACAAACCATTTTTAGTTTCCAAGCATGTACTATTTTTTCTTGTCATTGATACTTTGCTATTGATAATGATAGTATTAGCCACATGAAACTTAATATCATCCAGTACAAATAAGGCCTAGTTAGGGAAGTAAATGGCTCTAGACGGAGGCTGAGAAGGGCTTCCTGTGCTTCTGTGTAAACCAGAATCAAGCACAGGGCGCACACATGATTGACTCTAGCTAAGGTAGTGTTTGCCTTTTTTTTTTTTTTTTAAGACTGAGGTGTGTGTGTGTGTGTGTGTGTGTGGTGTGTTTTGAGCAGTAGAGCAGTCTTGGGTTCACAGGAAACTGAAGGGAAGGTGCAGAGATTTCCCATCTACCTTCTGCCCCCAGTCATGAGCAGCCTTGCTCATTACCAATGGCTCTGACCAGGGCGTACATGTTTTACAATTGATGAGCTTACACCAACACACCATAATTGCTCAAACTCCATCATTCGCAGCAAAGTTCACTCTTGGTCTTGTACATTCTGTGGATTTGGGAAAATGTACAATGACATATTTCCATCACTATGATATTTTAGTATGATCTTTTCACCTCTGTGAGAATATTCTGTGCTCCACCTATTCACCCCCCATCCCACCTCTGGAAACTATTGATCTTTCTAATATCTGCACAGTTTTGCCTTTTCCAGAATGCCATGTTTTGGAAATCATATGGTATGTGGCCCTTTCAGACTGGCTTCTTTTGTTCAGTAATATGCATTAGGTTTCCTCTGTGTCTTTTCATGGCGTGACAGCTCATTTCTTCTCACACCGTTTAACATTTCATTGCCTGGATGAACACAACAGTTTAATTTATTCATTCACCTACTGAAAGACAAGTTGGTGGCTTCCAAGTTTTGGAAATTATGAATAAAACTGCTATAAACATACATATGCAGGTTTTTTGTGTGGATATAAATTTTTAACCCCATTATGTTTGGACAAATGTTTTATGTATAAACTTGTACTATTTATACTTGTATAAATTAACTATTTATATTTGTATAAATACAATATATTCTATATCATCTCATACTATTTATACTTGTACCAGTTAAGAATTTATACTTGTATCAATACCTAGGAGTACAACTGCTGAGTCCTCTGGTAAGAGTATGTTAGGTTTTGTAAGAAATTGCCACACTGTCTCCCATGGTGGCTGCTCCATTTTGCATTCCCACCAACAAGGAGAGTTCCCCCCACTCTGAAACTTTGTGAGCATGTGGCATCATCCACAATTCCGGTTTGGGCCATTCAAAAGGTGTGTAGTGGCATATGTTTTCATTTGCATTTCCCTGATGAAATATGATGTTGACTATATTTTCATATGAGTATTTGATATCTTCATAAACTATGGTAAGGTGAACATTGAGATCTTTGTCCTATATTTTGATGAGGTTGTTGTTTTCTTATTGAGTTTTAAGAGGGTTGGTTTTGTGGTTTATTTTTTGTTTTATTGTTTCTTTCTTTCTTTCTTTCTTTCTTTTTTTTCTTTCTTCTTTCTTTCTTTTTTGGTGTATTTTGCATCATAGTACTTTGTCAGATGTGTCTCCTGCAAATATTTTCTTCCAGCCTGTGGATTATATTCTCATTCTTTTTACATCGTATATAAGAAAGCAACT
This sequence comes from Nyctereutes procyonoides, assembly GCF_905146905.1. Classification (NCBI taxonomy): domain Eukaryota; kingdom Metazoa; phylum Chordata; class Mammalia; order Carnivora; family Canidae; genus Nyctereutes; species Nyctereutes procyonoides. The sequence goes on along the minus strand of NW_026575139.1, from coordinate 14,310,829 downwards.
TCATTTGAGGGAACACTAATGTAAATAGCATTGTGTTCTTAATTTCAAATTCCATTTGTTCATTGCTGCTATATGGGAAAACAATTCACTTTTGTACATTAGTTGTGTATCTTACAACCTTAATATGACTACTTATTAGTTCCAGGAGGTGTTTGTTTTTTTTGTTTGTTTGTTTTTGTTTTTTGTTTTTTGTTTTCCTGTTTTGGTTCTTGGGGATTTTGTATACAGATACTCATGTTGTCTATAAACAAATAAAGGAAATTTTATTTCTTATTTCCCAGTCTGTATGCTTTTTATTTCATTTTCTTGTCTTCTTGTATTAGTTGGAACTTCCAGTACAATGTTGAGAAAAACATGGTGAGAGGGGACATTTCTGCTTTCTACCTAATCTTATTGGGAAAGCATCTAGTTTCTCACCATTAAGTTTAATATGAAGTGGGGTTTTTCTAGATGTTCATCAAATTGAAGAAGTATTCTTTATCCCTAGATTCCTGAGAGGTTTTTTCCCAAGTCAACATTAGATTTTGTTAGATGCTTTTTTTTTTTTGCATTTATTTATATGATCATGCAATTTTTCTTTTTTAGTGAGTTGATGCAATGAATTACATTAATTGTTTTTTAATACTGGACTAGCCTTACACACCTGGAATAAATTCCATCTGGTCATGGATTCAACTTACTAATATTTTGTGGAAGACTTTCACATGGATGTTCATGAGAGAGATCCATCTGTAGCTTTTTTTTTTTCTTGTAATGTCTTTTTCTGGTTGGTATTAATGGATACCAGTTTAATGCTGGCTCCATAGAATTTTAAATTAGGAAATGTTTTCTCTGCTCTATCTTCTGCAAAAGTGTAGAGAATTGGTAGTTTTTTTTTCCTTAAACATTTGGTAGTAGTCAATAATGAGCCTATCTACTATTGGTTGGTGCTTTCTATGTCAGAAGATCATTAGGTATTAATTAAATTTAATTGATACAGACATATTCACATTGTCTATTTCTTTTTCTGTGAATTTAGGCAAATTGTGTCTTTCAGGAAAGTGGTTTGTTTCATTTAGGTTATCAAGTTTGTGGGCATAGAGTTGTTGATGATGTGTTCTTTTTGTCCTTTAATGTTTATAGGATTTATTGTGATGTCCTCTTTTATTTCTGATATTAGTAATTAGTGTTTTCTCTTTTTTCTTAGTTAACCTAGCCAAAGGCTTATCAATTTTATTGAACATTTCAAATACCCATATTCTGGTTTTATTGACTTTCTCTTTTGATTTCCTGTTTAAAATTTTATTGATTTCTATTTTAATTATTTTTTAATCTCTTTTCTTTTGTTTACTTTGGATTTAACTTGATTTTTTTTCTAGTTTCTTAAGGTGAAAACTTAGATTATTTATTTTAGATCCTTCTGTTCTAATATTTGCATTCAATGCTATAGATTTCCCTCTAAGTGCTGTTTTTGCTATATTGCATTGATTTTACTAGGTTGTGTTTTAAGTTTTATTTTGCAAAATATTTTGCAATTTCTCTTGAGATTTCTTCTCTGACCCATAGGATATTTAGAAGTATGTTGTTTAATCTCCACATGTTTTGGGATTTTCCAGTTATCTTTATGATATAATTTCTATTTAATTCCATCGTGGTCTGAGGGTACACATTGTATGATTTTCTCTCTCTCTCTCTCTCTCTCTCTCTTTTAATTTGTTAAGATGTGTTTTATGGTCCAGAATGTGGTATTTCTTGGTGAATGTCCCCTGTTTCCTTGAAAGGGATGTCTATTCTACTGTTCTAGGATGAAACAGTCTATAGTGTGCATTATATCCAGTTGACTGTTGTTATTACTAAGTTTAGCTATGTCCTTACTGATTTTTTGCCTGTTGGATTTTTCTGTTCTTTGATAGAGCAGTTTTAAAGTCCCAGGTAGTACATGTATTGTCTATGACTCCTTTGTACAATGGCAGAACTGAATAGCTGTAATAGAGACTGTATGAGCCACAAAGTCTAAAATATTTAATACCTGGCCTTCGGAATAAAATGTTTTCAGACTTTATTTAATTAAATTTACACCATTATTTTCCTGCTAACCTCTTTTATTAAAACTAAACTCATTAATTTTAAATATTTTTCCTAAGAAATGTTTTATAGCTGTAAATGTTCCAGTAAGTATTATTTAAACAAAATATATTATTTATTTATTTTATTTATTTTATTTTATTTATTTATTATTTATTTTATTTTATTTTTATTTTATTTATTCATAAGAGACACAGAGAGAAAGGCAGAAACATAGGCAGAGAGAGAGGCAGAATCCCTGTGGGGGGCCTGATGCGGGACTCAATCCCAGGACCCCAGGATCACAACATGAGCTGAAGGCAAATACTCAACCCAAGAGCCCCCCAGGTGTCCCCCAATAAGTATTATTTAGCTGTGGCTAAATATTTAATGTTTACATTGTTATATGGACTTATATGTACTTACTTTGTAATTTTCATAATTATTTTTTAATGTAGAAATTACTAACAAATATTCTCTCTTTTACCATCTTATTGGAGAATTGTTTATATTATTGATTTCTAAATTTACTACCTCCTAACTAGAGAATATGACCTATAAAATATTGATTCACTGGCATTTGTTGAAATTGTTTTGTGGCCTTTTTCATGATTGACTTATAAATAAAGGAAAAATGCATTCCTTTCATATTGAACATGAGATTCTGTACTCATCGACTCAATGATGTTTTTTCCTAGATGTTATCAATTTTTGAGAAAATTGTTTGAAAATCTGACCCTGTGGTTGTGTACTTGGAAAATTATTTTTGTAATTATTTTTTGTCTTATATACATTTTGGTCTATATTTTGGGTAAAAACATATTTAGACTTTTGTATTTTATGTTGAATCATTTCTTTCACCTTAATTAATGAACTCCTTTACCAGAGTTATTATCTTTCCTCAAGATCTATTTTGTCAAAAATTAATATTAATACAATATCTGCCTTAGTTATTACTCAATAAATATTCAATAATTTCCTATCTTTTCCTTAATCTTTCTCTTTTATGTTTACATAGATCTTTTGTTATTTTCCTCAATTTGAGAAGTTTCGTCTTCAAAATAGCATGGAAAAATGTGTTGTTTATTGTTCTTATTGACAAATTTGTATATTTTCCTACCTTTTTATTTAGTGTTTTACATTGCCCATGCTTTTCTTTGATTTATATCTATATATGACTATATAGTTATATATATATATTCATATGTTCCAATGTTCATATATAGTTAAGTATATATGTTTGTATATGAATATATTTTATTTTCCTTAATAGTATTAATTGAATTACTCAAGTTTCATTTATGCCCTTACAAGGTATTATGCATATAGTTTATATTTTATTAATTGTATTTAAATTTTTAATAAAGAAAACATTTACTTAATATCTCTTCTCCCCACCTAAACAATAATGTGAGAATTATAAATTGATTTAATATATTCAACTCTGACTCATCTTTCTTAATTGTTAATTTGTTTACAATTTGAGTTACCAAGTTTGACTTTCCAGTGTAAACATTATTATTAGTGTTATCATCAATGCTTACTTAGAGTTACCTCAATAGTTTCCAAAATTTTTCTCAAAATTACTGTTTGCATTACAATCCTTCCATGCTTTAGAATTCTTTTAATATAATAATAAATGAGAAATTCAGAATTTTTTTCTAATTTGTTTTTATTTTGTATTCACAATAAGATTTTACTTTATTTCTTTTATTTTTTAAATTTAAATTCAAATAGCAATGCAACAAGATTTTAACTGGGTACAGAAGCATAGACATTCTCAGGACTTAAAAATACTTTCCATTATTTTCTGGCCTCTATTATTTTTTGTAAAAAAAAAAAAAGAATATTTATTTATTTATTTGTTTATTTATTTATGAGAAAGAGAGAGAAAGAGAAAGCACACAAACAGTGGGACAGGGAGAAGCAGGCTCCCGCTGATCAGCGAACTAAAAGTGGGCCTCAATCCTAGGACCCTAAAATCATGATCTGAGCTGAAGGCAGATGCTTAACTGACTGAGCCACCCAGGTGCCCTTGGCCTCTATTATTTTTGATGAGACATTTCCTTTCATTCAAATTCATGAGATCTTTGCTTTTAATAGATAAACTTTTCCTTTTTAGATTATTTAACAATTTTTACTGATTTTGTGTTCTACATTTCCACATGGCTAGTGTAAAAAGTGAATTACTATTATTTATCCTGCTTTGTACTTGGTATGATTCTTTAATCTGAACACTCATGTCTTTCATGATATCTAGACTGTTTTATTAGTTAAAAAATATTCTTTAAATGTTAAACTTGCTATTATATTATAATTGTGTTATTCCTCTATTTGAAATAAGTTTAGGAATATGCAGTCACTCTTTAATGTGTGTCTTCCATATCCTTTAATGTTAAAAAAATTCTGCAAATGTATACTCCCACGTACGTAATTTATTTAACTTTCATCAATAGTATATTCAGCTACGTCTAATCTTATTTTTAACCCTTTTACTGATTTCATATCAAAGACTATATTTTTTAAAGTGTTCTCATATATTTTAAATAACTTTCCCATTTTCCACTTTCTTCCAACTTTTTTTTAATTTTTGAAATTATTCTTAATTATCTTCCAGATCTCCTATAATATCAATTTAACGTGTACTACATTTGGCATTGTACCTATTGGCTTTCCTTGGTGTATGTTATTTCTTTATGTTTTTTTTTTTTCTTTGATTCTGAACTACTTCTTTTTCTTGAGTTTTTGTTTTCCCCTAGGAGTTCCTCATGAACCATGAGTTCTAACTGTATTCCTATGTAGAAGTCTTGTACATTTTTCCAATCTTGGGTCATTTTTACAAGAGTTTCTTAGCTTGGAATTTCTAATCTCTTAGAATTATATAATTTTAAAATAGACATATATGTGTGCAAATTTAGTTTGTTCTCATGACATTTTTTTTCCTTTTTTGCATCCAGAAACTAAAGCAAAGTCTTACACATTCAATGGCTGAGAACAACATTTTTCTCATATTGTTCAATGAAGAAGACAGTAATTCCAAATCTTAGTTAAGCAAAGTTATTGTGTAATTCTGAAGGTCCAAACATATAACTCATGTTTCTGATTGAGTTCTTATATTTAGGGAAAACATACCCTTTGTTCATTATATTATTGGTTCCTGACCTTACTTCTATAAATTGTGTTCTTTTTTTCTGTTACATCTTCTTTGCATTCTCTTCTTTTGTTTCCTGGATGGCTGTATTGTTTTGTTTTGTTTTGTTGCTCTCTTATTTTATCAAGCGTATCTGTGTTTATAGCAGAAAAAGGTGTCTGCATTTTTTCAGTCCACATGTTGCAGAGATAAGAATTTCAATCAGAACTTCATTTTGGAAAAACTATTTATATTAGGGGTGTAGCTATTTAATTATAATATTTTTCTTATTTTTAAGGTAAAAGTTTCGAATTATATGTGGTTTAGGAGCCTTTTTGCATGTCCACAATAGCCAAACTGTGGAAGGAGCCTCGGTGTCCATCCAAAGATGAATGGATAAATAAGATGTGGTTTATGTATACAATGGAATATTACTCAGCCATTAGAAACGACAAATACCCACCATTTGCTTCGACGTGGATGGAACTGGAGGGTAATATACTGAGTGAAATAAGGCAATCGGAGAAGGACAAACATTATATGGTCTCATTCATTTGGGGAATATAAAAAATAGTAAAGGGAATAAAGGGGAAAGGAGAAAAAATGAGTGGGAAATATCAGAAAGGGAGACAGAACATGAGAGACTCCTAACTCTGGGAAATGAACTAGGGGTGGTAGAAAGGGAGGTGGGCAGGAGGTGGGGGTGACTGGGTGACAGGCACTGAGGGTGGGGGTGACTGGGTGACAGGCACTGAGGGCACTTGACAGGATGAGCACTGGGTGTTATTCTGTATGTTGGCAAATTGAACACCAATAAAAAATAAATTTAAAAAAGGAGACTTTTTGCAAAAAAACTATAAACTTATACTTACCTAGTATATTAACTAACTGCTAGAATGAGAAATATATGCCTGAGTAGGAACAAAACTGTAAACTAGATTAGCAATTGGGGATACATTTTTATGTCTCTTGCCCTTGGAATATTATATGAGCTTTTTAATAGACATATGTACCTGTTTTTAACAGGTAATTTTAATGGAAACAGTTATCTAAAGAAAGATATGGAAGCAGAAAAAGAATTTTGCAAGAAGTTTTGTGTATATATATAAAATGGATCGTCCCCCTTCCAAGCTCCACTCAGCCAAGTAGTACCCTGTAAGTTCTTGCAGTTTTCAGGAAAAATTGCTGAAATTAATGCCTGGTGAGTGAGGTTCAGTTGGAAACAACCATTGTAATATGTGGCACTGCATTTAATAAAGGTATAAAAGGAATGAAATTTTTAAATTGGCTTCTGTACTTTTTTCCTAGTGATGAAAATGCATCACACTGAGTATAAATGACCCAACTGTATTCTGGCCCAGAGATAGGAAGCAGTTCTCAATCTGACAGACATTAAGTCAATTATTTAAAAATAATTAAATTTGTACAGGGAATAAATAAGCAATAAGGCTGGTTAGTTAAGTCCACCATTTGGAGCAGGTTAAAGGTTAATTTGAAGGAGTGGAAATTTTTTTCAACAGGTGATGCAAAGCCATTGAAGGTTTGTTGTACAAATGAGCAACGTGAATTCTACCTTATAAAAATTAATCTGGCACCAAATGCAGTGCATATAAGAAATTTAAGTTCCACTTTGCCCATATTGACATAAAACTAAATATATCAATTAGAAATTATTGGTTCAGTTAATAAAAACCTTCTAATAACTTAGGCTGCAGGACTCAGATGCTTGGGTCAATGGTGAATCCAGTACTTTTGAGTGTATGAGTATAACTTAGATTTGATTTTTAAATGTAAACCTTTTGTTATTCTTGTTTCTGTTCCAAATGTAGAATTTTAATTTTTCAGCTCTTTTGTTTGTTTTGAAACTTGGTTAGTATTCTTATTATATATAATTGAAGTGTAAATGTCACAGTATTTCTTTAAAAGCAAATGCCAATTAAAGTGAGAGATGTTGGCAACAGGCACAAACTCACTTCATTTATTATAACATGTTCTGACCTTTTCATTATTTTGGTGGCAATTATTCTATGGCTTTGCAACCAACAAAAACTCAGCTGGATTTTTTGATACGGTTCTCTTATTTGATTCAGAGTTCACACTTTTCCTTTTTCTCCTACAGATCAGTAGTGAATTTCTGAGCTATATTCTGGAGAACTAGAAGTAGCAAGTATATTGTATTATTAAAGCAGAAAAAATTCAACAAACATAAAATAACTCCTACCAAAGAATTCTCTTTTTCTGCGTACAGATTAGAGGTTCCTTTAACTTGGTTTGCTGATTTAATAATCATTGTTTAACTGTAAGGAACCTTGGAAATGGGTCAATTTAGGTCTAGGATAATGGACAAAATTAGTTGTGCAGAAAATTAGTATTAGTTCATGACTTTTCCATGCACTGTTGGGAAAAGGTGGCACAAAGATACTCACCTCTAAGCCAAACAGACTGCCAACATTACCAGGAAAATACAGTATGAATAACAAATGCCTTAAGAAAAAAAATAAATAAATCCACAGTGAAAAAGGGACCACAGATGATTACAGATGATAAGTAGATATAACTGGTAGTGTGTGTGTGTGTTTCTAGTGATGTGTGTATCCAGAAATAACAACCAGCTATAAATGATGACAGGATGTTCCAAAGGCTATACTATAACAGAAGCTGTGAGTAATGAATTGGCAGGTGCTTGTCTAATTACAGTTAAGGGGTAAATAACTCACTTGGACACAGAAAAAGCACAAGGGCTGAGAAATGGCATCCAAGAAGGAAACAGAGATCTGACAGTCATGTGGAAAATGCAACTCCAATCACAACTAAAGAGGAGAAACATGCAATTTTTGCCCAGTTAATGACAACTTTCTTAAATCTATTGGGGAAAAACTTTGAATTACTAAATTCAAAGATGTGTTCAGAAGCACAGATGTGACCTGAGAGGACCCAGAGTCCCATTTAAATCTGTGACCACCTGTTGCACACAGGATTGGACCTGAGTGGGCTTCCTGTGGTGTTCCACACTTCATTTCTTCACAATACATGGGGAAACATCTTGATATGAGGCAGAGGCCCATAACCTTTAGAATAATGGGTGAGTTTTGTTTCATTATTCTTTCAGTCAGACTGGAGCAAATCTCACAGCTCATCAAAGGAAGCAATGGGGACTCATAGAGATCCCAGTTGAGCATCTAAACCCAGTCGCTGAGTTTTCTTTGTGGTTTTATATCAACTTACTCTGAAGAAATGAATGACCAAATAAGGGAAGGTTTAGTGATTCAGTATCCCAGACCCACATCTTGGATCAGTTCATAAGCATTCTGACATAAGTAATTTCATATTCAACAAACTATGCTTTCCTCTTGAAGCTTGAACTTAAACGGAAGTTAACTCTCATAGTGGTGATACCATTACTTTATGTTGGAGAAGGCAAAATGGAATAATGGTGCCAACTAGTTGCATGATCTAATACAATCTACTACATCACTATATATTTCTTGTTTTGAACCTATAAAATTTTAACACATAAAAGCATATATCCCACAACAGGAGTTGGCAAACTTTTTTCTGTAAAGACACAAATAGTAAACACTTCTGGGTTTGCAGCAATATGATCTCCATGGCAACTACTCCACTCCACTGTTTTAGTGAGAAAGCGGCTATAGGCAAAATGCAAATAAATCAGAAGGGTTGTGTTCCAATAAAATGTTATTTACAAAAACAAGTAGTGAGTTGGATTTGGCCCAAGGGCCAAAGTTTGCCAACCCTTCTCTTAAATAATTACTAAACTAAGCCATTCTATTCACGGTCTTGAAATCTTTTGTATTTCTAGGGAATCAACTGCATTGTATTCTCTAAGGCTATGACTACCTTTAGGTCAATACTCATTCTTCCAGTACCCAAGGAAGCTTAAGAATGATCATTTAGGCTGTCTACTCTAGATCATGTGTGTTTCCACAATTTTCCCATGAGAAGTAGACTACATGGGAGCTTCCACTCTGGGTTAAATAAGGGAATATAAAAGGAGAAGGAGCATCAGGATCCCAAGGCATGTCCTCACTTCAAATGAAACCACCTGATTTAAGGGAAAATAGTTGCATAAATCCTAGCAGTAATTACTTTTAAACTTTCCACCTGTCATTCTTGTAACGTGTTTTGTGACATAGATGTGCCATTTAACAGGTAATGTCACTTAAATAAATAATAGTTATATAATGGGTCATTTTACTAAAAATACATTTGTACATCATTAACAAAGGAGGTCCAGAGAGACAGTGCAGTTTGTGCCACTTCTCCTGGATGCTCTATTTGATTATGTTCACTCACAGAAGTATGCTTGATAAAGAGACCCTAAGATGTCTAATTGTCTTTAGCATTTGTGTTCAGCAACAGATAGCCTGCTAAGTGTTAAGGCATATAAAGCTTGAACCTCATGAAATTTCTGGTTTTTAAGTCAAAACCAAAAAATAGAGGATCAGCAATTTCATGTGAAGAAGATTGTATTCCTGGATGCACATTTTTTTCCCATTCCACACTTTGATTATATTATGCCACTCTCTTCTGGTTTGCCAAGTTTCTGTTGAGAAATCTGCAACTAGCCTTATGAGTCTTCCCTTGTAAGTTAAGGAGTTCTTTTGTCTTGCTGTTTTTAAAATATTTTTCTCCATCACTATACTTTACAAATTTAATTACAGTATATCGTTGTCCTGCTTTTATTATTTTGATGAGAGTTCTCTGTGCCTCCTAGATCTAGATGTCTGCTTCCTTTTCCAGATTAGGAATGTTTTCATCTATTATTTTCTCAAATTTTCTGCCTCCTTTGCTCTCTCTTCCTCTTCTGAGACTCATAAATATGAACATTATTACATTTGATGGAGTCACTGAGATCTCTAAGTTTATCCTTGTGTTCCATAATTCATTTTTCTCTCTCGCGGTCAGCTTCACCATTTTCTGTGATTTTTTGTCTTCTATATCACTTATTCATTCCTCTACTTCTTTCAGCCTTTTGTTCATTACAACAGTGAAGAAGACTATAATTAACTCTTTCCCCAGGGAGTGTTTAATCTATCTTTGGACAGTTAATTGCAAGTGCAATTAATATTACCAACAGGGAAATATAAGGTGCAATAGGAGGTTAGAATGGGAAGATTTACCTAGTGGAGGATATCAGACAAGACACTCTGGATGGGAGCATTTAGGTAGAGACCTATGAGATAAACTAGATTTAGAAAAAATGAAGTTGGAGAGTTGGAGACAGGAAGAAAGGGCAGGAAAGTCCACCAAGAATCTTAAACATTGAGAGTCGATTACCTTCAGGTTCAGAGGCAGGAGAGAGTATAGATATATTTGGTAACAGATGACATGATTTCAATAAATTATGTTTCATATATATGCATTTTATATATATGTATGTGTATGTATATACAAATATATATGTATTTATATACATACATATATATATGTATGTGTGTGTATATATATATATATATATTTACATATGTATCTATCTTTTTCCCAAAAAATATTTCAGGGTTGATAGATCCAGAATCAAATGACTGTGTTAAATCTTCACTGCTATGGGAAGCAAGAACTCACAGCCCAGATTGTTCACTCTCAAAATCTCTAACAACATAGAAACAGATAAATCTTCAAGTGAATGCACAAACAAGGTATCCTTCAAAATCTTCTACTTCTAGTCAAGGGTTCTTCTCTTCTCACCTCATCTATCAATTACAATATAATAAGAACATCCTTCCCCACCAACATGGTTTTCATGACACCACCATTAACAGTTTTGTTCCTCCCTGCTGTGTATTAGGAGTATATTGATATGTTCCAGTGTGTAAAAGTACCTGACAATGGAAATACATTCAGGACATGTCTTTATGTGGGACACACATGTTGTGAGTCCTATGTCGTTCTTTGTGGAGATCAAATGAGCACTGAATCATGGAATGCAGTGTTTGTTCTCTCCAGTTACGGGGATTTTTTCAAGTCTGCAGAAGAGCTTTTATGAACTGTTTTCATTGCATGTGTTTGCTAATAATTTTCAGATAATAAACATCCATATGCATGATATGAAACTACTTGCACTATAATCTGGTATTGATATTGTGGAAGTGGAGATAGCTCTCTCTCCCACAAAATACCTGGTAGCTACCATTTACGAAAAGTAATCTAAGAAGTGTGCATGAGCAAATTGAGTTGAGGACAGTTTGGAATCTGGGATTATAGTGTTCTGTATACCAAATATCACATAACTTTTATTTGGGGAATCAGAAGTTTAGGCAAAGACATGCCATACTTCTGGTATCTTCTCAAAACAAAACATCATAAAATATTTTTATTTTTTTATTTTTTTTCATAAAATATTTTTAAAGCATCTTCACTTTAGAGAAATGAATGGTAACAACTCTTAACTTTCAATTTCCCTATTTATACATATTCCCTTCTCACAAGCCCTTTCACACACATGCATCTGTTCATACCTTGCAATGAAAATATGGCATTCACATAATCTCTGCATTTGCCTAAGGAGGGGCCATAGGCAGAGATGTAGTAATTTGCTGCTACCCCACTTCTCTGCTTGACTCCTACTCCCATCTATCCCCCCCCCCAAATTTCTTTAGGAATAAGAGTTTGGTTAGAGATGCCTCATTCTTGAAAATAGTACCTTCTGACAAGTTGCTTTGGGTTAAAAAGGGGTTCAGGGGAGACAAGACAGGAAATCTATCATCACCTTGCTCACTGATGAAGGGAAGTGATATCTGCTCTCAGGTTAAATCAAGGGCAGCCAGTGTCTATTTGTTTTCAAGAACTTCAGGCATTGAGGGAGTTGTTAACATCCTATTTTATTTGAATCAAACACCTGCATTTACTTGCCTTGGATAATGAGGAAAGATGGGGTCTCTTAAATATAGCCCTTTGCTATAAATAGTCCATCCATCTTAAATTTAATTATTGTCATTGTCAAAGTGTAGACTCGGTGAGGCAGAGTGCTGTCACAGAAATGTTCCTTGACTGGAGCCGGGCACCTGGTTTCAATTGCAGCTCTGGTACTCATTAAGTGTGTGGCCCAGGTTGATTAATTTCACATCTTTAGGCCCCTCTGTTCTCTGGAGTATCCATTTTCTCCCCTTAATGGTTTTCAGTGTATCTTGCCTTTCCACTCTTAGCCAGGCTCCCTTGACTCAGGACTTCATCTTTTCGTACTGGGATGATTATAAGAATTGCCTCTCCTTGCCATTTTTTCCAGCCTCATCGCTTGATGCACCCCAACCCTACCAAATCTATCATTTACATTGCTATCAGCAGCAGTTTATGAAAATGTAGTATCATTCTATCATTCTCTGAGTTAAAGTCTTCCAAAGTTTCCTTAATTTTCAGATTGAGATCCAACTCTTTAGCCTGGTGTGAAGGAAACTACAGAAATGGGAGATGCCTGTGTATTGCCCTTCCTCAGGATGTTTCCTGCAGTCCAGTAATTCCTAAACTGTATTTTCCTGAAGGTGCCCATTCTGTCTAGCTCTAGATCTTATAATTGTGTGCTGCATTACCCTCTTCCCTCCTTCTACCTATTCACTCGGCTCACTCTTTTTAATTCTCTAACAGGCTCAGACATTGCCTCCTTCTGGAAGCTTTCCCCAAATGGATCTGGGTCTGCCCATTTGCAGATGTCGTACATTGAGAGACAACCTAGCATAAAGCTTCACACTGGGCATTGATGGTGACTACTCCCTTTTTTACCTCCAGCCACTCCTAATAAAATGTGAGTTTTTTGAGGGAAAGGCCTGTGCTTTCACCTCTAGTTCTTCTTCAAGAAACTTGATAAATGCGTGATATGCAATAAATGAAAGCAAAATGAATAAATAAGAAGGCTGGACTCTACTAACCCATCCCTTTATGACATTCTGTGAATGTATTCTCATTTAAAATCATTTTGCATTCTAGAAATTCACTGTATGGTGTTTTATCTTCCCTTCTGATAAAAAAAAATAGAAGTGTGAATTAAGTAAGTCTTTGCAGAATAGCAAGGAATGCTAAATTCTAAATCTGCACCTGATACCCAGTAGCAGCCAATACTGCATTCTCTGCCCCCACCCCCTTCTCCATGTCAGTTAGAGCCAACATCCAGAAGAGTCATATTGCACAGGGATGTAGGTTAATAGATGCCAATTGCAGTTCAGTGAAGATAAAAAGTGGAGTAATGAGCTTGAGAGCAAAGAGGAAAATGAGAAACTGATAAATGGAAAGTACTTTGGGTTAACCAAAAATTAGATTCATGAAATACTCACTAAGCATTTTTTTTTTCTCAGAGTCAATATCAACAAATGGAATTTTTCTAAAGAGAAAGAAAGCATTAAATATATGATATTTGGGAAACAAGGGATACTAGAATACAATTTGTGATAAGAAATCAACCACACAGTGGTGGAGAGGAGAGTAAGTGGTTTGGAAATTAAGCAATGTGGAATCTTCCTAGATCTACTGGTAATGACTGTGTGACTCTGTGTTGGTTCCAAAAAGTCTCTTGGCTTTTTTTTTCTTGGCTGTGGATTAAGGGGGCTGATATATATAATTCAGATTTCCTGCCAGTTTGACATTTTATGAGCCTGCAAAGACTATGCAAGAATAAACAATGAAGTTAGGCACCTACACAGAGAATGGCTGGTTCTCTCTTGTCAGAAGAAATTGAACAATCAGGGGAGTACCAACCACCCCAAGGGATATTTGAAGAAGAATGAGAATAGAAGACATAATTATTTGGGGATATGGACACCCTTCTTATGAAAATCTACCCAGCTTCCAAACAGAATGGGCTAGGAATTAGCAAAGAAGCCAAGACCAGCAATGAACTCCATCCGCTTTCTAGCAAATCAGAAGTTGTGGACCTGTCTAGGAAGCATGAGTTTTTTTTTCCCTGCCACAAATTACTCCAGTTTGGCTGCTGGTGGAAACCTCTTAGATCATCTGGTACAAGTCCCTTATTTAATTTATCTGAGGCCAAGAAGGTAAATGATTTGCACTAAGTCAAGCAGGCTGATTTGTTCCCTAATGGCAGCTTTTCTCCTGCTTGTTCCAACTGCTTTTATGGTGGCCAGTGGCTATTTCTCCTCCTTATGCCTCCCCCACACACCTATATATTTCCAATACTCCCTCTGAAATGGGACAAAATGAGTTCTCTGCTACCTTAGATGACACATTTAAATTCAGTTTTCCCACCTTACCCAACGAAATTTTTTGCTCACTTCTCCCTTCTCTAAAGATAACAGCCAGATTGTACAACACAGACCTCTTAATCCAGCATCAACAAGAAATGAGTATTTTGCAGAATTAAGCAGGCTACCATTTTATTGATGGGAACCCTTTTTTTTTTCTTTTTAAGAGAGCAGTGGATGACTTGAGTTGAACATGCCAAAAGATTGATTCTTTTAATTTCCTATGATTGTACATAACCATTAATTATCATGTTAAGATCTATATAAAATTGTGTAATATGACTATAGTCATAGTCAGGATAGCATCATGTAAGCCTTCACTAAGTTACCCTAGTTTGTGCTATATTTTCTCTCAAATGTTTTTTCAGCCTCTCCTCTTTTAAAGCTTCTCACTGTCTGTGATATGTACTTCCCATTGGTGGGAAATTCTTTGTCTGGTTTCCTGCTTTTGAATGCTATCTGAGCAGGAAAAAAAAATTTTTTTTGGTGAGTTTATCTTTCTATGATAAACTATGAGTGATATGTGTAAGCTTGTGTATGTTTTATTTGGTATTTGAGACATGCTTTTTTCTTCATTCTCACTTTTTAATAAAAATTGAAATAAGAATAAAATAAATAATAGTAACCACCCATTACCAAATCGCTATCATGTCTAAGCACCTACCTGGAAGAAACAAGGTTGGTGATACAGTCTGTAATTACTATAAAGGAATAGGTAAATTGAAAATAATATTGCAAATTGAATTCTAAGATGAAACAAACAAAATGAAGATTTAAAGGTACAAGAAATACCAAGTAAAAAGGAAGTAAGAGATTAGCATAAATGTGAATAAAAACACAATTTGGTTTTATTAGACTATGTTGACTACTTGAATTAGCCTCATTTGGTAGGTTCCTCCCTCACCTACAATATGCTTAGGTCAGCAGTTTTAATTCTATTTTCTGCATGTACAAGGAAAATGAAGTTGCTTTATTTCTCCAGTTTCTTAGTTATATTTGATTCCATTTGTTTATAGCTCTGTAGCACTCTGTTTAGCTTAATACTTATACCCGCCCATAAAACTAGAAGAAATGATTTGTAATCAAAGACTTAAATATTTTAACAGGCTACCCAAAAATACTTCTTTATGAGTGTTATTGTAGTGGGGCAGTCATGCAGCAGACTTTATTTTTTATTTGCTAAATAAATCAGCAGATATTATTTTATGTTATATTGTTAAAGAAGACAGTATAACCATTGAAATTAGATGCTGCAAACTTGGGATGGTTTAAGTGTTATTTTGAAATTAACTTTATGGCACATTTTAATAGAACTTTGACAGAATTTTAGCTGATTCTGAAGTATTTTTATAATAAAAAATCTTATTTAATTACAAAGCACAAATTATTTTAAATTTTTCTCTGGAAGAAAGAAATCTTAGCTGCTAAATTAATATTGCGATTACAGAGAATTTGCTGAGAAAGACAATCATGTTGAGATTTTACATGCTCTGTGATCATGAAGAAAACTCCATTCTCTGGACATCACTACTAAAAAACATCTGACAATTTAGACTGGGCCCACAGGAAATTCCTATTTTCATTCTGTTGGGGTTGCTAAATTAATTAACAACATGATAATGTTGCAA
This sequence comes from Nyctereutes procyonoides, assembly GCF_905146905.1. NCBI lineage: Eukaryota > Metazoa > Chordata > Mammalia > Carnivora > Canidae > Nyctereutes > Nyctereutes procyonoides. Next base: position 14,294,822 of record NW_026575139.1, on the reverse strand, counting down.
GGGGGACAGCAGAGCTAAGTTAAGAGATCAAGGTTAAAGAGTATAATTAATATATAATGAAGAGTTCCAAATCCCCACTATCTGCACTCTTTTTAAAGAGACCATCACACATTTCAGAGCTACTTATTTGTTTCTGTATGCACTTGAAAGTAAACACTGAATACATACTATATGCTAGAGATATTTATGAGGATTTTAATGAAAAGATGCAAGAATGTCTAATTTTAAATATCAGTTTTACCATTTTCAAGTTGTGCTATCCTTGACAAGTTAGTTAACATCTCTGTGTCTCAGTTACCATTTATAAAATGAGGTCCAAGACAGCTTCCTTGCAGAACTTGTTTAAGAATTAAAGTTAATAGGGGTGCCTGGGTGATGCATTTGGTTGAGTGTATGCCTTTGGCTCAGGACTCAGGTCATAATCCCTGGGTCTTGGGATGGAGTCCCACATTGGGCGCCTGCTCAGTGGGGAGTCTGCTTCTTCTCCCCCTGCTCCTTCCTCCTTCCCTCTGCATGCATGCTCTCTCTCTCTCAAATAAATTTTTTAAACTTTTTTTTTTAAATAATTAAAGTCAATAAACACCAGTAAATAGAACAGTGCTTGACAGGTAGTAGATATTTATTTATTTATTTTAATTTTTATTTATTTATGATAGGCACACAGTGAGAGAGAGAGAGGCAGAGACACAGGCAGAGGGAGAAGCAGGCTCCATGCCCCGGGAGCCCGATGTGGGATTCGATCCCGAGTATCCAGGATTGCGCCCTGGGCCAAAGGCAGGCGCCAAACCACTGCGCCACCCAGGGATCCCGGTAATAGATATTTAATAAGCCATGTTTCTTTTACTATAATTCCTATTCTTCTTTCCTCAATGTGTCCAAATTAGCTTCAATATATGCATCATATTTTTTGTACTGAATTGTGTCATTCAGGGGACAGCATGTAATAATGATTTGCATTTTTGTATTATCATTCAGTTTACAAATCATTTTCACAAATGTTCATGTGAAGAACATTATACTGTATCACTTACCATCGATTAATTTGATAAAGCAACTTTTACATCAAAGGCATAATAGAACCCAAGGGTTTTTCTTAATTTTCCCATGTCAAAATTACTATGCATGTAATTTACTATTTTTATTTTATTGAGGAAAAAATAACTTCACTTGGATTAAAAAAACAAACAAAAAACCCTCATTTTTTTTAATGTTGGAAAGTTTTTTTTATTTTTTTTTATTTTATTTATGATAGTCACAGAGAGAGAGAGAGAGAGGCAGAGACACAGGCAGAGAGAGAAGCAGGCTCCATGCGCCGGGAGCCCGACGTGGGATTCGATCCCGGGTCTCCAGGATTGCGCCCTGGGCCAAAGGCAGGCGCCAAACCCCTGTGCCACCCAGGGATCCCCTGTTGGAAAGTTTTGATGTGGGCATTGAAATATATGTATTTCCTAGGGAGGGCATTTTCTCGGGGCTTTTCCTTAAGGATCTGGTACATAGGGATCTCTGGGTGGCACAGCGGTTTGGCGCCTGCCTTTGGCCCAGGGCGTGATCCTGGAGACCCGGGATCGAATCCCACGTCGGGCTCCTGGTGCATGGAGCCTGCTTCTCCTTCTGCCTGTGTCTCTGCCTCTTTCTCTCTCTCTGTATGACTATCGTAAATAATAATAATAATAATAATAATAATAATAATAATAATGGATCTGGTACATAGATAAATATCCAGGGTCTGTAACAAAGATTTAATAATTTTCAAAAAGAAATTTCAAAATTAATTCCATATGGTATAATTGATAATTATTGTCTCTATAAACCTGCTCTAGATTTTTTATTTCAATATTTCCCAAGTATTTTCAATTCTTAAATCCTTCAGTGAAGCCCTTTGTGTTAATGGGCATAACAGGAAATTTAATTTTATGTTCTTCCATTGTAGGTGGTTTATTTCCTTCTCAATATATCCACCAAGCCCACCCCACCACTGGCTGATTTTGATCCTAACCTTTGTATCCAGAAGCATTCACATTTGTCACCTGTCTTCACTCAGTGACCACTAATTTCAACATCAATGCCTTTCACATCATAATCAGGAACCATGGACTGTCATACATTTTTAAAGGTGGAAACATTGACTTAACACCAAAAGCACTTCAATCCAGCTTCTGTCTTCTTCAAATCCTAATTTATTTTTTCCCCTCCAGCCTGAGCTTCTAGGCTTTTATCGTAAAGATACTCAGAGCAGAGATCATTTTGCAGTGGTTCTCAAAGTGTTGCTCCTAACTACCTAAATAAGAGTTATCTGTGATATTTATAAAGATTCACATTTTTGGGCCACACTGCCACAACCTAAATCAGAGGCTCTAAGGTTGTTTCAGTTTACATATTGGGTAAACTCATGTGTTTTCATTATGCACATTAAACTTCCCAACCACTGAGATGAGAGGGGATGCATTTTATAGATGAGTTTTTATCAATCACCACAAAATGGAAACCTCTACTCATATTCTTGGTTCAAGGAGAAAAATTTAAAAATCCAGGTTTCTTGTGAGTATGAATTACAAACATGTATGATTCTATACTTCTCCTGGGATAACTGCAAAGTAGCAAATAGCATATAATTGAATTAAATAGATTAAATTGTTTATTTGTTCATTTAACACACTACTGTAATTTTTGATACACTAACCAAATACATTTAAGCTCCTATTTTTAGAAATTTTTAGGATATTTGTTACAATCACTTGTACATATTCTCTATATTTTCTGTCAGTGTTTCTTAAGAACAATGTATTAAGCACTTACAATATACAGGCACGCTGCTCTTAGCATTTTACATTCATTGTCACATTTAATTTTCCCAATGAATTTTTTGGGTAATCAATAATTATTCCCAGTTTTGCATTTGGGACTCTGATGCTTGGAAAAATCCATACATTGCACTATATGGTACAAGATTCTAACTCAAGTTCACACAATTCCACGTCATGTTTTATGCTTTTATGCATTAGATTATTATTTGCTCTTCACATAGTAAGTTTCTAAAAGGAGCTTTCTCTTCCATAGCCACATATAATCTTTACGTTATTAACACCATACATACAACATATATCATACACACAATGGTAAACTCAAGAAAACAAATACTTATCAGTTCTATTCAACACATATCCCTCTCCAAATCCTACCTTGTAGATGTAATCAGATGACAGTTTCAAGCAGTTTGGGTGTATTGGTTTAGTCTATGTGAATAATGATGATCAATCCCATCTATTTTCCCAGTATAAATAACCCTGTAATAATAATGACAGTAAGTTAAAGGCTGATACACTCAACCCGTAAGCTAGCATTACTAGCTGAATGAAATATCAAGATAAATGTTCATAATAAAGTGAAACCTAAGTCAATGGACTCAATATGATTTAATTAGTTGTACGCTTAATGTCCCAAATCCCACATTTTCTCTTATTTAATTTCTATGTTACTATTACATCTGGAACCATGATGCCTCAATATATAATTTATTAAAGTAACTAAGTGATTGGAAACATAAACCTAGGAATCAGAAACAAACATGAGTGAATAAAATGCACCTCAATTGTAGCTGGCATGCATTTAGTGAAATTTCCTTAAAAGCAAAGAGTTGGAAAGGAACCCAAATTCAAAAGATATAGCCCCAAGTACTCAAGCAATGAAAATCACTGTCCAAGATATTTATCAATCCTAGTGTTAAAGATGATTTTTTGATTCATTCAAGAAAATAGACAAGTATGTAAGTGCACAATACCTTACTGTTAACTATATGCAATATGTTGTGCAGCGTAATTACCCACTGGACAATACCCCTTCCACCGTCCCTGGATAGTTATCATTATATAGAATCATTATCTATTTCTATACTTTTGACTATTTCAAGTGCCTTTTATAAGAGGAATCATGAAGTATTTGTCTTTCTGTGACTGACTTCTTTCACCTAGCTTAATGTCGTCCAGGGCCATCCATATGCAACAAATGATAGGATTTCCTTCTTTTTAGGGACTGAATCATATTCCACTGGGTATATATACCACATTTTCTTCATCTATTCATCTGTCAATGGACATCTGAGTTGTTTTTATATCTTGGCTCTTGTGAAAAATAATGCAGTGAACTTGGGAACTCTTCAAGACTTTGATTTCAATTATTTGGTGTATATATACTCAGAAATGGGATTACTGGAATACATAGCAGTTCTATTTTTAATTTTTTGAGGAACTTCCATACTATCATTACTGTATCAATTTACATTCCCACCAACAGTGCACAAGGGTTTCAATTCCTACACAACCTTGCCAGCACTTGTGTTGTTGTTAGTGGTGGTAATAGGCATCATAGTAGTTGTGAGGTGATTTCTTTTTTTTTTTTAAGATTAAATTATTTATATGAGAGACAGAGTGTGCGTGTGTGTATGAAAGAGAGAGAGGTAGGGAGGGAGTAAGAGGGGGGTAAGGAAGGGAGTGTGCAGCAGAGGGAGGGGCAGAGGAAGAGGGAGAGAGAGAATCTCAAGCAGACTCCTGCTGAGTGCAGAGCCCGAGGGGGGCTTGATCTCATGACCCTGCGATCACAACCTGAGCCAAAGTCAAGAATCAGATGTTCAACCATCTGAATCACCCAGGCGCCCTTCACTGTGGTTTAGTTTTGCATTTCCCTGATGATTGATGCTGAGCATCTTTTTGTATACCTGCTGGCCATTTGTATGTCTTTGGGAAAAGGTCTATTCAAGTCCTTTGTCCATAGTTTAATTGGGTTATTTTATTGTTGCTATTATTGCTATTGAATTACTTATATATTTTGGAAATTAACCTCTTATCAGATACATGGTTTGAAAGTATTTTCTCCCATCCCATATGTTGCCTTTTTAATTCATTGATTGTTTCCTTTGTTGTACACAAGCTTTTTTGTGTGATGTAGTCCCATTTATGAATTTTTGCTTTTGTTACCTATACTTTTGGTATGCATATCCAAAAATCATTTATCAGGAGGACAGTGTTATGTGTTTTTACCACACACACTCACAAAAACTACAAATAGCAACAACAACAACAATTAAAAAAAAACAAAGAAATGCAGGAAAATTTTAAAGCTGATGAATATGTTTTATCATCTAGACTGTAGTGATGGTAATATGAGTGTGCATATATGTCTAGACTCACCAAACTACAAACATTAGTTATGTGCAGTTTTTGTTTACCAATTATATCTTAACAAAGAAGCTGGAAAAAATTAAGAAAATAGCCATTAGAAAATATTCACATTTACCCAAAAACGCTCCTAGGGTTGACTCCTTTTTTTCTTTCTCCCTCAGATAGAATCTAACCTACCAAATAGCCATATTATTCAAACTCTCAAGTTGGTTATACGTGTAGTAATAAGAATAACAATATGTTGCTGATCAGCATTAAATCACTTATCAATGCTATCAGAATTCAGACAATAAAATACACATTTTTATTGACCCCTCAGATATTTGACATTGTCTTATGCAAGGATTGCATTGATGGCTCCTATTAATTGTGGCTCCTATAGCCACACACTTTGCCCTATGATTTTTACCCTGTGGTCCTCTCTCACTTTGCTTCTGGCTCAGCAGTTACTTGATTTGGCCAATAGAATATTAGCAGGCTTGACATAAACCCAGGCTTGAAAAAAATCTCTTGCACATTTACATGTCTTTTTCTTGCTTCCCTGCAATAATTGTTAGAACAGATTTGAACTAGCCTGGGGACAAAGCTGAGCTAGCCTGCTGGAGAATGAAAGAACATATGGAACACAGGCAAATCATTTTAGCCAAAGCCTCAGACATGTCTGAAAGCACAGACCTCATCAGCAAAACCATCTAACCAGCCCTCAGCTGACTATAGACATCAATTCAATTCATCCAGCCACTGGGATCATGAGAAATAATAGACAGCTGCTTATTTAAGCTAGTGTGTTTTGGAGAGGCAATAGTCATAGCTAACTGACATATAAAGAAGAATACTTTATGAAGGATATTTGAGTTATACCAGTTATACAATCTCTATCTTGGTGGAGTGCACCAAAGTGAATAAACTTTGGTATACATCTGAGATTGTAAGTGCACCGAAGGGATTGTGAAAGGTCATAAGGTGTTACATGAGAAACACCAGGATAACTAAATATGTTGATATGTACCTTCTCCCACAGCAGTCATAGATATCCATGGATTTGACTTCGAAGTCAAGTCAGATAACATTAATTTCATCATCACATTTGTTCTTAACAAAACAATAACAGTATCAGAATAAATTCTGGTATTATAATTAGCAATAGAAAATGATTGATGTCCATACTCAGCAGAGAAATGATTTTTCATAATTCTTTCAACCTTAGCAACAACAATTATACAAATTTGACTATTCTTTTGTGAAAACCCCTTGTCCCCTACCCTCTGCTAAAAACGGTTACTGCCTTTTTTTCTCTTTCTGGTTTTAATCCAAGTTGAAAATAGATACTTAATTATGCTTCAGCAGTTTCTATGTCCTGTGGCCAAATGCAGACATGGCATCAAATTTCTTATGAAGGATTTTAGCCACACCTAGCAAAATTCTGTTTTGCTTCAGTTACTTGTCTTGATTACAAATTTATGGAAGGCAAGCACAGAAACCTGGTTTGCAAGCCTTGATGAAGTCAAAGAGGAGTTGCATGACCTTGGGCAATTAACTTCATATCTACTTGACTCTGTTTACTCATGAGGAAGATGAGAGAGTAAGAACCAATCATCTCGCATGCCTTTTGTGCCTTTAGGAAGCAGATTGGAAATTTAAGAACATGGAATTTAGAGACAAGCAGACTTTGTTCAAATCCTAGCTCAACCATTTACAATTTAGTATTGAGTATTTTAATTATTTACCTTCTGATTTATCATTTTTAAAATCAGAATAAGAGATATTTTAGGGCTACTGAATGGATTAAATGGATTAGGACACTTTTGTCCTCAGTGAATAGCATCTCTATTCTCAACTAGGTTGTGAACATTTTGAGAAATGAGGAGTAGATATGGAGACCTAAATGTCCTTAATGTTAATTGAAAGCAAGTGGCTTTGAAAGAGAACTAAATGGATTTTCTAAGTAAACCCCAGAATCCAGCAAATTTTCTCCCACCAATCACAGGCAGAGATGGTACAGAGCACAAGTTAACAATGAGAGTCTAGGCACAAGGTGGAACAGAAGGAAACACACACTTTCATGAAGTAATCTTGCTCCCATGCAAAATAGAGGGCAGAGCTGAGCCAAACATACATATTTTATAAATTATTAATCAGGCAAGTCACTTTATCTCCCCTTGGTCAGGGTGAGAGTAACAGCAGAAAGGTCGACGATTACGATTGAATTCCCTCTTCAGGAAGAAAGCTTTAGAATGGCTTAGAAGTATGGACAGCCAATATCCAATATTTACTGTGATTATTTTTTTAATTTTACATTAGTTTTTTTTTTTTTTTAGATCCCTAGGATTTTATTTAGATTGCTTTGTTGTGCAATTATTTTCACTTATATATAAGAATGATCAGATGAAGCGGGAGGAATTAATTCCTATCTTGCTGAATTGTTTCTTTCCAGACATATTTCTGTCCAAAGTACTAAAGGCTGCAAAACGTTACTCCTATACTTCTAATTTTAATTAGAAAGACAATAATCATGAAACCACTGTGGTAGGCATTATATGTTAGTGAATCTCAAAACATCTATACAAAAATAGAGTAAATGGCAATTGTTTGGGATGATAATGATGTAGGAACAAGTTAGGGGCAGACAGGACTAGGCAGGGAAAGATAAGGGAAAGGCCCAGGTTTAGGCTCCCAGAAATCCATGGGCTCTCATAAACCCCAAGGACACCAAGAGGCCCCAGAATCAGGTTCCTACCCATTCCAAGGAAACAGAGATAAGGCAGCAAAAACAGAAACCAATCAATTAATGTGGCTCCCTAGCTCCCAAATGTTAGGGAGTATCTTCCTTTTAATGGCTACCAAGTAATCACAGAAACTCACCAGACCACAAAGAAGTAGGTAATTGAGAATGTTATCAATAGTCCTCACTCAAACCAAAACAGCCCAAGAATCTCAAGACCGTGGGCTCCCTGGCTAGGTTCTCAATAAAAGACTGCCACTAAAAGCCCACAGTGGCAATTCTGTCGGGACCCCTCTCACTTCTGAGAGCTTTCTCAGTATCTTTGCTTAATAAATTTCTATCGATTTGCTCACTCTCCGTTGTCTGTGAGATTCATTCGTCGACTCCGTGAGACAAGAACCAAGCTCTCCAGTGTCAGTAATAGAATGTGGTCAAGATCAATGGATCACACAGATTATAAATAATCAAAATGTAATGTGTGTCTTATCCTCATGTGTGAGAGTAAGACTTCTGCAACTTAAATTTTCTGAGATGCATATAAATTCTCAAAACAAGAGCTCACGTTCATAGAAACGACATTTGGTATTAGCATCAGCTAAAGTCAAAGTCAAACTGACTTGTCCAAGGAGGATCCTGAATTTTCAGCACATTTCCTAAACAGAGAATTCTACCTGAGGTCTTATATAGCTAGAGTCATTACTTTAGAAGAAATCTCACATTGGACTCCTGAGTTAAACTCTTAGTTTCATTTCCTAGGAAGTCAAGTAACATCATACGTATCAGGAGGCTACCCTAAGACTCCAGTAGGAAAGTGCTTTAAATAGAATCAAAACTAACAAACATTTCAAATTAGTTTTGGATGTGTTTTCAGTTGTTTTCTGAATTTAAGTCCCAAGTTTCTGGGGTTCTTCCCTGCCTTTTCCTTTTTGTCACTACTTGAGGAGGATGATATAAAACGACAACCTTACAAATGTATACAAAGTATGGCACCAAAGCTAACTAATGTGAATATTGGTGAGGGAGCTACTGAAATTGATTAGGAAAGGAGAAGCCTGGAAAATAATGGAAAATTATGGAAATGGAAATTTGGAATAATGGAAAATAATAACTTTACCTTGATGGAGTGGGAAGGAGACGCCTTGATACAAGGCCTTAAACATTGGCAACACTAAATACACTGGTAGCTATAGAGAGAAAATCAGTTTATCATCCTTAAATGCTCAGGTGAGCTTCCTTCTAGCGAGATCCTATGAAGAAAGTGAAGAATATGGTCCCATTGTCTCAGTATGCAATTAATTTGTCCTTAAGTCCTACAAGGACTGTAGAAATATCCAAATGAAAAGAAAATTGAGCCATCCCAACAAGAATTATTGTAGTAAGAAGAGACCAGGGCTTCTAGTTCCACACAGCTACAATAGCCCAAGGCAGAAGGGGGGAGAGAGAGAGAGAGAGAGAGAGAAATAAAGGACTCCCCCCCCCCACTTTTCTACATTAAAGCTACAAAGATGCCTTCTGATAGGAGGACACGCTGTAATTTTGTTTTAATGTCTTCAGTAGAATGGTGCCATTTAGTTCAGCTTTTAATGTGGCCTTAAATTGCTGTTTTATTACCCTTGTTGACATTCTGGAAGCATGAAATTAGCAAATCACATTAAAGAAGCAAACAACAACAACAAAAAAAGCAAGAAACCGTGGCCTAGTTAAACAATGCCAGCATAATTCACCTATTTGAATAATATTCTTACCTTAAAACACCAAGCATATATTTATTGGAAGGTTTCTTTTTCCATAGCCGGTGAATTAGTTTTATGAATAATTGCATATTCCGATACAGTGCAAACCGTAGGCCCTCATGGTGACCTTGAAAGATGTTCCGTGTTGTGTGGGAGAAAGAAGATAGTTTGCAACTCTTCTGCTCCCTTCCGAGAAATGACACCTTTTGACTCCACTTGATGAAAGAGTCCTTGCTCTTAAAACAATACTTGTCAGTATCTTTGCTGCTCCACCCCGAAGGCATTGCCTTCTGTTCTCATGGTGATCATTTTATTTCAAACAAAAGCAATTTTACAGTTACGGAGTGAAAATGGTTTCAGTCAGGATAGCTTTATGAATCTACCTTGATAACATCTACCATACATATAGCTTGGTTCAGCCCACCTTAGACGTGCACAACACGCTGACGTTAGCCTAAGCTTGGGCACAAGCACCAAATGCAAAGACTGTTTTTATAATAAAGTGTTGAGCATCTCAGGGAATTTATTGACTAGTGGGCTCAAAGTGAAACCAGAATGGTTGTCTGGCTACAGAAGGGTTACAAGTGGGTTGTTCAAGTCATGATGGTGCAGCTGGCTAGAGCTGTGCTTGATCTAAATTCAAACGCTGGCATATGGTTTGCGCTGAATGCGTATCACTCTCACACCACTGTAAAGCCGAAAAATTGTGAGTCGAGCCATCCTAAGGGGAACACTGTCAGTTGTTCACATATAGCTAATTATGCATTTGTTTCTGATCAAACTACGAGAGGTAATAATGAATATAAATTTGTATCGTTGCCTATTCTAGTCTTATAAAATAAAGCAGGTAACCTCAAGTATTCGTTTCAGTGGAGTGTGAGGAGGCTTTTTAGGGTACACCTTATTATTTTTAGCTCTTGGACATTTATGTCCCTTTTCTAGCAGTGCCTTTATTATTTATTTATTTATTTATTTATTTATTTATTTATTTATTTCGGATTTTAATTGTTTATTCATAAGAGATACACAGAGAGAGGCAGAGACACAGGAGGAGGGAGAAGCTGGCTCCCTGCAGGGAGCCTGATGCGGGACTTGATCCCAGGACCCCAGGATCATGCCCTAAGCCCAAGGCCAATGCTCAACCACTGAGCTACCCTGGTATCCCCCCTAATTTCATTAGGAGAAATTAGCTCTCCCTCATTGGAATGAGGCTGTTGAGGCTGTAATTCAAATTTTTCTTCCCCTGCCATCCAGGGAGTGGAAGGAAAACTCAAGGGAGGCCAATCTGATGACTTTGTCATTAGCTTTGAAGTTTGAGATCAAAGTAACTGGAAGTTTTTGGAGTTCTCTTACAAGTAGCAGCAGTGCTTTCCAGAACATAAGGCCTGGCCTTCAAGGTTTGCATCCTGACCATCACTCCCTAGGTGTATGACATGAAACGGCAGCTTGACCATGTTGCCTTCGTTGCTCATTTATAAAGGGAAAAATGACAACCCCAACCTCATAAGGTCATGTGTGATGAGGATTAATGGCGCTAACAGGTGTGAACACATAGTGGATGCATGTTGGCTACGGGTATTATTTTTGCACATCTCAGCAGTGCTACCTGGAACATTTTGCTGGTCTCTGGGAGCACTTTTCCTTTTCTTTCTTTTTTTTTTCTTTTCTTTTTTTTTAAATTTTATTTATTTATTTATTTATTTATTTATTTATTTATTTATTTATTGGCTCTTGCTTCCCAGCTTGGCACTTATCATTTCCAGAGTAGTTTTCCATTCTCCTATTGATTCTGGATCTCTGGTGATCTTCCAGTAAATTATTTTGTGCTTAAATTAGTCATTTTCTGACAGTCACAACCAGGGAATCTTTTCTGATATGTACTTATATTGATATGATATTGTTTCTTCTTCTTCTTCTTCTTCTTCTTCTTCTTCTTCTTCTTCTTCTTCTTCTTCTTTCTTCTTCTCCTCCTCCTCCTCCTCCTTCTCCTCTTCCTCCTTCACCTCCTCCTCCATCTTTTCTTTCTCTTCCTCCTCTCTTTCTACTTCTTTCTCCTCCTTCCTTTTCCTTTTCCTTCTACTTCTCCTTCTTCTTCTTCAGTAGGCTTCACACTAGCCCCATGTTGGGGCTTGACTCTCAAACCTGAGATCAAAACCTGAGCTGATATCAACAGTCAGAAGCTTAATGACTGAGCCACCCAGGAGCCCCAACAAGATGTAATTTCTAGACAGATTCAGAACAGATTATAAGGTTTTAATTTTAAAAAAACAAGTTATAGACATGGGCAGATGAGGAGACTGATGTTTAGTCCCTTATAGTAAGATTCATATCAAGTCCAAATGTTAAAAGTTGGAAGGTATTCCTTTGGTTTAGTTGTCTACCAACTGATTCAATAAATTATAGCCACGGTCAGCCATATAGTGTGTTTCTTTTGCAACAAGTGAGTTGGAATCCATGAGACACATAAATATCTACATTCTCTTGGTAATAGTAATGCAATTAAGGTTATAAAGAGTTCTTTCGTCTTTTGGGCACTATATTTAAAGCAGGAAATGAAAACTTTAATGAGGACCCAAAGGACAAAAGAGAAAATTATTAAAAGAATGAGGAAAATATTAAATAAGAAAAGACTAGAAGAATTTAGAATTTTCAGAACAGAAAAGTATGGCCCCGTCAAGTGCTGGCTTTCACTACATCTTGAAGATTATTTTATGAATATTTGTCTCTTTTAGATATATACTAAGTAATTTTGCTTATGAAATAGAGGCTAGACAGTACACAGATGTTATAGACTCCATATTTTATAAGAAATAGAAATAAAGAATCAAATAATGTTTGGAAAATTTGGGATATAGTTATTTAGAGAATTTTCTATGGAAATGAGGATACGACATGCTTTGATTCAGTGTAACCCAAAATCCATAGGTGCTCTAGATAATTCATAGATGTATCCAACTCGACTTAGGTCCCCTTGCCTCCATATCAAAGGTTTATTATTTAAGTACTTCTACCAAAAATTCAGAGTCTTTCCTCAACAACAGCAAGTTCAAGCCAAAAAAGAAAAACTTGAAAGAGCTTTAAGTGCTCATTAGCCTCATCTTGAAATGGCCCAGCAAGTGGATGGAGGAACTTTCCAAATGAGGTCCACTAAGCCAGTGGTTTGATGATGCTTTACAGAAATAAACAGGCACACGGATTTTGATTTTCAACACAGGCTAAGAAGCATGATTTCATGCGTGTGAGATGGTTTTAGTTTAGAATGTCTCTAAATTAAAGTGTCTTTTCTCTTCATTGGTATCTTTGCATTCCATAACAAAATTGTCCATTTTATTTTTAAGGGAAATAGAGCAACTTGACAGCTTTGTAGGATAGATTAATAGAGAATGAAGGAAAAGTGGTTATAATGCCCATTCTAATGATTCTTAATGACTTGGGGAGTGGTCTGAGGTGTCCATTTCAGCTGTGTCCTCTGGAAAATGAGAACAGTAATAAAGTCTTTATCATCATCACTTTCTGCAGAGAGTTACCATGAGTAACTAGAATACAAAAGTGGCCAAATCTAGTCCCATCTTATACAAAACACAAAGTATAAGGTAAATAGGATTTAAACATACTTTTTAGAATAGAATCATTGTGCCAATGAAATAATTTAAATTTTAGAATAAAGACTTTTTTAAATAAATACTTACATAGTATTTCTAGTCAACTTAAAATACTTAATTTGACATCATAGCAATGTGAGTCAGGTATTATTATTATTTTAAAGATTTACTTATTTATTTTAGAGAGAAAGAGAGAACACACATGAGTGAGGGTCAGAAGCAGAGGGAGAAGAGAGAGAGAGTGAGAATCTCCAGTAGACTCCCTGTTGAGCAAGGAACCCAACACAGAGCTTGATCCCAGCCCTGAGATTGTGATCTGATCTGAAATCAGGAGTCAGAGTCTGAACTGACTAAGCCACCCAGGTGCCCAAGTCTAATTATTATTATCTGTATTTTATGAATAAGGAAATTGAGGCCTAGAATGGCTGAGTAACCTGTCCAATGATACACAATTATAATGAGAAAGAGTCAAATTTAAACCCAAACCCGAACTCTATAAACTCTGTGCTCATAACTACTATATATTCTGCCTCAGTAGAACATTCTTATGAGCAATATAAGCCCCAAGGGATGTTAATCCAAGAGATGTAGCAAAGTTTTGACCTAGTGCACATCTTTTCTAGACAATTAAGATTTCTTCCAGTGTCATACTATGTTCTTCACCAAGAAGATGCTGAAAATATTATAGTGGGTGCCTTCACAAAGCTCTTTGAGGGCTTTTTCCTCCAGATGCTTATTGTACTACTTGTACTACTACCTCCTGGAAAATAACAAAGTCAAGATGATCTGCTATTTGCAGGTGAGTATTTGAATTGTCAAGTTGTAAGTGGCAAAAATGTTCTTTCAGGAAGTCTGTTACCGCTATTGACATTGTAAGCCAAAAATCCAGGTTGTTGTCCAAAGTTTAAAAACCAGAGATTTTCTTGATCAAACAGTTATGTAATGGGGATGCAGAAATCAATCAAAGGAAAAAAAAAAGAAATAAGACAAGTCCAGTGTAGTATGTCTATTTCTAATGCTAGAGTATGGACAATGAACATAGGTGAAAGTAAAGGATTGAATAAAACCCAAGTATGAGTGTAGTTGGGTTCTATCACAAAGCCGTCTTAAGTAGTCTTCCCAATGATTACTGCTAATATTCTGGAAAAAAAATTTCACTTTATAAAATTATTTTGTACCACCTTGCCGAGAAGGGCTAAGAAAGGTAAAAGTATGTTTTTAATATAGACTTCCGGGAATCTTTCCATATCAGAAAAATGGACAACATCGAATACTAGTAAAATGGTTCTGCAAAGACAGACCACACTTCCAAAAATATATATTATTAGATATTATACACACAAGTGCCTTTCACTTGGGAATTTAAGGGAGAAAGTGTGTGAGATGTTTGATTCCATTTTCTACTTACACTCTCTCATGCTATGGAAAGTGTCATGAATATAGATGACATTCAGGACATATAGTCAGCCATTTATCCTGACTTTCAACAAATATTGAGTAAAGGTTCTATGTTAGATAGTTTGCTAAAAGATGGGATTTATGAGGAAGTGCACAACAACTTTGTGGAGCCTATAGTCTAAGTAGAAAAAAGGGGATATTTTAAAAAATGAAAATTAAATTTAAAAAATATTATGAAGGAAAGAAGAGTTTTACTTTGAGAGTAATTGGGGTGTGAGGGCTGGGGGAGGACAGGACAGGCTGCTGTAAATACGTAACAGCTTTCTCTTCTTCTTTTTTTTTTTTTAATTTAAATTCAATTTGCCAACACTTCTTGAATATTTGCTAGCTCAGAAATACCCTACCAAGTAATTAAGCAATATGACCTAATTAAAGGATCACAGGCATTAATATTAAGCAACCAGGAGTTAAAAACAAGCTGAACTGGTTTAGGCATATTATTTTGCCTCCTTGATCATCAGTTTTCCTTGTCAGTAAAATGGGATCATTCCTACCTTGAAGGGTTGTTCAGAGAAGTACAATCAAATATCCAATACATAGTAGGAATTCAGTGAATCATCAGAATTACTTTTGTTGTCATTTTTACTACTGCCAATTACAGCAATAAAAATGCATTTGTTAAGTCTTGGGCTACCTGCCACTTTAAGGATGTAAACATTAAAATCTTTAAGCTCATATATAAATTTATACTGGTAAAATTATATTCACTAACAATTTCTGTAGGGGATACACAAATACGGAAACTGCCATTGATGTAGGCTGTTCATTGTTAAATATGAAAAATAGGAAGGCTGACAGTTTCATTGGGAAGTTAGAAGACAAAGTAACTCTGATTTCAATACTTTATTAGTCTCTGTGTTAATTGTCTGTGAAAGTGTGGACATGAAAGATAATGTGGTTGTCATCACATAAGTCCCCATGTGATTTCATGAACAATTTCATTGAAATAAAACATTTCAATCAAGCCTCATTCATTGATCTGTGCACAAAAGAAACCAATGCAGCTATTCTCTTCTTGAAAATTTCTATCAGAGAAACAAATCTGGCAACTTCTCTGAGTGAGCACCACTCAAAGATGAAAATTAGTTTTTTTGTTTTTAAAGAATCCAACACTTTTAAGAAGAAATCTGTAAATTGCTCCAGTCAAATACTTACCTTGAGGTTTAGGAAATAACTTAGGAGGTTCTGGAGCAGGAATTTCAAAAGTTTTGAGTTAGACAGAAATATGAACTACCAAATGTTTGATCCCCTTTCTTGGTTGGGACAGAAGACCAAATGATCCGGACAGAGGTTTAGCGCCACCTTCAGCTCAGGGTGTGATCCTGGAGAACCGAGATCAAGTCCCACGTCGGGTTCCCTGCTTGGAGCCTGTTTCTTCCTCTGCCTGTGTCTCTGCCTCTCTCTGTGTGTGTCTCTAATGAATAGATAAATAAAATCTTAAAAAAAAAAATTATGGATTTGTTTGGGGCCTATCTTGTAAATAACTGTCATTGAGGAGAAATTCCAGGGGATGAGTTTTGAGCATTTACACCTCTCACAGGAAGTCTAATAGAAATTTGTTAAAGTGTGGTTCATGATAGCTTGCTCCAAATATACTCATGAAATGTCTTAAAAACTCCAGAGCCTCACCAAAAAATGATGGAATTAGACTCAGTAGGGTTATATTCCAGGGATCTGCTTTGAAACAAGCCTTCCAGGTCATCCTTATGCTTTCCAAAATTTGGGTGGTACTCAGGTAGACAATGTGGGTTTGGGTTACCAAATCCATCCTGTGCAATAATATGTTGTCCAAGGATCATAGGGAGCAGATATGCGATGGTGTTTGGAGCAGGTTTTAGAAAGGAGAGGTTGGGGAGATTTTCCTGAGCTCAGTAGTAAGCAGCTTCCTTTGAAACTTACACTATTGTGTACTCCTGTTCACATACTGGGTGGTTAAGGGTCCAGGCCTGGAAAGACAGTGAAAGGTTTTCACCTAGATGCCGTTCCCTGTCTTGCAAATGCATTAAATTCCACCCTAGTAGGATACTAATGGAGTAAAGTATTTCAGCAATTCCTCCCTGATATACAAATATATGTACTATGTATATTTTAAAGGGGGCAGGGAAAGAATTTATAACTGCAAGTTTCCTAAAGTAAATGTTCCAAGAAAGAGAGGTCAGGAGCCTACAGTCAGGGAGAAGCCTATCTTAAGTTTAATCAAACAGAGAGGAGAGGTAAGATCATCTTCATTTCAGGGTCTAGACTAGGAAATGCTGTTCCCTTCAAGTCATGTGGAGGATATTCTGTTGTTCAGATATTTCTGGGGGCGGTCCTGGCCACGGTTGGTACCACTCATTTCGCCTTCTGTGTATCTTTGTGCTTTTCGGAACAAGGATCCCACCAGTCATGTATCAGTGACATATGGGGATATTTTCCTTAACATTTGCTTCTTCAGTCTGTTTGGATCCAAGGTCGTTAAACACAGAGATCAAATCTGAAACATTAATCATCTTGATGTTCAAATAAAACACATACTTAGCTCTGTATAGACTGGGGACTGAGGTTCTCCATTTTCATCTGAAAGTTTCGTAGGATAGGGACATAAAGAATTTTTTTCTTTATTTCTTTTTCTTTTTCTGAATTTGTGGATGATGATCTATTAAAGTAGATTCTTGGTTTTTCATTATTTTTGCATCTCATAATCACTGACATGCCGTGGGTGTCACTCTTGCTTCAGAAGAATCCAGAGCTGAGTGTGGGCAGGAGATTGACATTTAGAATTAATGAAAGGTATATTTTAAATCAAACCCATCATACTTTACTAATATTAAAAATATGGGTCCTGACTGCATATTTTCTTTTTTTCTCACATTTTCCAACCATGCATTTTTCACCCCTGCCACTCATGAGTACTGTTTCACTCTACTCTTTTTTCAAGTGTTTGCATGTAACAACACCCTTGGCACTTAATGTGGAGTCCTGTCAGTCCTACAGGGTGCTCTATGCCTGTTCCAACTTTCCACAACATCCTGCAGAAATCAATACAAAGCTGCCAGTTTGTTAATAAATCTGCAATTAAGATGTAATGAATTTTGAATGAGAAATGATTTCTTTTAAGTGTGACTGAGAACTATGCATTCATCGTGAAATGAGAGAAGGGCAGCTCGACTTCAGGCTGCTCTAGCTCTTTGCTTTGTTTTATAATATCCATGGTCTTAGAACTTGGAACTATGAGTTCAGTCCATTTCTTCCTACCCCAAGTTCATCTGGGCAAGAAGTACCTGGTGGATTAAGGACAGCATGAATTGGAGGACATTTTTAAAGGTCAAGAGGTAAATTTAATTATTTAAAAATATGTATTGTGATACTTGATATATCTGAGAGCTAGTTTATCTCCATCCTAGACAAGTGTAATTAAGGTAATTTTATTCTTGGGTTTCCACACTAATTTTTCTTGGAACAAAAATCTCAGCCCAGTCTTTAATTAAGGCATCAAATGTTACTGATTATTTTCACAGCTTAGTGAATAGTGCTTAACATTTATATCCTTCTATAAAAAAGACAGGAGAGGATTTTCACATCTCTGGAGCAAGCATAATGTCATTTTATGGTCCAAGATTAAGTGCTGTCCTCCTTTGCCACCCTGAGAAGAGCTACAATGTATCCCATTCCCAGGGCCAGGGAATGTGTTCCCAGATATTCCACTTCCTCTCCTAGACCACACCAGTCATTAAAGTAATTCAATTCTGTACTAGTAACATGTCTAGCTGCCATCTCCTCTACTCCTGCAGTTCCTCCTTTTATTTCACGATTCCTAAAATATTACCAGAATATCCTCATAAGCCTTTTTACCTCTTATTCCACAGAACTCCAACTCACCATGTCATTCATCTTCCTTAAGATGTACACCTAGAGTACATTTCATTCATTCTTCCTATTCAAAACATTCAGTAGCTTCCCCTAATCCAATAGATAAAGTTTGTCATTCAAAGCTCTCTTCCCTTGGTCCCAGCGTACATCCTGACAATTTTACCTGCCATTGCCTTCATTTAAGCCACTAAATAAAGAGCTGCTCCCTGCCGTTGACACCTGTGGCATCGTTCAGTGTCATTTTGTGCAGGTCTAAACCAAGACTCGTGGCTGTTCTTTAAATTCTCAAAGAAATATCCTCTGACACCTTCCCCCACCTCCAAAGTCTCTGCCATCCTATGCCAAGCTCACCTAGAAGTCAGCTTTGTCTCCATCCTTTGACCCCCTATAGAATTTTAGCCATCATTTCCTTGATGACACTAACATTTTGTATTGTCGTTAGGAATGTTTTCTTTCTCTTCATAAAGAATAAACTCCTTAAGGGAAGGACCATGTCAGATTCAGTTTTCTTTCTTTCTTTCTTTTTTTTTTTTTTTTTTGTATTCAGCAAAGTGTTGGTCTCCATGTTTTTGACATAAGAGGTCTTCAAGAAATCTGAGCAAGTCTTCTATGAAGTATTGATACACAATCAAGTAAACCGAAGAAATGTCGGTTATAAGCTTATCACCCTGTAATCACTGATGTTATTTTATCTGTCAACTCTAACTTATAATTATTTATTTTTGTGAGCATTGCTTTTATATTAAAGTTCACTTTATTTTTTAAAGATTTTATTTATTTATTTGAGAGAGAGCGAGCAAATGACTGGGAAGAGGGGATGTGGGGGAGGAGGAGTAGATGGAGAGGACGAAGCAGATTTCCCACTGAGCAGGGAGCCTGATGTGGGGCTCAATCTCAGGACCCCAAGGATCATGACCTGAGCCAAAAGCAGATACTTAACTGACTGAACCACCCACGCACCTCTTAAAGTTCATTTTAGTATTAACTCAAATGCATGACATGACCTTAATGCGTTAAAGATTCCTTCTTGTCCTGTCACTTTCATCCCCCAAGCTCTCAGTTGCCTAAACGATTTTCAAACTTAGGTTAACTTTCTAGCATAAACCACTGGACCTGCCTTGCATCTCTCAAGAATGGCAACACATAACATTCTAGTAACATTCCAAATTGTACTAGCCCCAATCATATCTCCTTATGAGGATGATGGAAGGACTACAATTTCCAGAGTAGAGATCTATTCACATAACTCAGAGCATTGACTTCAATCACTCAAAAGTTTTTCTAATATACAAATCATGAAAGTTACATTTAAGAAGGACCAAAGTGACGGGAGGTGAGGGTTCTCAAGATCCCTGCCATTCAAAAGAAAATGTCAGTTTCTTGTGGCTGTGAGAATGGGTGAATCTGAAGGGGATGATTTATACTGTCAATTGCAGAACCGTATTGAATCGTTTCTAAAATATAATAAACTCTAGTTAAGTGCAAACCTCCAGTTGCTGACCCCTTTATTACCTGATTCATTGTGCTACACACACTTGGGAGGGAAAATGAGCTCATCAATCAGATGATAATGTTTACTAGTGCAGAGCTTTCTTCTGAGCTGATGACTTTCAGTAGCAAAAATACATGAATAGCTTTGTAAGCTTCTTCAGCATAAAGACTTTGCCATTTCTAGATGATTCACAGGCAAACAGTCTTTCATTCTGAACACCTAACCTTTCTGCTGATCCAATATGACCACTCATAAATGCAGAAGAACTTAAACAATTCAAGGTCTCCAAAGGTATTTGAAGTCAAAAGCTCTTGTTGAGAACTTTCCCCAGTTCTATCAGTGCAGCATGCTGTACTGAGCTCTGTAATAACTTCCTTTAGAAGAGTGTTCCTTTTGAATTAAAGTAGGTGCATGCCTTTGATTTGGAGTATTACCATTTTGTTACATCTGAAAAAGAAAGGGGTTCTTATGAAAAAAGAAGCTCTGAAGACATAGCTAAGCATTGGCTGCCCTCAATTCAAAAAAGGTCCCAATTAGAATGTAACTATCTGGTAAGAATCCATTCTAGCATTCCTAGCCCATTCCCTCCCCCGTCTTGCTTTCCAATATTTCTCTAAAAGCAAATAGCTCCTAGATTAGCATTTCTATTGCATTACTTTTAATGTTGTGCCTTCATTTCTTTACCCCTGTTCAAAAGAACATTAACAGTTTTCTCTCGTTTCAAAAGCAAGATCCATCCTATGTATCTTGGCACTCTGGATCCTCATAAAATCTTTCCTAACCTCAGATACAACCCCTATACTGCAAGAACCTGAGCCTATTTCCAAACTAATTTTCCAAAATAATCTAAAACAATTTGTACTTACCACTGTTCTGTCAAACAGGCACTTAACCTGTCTTTTATCCCTGTTATATCTGCCTTTCCTGTCTGTACAAGGCCTGAACCCCCATTTAGACTGTAAGCCAAGAGTTATCCTCCTTGAAACCCCAGCCAGAAGCTGAGGGAGGCCCTTAATGAATATTCAAGGTCATGATGGTAGAATTGTAAGGTCAACTCTTCTTCCAGGATATGCAAGATGAAATAATCATTTGGTATATCATTTCATCTTAGACCCTAATGTGTATGTGTGTATATGGGGGTGGGAGGGATATAGTTTTCAACTCAATTGAAAATATATGTCAATTGTTTAGCATAAAGCCTAGAACATTGGTATTTGTTGTAGCAAATAACACAGGTTGGCACCATTGCTCTGTTGCTGCCTTTCAATACAGCTGGAAAACAGAACACTTTTGTAGACCATATAGGTTTGGAAAGGTTTTCTGGGATGCCTGGAAAACTGACCTTCCTCTCTTCCTGCTTTGAGCTTAAGAGGAGATAAACCCAAGGAAGCTATTCTGTGATCCTCTTTAGACAGGCCCAGAGACACAGAGAATGGCATGAATGCCAGCCTTTATTTAACCTATTGTTGGTGATATTTTGTTTCATTTGCAATCAAAAGAATATCTATCTGATGTAGAACATAGCTATTTTACATATATATTTTTATATTTATATATAACTAATGAGCTATGTACTGAGCAAAGAATAGTTAACACATTGGTAGTTCATGAACATATTACCCACATGAGATTTTGCATTGAGCACATATATCTATTATAAATGAAACTCATTTGTGTTTCAGAAATTTGTTTGAATACCAGGAAAATGGAGTCATTAAATATTTTAATGTGGGAAAATGAATCATCAAGTTGGAAGATACAATTTTGGAAGGATTTAGCTTGAATATATAAAGAGCTGGTGTTGCTGGGCATTAACTAGGTACTGGGTAACAACAAGCCAGATAATTTTGAACAGCAACATATTTATGTCTTTCAACTGCACTACATAGTAATACAGGCCTCTTCTTTTTTTTTTTTTTAAGTTATGTTTTTTTGTTTTCTGTTTTTTTGTAAGATTTTTATTTATTCATGGTAAAGAGGCAGAGACATAAGTATATGGAGAAGCAGGCTTCCTGCAGGAAGCCCGATGTGGGACTTGATCCGAGCATCCCCGATCAAGTGCTGAGCCAAAGGCAGACACTCAACCACTGAGCTACTCAGATATTCCAGTCCTACAGACTTCTTTTTTTTTTTTTTTTTTTTTTTAGTCCTACAGACTTCTATACCAAAACGGAGAGGACTCAGAAAGTAATTTGTTTAAGGTCAAACAGATAAATAGTTGCAGAGGTGGGAATTAAACTTGAGTTTGTTCAATTCTAAACCTGTAATCTTAAATATTTTATATATTCCCTCACAACATAGTTCAATACAGAAAATTAAAAATATACAAAAACTGCTATTTATAATTTGAAGTCTGTTTTGTCAGCTCCAAAATAAATGATTTCAAAGGTGTCTTTCATTCATCCAAACGATATACATTTCATGATCACCCTGGGCATATGCTAGGCCCTGGGAGTGCAAAATTGGACAATAGGTCATATTTTCTTTCCTCAACAAATATACCATTTACTAGGAAAGGCAGATGTTAAAATAACAGTAACTATTCACATAAGTCTTACGTGAGAAATTGAAGGTCACGTATACCTATTTAATGTCATTAGAGATCCTCCCAAGAGGTATTTAAGCTGAGATGTGGAGGATGAATAGGAGAAGACAAGCTAAAGGAAAAAGTTAAGATCATTCTTGGTAGGGTATAACTTTGACATTTAAATGAAAGAGCGGATAAAGACAAGACTTAGGAGTCAGATCATAGTGGGACATGAGAGCTTTAATAAAGAATTATTTATTTATGTGCCTTTTTAACGACAAAAAATAGAAGTTATTGAAATAAGCTTTAAGTGTCAGAATAACATGATCAGATTTGCATTTTGGAAAGGTCACTTTGACTTATAGTATGGCAAATAAATTAAAGGCATTTGTCTGAAATCAGCTAGAGATTCCATTTATTTGAATGCCTTTCTCAGGTTAGCAGTTAGGTATTTGCAATATCCCGGGTAAGAGACGGCAGCAAAGTCTTAATTTGGGTGTCACAGAAGAGTCTGGAAATGCTAGTGCCAGTGGATTCCCTCGGTAGTTGGCAGGATTTGGGAGGTGAAACAGCTGTTCTCTCTGCCTGAAGCAGAAGTGATACTTTCAGGAAAGTTTCCATGCAAGAAGACGGTGGAAATATTTGGTGAAAAGTTTGAGAATGTTAGGGCGCTTTGTAATTGTATAATGCGAGTATCATTGTGTAGAATGTAAGGATTGGGGAACCAAAAAAAAAAGAGTTTTCTGTCTTTTGAGAGGTTCAGGAGAGGGGAGGTCAAATTGAAACAACCAAACTACAGTGTTTTGGAGATGACGGTCTGGGGGAGTATTGATAAATTCTGGGGTTTGGGATTTTTGCCTGTGGACTTAGGAATCAGAGGACTTCCCGATGAAATGATTTATGATAATTTGAGGTTGGAAGACAATATCCTTAATAGTCCCTGCTTGGATGAAAGGCACTCAAGTTCCCCAGGGCCTCACTACTTCTCCCTCAGTGCACCGCCCCCCACCCCAGTGGCACCTGTGCCAGGCCCTGGATCCTTATGTTCCTTGGGTTGGTGGGCTCTTGCAATGTTGCTGAGACTGAGAACGGGCAAGGAAAACAAAAAGCATGAAGAGACGAGTTATAAGTCACAGTTCCTACCTTCATAGGATTGAAAACCTTTTTTCTAAAGAGTTACTTTTTCCTTTTAAAGGCCTTACGACCCATTGTCTTCTCTGGTTTCATACTGCTGATTTACAGGATTTTTTTTTTTCTTTATAAGCCATAACCTGGGAACAGATATATAATGTTTCAAAGTGGATCCAAAGTCTGGCTGTGTCTTAGTGACAGCAGAGGACAAGATGTCTTGATCTCTACATTGATTGAGAATGCAAAGCTTTGCAAATGAAAACCAGGAACAGGGTCTAGAAGAAAGGGCCTGAATCACCATAGCAAAATTCCACAATCTAGAAGCCTCCATAGAGCTCGATTTGAAACACTCTAGATCCAAGTGGTCTGATAGAAAGAGAATGTGAACCAGAAACATGAGCCATGTGTGTCATTTTACATTTTCTTGTAGCCACACTTAAAAAAGTAAAAATAAATGAAACCATTCAATTATAATACATTTCATTTACTAGAACATATTCAAAATACTATCCTTTCAATGGATAATTAGTGTGAAACAATTATTAAGAAAATAGTTACATTATATTTTATTTCATGCCAGGTCTTTGGAATCAAGTGGGTACTTTTTCATTTATTTTATTTTATTTTACTTATCATCATTATCATCTTTTTTTTTTTAATTCGGTGGGTCTTTTAGATATCTCAATTCAAACTAGCCACATTCAAGTTCTCAATAACTACACATGCCTGGAATCTACCATATTGTACAATTTTTGTTTTGTGTGCATTGTCAGAACACTAAATCCATAAAATATTTTATTGGTTTTTGAATATTTTTAAAAGATTTACAAATATACATGTGCGGCTTCATTAATAAGAGAGCTAAAATATATTAGTTTCCTTCTCTATATTTATTTATGTAGAAAATCTCATTAGTTTCTATAAACAATGAGCAATTGGTAGGCATTAAAATAGGATGGCCTAAAGGATTTTATAGTCTGATTGGGAAAATGTAAAAATCAAAGCATGATAAGTGCTATTTTGAGGGTACCAGATTGATAACAGGTCACATGGGGTGAAACAAATCCAAGCTAGTGTGATCACAGGTAAAATTTAAAAAGCAATATTGTCTGTATCGGATTGTAGCTCATACAGGCCAGATCATGTTACTCATTTCTTCCTCAAACTCTAAAATTCAAAATTCTTAACGTGGCCAATAAGGCCAGAAACAATTTGCCCTCCTGAAACTCTCTGACTTTCTTCAATTCTACCCCCAAGCCCCACCACCTCAGCTTACTCTGAGTAGCCATGCTGGTTCCTCACTTGGACTTCATCACACTAAGCCTATTCCCACTGCAGGGTCTTTGCATGCACTCTTTCCTCTGCCTACAACATCATCTGCATACATAGCCAAAAGCCTTCTTGCACGTCTCTGCTCAAAGGCTCAGTTATTAAAGAAGCTGCCCCTAACCACTCTAATTAAAACAGCACCTGCTGCGGCACTTTCCCTTTGTATCCTACCTCACTTTTCTTCCTATCACTTAATACTACTATAATAGTTAACGTTACATATCAGTTTGGCTGGGCCATGTGCCCAGGTGTCTGATCAAACATTACTTGGGATGTTTCTCTAAAGGTGTTTTTAGAAAGAAATTAACATTCAAGTCTGTGGTCCTTGAGCAAAGAAGATTACCCTTCATAGGGTGGGCCTTGCTCAATCAGTTGAAGATCTATTTAGCCCAAAGACTGATATCCCTCGAGGGAGAGGCCATTTGGTCAAAACATAGCCTTTGGACCCAGACTCAGCTCTTCTCTGGGTATTCAACCTACTGGCTGGGCACAAATTTTAATTTATGAAGTCTCCTCAGTAGTGTGAGTGCCAATTTCTCTGGAGAACTTTTGATTAATACAACCACCTAACCTACTAGATTGTTTTTAATTTTTTTTAGTGGTTTATTTGCTTCACTTTTTCCCCTACTCAAAGGTAAGTCCATGGGAGTGGGAAATTATTTTCATCACTACTCTATTCCCAGCATGAAGGAGCTAAAGGAACTCAATAAATATTTGTTGAGTTACTGAATACATTAATGAACACATTCTGCTCATATTAGCTTCTTTGAGTGGGATATTTCTGAGCAAGCAGCAATGGATCGGATCAGTGACACTGTAATAATAGATTCTACAGAACCTCAGTATCTTGCCTTTTCTAAGACTCATAAATTAAAGAACATATTTCTTTAAATGTGGTAACTTCACTTAATCACTAATCTTTTTTTTCTTTAAATATTTATTTATTTATTCATTGGAGAGAGAGAGGCAGAGACACAGGCAGAAAGAGAAGCAGGCTCCTCGCAGGGAGCCCGATGTGGTACTCAATCCCTGGACCCAGGGTCACGTCCTCAGCCAAAGGCAGACACTCAACCACTGAGCCACCCAGGCATCCCAATCACTAATCTTTTATACCAGTGCTAATAGTAATTATATACCAGGCTGCAAAGAAAAGACCCCAGAAACACATGTTCACCCCTGAATGATCATATCCTTCTGAATCTCATCTAGAACGTAGCAGTTCAGTGTATGTTCAATAAACATTAGCAACAATCTATGAACCATCAGACCAGGCAGAAAAGGCAAGGGATCAAATCTTCAAATAACCCTGATACCAAAATTTCCTTTGCTGATTTCATCTCCAAGAAATACAATTAAGAACTTGACGAATGATGTGTCTGCATACATTGTGCCCATGTAAAGGGGGATATATTCACTTAGTTATTAATGCTATTCTTGTTTTCTTTTTTTCCTTTTCTTCCTATCCCTGGAAATCAGTTATTATATCTCACATCTACTTCAGAAGCTAATGACTTCATCATGCCTTTTTTTCCTCTCAAATATAGGCTATATTTACACATATGAGAAAGGGCAAATAGACATATTTGCAAATACACACAAAGTGTGACTCATACGGCTTTATGAAAGTTATTGTACAATAATTTGCATATGGGAGCAGGAAGTGGTAAAGCAAAACAAAACAAAGACAATGTAAATAAATGACATTTTCATTTAGCTTGCTAGTCAGAATAAGGGAGTACAGCTTATAGAAGGGAACAGAGGATTAGTGTTAAAAGAAGGGGCCTTCGGGATCCCTGGATGGCGCAGCGGTTTGGTGCCTGCCTTTGGCCCAGGGCACGATCCTGGAGACCCGGGATCGAATCCCACGTCAGGCTCCCGGTGCATGGAGCCTGCTTCTCCCTCTGCCTGTGTCTCTGCCTCTCTCTCTCTCTGTATGACTATTGTAAATAAATAAAATAAAAAATAAAAAAAAAAAAAGAAGGGGCCTTCGGTTCTAATACTGCCAATGACTGAGACTCAACCTGAAGGTTGTTCTAACCACTGGGGACTTCTGTTTCCTCAAACCAGAAATGAGAGGATGCCTTCCAGCTGTAAGACACTTTGATTTCATGAAATAAGTAATCCAAATATGCTGTATTGAGGAATTGCTCCTTTTTGAAGAACACCCTAAATAGCAAAGCCACAATGGGATAGATATTTAAAACAAAATTATCAGGAACAACTTTATTCAAATCTTTCCTTTTGGAAATGAAGAATTTCAAGAATAGAAGTATTTAGTATGTGTGTGAAATCATATAACTAGCTTCCCAGAGCCTTTGGTTTATAAGCCAGAGCTCCTTCCATATGCGCTCTATTTTCTAGAAACGGAACTTCACCTATTTATTTAACTCTTTCCAAAACTGTTTTGAATTGTTAAAGCTTTATTCCAAGACATACAAATCTTTTTACACATTTTGTATTATGGAGGGCCCTAAATTTTTAATCCTTTGGTCATCAGATTATGACAACCGAGACAGAAGGCTCTTGAGTCACTTGTAAAATTGTCAAATCGAGTCTGAGTACAGACAAGCCTATCAATTCCCATTTGCATATAAACCTACATCTTAGAAATAATGTTTTAGGAAGGAGACAATGCTTCATGATGAGACTTCTCCTTGGTTATTTTCTATTTAAAGTCTATTTAGTTAGTCATTCATTCCATACATCTTTAAAAATATAAATACAGGGGATCCCTGGGTGACTCAGAGGTTTAGCGCCTGCCTTCAGCCCAGGGCATGATCCTGGAGTCCCCAGATCGAGCCCTGCATCAAGCTCCCTGCAGGGAGCCTGCTTCTCCCTCTAACTGAGTCTCTGTCTCTCTCTCTCTCTCTCTGCGTGACTCTCATGAGTAAATAAATAAAATCTTTAAATATCTATATCTATATCTATATCTATATCTATATCTAATCTATATATCTAAATATATTTTTAAGGAGCAACTATCAGGCTTAACCTAGCTAGTTCAGGTACAGTGAAACGGTTGAGAGGTTATTTTGTCCAATGGGATAAGAAGAAATGCAATGTGATTTCATCTTTTATGCCCCTTAGTATAATTAAACCTCTTAAACTTTCTACTGTTGATTTATTGTAGGATTTTATTGCAGAAGAAATATTTTAGTATATTTGACTTAAGCCATCCATCTGTCTACCTTACTAGTTTGCCATGCCTCATTGCCCATGCTTTTAAATAATTTCGAATCCATATAAGAGCTTATGTATTCTAAGGCAGCACTGCCTAAAAAAGTGTGAAAGCTATACAACATCGATGTACACATCTAATCATCCCCATACTTTTCCCACTAGGCCTCCATGAAAGAGTGACACAAAGTTGATAACTGGCAAGAGAATCTATGGAAACACTGAGTAGAGACTTAAGTTCAAAGAGTGGATGAAAGACACAGACTTATACTCAGAGGCAAAACTTTGTGGAAAGACTGAAAAAGAAAGCTAGAAAGAACACATGCATTCATTTATCAAATAGTTATTCAGTAATTAATGTAGGATGGGTACCACACAATAATAGTAACCAACCTGAAGATATGATGAAAATGTAAAACTGGAGCTTAGTAAAAGGAACATACATGTCCCATTGAAGAGATTGCTATAGGCTCCCCCAAAAAATAATATGTGGGTACCTGTTGAATAAAGATGTAGACATAGGTCGACAGAGGAGACTTGAGACCAAGCATTTTTAAAAACTAATAGTAGGGTTAAACAGCAAGGTGACTTGTTTGGTTGGCATAGCCCATTTGTTTAAGAATAAATGCCAAGCCCTGGAGCAGAAGGCAAAGCAGTCCAGGGTCCCTAAGCATTAAAGTATCTGTGGTAGTTGTATAGCATAGAAATGACGGAATCAGATTTCTTTTCTAAGAATCAAGGACCAGGTATGGGACGCACTGGCAACACAGAGACTAGATAACAAAGTTTTGCAATAATCTAGGAACAAGTTATTGGAGATGCCAACAAAGGATTTGGTGGTGAGCACAGAGAGGAGGTAAAGATTCGGGCAAGAGACTATACTACATCTCAGGTGGCATAGGCTATCGCCGTACCACTCTGCACGTATGCCAGGATAGAACAATAGACATGCTACCGATTCCCTGAGCCAACATACAGCCCCTCCTTAAGGACCTCTTAGGGACAGTTGCCTGATCTCAGTGAAAGACATTTCCCTGACATCCCTCCTCCACTCCACATTCTTCCTAGCCTTGTTTATCTCTCCCTTTACAAGAAATTTTTTTCCTGCCTGATATTTGCAGATTTCATGGTTAGAGTGTTCTTGTTGCCACAGTTTCCAACAGCCCTATCCAATAAAATCTCTACTTTATTTGCTTTTGATGGTTTAGTGATTCTTATTTGTGCAGATTTCAGATTGCCTCCTTTTTTTTTTTTTCCTCCTAGCTCCTCTGTGTACTATATATTATGTCTCTGGAATGTGGATTAACTTTAAAAAAAAATATTTCCTTTAGTATCTGTTTAAAATACCCACATTTTCAAATAGTATGTCTGTGTCAAAGCAGAAGTTGCAAGGCGTGAATGAAATGATACGTGTACATAAAGCAGTCATAATAGAGTCTGGATCAGAGTGAATGACCAATAAGTATTGGTTGGTTGATGTTATTGTTACTTCTTTAAATGTTATTATATAATACAGATCTTAGGTCATCATTTTCTCTGGGAAAATTCTTTTGCTCCTAACATGGAAGATAAAAATCCAAAGTCCTTAACATAATTCACATGGTCTTTTATTATGAGGATCCTATCTACTTATTAGCCCTATGGTGGAATGGATGCTTCATTTGCTTTATTGAACTTCCAGGTCCTGTAAATGAAGCTTCCTACTATGGCATACGGTCTTTCGATGGCCTAAAATGCCCTAACCTTTCATTCTCCAATTAATATGGAAAACAATTTTTGCATATTTTAAACTGTAATGAAGTGTCAAGAACAGGTCTTAAATGATCCTTCTTTAGATATAATTTCTCTCTCTCTCTCTCTCTCTCTCTTAGTATTTCTGTAGTTGGGATCATTTCATTTTATTATAAATACAATACTATTGAATAAGCATTTCTATGTAATTAAGTATTTTATAAACATACTTATCAATGGTTGCATGACAGTTCATTTTATGTATAATCCATAATTTATGTGACTAATAGTGTTTAGCTTTTTATGCTTTATCTATTTTCTGGCTATAAGGAATAAGATTATGGTGAGTTTATGTACATAGACATTTATCAACATTTTGGTAATTACCCATACTTTCATTATGTTCATAGAATTATTTGCCAGAACCAGATCACTAGATCAAAGTATATACATATTTTACAAGTTTATACTCCCAGAAGTGTATGAGAAAATTCTATTCACACTGCATACTCACCAATAGCACTGGTTCTTTTTTTAATCTTTTGCTAATTTATTCTCATTCTGCAGACTACTAGAAACAGTAACAGTCATGATTTTTGAGCACCAGTCATATGTCAGATTCAACAGGAAATGAATTTTTAAAATTATTTATGTTATTTTCAATGTGATGTTTTAAATGATTATTTAATCATCATATTGACTCTTTTTTGAAATATCAGTTCATATCATTTCCTCACTCATCTAGTTGGGTCCTAATACTGTTTTCATTATTTTGAATGTGAGCCTTATATAGTATGAATCTTTTGCTTTTCATTCTATTGTTGGCATTTTAATTTATTTAATAGTATTTGAATCTTTTATGCTTATAATCAATGCAATTAATGCTTATTTGAGAAATTTTATAATATATATAATGTTATTAGCGAGATAATTAAAATTATCTATAAGCCCATATTTTTTTTCATTTTAATTACCTAACATTTGGAAAATAATATTAAATCATCTTTGTAACATAAGAATTTAGTATATTGATTCCTTTGTAGGTATAACATATACATTATATGAAAACAAATAAATGAATATTTTGCTTTTTAGCTAAATGACTATATCTTCATCATTTTCTTTTGAAAGTTAAGTGAATGCAACTTAATTCTTATATGTAATAATTACCTTATTAATGGGCACTGTGTAAGTACAGCTGTCTTATACATTTTTAGGTGATGTTATGATAAATATCTTTGCATGCAAACGTTCGTGTTATTTTCTGATTATATCTTAGGTGAAATTTGGGGAAACTAAATTACGAATTTATACGAAGGTATTTGCTACAGAGATCCAGCCTTGGGCAACTGTGAGAGCTGGTTAAGTGGTCTCTGCAAGCCTGTTGTCTGAATGTCCAGGGTTGGAGCTCAAAGTCTGCAAGGCAGATAGGAAGGGAAAATGGATATAAAGAATTGGGGAAGAGCCAGCATAAACTGGGACCCACAAGCACCAGGAGATTAAGTTTACAGGTTGTCTGCTTCTCTAAAATCTGACTAACATTCAGAAAAAAACATAAATACAAGAAGTATTATGACTAATTAGAGCTAATTTTTGCATAGCATCTACTATATCCATGCACTGTTGTGTTTAATATATAATAAAACTTCTAATCTCCATAATAAGAGCCCTATGAGATCATTACTGCTATTCTCCTTTTTAGAAAAATTAAGGCACAGAGAGATTAAGTAGCTGCTAAAGAAAACTTAGATAATATGCTTATATTCTAGAAAATTTTGAAAATGAAACAAAATAGTTATATCTTCTTTATTATTATGTTTTTGTTTTGTTCATATTTGTTCTAGTCCCTCCCTATCCCCCAAGCCCACCCTATTGTCAAATTTTGATTGCAGGTGAAGATGTGCTGTGAGATGATCTGTAGCAGGGCCAGAAAAACCAGAGGCTGGAAAGGTTTATGGCCATTCTGAATTTCCAACATGACCTCCAGCAACTCAACTTGCTTGAGTTTTGTTTTCCTTATTGTTAAAGCAGTGAGTGGTTTAACATATTGGCTCCGTGGTATATTCATTCTGTGTGTGTTGTTGTCTTTAGACATTTGAGTTTAATCTCAAATTCTAGAAGCTGTTTTCAAGATGAAGAAAGCTGCTTGGATAGGTTGTAAAATTTGAAAGAATGAGGATAAGAGGGGGAGAAGGAAGTCTCTTTTTCACAAGCATAAAAGCACTCATTAAGCTTTAGTAGATATATTGGAACCTGCTTTATCTCAAAAGAGACAATCTATTAAAAGAGGGTTAAAACAATCAAAAACAATTTACTGTTACTTAACACAGAATAATACATTAATTTGCCTTGAATGCAGAGAATCAGCTAGAGTAGAAAGAACAATAATGGTGTAACAACCCAAGGTGATGCCTGGAGACTCTAATTCAGTAGACTGGACTGAGAAGTTCAGGAAATCTATATTTTTGAAATGCCCAGACACATCTGAACTGCAACTGATTTGGGAGCCATTATCCTAGGCATCCTGAGGTTCTGAAGTTTGTAATTAGTGATAGAAAGGATCAGATTTATATTTCAGAATAACCCCTTTTTGCCATATTGTAGAACGGATTTGAGTGGAATATAGAAGACGATCTGAACAACCTCACAAATTAAAGATTTGTAATATTTCCCAAGGAAATGAGACAAAGCAATTTTATCCATTTTTTCAAAAAGAGATTAAATTAACGCGTGAAACATAAATACAATAGAGTTGATTCTGAAAATTGTGCAACATATGTCTTTACATGAACCTCACTTTATAAATGAAGAAGCCCAGGCTTTCTGCTGCAGAGATGCACCTTCCCACGGAAGATTTCCAGCTTCTTGATTAATGGGAATGTTGTAGTCAGAAAACTCAACTTCGTACATACTACCATGACATTAAATTTTGCCTTCCAAGGAAAGGCACGTAAGCCTCAAGTCCTCAGTTTCTAATTTTATGAAAAAGATGATAAAATAATTCCTCTTAGATTACATATAAGGAATAATAGGAAATGATACATGTTAAAAACTATTGGTGTAATTTAGACTACAACAGGTAGTCACAAAAAACAACAAATACAATTTTGAAAACTTTATTTTTTACATCAGCTTTAGGTTTGCAGCAAAATAGAAAGGATGGTACAGAGATATTCTAGATATTCTCTGTGCCCATACATCATAGACTCCTCCAGGATCAACACCCATCCTTCTCCTGAGGGTACATTTGTTAAAATTGATAAACTCACATTAAAATATCATAACTCAAAGTTTACCTTAGGGCCAACTCTTTCTATTGTACATTCTCTGAGTTTGGACAAATGAATAGTGGCATACATTCATCATTCATTATTAATATACAGAGGAATCTTCATGAAAATTTTTATTGCCATAAAAAAAAATCTGTGTTCACCTATTCATGCCTCTCCTCCTTCAACCCCTAGCAACCCATGGCAAACATTGAACTCTTCCTTGTCTTCATAATTTTGCCTTTTTCCAGAATGCCATATAGTTGGAAACATCCAGTATGTAGCCTTGTCACATTGGCTTCTTTCACTTTGTAATATTCATTTGAGGTTTCTCCATATTTTTGTCGTAGCTTGCTAACTCATTTCCTTTCAGTGGTAAGTAATATTCCAATGTTTGGATGTATCACAATTTATCCATTCACCCACTGAAAAACATCTTAGTTCTTTTCAGGTTTTGGCAATTACAGATAAGGCTGCTATACACATATGTGTGCAGGTTTTTGTATGGACATAAGGTTTTCAATCCTTTAGGTGAATACCAAGGAGCACATTGTTGGATCCTAGAGTAAGAAATGCCAGACAGACTGTCCTCCAAAGTATCCGTGCCATTTCACCTTCCCACCAGCAATGAATGAGAGTTCCTGTGTTTGGTGTGGCAGTGATTTGCATTTTGGGAATACAATGTACCCATGGAGTGTACAATACCAATAATAAACCTTAATGTAAACTATGGAATTTGGGTGATGATGAGGTATCCATGTAGATTCATCAACTGTAACAAATGTACCTCCCTGGTGGAGGATATTGATAATGGGGAAAATTGTGTGTGTTTAGATGCAGGAAATATATGGTAAATTTTGGTACTTTCTTCTCAATTTTGCCATAACCTCAAAACTACTCTAAAAAATGAAATTTATTTAAAAGTAACAGCAAGAGCAGGAGACATAAGGACACAGAGATACAGAGCTAAGAAAAAATATGTGTGAAAATAGATGAGTCTAATAGCTTAGGCACGTGCATGTGTTAGTACTGTACATATATATGCATAATATAAAATGTATATTATATGTAATGTAATACATATATGTATATGTATATTATAATGTATATATACATTTTATATTATGCATATATGATATATACACACACACGAGCAAATTCTCACAAATCATAGAAAATTACATAAATATTGTAGAAAATTACATAAATATTACTCATTTTAAAGTAGTCACTCTATCCCTCTGACAGAGTTTCTGCCTCTGGTCAGCCATCTCTGCTTTGATCTGTTCTGGCACTGGAAACTAAACACAAGCCAGTTTTCGTTCTTTTAATCCTATTGTTTCATTGTAGGAAACTCTTGATTAGGATAACACAAAATGATAGAAGGTAAGCAAAGTCCACCCATTTGTGTGTGTTTGTGTATGTGTATGTGTCATATCTTAGAGCTGCTGATCGTGGATTCAATTTCAATCATGGTTCAAGAGGAAAAACTAAATTGAGAAAGGGAGAGGAGTAAGGAGGAGGAAGGAAATGGGATGGCAAGAGAAAAGAATGAAGAAATAAAATGGGAGTGAGTGGAGGCGAAGGGTAATGTGGAAGTCATTTTGAAAGTAATCTTGAAGAAATGAACCAGAATCCAGGTAACCGTGTCTTCACTCTGTCCATGACCCACAGTAGCTGTTAACCAACACAGTCCACGTGGCTATTATTTCATTGTTTACAGAATGAACAGAGAAGCTGGTGCCATTTACTTTTGGGTCACAAATTTGTATTTTTCAGAAAATAGTAGATGACCATTAAACTGAAAGCAAGATAAATTTGAAAGCACACAAGACATGATTTATAAATATGCCAGCTATACACAACATGAATTAGTAGCATAGTCATTGGGATATCCTTACTTCAAAGTTCATCTTGGCCCTTGACAATGTTGACCTTATCCGAGCCATGTGTTCCTGGAATACAGATCAAGAAATCCAACATTTTTTGTGGCTATTATAAAGGACTGCTTGGCTGTCATGTATTTGATTATCAGCACCGCCACTAATCTTCCTCAATGACTACTATAAAACTCACAGATAAGACTCACCTCCACCCTTCCTTATGAATCCTAGAGAACTCACTGATGACTCTTTGGTTAATTTGCCTCTGTAAAACTTCAAGTCTCACTCCCTTTTTTCGAGATGGTCCTCACTAATGAAAATCCCCTCTATTGAATTAACCTGAATATAAATCAGCTCCCTAATTTGGAGGTAAATTTTGTCTTCTACACTTTCTTGTCTATATCTTAGCTTAGCATTTTTGGAACTCCTTACAAGGTCCTATTGCATGACTTACCACTTCATATCTGTTGCCTTCTTCAGGGGGCAGTTTCTCCTATTTGCATTGACTTCATTGTACTATGCACAATCACATGTCACATTGTTCAGAATCCGAACTTCTTATTTCAGGATCCAGTGCTACTTTGTATCTTCAAAAGCAATCATAGACCCCAAAACATAAGAGTTTTATAAATTAATGAATGCAGTAGGACAATGAATGAGCAGGACAATCTATGTTGTTGACGTGAGACATTTGCTGATAAGACATGCAGTGCCTAGAGATGTCTGGGTGACTCAGTGGTTGAGCATCTGTCTTCAGTTCAGGTCAGGGCATGACCCCGGGGTCCTGACATCAAGTCTCATATCAGGTTCCCTGCAGGGAGCTTGCTTCTCCCTCTACCTGTGTCTCTGCCTCTCTCTGTGTGTTTCTCATGAATAAATAAATAAAAAATCTTAAAAAAAAAAAAGACATGCAGTGTCTATAGGTTTTCTCATCTCCTTCAGGACTGTTGGTTAACTACAGAAGAACTTGTTAACCAAAACCAATTCTTATTGATGAATTTTAATTAAAGGCATTTTTATGTTCTCTGTAGTTACTTTAGGTAGTAATTATAGTTGCCTTCCCAACTCCTCTAACTAAATTGGTCGGAAGTCATAGAAGACGGCCTGAAACCATCTTCATGTTTCAGTTATATATTGCTGCATAATGAACTAAGACAAAACTTAAAGGCTTGAAATAATAATATTTATTCAGGTCAGGCATCAATGAGTACTTCTTTATTATCATGTATAAACTTCATCAGAATCTGGGCAGCTATGAGTCATTTCAGGCATCTCTGCTAACCTTGGCCGGCATTGGCTCGGAAATTTCAGCTTGGGCTGGGGCTCATTCACACATTTGATGATTGGGGGGCTGATGTCCTAGCATGACTGGCAACTGAGCCGCCCATCTTACACCTTCCAGTAGACTAATTTTGTCTTGTATTCATAACATGGCAGGAATACAAAAGGGAAACCAGAAGCACATCGATTTCCTGAGGCCTAGCCTTAGAAATGGTACACAACTACATGCTATTGGCCAGATTAAGTCATGAGTCCAGCTCAGAGT
Organism: Nyctereutes procyonoides; assembly: GCF_905146905.1. Classification (NCBI taxonomy): domain Eukaryota; kingdom Metazoa; phylum Chordata; class Mammalia; order Carnivora; family Canidae; genus Nyctereutes; species Nyctereutes procyonoides. The sequence continues at coordinate 14,258,199 of NW_026575139.1, read as the reverse complement.
CAAAGGGGGGGGGGGGGGAGAACCATCTTTTAATGGAAAGTGCTACAAAGTCACATGAAACAGGGTGTGTTTCCAGAGAGGAGAGAAGTGTTGGAAGTATTTCTGCAATCAGTCTATAACACATTATTTGTATGAATTGGAATAATTTTACTTGGAAAACTGTCCCTGAGGATAAGTAAATAAAAATCCAATCCTCAAGAAATAGTTCAATGCAGAAGATGTTTAAGACCACAGGGAGACACTGAAAATGAAGAAGAAAATGAACATGAACATTTGGTGGCCTATTTTGTATCAAGTACAGTGTGTGCTCTGCACATTTCACATATTAGGTCTTATGATTCAACTCTAAAGCCCCCTCTCCAGAGAAAATATCATTCCCATGACTTTTCAAATGAAGAAACTGAAGTAAGAGAGTTTTAACTAAATTTCTCAATGTCACATTACAAATAAGTGGCTGAACCACGATTCCAATTCCATTCCCAAATCCATGTTCTTTAGCTGCTCACAACTGTTGCTAAAGCACTGCTGTTCTGTGTTTTCATGGTTTGTTTAATTCCCCAACAGTATGATAAGCCTCAGGGAACAGAGGCCTTGCATCCTTTTCACTATCCATTACTCTAGCAGAATGATGCTATTGGTTTACAAGTATGACTATGTTCCAAAGTCTTATATTTAAAAGAAAAAAAAAACTCAATTAATTGGACTCTGAATAGAAAATTGTGTGGCAGTGGTACTGAAAAAAATAATGGAATATTCTTGGAATCAACAAGGACACAATGAGAATATTTTTTTTCATGATTATAGTTCCAAAGCTCATTAACTCCCCTACAATTTCCATGAATAAAAAGCACAGACAGTAACAGGGAGGGCTGAGAGGATGCAGGCTTCCACTTCAGTCCCACACTGAATAATTCTGTAATAAGATAGTGAATAAAAAATATGTTTCCATCAAGTAATCCTATCCACAAAAGACAGATCTGTTCAGTGTGGTCCCCAGGAGGATGAGGTAGCTGTAGGGAATCTCTGCTACTTCTGCTTTTCCCCCTTTTGTTCAGGAGGTAGAAACAAATCTTCCCAAAATGAACCCTTTAAATATGAAACGATCACCAGAGGCTAATTGAAACAACAGACAATTGAAACAAATTATGCATTCTTCCTTCAGATAAGAGACTTAAATTATAAATCCTTCAAGTTTAGAAAGTGTGAAATAAATTGAAATGCAATTAAATGTCAGAACTAATGACATCTCCAAGTTATTTCTTATAGCATCTCTTAAAATGCTTTGAGGTTTGGAGAATGCTGTATTTATCTTAATCAAGCTTATCTCAAGTTTTGTTTAAAAAAAAATAAAAGTGATCTTCTTCTTAAGAAGATCAGCCCTTCAGTCTCTACCTGAAAATGCAGGTTTGGTTTTTTGTTTTTGTTTTTTTTGTTTTGTTTTGTTTTGTTTTGTTTTGCTTTTTGCTTTGCTTTGCTTTCACCCACCCCATCTTCTTTCACTGGCATTTGATTGAGCAGTAGGCAGCATGACTTGTTTCGAATTAAGTCAGTTCTATCTTCTTTGTTTATTATTATGTGAATATTATTGAAACAGATGATTATATTGAGTTTCATGCTGGAAATTGTACACAATTGATAATCTTGTGGGTACAATCACCTCTATGAGCTGATGAGCTGCAGCTCCTGATGAATTCAGTTTGAATGGATGGCAACATGATTTGTTTGGCTGGCTTTCTTTTTCTGGATATGCCTGTAAGTGGCTAAAACAACCTGGTTAAACCAAGGGCAGGGATCTGTGATAAGACCTAGTGAGGCGTATTGTACAAACGTCCCCAACATCTTACTTAAGCAGGGACTAAATGTTCCCCCACATATACACATAGTGGATAAATAAATAAACTGATTTCACTACCACTTAAGAAAGCATCGGGGCTAGTGGATGACAAAGTGCCAATGTGTGTGTGTGTGTGTGTGTGTGTGTGTGTGTGTGTGTGTGTTTGCCAATGTCTTTTTAAACAAATCAAACTTTATGCTTTCATGAAATTTTGGTTTGGACATGTCTTACATTGAGATAAAAAAAAAGTTAAATATGCAGATGGCAAAAGCTCTGTGGAACAAAATAAGCAAATATAGAAGAAAGAAATGCCATCTACTTTAGAGTCTAAAAGTCACTATCATTATTTTAATGACAAAAGACTATGTAGAAAAAAACTATATAAAAAAATGAGACAAATAAAGTAGACATCTTCCCAAATTTCAGGGAAATTACATGAACTCTTTTCTTTGAGAAAGTCTGAGATATACCATGTGTTTTTTTACTTATTACAAATTAAAGAGCCTCTGATCCCAATGCTACTTCATAGGAACCTAATTATCCAAAAATACAAGAAAGATATAAAGCAACAAGCCATATAAAAAAGAAAGAGTTTAATTTAGGGCTGGAAGCAAAGAATGTAGACTTCAAGGTCTAGACTCAAGGGAATTCCTGTATTTCCATTTAAACATTAGGCAAGAGTTCTTTGAGATAAAAGCTATGACTTTATATGAACTAATGTCATGTCACTCCATGTGTAAATCCACCAAATTAATGTCATAATAAAACTGTATAACCTCAAAGGAATTGCATAAATAAACAACATCACTCAGAAATGCACTTCCTTACACATTAGTCAAGATCAAGTTCTGTGGTTGGAAAAAATCAGTTATTTTCCTTGTTATAAAAACTTGACATATATCTTTTTTTTTTTCCCTAACTCATACTATTAGGAAATGTCTGAGTGGGTCTGTCTGGCTTGTTGATCATGTACTAAACCATCTTGACTGCCTTATATGCATTGTCTAGACTAGAATATAAATTCCAAAAGAGCAGGGACAGTATATCATTGTAATTTGAAATTAGAGGCCCTCCTGCAAATATTTAAAGAAAAAAGTTTTTCTTAATTACAAAATAAGCAAATGTCCCATTGGCATATCTTATTTCATGCTCTCCCCTTCCCCAGTGCCTCCTCCCCATCACCACCATCAATATTCATATTTAGGGGATGCCTGAACAGTATCTGTGGGTCATGTCTGTCTTATTCTTTAAGAAGTCATTCCTACTATTACAGAAAACCAAAGGAAAGCAACAGAATTGAAGCCTTTACAGGATATCCTCATCAAACATTTACTAAACTGTATAAGTCCGTGTAAAATCTATTGATCTCCATGTAAGGTGTACAGTATGGTTAATAGCCTTTACTATGTTTAATTCCTAGCTTTGATCATGCAAATTTTATATTTGGAGCAATCTGAGTAAAAGGTACTGGAGTACCTTGTACTCAATTTCTTGTGAGTCTTAAATTATTTTAAAAATTCTAAAAAAATAAAAATAAAAACATCCCTATGGTGTGACAGACATGGTGTTAGGTGTTCACATAGTATTAAATCAGTTAATTAAATTCAGGAAAGATAAAGTGCAATTATTTCTATGTTCAGACAATTGGTTTTGTGTGTGTATTGGGGTGTCACTCTTGAACAACTAAATATTCTAGGCAATAAATAAAGTGAACAAATCAAAGGAACTATGCCCATCTTGGCAACAAATATAGTTCTACTCCAACACATCATTAATCGATCTAAAATTAGACAAAGTATTTCCACTCAAGTCCATCTTATCTTACAGAAAACAGCACCATTCTATTCCAATCTGTGATCAATTCCTCTTGATTTTAACTGTTAATATTTTTCAGTCCACCCATTTCTCCACCTTCTCCATTGCTACCACCCTAGTCTGCATCACTATCAACTGTGCCCTGAAGGCCTTTGAACCAACCTCTACATTCTCTCAATTAACCCCCCCCCTTTATTATTGACTCCTACTTCACTACACTATAAACACCTCAGGATAGGAATGGTAATTACATATTAATTTTAGGTTGGACTCTCCCAGAAAGAGGCCCTGCAACAAGAATTTGAGTTTGAGGTGCTGCTCCTCACCAGAAGCATAGGTAGGAAAGTGGAAAAGCAAGGTAGGTGGAAAAAATAATCCCCAGGGATTGCCAGGATAAAATAGACTAAGTACATTGGCCCTGATCATTAGTAGATACATTTCTTGTCTCTGAAATAGCTGATGTTCATAAATTTCCTTCTTATTAGGAAGATAAACTGTTCCCAAGATGGATGAGTTCGAGCTTTTTTTAAAGCATGGAATTTGAAAAAGTATATAAATAATATTTTACATAATTTATCTCTTATCAACCTTAAGAATTACTGCTTTTAATCACACTTATTCTTGCCTCTAGTTTTATACTGAAATGCAGCTGTTGACAAAGAGTTGTGATGATATATTACACCTTTCTCACAGGTAAGGATTGCATCTTGCTTCTTTAAATCTTCAAAGTCTTATACAAACTGGGTGTTCAAATAAATGTGCTCCCAACTAAGTAGTTGTTAGATGTGGTTAACTCTGTATGTTTAACTTGAATTGGCTTCAATTAAATAGAAAACAGCCATATCAATCAAAGATACGCAGAAAAAAAAAAAACAATAGTGGAAAACACCTATATTTCTTTTTCTATTTATATTACCAGAGGACCAAACAACCATTTTGTTGTCAAATATCTAAAGACGCTTGCTTCTGAAATATTGATCTCTGGGGCACCTGGATGGCTGAGTGATTGAGCTCTGCCTTTGGCTCGGGTCCTGATCCCAGTTCCTGGGACTGAGTCCCACATCAGGCTCCCTAAAGGGAGCACTCTTCTTCCTCTGCCTATGTCTCTGCCTCTCTCTCTGTGGCTCTCATGAATAAATAAATAAAATCTTAAAAAAAAAAAAAAAGAGGAATATAGATCTCTAACTTGAGCTTCTCATTTTTTCACAAAACTTTCAATTTCTGACAGAAGAAGAGGGAATTCCGGGAGAACTGGCAAGTGATGTGTAACATGAAGAGGAAGTTCCAAATCATCCTAGCATCTATCTGGTCAGTGTGATAAAGCCAATCCAACCCAGTTCCCAGGGACACTTTGACTCTGTTGCCTCTTGTCAAAGATTGGCTCTTGTCATAGCTCATTAAGGTCAGTGGGACAGAGAGTGTGTGGTAGTTGATTATGTCTTCCACACTGTCTTTGCCATATAATGCTTGCAACATAGTCACCTAGTTATTCTTAAATGTCCTTACCTGTCACCTTCTTATCTTTAAAACAGGCACATTAATAGCCATCTCACGGTGTGGTTCTGAGGAAAAGTGAGAGAACGCACAAACATTCACAAAGCATCGACATTGTTCCTGGTGCACAAGAGATACCTGATGCATATAGATATTTCTCTTTCAACTTATCAAGACTGTGGCAGTGTATTTCCCACTAAGCATCTGCCCATGCCCATCTCTTATTCCTATTCATTTTCTCCTGCAATTTCATCTCAGCTTTTCCAGAGTGGTCTTCTGTTTTTTTTTATTTTTTTTTAAAGATTTTATTTATTTATTAATGAGACACACACACACACAGAGGCAGAGACACAGGCATAGGGAGAAGCAGGCTCCATGCAGGGAGGCTGATGTGGGACTCGATCCCAGGACCCTGGGACCACACCCTGAGGCAAGGCAGATGCTCAACCGCTGAGCCACGCAGGCGTCCCCGAAGTAGTCTTTTAATCTGTGACAACATCTACCTACATCTCCGCTTCTAGAATATATCTTCAATGTTGCTGCTGTCTGAGCTCATAAGAGTCTGATAGAAGAAGCCCCCCTTTCTCCTCCATTCTTCATCCATCTGGTGGAGGCATCATGAATCCACCACAGTTTGTAAGGCGGTTTATCTTGAATCACTGCCCTTTTGAGTCCAAGGTTTGTTTAGTTGGATAAAGAGTGTCAGCAGCTGCTGGCACAGCTCCATTTTGCTTTCATTGACTCTGTATCCACGTGACCCACAGTTCAGCTTCAGGTCATGTTTTATTTTGCTTTTTAAGTACCCTGTCCATATCACACAGTTCTGTAGGGAAATATTCTTTAGATTCGTCTGGCAAGAATTTCTGACTAACAGTGAAGGCTTTATCTTTCTTTTGCCTTACACCCAATTAGCTGTCTTCTCTCTGTCAGTGTAAAATCAGAAATCAACCCTCTTTCTGTGAATTCTTACTGCAATAACTCCCTACTCAAGGCATCTTTGGGTCTCACAGACTTCACTCAGGATTTGGAGTATTTGAGAGACTTTGCATTACCACTTGACTTTATTCCCTCTCCCCCTAAACACTTTGCATCTCTTAATTTGCTACCTTGATGTGTCCTGGGAAACTCAATTCTCAGGTCTTATTATTCAAAACTTAATCACCTGACTAGAGTAGTACATAAGTGTTCTTGCCTTTTTTATGTCTTTGGAGAGCTAATCTATAAATGTAATGCTAATGTGTATGTACATGTCTGGGTGTCATATATATATATATATATACACACACACATATACACACACACATATATATGTATTAAAATATACGTATTTACTTAGTATGTAATAGAGACCATTCTATAGAACCGTATGAAAAGACATGACTTGTCATTCTCAAGAGTTACATACTATTCCATTATAAAGATGGACAAACTTTTTAAACTATTCCCTATTGAGAGATATTTAGATTATTTTCACTTTTTGACTCTTACAAACAATGCTGCAATGAGTATCTTTGTATATATTGAGCTCATGGCAGAGAAAATCTATAAGATGAATTCTGAGAAATGGAATCCTGAAACCGGTGCACATTTTAAATTTGATGCATATGGCAAAATTGAACTCCCTAAAGGTTATAATAATTTATATTTAGTGTGCCCATTTTTTTCATGTTTGCCAATATAGTGTACTATCATATTTCTTTATCTTTCCAACCCAATAGGTTATAATGCAATGTATGATTGTAGTTTAAATGTACTCTTCATATGAATGAAGGCAAGAGGTTTTTTCCATGTGTTTGAAAGAGATCTGCTTTTCCTTTACTAATAAATGTCCTGGTTTTTTGCCCATTTTTCAGTTGACTTGTTAATTTTCTCATTAATTAGACATAAGAAATCAACACATTATAACATAATTTGTAAATATTCCCCAATGTGTCAATTTCTTACTTTTTAAGGTCTGTTTTGAAATGCTATGTAGATTTTTGTGTGTATTTGATTTTTTAAGTAATTTATCTTGTATTTTCTGCATTTTACATTACACTTTGAATAATCTTTGGCTGTTTTCTCTTATAATTTTATTAATTTATTTTTTGAAGTTAAAACTGATCTGACCAAAATTTATATGGGAGTAAGAAATGAAGTAACAATTTGTTTTCTCCCACAGATGGCTGCAAAGAGGTTGTGCATTTCCTGACTACTCCATCACATCCCTACTGATAGGCAATGCCAAATTTATCATATTATTTTTGATTCTCCATTTAGTTTCATAGTGTTTCTACCACACAGTTGTTTGGTTTTGCCGCCCTTCTCTTTTAATCCTCTCCCTGTTCCAACTGTCAAAAAAGTACCTAGAAATTAAATATAAGGAAGCTCCAAGAGCCAAGTCAAGCCATCCCAAGATTAGCAGGCTCCCTCCCACAGGGGCCAAAGTCTGGGCCTTGGGGTCTCCATTCAGCCTAGTAGTAAAAGCTGGTAGAGAATAAGTAAAGGCTGGTACAGAAGCTAGAAGTAACCAGCCCAGGGGGATTTTCTGCAATGCGCCCTAACATGACCCTAACACAGCCAGACTATGTAAGAAGAGGTATTTGTTGGTCTTGTCAAAGAGCTCCTTCCTGTAGACATCTGGAAACTGGGTGCCATGCACGCTGTAGCAGGCCAAGCCGAAGGCTTTCTGCTCTGGACAAGACACTTAAGTGGCAGAAAGCAACCCCTGGCCTGGCCATGTCAGTGGATAGCCACTACCACACAGTTTTAATTGCTACAGTCAGCTACATATTTTGGCATCCTATAGGACCAGTCCCCTCATATTTTAATTTTTTTTTCTGTGTTCCAGAAAATATTTATTTAATTTTTGTTAAATATTTTAAAGTAATTGCATACATATCAAGTATTTATTCTGATTCTTTGTAATGATACCGATAGAAAAAATGTGCTGTTAGAATGAGTCAACAACTAATTAGCAACAGCTATAGAGTATTCTGAAACTAGCCTCATTTTTCTTTCAAAAGAAGGATACTTGGGATGCCTGGGTGGCTCAGCTGTTGGGCACCTGCCTTTGGCTCAGGGTGTGATCCCAGGGTCCTGAGATAGAGCCCCATATCCGGCTCCCCCCATGGAGCCTGCTTCTCCCTCTGCTTGTGTCTCCGCCTCTCTGTGTGTGTGTGTGTGTGTGTGTGTGTGTGTGCCTCTCATGAATAAATGAATAAAACGTTAAAAAAATACTTAGTCATTATTCTATGCTGTGGAAGCTATAGATTTTGTTTTTAAATCTCTTTTTTTTCATACAAAAACAACTTTCTTAGCAAGGTTTAAAAAATAAGACAAAGCTAGAATTTTTTTTCACAGGCTTTGCATCAAACTTTCCTAAGAATAATAACAGTTTCGAGAGAATAGTTGTGAGGGAAAGTTATGTGGTAAAGTCAGAATTATTTAGTCTTTCCGTTTGCTTGCACTAACTACAACAGATCTGGTGTTTAATATGCAAACTAATAGATTTGATTTGCCAATCATGGAAGCAAAGGGATCTGACAAAAGCTGAAGCATCAGATAGAATTTTAAATTTATTTTTAATGTAAAACAATAATTTAAATAATCTACACTTCCAAAAAACAATACCTTTGTTGTTGATTTAAAAAAAAAAAACTTTCACCTATGTAACATATTATCATCAAATAGTTTTGGTGGCTGCAGTGGCAGTGGCTGCTTCTTCTTCTTCTTCTTCTTCTTTTCTTCTTCTTCTTCTTCTTCTTTTTCAGGCTACTTCTGGCAAAATAAGAATTATCCCTGGGTGGTGCAGCGGTTTGGCGCCTGCCTTTGGCCCAGGGCGCGATCCTGGAGACCCGGGATCGAATCCCACGTCGGGCTCCCGGTGCATGGAGCCTGCTTCTCTCTCTGCCTGTGTCTCTGCCTCTCTCTCTCTCTCGTGTGTGACTATCATAAATAAAATAAAATAAAATAAAATAAAATAAAATAAAAAATAAAAAAAAAAGAATTATCTGTAGCCCTTTTACAATAAAAATTTGTGTGCTTTATCTGAAACCTACCTGATCAGACATTTTAGGGGAGTGACTAGACTCCATATTTTTATAAAAGCATCTAGCTGATTTTTTTGGCAAAAGTTTGGAAAATAATGCTCTAGAGGTTGTCACTTACCAGTTGTCTTATTGAAAAAGCCAAGCTGGTTGTGATTGGTTGTCCTCAGGTTTCCATCTCTTTACCTTGATGCATGTACAGACTTCAGTTTTAGTTTGCTTAATCGGCATTAGAACCACCTCAGTCGGGATCCGTGGGTGGTGCAGCAGTTTAGCGCCTGCCTTTGGCCCAGGGCGCGATCCTGGAGTCCCGGGATCGAATCCCACGTCGGGCTCCCAGTGCATGGAGCCTGCTTCTCCCTCTGCCTGTGTCTCTGCCTCTCTCTCTCTCTCTCTCTCTCTCTCTCTCTCTCTCTGTGTGTGTGTGTGTGTGACTATCATAAATAAATAAAAATTAAAAAAATATAAAACACAGTGCCAGGAGTAATAGTTAAAAAAAAAAAGAACCACCTCAGTCTAATGGGCTCCTTATTTAATTAATTTAACATTAGTAAGAGGTTCTACTGGAATTTCACGCAAGACAGTAGAACTTCCAAGACCCTCATTCTTAACCATGAGCTGCCATGTATTAAACCCAGCACCAGGAAGATAATTTTAGTTGGGGATATAGGAGGATTGTATTTTTCCTTTCAGGTTGATAGTTACTCTACTTTTTTGCTTTTGTCCTTGTGTGTGCATGCCTAAGAAAGTAATAACATTGACAATAAATACATCTTTGTTAGACAGATACTTAAGAAGAAAACGGAAAAATCTTTATGCTAGATCAACTAGAAATTTCTGTTTATATGGTTTCTATCAGTGACAGTTACTAGTAGAGAGAATGCCATATCACAAAGATAAAAAAATAAATGGTAAAATCTTTCAAGTCTGATAAAGCAATCAGAAATCTCTCATCATTTTTGTTGTGTTCAACTAATTAACTCGTGTTTTCAACTTCTGGGCTGAAAAGGAATTGTGTGAATAAAAGTTTTGAGGATTTTTTTGTTTTTGTTTTTGTTTTTGTTTTTGTGAGTATACCAGGTACAATGGGTACTATTGGGTACTATAAAAGGGTGGTAACATGACAGCACATACATTTCAAAAATTACTCACTGATTTCATTGCAAATGCCATGAGTTTACTGTTTTTATCAGAGAGATATTACCCTTTTAGCAGTTCTTTTTATGCTTAAAAATAACAAATAATTTCTAAACAAGACTTAAATATCCTTTACATAAAATTGGAGTATATCCTTTGTTCCTCTGTTTATTAAATATCCTGTCAGAAATAAGTGGTAACCAGTAAAGGTAAGAGATTTTATCTGCAGTAGACAGACAGCATGTAGAATAGATTATGAGATTCTTCACAAATGCCCCATGCTGCTTCATTCACACTCAGAAACCTTTCATTTTAGCTTTATATAAATATTCTAAATGGCCAATACCTGATTTTTTTTTTTTAAGGAACCCAGTTACTCTTGAATAACAGCTGTTCAAGCTGTAAAGTAAGTAAATTAATCTTTTGAGTTTTGGTGAAAGTTCAAGATCTTACAGTCAGTGTGGCATATACGGTTCTGCTCACTACTGTAACATCCGTGTGCTCTGTTCCATTTTAAGCAATGCTGAAAATGTGGTTATGGCCCAAATTGGCTTTATGTCTTTTTCTTTTCAGCATCTATGTAAAATGAGCCCCTTATTTAGCAGATATCTTCTTGTATTCTGTGTTTTAGCTCAAGAAAAATAAAGGGCTTATCTATCATTAGAATTTTGGGGTATTGAGGGTAGATGAAAGACCAACTGGCTCCAATTTTACCGCATGCATCATTAAAATATTTGCCAACTACAGAGACTTTTCCAGCAATTTGCTTACTACTGGTTCACATGCTGATCTGATATGTTAGAGACCTTCACTGCTGAGACTGCCAAAGCCTTCCCCAGATGTATGCAATGTACACCGAGGATTACATCACCTGCCACCAAAGGGCAGCCACCTCTCTGATGAGACGCAGACAACCTTGCTTTTAATGGGCCATAGTTAAGAGTGTAGAACAGGTATGGTTTTCAGTCTGGGAGTTCAGGAAACTAACTTAAGTTTGGAATAAATTTAAGCAATAAAATGGAATTGTTAGGATTCTAGAAGAAAGAATTTTATATACTGTTTTGTTTCATTTTGTTTTGTCTTGGTGTTGTTTTCTGGGTCTTAAGAGGAACTATTCTTGTTTAAGATTCAATGTCTAATTAGCTTAATAATGAGGAAAGCATTCCAACTTCCACATAAGAATGGATACAGAGAGTAAGGAATGAATGAGAGAGGAAGAAAGGAGGTCAGGAATTTTATCTTCTATGTTTATTTCAACAACACTTTTTGATAAACACTTTGGACAGTATAAACATTTTCTGGTACCACCAAGAGGCAAAAATAAGACTTCAGATAATCCATTGAGAAATCAAAGCCACAGTGAGATACCATCTCACACTGATCAGAATGACTAAAATTATCAACTCAGGAAACAATAGATGTTGGTAAGGATGGAGCAAAAGAGGAACTCTCTTACATTGTTGGGAAGCCACTCTGGAAAATAGTATGGAGGTTCCTCAAAAATTAAAAATAAAAAAAATAAAAATAGAACTGCCCTACAACCCAGCAATTGCACTACTAGTTATTGATCCAAGGATACAAGGATACAAACAAGTGATTTGAAGGGGCACCCACACCCCAATGTTTAAAGCAAAAATGTCCACAATAGCCAAACTATAGAAAGCGCCCAGATGGTCACATCAAAGGATACACAGATAAAGAAGATGTGGGATCTCTGGGTGGCGCAGCAGTTTGGCGCCTGCCTTTGGCCCAGGGCACGATCCTGGAGACCCAGGATCGAATCCCACGTCGGGCTCCCGGTGCATGGAGCCTGCTTCTCCCTCTGCCTGTCTCTCTCTCTCTCTCTCTCTCTCTCTCTCTCTCTCTTTATGTGACTATCATAAATAATAAATAAAAATTTTTAAAAAAAGATAAAGAAGATGTGAGGTATATATATATATATATATATATATATATATATATGAATATTGATCAGCCATCAAAAAGAATGAATCTTGCCATTTGCAAGATGACATGGATAGAACTAGAGGGTATAATGCTGAGCAAAATAAGTCAGTCAGAGAAAGACCAGTACCATATGATTTCACTTGTATGTGGAATTTAAGAAACAAAACAGATGAAGACAGGGGAAGGGAAGGAAAAATAAAATCAGATGAAAACAGAGAAAGAAGCAAATCATAACTATGTGAAACAAAATGAAACAAACTGAGGGTTGCTGGATGGTGTGAGGGCATGGGGTCACTGGGTGATGGGCATTAAGGAGAGCACATGATGGAATGAGCACTGGGTGTTAACTTCTTTTATTTATTTATTTATTTATTTATTTATTTATTTATTTATTTATTTATTTATGATAGTCACAGAGAGAGAGAGAGAGGCAGAGACATAGGCAGAGGGAGAAGCAGGCTCCATGCACCGGGAGCCCGACCTAGGATTCAATCCCGGGTCTCCAGGATCGCGCCCTGGGCCAAAGGCAGGCGCTAAACCGCTGTGCCACCCAGGGATCCCAGCACTGGGTGTTATATGCACCTGAGGAATCCTTGAACTCTACCCCTGAAACTAACAATACAGTATATGTTAACTATATTGAATTTAAATAAGAAAACTTTTAAGAGTAACAAATAAATAAAAACTTTTTTAAAAAGTAAAAAAACAAAAAACGAAAAAACAAAACAAAACAAAAAAACAGAATTCAGATAATCCACCACAGAGTTGAAAATGAATTCAGGTAACGAGCACAAGAACTGGAATTTCGTAATCAAGAATAACTTTTTGGATGCTATTTTCCACCTTATTAGTGAATCACCTTGTTTTTTCAACAGGTGATAATAGGGGTATGCTTCCCCACAAAATGTAATGCTTACATAGCAGAAGTCACAGACACATGTTATTATGCCTGCGATGGGCATACTTTAAAAAAACAATGTGAATTTGTAATTTTAAGTCAACACTGTTGCCTGCCTTTAAATAGGCAGCAGGATTCATCACTGTTCTGCCAAGAAAAGTAGATTTGCATGTTGGCTTTGAGTTTCGTTTTTAACTTCTTTGAAGTCTCACTTTGATCATTTGTAAAGTAAAAAAAAAAAAAAAAAAAAAAAAAGGAAAATCTCTCTGCAAAGTAGTTGTAAGAAGGAAAGATAATGCAAGTAGTAGGAAGTACTTGACCCAGGTGGCCTCACTTTCAGGGTGGTATTACCATTGTTACCTGGACTTGGCCTCATCTCCATACCTGTTTACACTCAGCAATCCTAAACCACAGTATGGTGATTAATGCGTGGGATCACATCTTAACTTTCCCAAACTATCCTGAGATGACCAATCGATTCCAGAGTGGCCACCAAATGACATCTTTTTGAAAGTACATTTTCCCAATTTTCTGAGTAGTTGGCATAATAATAATAATAATAATAATAATAATAATAGGTACCAGAATTATTATAGAATTATAATATGGTCAGTGAAAGGATAGGTTTTGGGATATACAGCTATGCAATAAAATGTTGCATGTTTGAGAGTGATTTCTCAAAGATTTTTACATTTTACAGTTGGAGATAAATTCTGACATCCAAAAAAGCCTGGTGTTCAATTTCTATCTCATTCCCTAGTTGTCTATCATGGGCATGCTCCCTCAGTTTCCCCTAGAGAAGTGATGGGTGGACAATTAGATCACTGGTTAAAGAGAATGAGTAACTCTGCCAAGCTCACAAACATAATGATACATCTTACAAGCACAAAAGGTCATTGAGCTAAATGGTATTTTTCTGAGAGACACAACCTCATTGTCTCCTAAGTTTTTGAGAGTATGGATTCCTTAAAGATTACCATTGTAAAGACTCAGAAATAAGTGAATCTCAAATCTGAAAGTTACTTTTTATCAATCTGTTCAATTTCTGTACATTTCAAATAGTCTTTTCTTATTTAACATCCTGTTTTACTCCTTATCTTTTAAAATTACTTTCTAGTGTCTTACCAAATAATATATTTTAGGTTCTTACAACATCATTGGTCTTTAATGCTAATGAACTCCTCCAGCTCTGATACTTACATGCAAACATTCTTTATCATTTGTTCCTTTCATCATAATGGGCAAAACTCCCTCCTAATTACTGCAATTATTTACTCTTCTGTTTCTCTGGTTGCCTCCTCAGAAGAAAATGATTCTATTTCATTCCTTCGTAGATCACTCTAGCTCATATAACGTTCACCTCAGAGCATGAGTCCATTTTTTTTCCTTAAATACAATACAATAAAAATAAAGTTATCGTGGCTATTGGTTAAGACTGGATCAAGACAGACAAGAATTCAAATATGCGACATCTTGGTTCAGGAAATAGTCAATTGCTCTGCCCATCATTCCTGTCTTTACTATTCTGTGCCTCAGAGGCCCAACAATTAATTTTGAAGAGATGTTGAAATTTCACATAATTGTGGTTTCATTGACCATCAGTCTTTCCTTCCTTTCTGTCCAGGGACCATTGCGCATTTTCCCTTTCATCGTCCTCTGCACTGACCCAGGACCGAATGACTGATTATGTTTTAGTGAGCTGGTCCTTGCATTTCTGGACCTACTAAATACTCCATTTAAATGGCAGACTCTTGCCCCATTTTTTATCGTCATTGTGCTGATGTGGGATCCCTCTAAGTGTATCTTATGAATAGTTTAGCATCCTCAGGAGTATGCCGAATTTCTGTAATGCTTCATATGTCATCTGCTCCTTTGTCACACACATGGCTCCAATTTTAGTACTTTATTTCTAGTTGGCCCAACAATTTAGTTTATTTTTCCCTGATTGTATCAATTTATTTTAAGTCTCCTATTTCTATGTTTGGATTTCTAGCCCTGTCATTCCCACACCCTTTGGTTTGTAATTTTGTTTTTCTATCAAAATATTTGATCTGATTTCTCCCTGTTCTTTTCATCCTCATCTGGGTTTCATCTTAATATTTCTTTTTTTTTTTTATTCCTACAAAGTATTTTCAATGCCTCATAAACATCAACTGGCTCTTTTTGAACTAGCCATTTTGAAACAGCCTTTCAGGTTTTCACATCACAGTAACTCCTTGTAAAAATTCATAGTCCTTGTAATGCGGGCTTGGACTGGGGAGGAGGACTCTGGTCAGTCTAAATTGGAGTTAAGCTTCCAGAAATGGCCATTCTGATATTCTTCTAAAGAGAAGAATATTCTGATCTCTCTAAAGAGAAATATCTACATGGACATCAGTCTCAGGATTTCTCACACAAGAGAAAAGGGAGGAAAATCAGCAAGAGGGAGAAAATAGAGACCAAGAATGGCTTGGTCTCTGTTTATCAATTTTTGGGCTTTGTCTTTCAACATCCTGCTCCAGAGGTGTCTTTGACCCAGAGAAGATTAAAAAAAAAAAAAAAAAAAAGTCACCTTCCATTCTGACATCAACTATAACTCAGTTTAAATTACAGATAAAATAGAATACTAATATTCCATTTATTTGAATATAATAAATAAGAACCATAGTGTTTTTTAGATGCTGCTGGTAATGATTTTTACTTATTTATTTTTTACCAAATGTTGGTTTTAAGAAACTGTCAACATATGAACAGAAATGGATCAAATTGGAATCACTTATTGTATTCAACTCAACTCCATTACTAGTTCTCCTCAAAACTTTTATGGACATAAACTGTTTCCCTATATTTTTAGAGCACTTTGATATTCTTAAATATATTTAGCAAATGCCATTTTTTGTCATATGTACTTTGAACTCTTAATTTTAAGTAATTTGACTTGTTCCATTTTGGCACAACAGTAGCTAACATGGATTTAAATGTAGTTCAGATTAGAAAAAAATATATATAGTCGCCTTCTTTCTCTCTCTCTGACACATACACACACAGGAGCATGCAAGCACATACACACAGGTAAATTAGTTATTCAGTTAAAAGCAAAGTCAGAAGTTTTGAGGCACAGTATTCACTCATGTAGCCTCAACACATGTAAGTATCAGATTCTATGCTGTATGTACCAGCAAGTGACCCTTAGTATCAGATTCTATGCAATATATTGGTGATGCCCGAAATAATAAAACCACTAGTCCTTGCCAATAATGAACTACCAGTCCAACTTGGGAGGTATTGTCATACATTAAAATCATCTGCCTGTGTGTCTAAATGACATAGTATTAGCAACAGTCAGTTATCCTGAGAGCAGAGAGTAGAGAATGATCCTTTCTCTTTGGGGTTTCAGGTAAAGAACAAAGATGTACAATTCTGTAAAGAGCTGGGGCATAGAGTCAAAGCAACCTAGACTTAGGTTTTAGTCCAATCTAGCATTTGCATGACCTTGAACAAAGTATCTCAGTCTTGTCTTTAATGTTCTCATCTGAAAAATACAATGGCAACTACCTCCAAAAAAGGAGTTGCTTTGAAGTTTTTTTTTTTTTTTTAAAGATTTTACTTATTATTGAGAGAGAGAGAGGCAGACAGGATCACACCTCGGGCTGCAGGCAGCACCAAACTGCTGTACCACCAGGGCTGCCTAGTTGCTTTGATGTTTAAGGGGTATGGTATAGATAAAATTTCTGAGAAAGTTTTGAAACATAGTATCTTCCTATCTCCCCGTCTCCCTTCCTCGTTCTCTTTCTTTCTTTCCTCTCTCCATCTTTCCTATAAAAAGATGAAGAAGTAGGAAAGTACCTGGTGAGGGCATCACATGTTGCTCATGGCTGGAATAGGAAGGAGGAAGCCTGGTAGCACCTGCCACATGGTGATGATGGTTTGAACAAGGCTAGCTGACCCAAGTTTCACTTGTTATATTAGAGATTCTGGATTTAGGAATTAAAACCATCTACAACTTTTTATAAACGGTTTACTACTTAACCATGATTTTATTGTTTCAGTACATCCTTGCCCGGGCAGAAGAAGTTGCAAGTAATTTTGCTGTTTTCATTAGAACTTCCCCAAAATCCATTTATCTGAACAACTTGAATCTGTCAGAGTAAATGGTACCTTCTCAATGCACTTGACTCCTACGAGACAATGGTTTAGACTTCTAATGCTCACTTTAGAATATTTGTCTTCTATATCGTCCAGTCCAAAAGTATGATATTATGGACTTTGTTTGATCCCAATCAGATCCCCGATTTAGATCATCTGCTTTAATCTCTCCCGTAGTGTATAATACTATGTCTTTGATCTCCTACTTTTGAGGAGCTAGAAAGATGGTGCAAATAGTTACCTCCCTGACTGCAGCAAGCAAGAAACCTGGCTTGCCTTATCAAGAAATTATTTTGGTGCTGTTTTCTTTTTTTTTTTTTTCCTAGTCCATAGACTATCTTTAAATGCCTTAAAAATTGCTATTTTGTTTTAAATTTGCATGGTTTCACGAAACTGGAATCATTAAGAGTCTAAGTTTGGCAGCAGGGGAATAATAAACTAAAACAAAGAAGGAAGGCAAAAACAATCAGACAAAGCCTATTGAAAGCATCGAGACAAAAGCCAATAAATTACACGAAAGCAGTGGTAATGCAGGGGGAAAGAGGTGACCAGGTTACAGCCCCATGTCTGATGGGAGATCATTAGGACTTTGTGTGGGAGAAGGTTTAGAGGTAAGAAGGAAGTGGGACTACATGACTCCAAGGTTCGAATCTTTGAGACTTCATAAGAATCAATGAACTCATTAACTCTAATAGAAAATAGTGATGTAACAGTAGTGAGGTGCGATGGGCTGAGTAATGGAATTGGAGTTAGGTTGTTGAATTTGAAGAATTCATAGCAGTGGATTTTAACTGGGAGCACTTTCCTCCCCTAAAAGCCCCAGTCCCAGAGGGGCATTTGGCAATGTCTAGAAACATTTTTGGTTGTTACAACTCGGTGTAGCAGTAACCTGCAGATCAAAACCAGGAAGGCAGCTAAACATCCTACAATGTACAGGAGAGTGCCTCTCCCCACAGCACAGAAGTTTCCTGTTTCAAATGCCAATAATGCCACGGCTAGGAAACCCTGGTCTACGGGGAGAAATAGATAACAAACTGTTTGTTAAAAGATTTATTGAATTAATAACGTCTATACCTAACAGTAAATCCAAGGCGATTCATTATAAGCAATACAAAACCGGTGTCAAGGAGGAACGTATTTTGTTCAGAAGGGAGGGCAGGTAATTTGTTCTCTCTGAGCATATTCTGCTCCTCCTCAAACTAGCCTTTGCCCTGATTGCTTCTGTCACTCAAGGTGACCTCTTTATTTAAATACTACCTACTGAAGTCCTATCCACTTTTCTGAGATCCATATCAAGGTCATTCAAGAGTCCTGTTCACATTCCGCAGGCTTCCCCCATGTGAAGTACTAGTTTTCATAGTGCTTTATTTCAGTTACCAGTTCGAGTCCTCTTTCATAGTATAACTAATAACATGCAAACTTCTAGTCTACTCTATTTCCAATTTCTTACAGGAGGCACATTTATACATTTATACTTCACTTATCTGCCCCTTCACCTTCTAGCAGGGAGCATGCTTTCGCCAATAGTAGGCGTGCAACAGACCCTTGCAGGATCGAGTTCCTCTTCCCACTTGATAAATGGGCAAAGCTACGAGATTCATCAGGTGTCTGCATACATTATGTGAAAGTTAGTTCTTTCAAAAACAGGTAAAATTACAACTCACACACAGATCTAAAAAGAACATCAGTTAAAGATTTTATTTAACGGATTAATCAAAGGAGAGAACCCAGCAGTTATTCTCACTGGTTCAAGGAAGTCAAAGAAGTATAAATTCATGGGAGGAAGAGACTATTGAAATGAATTCACAAATAGATGAATCCTGGTTTCTCCTTGGGACTCAGAAAGAAAGGTGACTGAACCCCCATGGACAGGATCTATTTGCATGTCTATGGGCAAGAGTGAGTTTGCATTGCTTTCTTTCTTCATTTTATTTATTTATTTGTTTAATTATTTATTTATTTTTGCATTGCTTTCTTTAGAGCCAAAGATAGCTCCCAGAGAATCTAGTCAGAGAACTCTGAGGAGTTTGCTCTAGACAATGCATGATTTTCCCTTAAAACACACATTTTCCCTTACCGTTTTAAGAATTGGCCCCCGTAAAGATCTAAACCTTTTAAATTGAAAGGAAAAAAAAAAAAGTTTCCAGAAGAGAGTAGCAATTAGATCTATTCTAAACCACTCCGTGGTTTTCATCAGACTCCCGCTTTTGATGCCTTCGCAGTCTTGTGCAATAGACCTACTCTAAAACTCAGAGAATGCCATGTCAAGCGTTCGCTGTTTATGGATAGGTTATGCATCTTGTGGCATTTAAAAATATATCACTATTAAGTGATGTAACTTCCCTTTATTTGGCAAATCATTTTAGGGTACATCATCAGTAGGTTCCTACTCATTTCTTTAGAAAATATTTTCTCAAAAAAAAATAATGCATTGGATATGAGAAAAAAGAATTAGAATATGTATGTATATGTGTTTGTACCTGTACCACTGTCAAGCCATACCTATACTACCTATTTTATATATATCATTTTGAAATAAGTAAAAAAAAAAAAATAGGGGGCTAAAGTGCAAGATTATTTACAATGAAAAATATATTCGCTACAGTTTCTTAAAACACTTTAAGTTCTTACATTAGGCATCAGAAGATTTCCCTTCTATATGCTCCCAATTAGTTTTTGGCCTGACAGTTTCATCTATTGCCGACATTAATTTCTAATTTCTCAGACTGTGTCAGACAGAGCTCAGATCCTACTGTTTACTCCAATGGTAATTTCCTCCAGATTTTGTGTTCCAAGCCAGGGACCACACAAAAGCTTTATTTAAGATTTTTTTTTTTTTTCAAAGCTTCTGGCTCTTGCAAATTTTAGTTTTAAAAATTCCTTTCCAAGATTGGTATTATATCTCTCTGCCCAGTAATCCTTCTTTTCCCTTCCTACATTATACTTTTCTTTTTGAGGATAAACCAAAACACTGGGAAGATTATATTTAGGCTTTTAAAAATGCCTTTCCTTTATTTCAGGAGGTGCCAGACCCTTTTAGGTGATTATACTAGTTTATGATCAAAGCTCCTAGGATAAGTCGGTTTAAAAATAAAGGAAAAGCTTTGAAAGAGACTGACTGAAACCAAATTACCTAAAATTCCCCAATGACTAAAATATTTTACAAAGATGATGACAATAGTCATGACAATAATAAAAGCGAAATTATTTGGCATCTCTTATATATAAGAAACTGCTCTAAGAGCTTCACATACATGACCTCATGAGAACTTCATGGGATGGGAAATATTTTAAAAATATTACCCTCTGCTTCTTTTCACGCATTACTCATTCTTTTATGCAGTTGGGATAGCATTTGATATTTTCTTCCCTCCAGTTGGGGTTGTAACAACAGACTTCCAAGGAAGGAGACCCAGTGCTTTATTTTTGAATTTCAAATAGACACTTAAATTCTTGGCAGTTTGTATGAAAGAAAAGATTTAAAGGATTTTTTTGTTCTTTTTTTTTTCTTTAGAAGCAAAATTCAGAGCCCAGAATGACTGAAGGCATAAAATTTATGTCATAAACACATCAGAGGCATCAGAGAATGCATGATCAATGATAGCCAGTCTTCCTACATACTCAGTAGAAAAGATGAAATGCACTGGACATTAAGGAGATGGTTTTATTCAGGCCACTGCAATAAAGAAGTTCATTAATGAAGGACAACTTAAAGGAAAAAGGAGGCTTGGGGTTTTATAGAGGCAGATAGAAGCATGGTGGGAGGAGGTGGAGGCCCCTCCTATCTGAGAATA
This sequence comes from Nyctereutes procyonoides, assembly GCF_905146905.1. NCBI lineage: Eukaryota > Metazoa > Chordata > Mammalia > Carnivora > Canidae > Nyctereutes > Nyctereutes procyonoides. The sequence goes on along the minus strand of NW_026575139.1, from coordinate 14,237,127 downwards.
TGTGAGACTATGGTGGTCTTCTGCTATTTGCCTTTTCTGGAAAATAAAAGAATACAGGATTTCTTGAACTTAACTGCTTCCCAGAAACACAAAGTCCAATATTATCACCATATTAGAAAAACATCCCATAGGCTAGAATCAAAACACAATCAGAGAGCTGAGCAAAAGTGTTAAATGCTGTTGTGGACTTCATGAAGGCACCTTGTACTTTGACCTCACACCCATCACTCAGGTAGCATTTGGTCAAAATCCTAACGTGAAATCTGGGAAGGATAGGAGAGAGATTAGTGTGAGGCTCTGAGACCAAAAGACATGTATACGGTGCTGAGTGTAGCCTGGTTAAGTATCATATCTTAGATCCCCCCTTCAGCCTGTCAATTCTCCTCTCCCTCCCCAGTCTGCAACCCTATCTGCCTCCTCCTCCCGGTTCCTGCAGGGCTTGGCATCAGTAGAAAGAACACAAGAACATGCAGCATAGTGTATCTGCCTGGAAAGCCAGACACAGTCTCAGCAGCCTCATCACATTTCCATGGAGGTGCCAAAGGGCATATAGTTTCCTGGCAAACGCTATATGGGAGTCTGGTCTCAGATCAATAATTCACACTGGATATCTTCCACCTTTCGTGTTGCAGCTCAGAGGGACCCTTAGGGCTACTAGTTCCCTCAAGCCTCTTCCCTAGCCTCTTTCTCATACCCTTTAAGAAACACAGAAATGGCATTCAACTTTATACATCAATATATAATTCATGTTCAAAATATATTTGAATACAAAGCTCAAAAGCTCTGTGATAATGTCCCTGATTCACGTAGGTCATGATTTCTCAATCTCAGCGTTATTGACATTTGGGCAGGACATTTCTTTGCTGTTGGGCACTGAAGAACTGTCCATTCCTTGTAAGATGATTCTCCATATCTTTGACATCTACCCCCTAGAGGCCAGTAACATCTCTCCCCTCCAAGGTAGTTATAAGCTCTAACAATAAAAAATAACTTCTCCAGCCTTTGGTAAAAGTCCTATGCAGACAAAATGACTCTTGATTGGGTGAGAGCTACTGGTTAAGCTATCGATTGCCTTTGAAAGTGATAGGCATAGAAGCAGTAGGCATGTGACATTGTTCTGGCCAATGAGAATAAATGAGAGCCATCTAGAGGTACCTCCCTCTGCCTTGGTTTTCTCAGGCTGCCATGACAAAATACTGTACTCTGGGTGGCTTTAACAATAGAAATTTAGTTTCTCACAGTTCTGGAAGCTGAAAAATCCAAGATCGAGGTAACTGGTGATTTCATTCCTGGTAAGAGTTTGAGAGTTCTTTTCCTGGCTTTTAGATGGCTGCTTTCTCTCTGTGCTCTCACAAGGGGAAGGGAGAAAGAGAGACACAGAGAGAAGAAGATAGAGATTATCTCTCTTTCTTCCTAGTCTTATAAGGCTTCAGTCCTATCAGATTAGGATTCCAACCTCTAGCTTCATTTAACCTTAATTATCTCCTAAAGGCCCTGTCATCAGCTAGAGCTACACTGGGGGTTAAGGCTTCAACATATGAATTTTGGGGGAACACAATTAACACAATTGAATTTGTCATACCTTCTGAGATGGGTTATTTTTTTATTCTTCCCACTCTTACAGGGAGTACAAATGAAGTGAACTGTTCTGTTTCTGCCTTTCAGTATGGCCATTTGAGGCATTGATTCAAGGGTCTACCTGCTAATGCCTGTTAATCATTCTCAAGAATGATTATTCTTGAGAAGAATAATCAACCCATTGATGATGATAATTGGGGAGTAGAAACAACTTTTAATTTCTCTGCTCAAATAGATTTATTCCAACCCACTACCATTTATACATTCCTTCAGCTTCAGTTTTCACCTGCTCTGGCTCTCTGATCAATAATTAAAGTCACAAGTTCCCAATATACATGAATGAACAAAAGCTTAAACCATCACAGCAGAGTTTGTGGAGAGAGATCCTCCAAATACTCGGCCTCAAATTTGTTTGTAAGAAATTCATAGTTTATTTTGCTTGGCTGGGCAAGAAGTCTACAGTGTCCAGTAGTAAGGAGAAGAGGGGAACTTCATTAGGAAGGTATCAAAATTATACCTGTGTCCTGCAAGGACAGACCCAGAATAGATGACCTTGTTCAAGGGTCAACATATCTTATTGTCATAGAAGAGACAAACGCAAGAAAATCCACATGAGGGTGTGACAGCACTTTAGAAGTGCCAGATTTTCTATATAGGAAGAGTTTAGAGGAGGAGGTTTGCTAGGAAGGATGTCAAGAAAGAGTAGAGTAAGGAATTCATCTTGAAGATGCACTTTTGTTTGGCCCCAGAACTGAGAGGACAGGATGCCTAGGGAAGAAGAGCCATAAGCAAACTTACATGTAAATCTGGGTGAAAAGTCCAAACTTAGCAACTAGAAAATGGCTCTTCAAATGCAGTTATTTAGTAAGGAGTTTCACTGCATAGGATTCAAGACCCTTCAGACTCACTTGTCCTAACACCACGGAAGATGACTTCCACCCTTTCCCTATAAGGGTTGTGAGGTCAGACCACGATAAGCCTAAAGGGATACAAGTATATATTTGTGCCATATTAGTTTCAATTTATAAATTATCAATCATGAACAAAGCAGAGTTTCTCTTCTCAAGAGGTTATGACCTCCTGACATGAAGAACTCTCTGTCTCTTACTTTTGCATCCTCCACACTTACCAGAGTAAGTGAACAATTAAATATTGCTGGAGGCAAATGAGAAACTATTCAAATGTATATTAGTAACTCTCAATCAAGTTGCAGATATAAACACCAAACTGAAGATAAAGGAAAAACTAAACATTTTGGAATAATGAGGATATAAGTTCCATACAGGATCACACATCTGTCTTGGTCACCACTATGTCTCTGGTGGCATGACCAGAGTGTGTCACTCAATAAATATTCATTAAATGAATTAAAAAGTAATGGTTTTACCTTCTATCTTATACCTTTGTCTTTTAGTCGATAGCTGCTAAATATGGGATATTTTATTTTTAACTTTTTGAAAATAAATTATTTCAGTTTTTTTTTTGTTGTTGTTGTTATTTATTTAGACCTGCCCATTTCTTTCTTTCTTCATTTTTTTCTCATTTTCCTTATTTTCCAATTAATAAAGGCATCTGAAAATCTGTAACAAAAACTTCATGCATTCAGAAGCAAGGAAGGCATCCCTTAGGGGATCTGGATTCTGGATCAAAGGTAAATTTAAAAGAAAGCATAGATGCCTGGTTCAAAACTGAACCCAAAGATAAAATATATAACTCTCTGACTGCTTTAATTGGCAAAGTAAGCAGATAGTCAATAAGGGGTATTGTTGAGGGCAGGACATTCATTTCAAAGCTGATCAATACCAGACTTGCCTCAGGGGAGAGAGATCCCACTAAAGCTATGCCACCTGCTCCTAAAACCACATCAAAAGGAAAGGAGAGAGAAACTTTCTTTACACAATATAAAGTCTACTTCTGAGAAGGTAAATATATAAAAATTGAAACAAAAAATACATACCAATATTTTCCCCTAAGCATCCTAGTTAATGAGACTCAGTGCATTTTATTTAGGGGTTTTCTAGAAAGCTACATGCATGAAAAACAAAATAGAAAATATATCTTCAATTTAATTTATAAAATTTAAAAAAATTATTTAGGCTGATTAGAACTATGAAAAGTAACCAAATATAATAATAGCATATGCCTGTTTAACCCATAATAGAGTTCAGCCTTTTTGCCATATAGTATCATCATTTGATTCATGAGAATTCTGTCAAGCAGATTTGGTAACTGATCAGACAAGAATTGATAGTCCCATTTGACAGATAGTGGAAATAAAACTCAGAAGTAAAATAATTTCAAAGAGACTGCAGAGATAAAATTTTAGAGGTGAGACAAAAGTAATGTCTTCTGCCTATATTAGATAAGAAAAAAAAAAAAAACTTTCAACTCAGCAATGTCAACTTCAAACCAACCAACCAACAAACAAACAAAAAACAACTAGAAAGATTAAAGCAAATGAAGTACAAAGAATAAGAGGTAATAGTATAGATCAGAGCAGAAATCAATGGAATAGGAGACAGAAATAATAAAGAAAATAATGGAAAGAAAAGCTGACTCTGAGAAGATCAATGAAATTGGTGAGTCTCTAGTCAAATTTATCAGGAAGAAAAGAGAAGACACAAATACTGCAATCAGGTGTAAAAGAGGTGACATTACTACAGACTGTACAGATAATAAAAGAATAATATTATGACTCATGAATAATGTTATATCAATAAATTTACAAGTCAGTTTAAATGAGAAAAGTCCTTGAAAGACAGAAATTACTAAAGCTTATTCAAGAAAAACTAAATAACCTAAAATCTACTATATTTTAAAATAATTGCATTTGTAGTTTAAAAACCTTCCTACAAAGAAAATTCTAACTGCAAATAGTCTCACTTGTAAATTCCATCAAACATGTGACATAAATATTATCAATTATATAAACTCTTTTAAAAAATTTAAGATGAAGGAAAACTTCCAAATTTATTCTTTGAGATTATTATTACTCTGATACCAAAATTAGAAAAATAAAACATGGGAAAACTATGAACCAATAAGACTCATTAACATAGATGTGAAATTAAATCAAATTATTAGCATAAGAATTCAAATACATACACACATGTAAATCACATATGTGTATATATATGTATAATACACATACATATGTATACAAATGTGTATGTGTGTATATGTGTGTGTGTAAATACATGTATATGTATATATCATGACCAGGTAGGGTTTATCCAAGAAATGCCTTGCATTTAATGTTAGGATTAATCACTGTAATTCACCATTTTAACAATGAAAGAAGAAAAGTGAAACTATTACTTTAATAGCATTAATAATAGCAATATAATAATAATAATATAGCAATAATAATATAGCAATAATAATTAATAATAAAGCAGTGACAAAAGCCAACATTGATTCATTGAAAAATCTCTCAGCAAACCAGTAATAGATTAGAACTTCTTCAAACTGATAGGATGCATCTACTAAAACCTACAAGTGTCATACTTAATGGTGAAAAACTGAGTGTTTTCCCCTGTGATCAAGAACAAAACAAGAATGTCCACCCTCACCACTTCTATTCAGCACTGTTCTAGAAGTTCTTCACAATGAAATCAGGCAACAAACATAAATAAATACACCACATTTTAAAAGAGAAGTTAAATGAATTTATCTCACGTAACCTGATTGTCTATATAGAAAATCTGATAGAATAAAAAAAAAAAAAAGCACCTAATAAGTGAGTTTGACAAAGTGACATAAAGTGGAAAAATAGAATCAGACATAATAAATCTGTCGCAACAGGATACTTGGCCAAGTTGTTAACACCTGCCAGGACAGTAACAGCTAGGGCTCCAGCCATCCTTACTTTGTTATGTCCAATAAGTCCCACCCAAGGTAACCTACTTTTTCATCTTTCCCTTTTAAATTGTCCCAGGTGCACATTTTCAGCTGATATGGAACAAGGTGATCTTTCAGCTTCTTGTTTCAGCTCTATTACTGTAAACCAGTGTCTTTTTTTGTGGTGTATTTAGTGCCACATTTTTCACCATGATGTGTTCTTTGGTGGCCATTTTGCTATTCAAAACGGCTCTCAAAAGTAGTGCTGAATATTTGGCTAATCTTCCTAAGAACAAGAAAGCTGTGATGTGTTCCAGAGAGAATCTACACATCTGAGGGGATCTTGATTCCAAAAGGAGCTATAGTGTCATTGGACATGAGTTTAAAGTTAGTGAGTCAATAATATGCTTTTCAGTTAGGTGCCTTTAAACAAAAATACACAAAAAACAAAGTTATATACTAATCAGTTGATAAAAATGTGACTAGGGACATTTAGTCATCTAAACCTGTATTTCTCCTAGGAGCAAGGGTGCAGCACTCCCTAATTCAGTATTTGTGGTGACTGTAGAACACAACTACCAAGGATGAGAAATGACTATATTGAGAAAAGATTTGTATCTAATTTACTGAAGAATAAGAAACTCAAAATTCAATGTAAAAAAAGCTCAATTGAAATGACCCACTTATCTGAGCAGATGCATTAACAAAAAGGATATATGGATAGCAAATAAGTATATGAAAAAAAATGAATAACATCACTAGGGAAATGGAAACTAAAACCCCAATAAGGAAGGTATCAATGCACACCTAATAATATGGCTAAAAGTAAAAGGATGTGGAGAAACTAGAACTCTTGTACTCTGGTGGTGTCCATGTAAAACAGTACAAGCTGGGAAAATGTCATTTTCTTTAAAAGTCAAACATGCACCTATGGTATGATCTAGCCATTTCACTCCTAGTTATTCTCAAGTGTAATGAAGGCATATGTCCACACAAAAACTTGTACATGAATGGAATGTTCACAGAAGCTTTATTTGTAGTAGCCCCCAAATAGAAATAACCCAAATGTCCATCAACAAATGAATGGATAAACTTGGGACTGTCCTAAAATGGAATACCACTCAGCAATAAAAAGTTATGAACTATCAATACACAAGGCAACACTCATAAAACTCAAAGTGAGGCAGATTGAAAATAGCCAGGTGAATAGGAATGCATACCGTGTGATTCTATTTATATAAAACTCTGAAAAAGTCAAAGAATTCTATAGTAAGGGAAAGCTAATCACTGGTTACCTGAGGATTGGAATGAGGGAATATAGGGTAGGAGAAGGGGAAGGGTGGGTAGGAAGGATGACCAAGGGGCAGCAGGGGACTTTTGAGATGATAGATATGTTCTTCATCTTGGTTGTCATGATGATATCTACTTCTGTCAAAAGCTATCAAAATGTACACTTTAAATATATACAGTTATATCCATTATAACACAAGCATTTATTTTTTAAGAAGACACTACAGCTCCCCAAATTAATGGTTTTCTTTCTTACCCCTGGTTTGATGCTCTTTCTACATCATTTGTGAAGTAACCATATATATATATATATATATATATATATATATATATATATATACATACATATATATGTATATATTACTATGTATATATAAAAATGGCTAAACCACACATTATAATTTTTTAGTCATTACACTGTAACACATTAGCTACTGGTGACACATGACCCACACATCATGTGTTCCTCACATGAGATGTGTGGGACAGGGAGGTTGTTGTAGTAAAAGTAGTATTTGTAGGAATGCCTGGGTGACTCCAGTTGAGGATCTGACTCTTGATTTTGGTTCAGGTCATGATCTCAGGGTTGTGGGGTCATGGGATGAAGCCCTGCGTTGGGCTCCATGCTCAGCACCAAGTCTGCTTGAGACTGTCTCCCTCTCCCTCTGCCCCTCTTCTCTCACATTTTCTCTCTCTGTCTCAAATAAATAAATCTTATTTTTTTTAGATTTTTATTTATTTATGAGAGACACAGAGAGAGAGGCAGAGACATAGGAAGAGGAAGAAGCAGGCTCCATGCAAGAACCCTAATGTGGGGCTTGATCCTGGCACTCCAGGATCACACTCTGAGCTGAAGGCAGATGCTCAACCGCTGAGCCATGCATCCCACAAATAAATAAATCTTGAAATAATAATAATAATAATTTTAAAGCTACTACTACCATACAGTAGCAATGTTGAGTTCTTTACATATTATTTGATCTCATTCTTACAAAGCCCTTTAAGATATGAAAGATTTTCTCATTTTATAATTAATAAAACTGAGACACAAGAAATTAAATTACTTTCTCAATGTCATATTGTCAGTAAGAGATCGAGCTGTAATTTAACCCCAAGTCTTGGTGACTCCAGAATTGATGTTTTCTTATCTTACATGGCATATATTATTATGCAATATAGCACATCTTACCTTATGTTGCATTATATTATTTTACATGTTAAATATTATATATCATATTCCTGTGTTATACCTCTGAAGTGATTGATCTAATGACCTTTCAAATCTGACCTCTTCTGTGTTATGATTCTACATGTAATATATCTATTCTCCCATTTACAGCATCAACCCCTCCTATAATGATATAAGAAGTGCAATGTTCATACAGTAAATTTGTATTTACACATATTTTTGTCAATGCAAAATATATATCTGGGAAAACGTGCAATTTCACAGTTAAATACCAAACTCCAGCTGTCTGTATCAGTGAAGAATATGTTTCCACTCCAATTGTTAAAATTAATTATTTGTTTATGTAAGACATCCTGCCTTCATTAATGCACATGATTAAATAGAAATGCTTCAGAACACAATAATCATTAACCTCACTTCAGTAAAAGGAGTTTCATGTTTAGTCAAGAGTCTTATAGGTACTATGACAACAAAGGCAAAGGATCTTTCTTAAGCTATTCCAGGTTTGCCTGAAAAAGAAAAATGTAGATTTTGTTGATGTACTTGCTTATTGTTTTTCATTTGCAAAGACTTCAATCAGTGTACTATCTTCAATTATTAAGGTGTACACATGTATGTGCATACTCACATATGTCCATTTAGACATATGAAAACCAAAGCAATATCATCAGATATTAATTTAAAGTGGAGTAAGAGTCTTACCTTTGGGGTTAAGGCTGAGTCCATTATAGCCTTTCTTTGCAGAGAAAAGGTCAACTAATTGAATAACAATGCAAATGTGGCTTTCTCCCACAATGCTACCAGTCAATCTTTACCTGAAATGCTACCCATGGTTAAGACCTTATTGAATTAATCACTTTAAAGAAATGTCTCAATCTTCCTAGTAGGTTGACATGTAAGTAACTAAATTAGATTTGGTGTTTCAAGGGAAAAAATATTCATGTAAACATAACAATGCACAACCAGAAAAGGAGACACAGAAATTAATTTATTTCTAAATTGCAAATGGTTTGAAACTTTGTTGCTAAAGCCACAGGAAGAATTAAGCATATAAACCAGGACTTATACTAACTTTGGAGGATAAGTACATCATGTCTCTGCATAGTGTTACTCCAAAAATTATGATGAACCTATAGAAAAGTTTTTTTTCTATTCTACTCTAAGTGCTGATTGTGTTATTATGTTCATCTGAAAATGCAGTTATATATGAAAGGAAAATAGTAAGTATTCAGCTTGTTCTCACCTGAAGAAATTAATAGAGTGAAAAATGAGGAGGTTTTTGCCAATCATGAAATAAGATAGAAGATTGCTCCCCATGTGTGATATTTGGCCTGTTGTTAGGTCATGACAAGCCTTTGGTAGGCTGTAGAATTAACTCAAAATTATCTGTCCTTTTTGCTATTCTTACTGGCCCATGAAACTCAATGCTATAGACTTCATTTTTTTCATAGATAGGAACTTCTTCTTTATAATAGACAAAGTGAATTATTAAACATTATTGAGATTTAGAATTCACAAGTTAAAATAAGTTATTGTGGAAAATAAACAGGTTGCTAAAAAGTCTAGCATAAAGAGTCTGCCATATAAACATGGGAAATGCTATACATCCCCACCCTAGGTTTGGGCACAAAAGGCCTTCTAGAAACAGGTGTTGTCTTGAGTTGCACATTTTTAATTGCCCTGCTCTTCTTTCTTCTCAGTAATTACTGCAAGTATATACTTTATATTGCTGTGGAGCCTAGAGTGAGCACTGATGCATTTTTCTGTAGCTAGTAGCTTCATTTGGTGCTTTTCTAAAAAGTATATATTAATAGGTATAGATACATGTGGATTAAATATGAAATCATTATAACTCTGTCCTCTTGTACATAAAATATCTCCAAAATGTGTTCCTTCAGAGATGTTTCAGTGGAAACTGATGATGCAGATGAGCCATGGATTAAACTGATGATGCAGATGAGCCTCCACTTATTAAATATGTTTCTGTTTAAAAAAGACAGAGAGAGAGAGGTACTGAGATGAGATTTACAAGGCAACAACGTGTAGCCTGAGTTTAATTTTGTTTTACACTGCGTTCTTTCTGTATGTTCTCTATGGGATGGGATGTGTGTGTGTATGTGTGGTGAGAGAGAGAGAGGGAGAGAGAGAGAGAGAGAGATAGCAAGAGAGGCCAATGGACAGGCCAAAGGATAATTATACCACTTCAATCCTTAGCTGTGTGTTCATCTATCTCCACATGTTAGCAATAGTTATGTCTAGATAGGAAGATTATAAGTAATATTAACGTTCTTTCATATTTTTCAAAATGCTACCTGGATGGCTCAGTAGGTTAAGAGTCTGAATTTTGATTTTTATTTCAGGTCATGATCTCAGGGTTGTGAGATCAAGTCCAACATTGGGCTCCGAGCTGGGTGTGGAATCTGCTTAAGATTTTCTCCTTCCCTCTCCCTGTGTCCAGCCACTACCAAAGGAAAAAAAGGAGAGAGAAGAGAAAAAAGAAAAAAAAAGAAAGAAAACTCTATTATGAATAACATTGTCTTTGATTAAGTGTGATCAAATTCCTACTCTGGACACCAGAAAGCTGAGAGTAGAGAGGGTAGGGAGAGATGTCCGTATACAACACCTGGGAACTTCCTGGGTGGGGTTTCAATAAGACATGTGAGTATGGACGGAGCATGACTGGACCCCATTTCAAAATGAGGACATTATCCATATTCTCACATAAAGCACAGTGATGTTCTAAGCAGTGGGATTCAGATATTAACTTTTGTGTACTTTTAATTATTTATGCAAATATTTTTATCTATTTTGAGACTGGACTCTTATTTTTCTAGGCCTTTCACATCATCTTCTGTATTTCCTATGGCATCTTGTACATATGGACTGGTTGTTGCTTCAGTATGTGTATGAAATTATTTAATCTCTTAGTTTAGGTGACACTTGCTCTACTCACTATCTTTACATCATAAGCTTCTGTAAATTGCCTTCTGAGAAATAAGATGCTTACTCTCAACATCTCTGTAAAACTCAACCTTTACGGATACCTAACTTCTCTCTCTCACTAACAGAATTACGGGGTATTTGTAGGTTCTCTCTCAGTGACTTCTTGTCATGATCACTGTCCACACAGTAGTATAGTAAGTGGTATAGTAATCTTTTCAAAGCAGGAAGTATCACCTCCTGGCATGAGATCTGAACTAAAAAGAGATTATTTGTTGGGCACCCCAGTGGCATTTGTCTTCTAGCACCATTAAATGATCTATCTACCTTACTAACCTTTCAGAACTAACTCAGGGAAATTACTGTTTAGCTATTTCAAGTCCAAGTTTGATGTAGCTAGATAGGATCCTGGAATCTATTTTTCATATGGCTCTACGACTTTTACTGTTTCTGATATGTTTGTGCTCCCTATTGTTGGATAATTGATTGTTTTCTGTCAGATTTGTGAGGAGTACTTCTGAACTAGAACGGACATGGTAAGCATGGTCCTCCTCTCATCTTCTCAACCAATCTTAGAAAACACACCATCATTCAGAGTGAGTCAAAGATGGATAACAATCCTAGAGTTTCTAGGAACCAATTTCACATCTGTGGAGTAGATACTAGAGTGCATTTAAATACCCACATGTTAACTGTAGATCTTTTTGAGTGTTCTTTTACAAACGGCAATACAGTGATGTCATCACCATACCTGAAATCCTTCAACAATTTTTCAGCATTTTTAAAATGAAGACCCAAATTGTTATGACTTTCTAGGACCAGTATGAACTAGTGGCCTGTAATAGCATCTCAGGAGCCTTGCACAATGCTATTCCTTATACCTGAGTGGTAACCCCCTCATCTTTTTCTAGCTAATTCCTACTCATCTCCAAGAGTGTACCATAAATTTCAAATTGACAACTCACTCATTGATTTTCCAGTATGAATTTAGGATCTTCTCTACTTTTTCAAATCATTCTGTATTTTATAGTTTTTTTTTAATAATTATTATTAAAAAAAAGTAGTTGAAGAAAGTAATGTACTTTGGTTATAAGAATGTATCGATATCATGAGGCACCTGGGTGGCTCAGTCGATTAAGTGGCCAACTCTAGATTTAGGCTCAGGTCATGATCTTGAGGTCTTGGAAGAGAGCCCCATAATGGACTCCAGGTTCAGCAGTGAGTCTACTTAAGGATTCTCTTCCTCTCCCTCTGATCCTCTTCCTCCTCAAATAAATAAATCTTAAAAAAAAAGAATTTATCAATACTGATTCATTTATCATAACAAATACGTTGTACCGCATACATAAGAGACTACTAATAGGGAAAACTGGCTGGGCAAAAAGGAATTTTCTGTACTACTTTGCAATTTTCTGGTCATATAAAACTGTTCTAAAAAATAAAGTTCATTTAGAAATAAATGGTAATTACATGATTAGCTGCTGAAGAGCTCTCTTCCCCTGCTCTGTGAGTTCCATCCATGAAAAACCTCAAGTGTCTTATTCTCCACTCTACATCCAGTTCCTACACAATGTCTTACATACAATAAGCATTTTATATACATTTTTGTATAAGTAAGTGATAAACACATAAACATACCAAAGTCTATCCGACTATAAGGTAACCACAGCACTTCCAGGAATTCAGTGACTATCATCATTTTTTTCCAAATAGCCACCTTAGTCCCCCAGCTCACTTTGGGTTCCTCTAAATCATGACCACATCTATGCATATATCTTCAGAATTTCAACAACTCCTGACACACACAAGGTCCTCAAAAACAGCTCGTTTGTAATAAAGAATATTATGGCGTGTATGCCATATGATATATAGATAGGAAGCTCTATAAGTAAGGCTAAATTTCTTCTATTGGGGTAATTTTGTTCCTTTGCATTTAACCGTGCTTTGAGGTCTACCTTTTAAAAATAAGACCATATGAGTTTCACTTGTGGGAGAGAATTTTGGAGGATTTAGTGATTATCATCATGCTATCAATAATGTTTATAACAATAATCATGAAAAAAATGTATTTAACAGCATTCAATAGACTTTTTTTCTTTTATAGAAAACAAGCAGCTTATTTGTTTATTAAATGTATTGACTCAAATGAGAGAAATAGATAGATATTCTATTTCTTAGAGGAGATGCCTTTTTTGTTGTTGTTTTTGAGGTTTTACTTAACCCTTGATATATGTTTCCACATCTGTTTTGTGTATGGATACCCAATTTTTATTGAGGAATTTGCAAAGAGCCATAAAGCATCAAAGAGTAAACAATATTTTTAATTTATTAAAGATTTTGAAAATAAATGGCCATCACCTATACCACCTTCCTGCAAATTAAATGCATTTACAAAATAATATTTAAATGCACTTAAGGAACTCTAGGAAAGGAATTTTTAGAAACCAGTCTGACTAACTTATGAAACCTTAAAAGATAAATTTATATGTAAAAGGTGCTGCTTAAAATAAAATATGAAAATTTGTTAGAGGAACTTCTTGCTAAATTTCATTAATAACATCAATCTCAGGCAAATTATGAAAAAGTAACCAAATGTATGGGATAATTGGAATGTGGTATTTGTGACATAAATTTCTGCTAGATTATTTTCTTTACTAATCACTTGTCTAATAAATTAGGACATTAAAAATGGCCTCATATTTTATACCCATTTTTCATCCTTCTCTAGGCCAGGCGGGCATTATTCAGTTAAGCATGGAGATCACATTGACCTCTGAAGGACTCTGGGTTTTGGTCATGTCCCCAGGGTGTACTGCAAAATGAAAAATTATGCCTTGTGACACTAAGGTCATAGGAGAGAACAAAATTCTTTCACAGAACAAGTGGGAAATGATCTCTGTGGTGTCAGAAAGCAACAGAGTTAGATATATTTCTAATTGTTTTTTAACTTGGTGGGAAAAATGTTAGGCAGAGTGAAAGAAATGTGGTAACAAAATTCTTCCTGATGTCTAATTATGAATGTTTACTTTGTCCATAAATCAATCTTCAGAATTGTTACATGTTAAATTGCTAATTCTGGACTGGGAAGAAACACTTAGGAAGGGATGTTTAATCTTCCTTTTTAAAAAAATATTATTTTTTTCAAACAAAAATTTTTAAGAGAGAGAGAGAGAAAGAGCACATATATATGAAAGCACGAGTGGTATGGAGGGACAAAGAGAGAGAAAGAGAGAATCTCAAGCAGGCTACATGCTTAGCACCAAGCTCTACCATGGGGCTCCATCTCAAGACACTGAAAACATGACTGAGCCGAAATCAAGAATCTCACAACATGACTGAGCCACACAAGTACCCCTAACCTTCATTTTTATGTCATTACTTTGAAAGAGAAGTTGGTATCATGTGCAATATGAAATAAACTTGGAGAAACTGGGGGACTGTATGGGTTTTCCTACTAAAATATGCTATCACATTATGCCATGATTGTTACCAGGTCCTACATAATATCTCTAACTTACCTTCTTCATGTCTCCATCTACTACCAGGCTGAAGATTCCTTGAAAGCTATCACTAAATCCTGCTCTTCATTTGCCTGGTTCTTGGCTTGAGCCATGTAGATCAAATAAAGGTTTCCTAAATCAACCATAAATGAGTAAAGAAACCCAACTCTGCTTCTCTTCCCTTTAGGGAAGTGGTGGCATCTACTTTTAATAATTATCTAAAGCTACCAATTGGGCTGGAATTGGGGTTATCTGAATCTAGAGACTCAGAGAAGGAAACTTAAAAAGCCCAACATGAGCCTCTAAGGAACAGGGACCATTTTTGCAGCTGTCACCTCTGATGGGACACAGGGAATTGGTATCTGCATGATGCAGGAAGCCCTTGGAGGCTGGGGCCACTGGTAGGACCCCCATGTTGGTTTCTGCTGGGACACTAATCTGGGAACAAACCAGCCAGAAGAGGGAAAATTGGGCTTTAACTCTTCTTCCCACCTTCCACTCCCTCCAACAACCCCTTTGGGCAGAGTAATCCAGAAAGCCTGGTGGCAAAAAGAAACTTGTTTTTTGAAGTCCTAGTTTCCACCTCACAAAGTAGCACATAGAAGAGCGAGTATGAAGTTGAGGGAAGACATCTTAATAACCAACACATAGGGAATCCCTGGGTGGCTCAGCAGTTTAGTGCCTGCCTTTGGCCCAGGGCATTATCCTGGAGTTCTGGGATCAAGTCCCATGTCAGGCTCCCTGCATGGAGCCTGCTTCTCCCTCTGCCTGTGTCTCTGCTTCTCTCTCTGTGTGTGTGTATCTCTCATCAATAAATAAATAAAATCTTTTAAAAAAAATAACCAACACATGACGCTCTATTAGATTACGGACTCAATTACCAACTTCTTGATTGCTGAGGCATTCTCTGGTGCCTTTGAAAATGAGTGGAAAATTAAAGGTGCTTGAAACTCTTTGTTGAGCTGTAATAATTTATTCACTTCAATTTTACAAATATTTATTGAAAACAATTATTTATTACAGGCACTGCTGGATACTTCGGATAAAAACATGATTAAGACACCATCTCTCCTCTCAGATAATTTACAGCCTAATGAGGGAAATAGATTGCAAACAAAAGCAACTGCAAGTCCGTCAGGGTGGTATTTGTACAACGGGGACTAAGATCTGGGGAGAGAGAGAGAAAAAGATCCAGCTACTGAAAAGATGGATATTTTTTCCATTTGGCCAGCATTAAACATTGTTCCTAAGCTACTGTCCGGAATTCTGGAGGACAATAGGGATCCTGATGAACATATCTGTGCCTTTCCTGAGCTTACAGACTCATGGAGGGAAGAGACACACAAGGAAGAATTTAGCCTCATTTACCACAGGATTGGTGTAGCAGATCAGTCTAACTGAGCACTTGCTCTTCAGTGCCCTCTGCCCTGTGTGAAGGAGAGGGCCTCCTTGGACACCATCCATGCTTTCAATCTGGCTTCAAACATAAGGCCTCAGTGACTCTGCAGTGGCCCTTAAGGACAGCAAAATTGGATCACCTGAAAGAATCATTGCTTATTACATGCCTGATCCATCAGTGTCGTCAGCAAGCTAGCCCTGGCAAGGCAACCAGAGAGGTGCTGCCCAGGTGGTCATGGAGCACGGCGCTTGGAAAACCACAGCATTGCTATTGCCAGTGTATGGCGGGGAGACCGAGTCTGGGCTCTGGATTTAGACAGACCCAGGTCAGAATTATAACACTCCCATTTACTAACTGATATATTCCAGGCAAGTTATTTAAACTAAGCCTCACTTTGGTGATCAGAAGCATGAGCATTACAGCACCCACTTTGTGTGGTTATTTTGGGAACAAATGGATACTTTTATAGCTACTAATGCTCTGCCTGGACAAAGATGATAGCTCCCTACCATCTGGTCCCTTAAACTCTTCAGGTTGTTTTAAAGTTGAATTCCACTATCAGAACAACTCCAAGAATTGCATGTGCACGGATTAGTTACTAATCCCCATCGCACAGTTAAAGGAAAGAAATAGCAAATGCCTTTTTCCCCTCTTTTTTCTTGCCGATGTCCTATTACAAATCAGTGGTACACTGTAGCCCTCAATATCGGCCTCCTGATTAATTATAGACGGAAAGAGGGAAAAGCACACACTTTTTTTTTTTAGAATAAATATGCGAACGGAGAAACAAATGTATGAGTCAATAAATGAATGAATACATTAAGAAGCTGGTGTGGATTTACTACAGAAAGAGCTAATCACTTTGATTAACAGAATGTGAAATTATAAGACCTTAAAAATAAAGCATAACCGTAAGAGATCTTATACAATCGCTACTAACCACTGAACCACTGCATACCAACACATAAAGTTGGTTGAAACTGAATACTGAAACACGTATTCAGAATGTACAACAGACACTCTAACTTTTCTAGAGGCATCTGCAGAGGCTAACACCCACACCCACACTCACACACACAAGGTGAATATCTTCCAGCACTAAAGCAACAATCATGCACATATTCTCAGAGAAGCCAAAGGGAGACCAAATCAAAAAGAAGCATGATGTCAGGGAAAGCTGGTCCTCCAACTCAGGTTGCTTACAATTATAAATAGAAAGATTTGAGCCTCCAGGGGTTACTTTGTTTAACTTTTATTTTTTTAAAGAAAGGAATAAAATGCAATAAACTCTAATAGAAACCATGTTTCTCTTCTGGTTCCAGAAGGGATTACAATATTATTCATATTTCTATATACCTCACCCTCTGAAAAAGGGATACGAGTAAGAGGACAAAAAAGGAAAACAATTGTAGGTTTGTTTTAACATTTCAGAGTAGGAGATGGCAACAAAGAAGTCCCCACTTGAAAAATAAAATGCATTTTTCTCCCAATGGCTAAGGAAAACCACATTATTGAGCTTTCTAATCATAGAATGCAGTTGCAGACGAATCAAATGGTGGAAACTTTTTACCCTACATCTGTAGGATCCTGAAAAGTCCAGTGAGTGAGTAGAGGTCATGATACCTTAAAAAAAAAATAATGATGGGGGGGCTCCTGGGTGGTGCAGTTAATTGAGCCTCCAACTCTTGGTTTTGGCTCAGGTCATGATCTCAGAGATTGAGCTCCATGCTCAGCACAGAGTCCGCTGGAAATTCTCTCTCCTTCTCTTTCTGTCCCTCCTGCTTGTTTGCTTTCTTTCTCAAATAAATAAATAACTCTTAAAAGAGAGAGAGAGAGAGAGAGAGGAGAGAGAGAATGAGAGCAACATCTGAAGGAGATTGGTAACCTTGAATGAGAACTTACATAACTTAATGAGGAAAATTTACATATATGCAAAGTAGCTGAGCTTTGCCAAGGAATTAAAAACTTTTAATTGTGTGAAGCAAGACTTAATTTTTGAAAAGGTCCCATAAACCGTTAGAAATGATGAGAAATAATAGTATGCAGCTATTCTCTGAGATGTCACCACCATTTACTGTTCCCTTCTACTTGACAGACTGGAAGAAATCCAACCTACATGTCACTTGTAGTCCATACAGTTTGTTTAGGATTTCCACATACTCGTTCTCGTCTCCTTAAAGAATAAATCTAAGAATAACTTTGGATTATGTGTTTTCCTTTTTGATTCTCCAGACATGAAGAGTGGCTGTAAGGTGTATTGTGATCTAGATGTCCAATCACAGCATAGCCTGAAGGTCAAGTTGCCTTAAGATCAACTACTTCTGGGCAGCCCTGGTGGCTCAGCAGTTTAACACCTGCCTTCTGCCCAGGGCGCGATCCTGGAGACCCCAGATCGAATCCCACATCAGGCTCCCTGCATGGAGCCTGCTTCTCCCTCTGCCTCTGTGTGTGTGTGTGTGTGTGTGTGTGTGTGTGTGTGTGTCTCATGAATAACTAAATAATTTTAAAAAAAATTAAAAAAAGATCAACTTCTTCTGAAATGAACGGATCCAGTGTGTCCTTTTAGTTTTAAGTAAACCTATCTATGAGGATATCATGCACACATTTCAAAATTAACATGTTCAAAATTTTACCCACCTCTTTTTTTCTTCTTACTTGCTCCTAGCTTCTGGTTCTTCCCATATGCATCCATGTGATCAATAATCTACAAAATTGTCCAAACCATAAAACAGGGTGTCACCATTTATTAATTTCTCTAAAACCTATTCTCTATTTCTCTAAATATTTCTCTAAAATATTTATAGGTATCTACCTATAAATATTTTACCTTCTAAATATCTCTGAATGGATGTCCTTACTCAATCAGCACTGCAAATGTCCTTCAGGCCACCATTATCCAGTCTCTGTTATTAAAACTGTCCTACCAGCTCTCCTCATGCACTATCCTATTCTCCTCCAATCTGGTTTCCACATAAATGCCACACATTGCTAAGTGCTTATTTGATCATGTCAGTTTCCTACTTAAAACCCACTTATTGCTTTCTGCTAAATTTGGAAAAGTCCAAATTCTTTAATGTGGTTTGTAAGAGCTTCATATCTCACCATTACTTCTTCTCAGAGTCCCATAGAAACCTGTGTCCACACATCTCATTCTTGGGTGGATTCTAGCATGAATATCCACTCAAGAATTTCTGGGTCTGACACAAAGAGTGTGGTGAGGAGGAGTGAGGCCAGAAAAGAGAAAAAGTGCTTAAAATTTCTATTAAAAGCCTACTATTTCGAGGTATTATTCTGAATGTGTTTACCACATCATCTTCTAGTAAAGACTGTTACTATTTCTATTTCATAGCTGAGGAAATGAAGGTCTAGGAAAAAGGACTAAAATCACTCAGAGCTCCTTATTGCCTGGACCAGCACTTTAAATTCAGGCTTGTCGGGTACCTGGGTGGCTCAGTGGTTGAGCATCTGCCTATGCCTTAGGTTGTGATCCCAGGGTCCTAGGATCGAGCCCTGCATCAGGCTCCCCATAGGGAGCTTGCTTCTCCCTCTGCCTATGTCTCTGTCTCGCTGTATCTCTCTGCGTCTTTCATGAATAAATAAATAAAATATTGAAAAAAATATATTCAGGTTTGTCATCAGCCAGTTGCCATGTTTTCTTACCCAGTCCAGGTCACAGGGGGAGTGAGCCACAGCAGTAGTTGGCATATATTTCTTCCACTTTGCTGGTAGATCTCTTACCCTGTTTGTTGCAGGGTCTTTTTCCCACTTCTTTCTATCTCCATGGAGGAGAATGAACTGAAGAGCTAGTAAGATAGATTAGATAATCATCTCACCTAGAGACAGAAATAAGAATGACTAAATTATTTGTTTTCTCTTTCGTTGATAGGGAGAGCCCCTAGAACTGGAGTTGAGAACTTTCCTAGGATAGACAGGACTATAAATCCTAAAAAAAGGGCTGTGTCTTTATGATGGCCTTCCAGGAAGATCTTTGGCTATTTTTTGAGTAGAGAGTGGAGTTTTGGAAACTAACGAATTTCTGATGACTTTTGAATCAGGACAGTAAAGATGGCCTGGCCACAGCCAGAGATAACACTCTCTGAGTATTCTTAGCCCCATCCTCAGCTCATGGAGAATGTCCATGGTGACCTTGGAGTGTCTTTGTCCTAATAATATTGTCTACTTATTGGACATTGTCTTAGATCAGGCTACCATAACAAAGTACCATAGGTGGGGTGGTTTAAACAATAGAAATTTATTCCTCATAGTTCTGGAGGCTGGGAATTCCAAGATCAAGATGCTTATCAATTTAACTCTTGGTAAAAGATTCCCTTTCTGACCTGCAGGTGACTACCTTTTTTATGTCCTCACATGGTAGAGAGAAAGTCATCTCCTTTCCACTTCTTTTTATTTTTTGATTTATTTTTTATTTTTATTTTTATTTTTTTCCTTTCCATTTCTGATGTGAACACTATTCCCCTTATGGGAACCCTACTTTCATGACTTCATCTAAATCTAATCATCTACCAAAGGCCCCACCTTAAAATGCCATCACATTGGGGGTTAGGGTTTTACCATATGAATCTTGGGGGGACACATTCAGTCTATAATATAAAACCATATGCTAGTCACTAGGCTAACATCACATATGTTAACATTGATATTCACAAAGCAGCCACTAAGTCCATAGAGATACTCAGCAGTATGACCCAACTCTCCCTGGACCCAAATAGAACAACAATGACAATTATGTTTTCTCTCAGTATCAGTCTGTTAGTATGTATGATATTTTTAGTAAACTGATGCCCTAAAGCCTTTGAAGTGTACTGTAGCTCTCATAAAAAATCATCACCCTTCTCTCCTCCATGACAATGCTTTGTAGCATTGTACATGACTTTGTAGCATTTGGCCTTCATCTCAGCCCTTCCTGTATAATATTGCTTGATTGAGTAAATACTTTAGTCCTGGCTGTCCCTGACTTTGCTCATCGTGTTATAGACTTTGATTTATGTCACTTTACCACCCCTTCTTTTCCTCTCGGAGTCTGTTATTTTATTTTATTTATTTAATTTTATTTTATTTTATTTTATTTTATTTATTTATTTTATATTTTATTTATATTTTGAGAGAGAGAGGGTGGGGAGGAGCAGAGGGAGAAGGAGAGAATCTCATGCAGACTCTGGGCTGAGCACAAGCCCAACATGGACCTCCATCTCATGACCCTGAGATCATGACCTTAGCAGAAATCAAGAGTCAGATGCTCAACTGAGTGAGCCCAGGAGCTCCCAAGAGCCCGCTATTTTAATAATTCCAATCCTTCTCCTTTTTTTTTAGTATTCTTACATATTCTCATTCTCAGTATCCTTAACTTCCTCCCTCTGCTTCACTCCTATTACTGGTAGCCTGATCACAAATGCACTTGCTATGGTAGACTGAGTAACAGTCACCAAAGATGTCCACATCTGGATCCTTCAAAACGGTAAATATGTAAGCTTCTATAACAAGTGAGGCTTTTAGATATTACTAAGGATCTTGAAATGGGGAGATTATGCTGGATTATTCAGATAGAACCAATGCAGTCACAAGGGTCCTGATAAGAAGGAGGCAGGAGGATCAGCATCAGAAGTAGGAAATGTGATGACAGGATCAAGTGGCTGGAGTGATGAGGGGAAGAAATCACACACCAGGAACTGAGGACAGCCCGTAGCAGCTGCAAAGACAAAGGAATGGGTTCTCTCTTTAGAGACTTCGAAAGGGGCCAGCCTTGCTGCCATCTTGACTTTCCGAGTTTGTAAGATAATAGATCTGTGTTGTTTTAAACCACTAAGTCTGTAGCAATTTGTTACAGTACTAATAAAATAAATACCCTTCTTTGCAGCCCATTCTTTAAAAATCCTCCAATAAGTAAGCCCATGGAAGACCTACTGAACAACGCAACATGTTCTAAATGGTTGAAAATACTAATTGTTTAAATGTGAGCCAGGGTTGGATTAAGAAAAGAGGATGACTTAGAAAGTAAAATAACTTGACCATCTTTCACAGTGAGATTTACATGTTTCAGCATGTGTTCAATCAGATGACACTCGTTCTTTTTTCTCACCAAAGACTCCCCACTGCCTAGCAGGTAATACCATACATGCAGTGCATGAGAAGTATTAATTTATTGAAACACCGAGTGCCATCTTTTTAAACAGACAGCTTATTCATGTTTATGACTCTTAAATCTAAATGATAAAATATGCCACCCATATTTTAGGAGTCAGTGCTAGGAAATACTTCATTTGGTTTCAGAATATCAACTGCTCTATCAATCTCAAAAAGCTGTCAGCTGGATATCTTAGGGTTGAGGTTATAAACCTGTACCATACAGCTTGTGTAGGATCACCAAAGAAAATGTTCTTAGGGATCCCTGGGTGGCACAGTGGTTTAGCGCCTGCCTTTGGCCCAGGGTGCAATCCTGGAGACCCTGGATCAAATCCCACGACGGGCTCCCGGTGCATGGAGCCTGCTTCTCCCTCTGCCTGTGTCTCTGCCTCTCTCTCTCTCTGTGTGACTATCATAAATAAATAAAAATTTTAAAAAAAAGAAAATGTTCTGAAATTTTATGTAATATGTAGAATCAATATTTCACCAATTAGAAAGGACTGCACATGAACACCTAGGTTAACCGGAATCATGTTTCTGATTTGCATCAGTGGCATTTCCTTGCTCTTTGCAGACTACTGTTGGTGGAATATTCAGCTACTTGTCCTTCATCTGCCTTTGATTCCCAAATACTCCTAAACAAAAAAGAGGTTAATCTTTGTGTCTGAGCCAGCAAAAGTATGGCTTTATCAGGAAGCACTTGGTGTTTTTTCCCACATACTGAAAGAATAAATTATCCTTTTTGAATCACTAAAAATACCTTCAATTCAAAATGTCCACCTTTGTAGCACTCTTCTCCTAAGTCTCTAGGTTGTAAGTGAGGTTTTTTGAAATTTATATTACACAGAAGAAGAAGAAAAGTCTTTGTTCTGAGAATGACAAAACAAGGTTCCTGATTTTGCTCTGATAAGTGAGTTGGTCATGTGAGGCAAGATGCAGAGAAAAGCATGAGGATGAGTGTCAGCTTATGTAGGTGCTAACCTGATCTTTGTCACCAAATTTCATTAACTTTAAGTAAAATTATTATGGTTGAGAAAATTATAGTCTAATAGACATGAATTCAATTCCAGGCTAACCTGTTTACTAGCTAAGTAAACTTGAATAAATTATTTAACCTTTCTAAGTCTCTGATTTTCATTTGTAAACTGAATAAAAGCAAAAATAATAATGGGAAGTGTGTATTCATGCACTGAAATATTGATTAAGTGCCTATTGCATATTGTAAAGACTGTGTTAGGCTTTCCAATTAGAGGGAGGGCTACTACTTGATCTCCTGGGATTATTGTACAAATTAAGGAGATAATTCTTGGGATGTTTTACTACCTCGAACATAATAGGCCCTTAGAAATTTTAACTATTAGTACTAGTTGATTTAATAGTGGTAAAATAGGGGACATTTGTAAGAATGCCTCTTGTCCATGTTCGTATCTTGCTCAGGACTAATGAAGAATGTGATGGTGATAATTATGAAAACATTCTGGAAGCAGAAATGTTATGTAAAGGCAAGGCATTCATATTCACAAGCTACAATTTGCCAGTCTGAAATGGAGAGCTCTAAAGTACTCATCCCTGTATCTGCCATCCTTTCCACAGCTACACAAGCTCTAACACATTCTAAAAGGAAAGCTCACTTTTCAAAGAATGTACATCTTGCCTCATGTGAAGATTCTGTTAGCTTTCTGAAGAAACTGTTATAGCTTTGTATTGATGCTAAAAAGGGGATCATTGTATCTGTCACTGTTCTGGGTATTTCTGGAGAAACCAAACAGGATACTTCTGATGTTTTAGAGACTGAGCTAAAATGAGTCCAGATTAAGTGTACCTGAATATAGACGAAGTATTCCTGCATGTGAACAAACGACTTGGTGAATGGGGATAATCTGTGGGAGCAAGTTTGGTAACAGCAAATGAGTTGAATTGTGAGTAGAGATGTGTCCAGAATCTAGATCAGGGAAAGAATTCACCATCACAATTCTTCCTATTCCAGGACAGAAGCAGTAATAGTGTGCTGGTTGCATGGAGTTTGAGCTAAGGAAAGAAAGTGTTTTAGAAAATTAAGAATCAGGGTGAATGCATGGCAACACGTTCTAATATTTTATGTTTTTCCCCATTTCTTATCTTTCTTCCAAAATCTGAACATAACGTGTATTTATTTATTTAGAAAGAGAGAGAGAGAGAACAGGGGTTGGGAGAGGCAGAGAGAGAGAGAGAATCTTAAGCAGGTTCCACACACAGTGCAGAGACTGCCATGGGGCTGGATCTCAGGATCCTGAGATCATGACCTGACCCTCAATTAGAAGTCATATGCTTACCCAACTGAGCCATTCAGGTGCCCTCTAATGCATATTATTTTAGATCTTTCTCTTGTCACTGATCTCTTCTATATCATGAACTCAGATCTCCAGAACACTTTTATTTCCTGCTTGATAAATCTTCTGTCTATATGCTAAAGTGGTAAGTTTAACTGCATTCTTCTAGTGCAGTGTGAGGTTAAGATTGCTTTTAGGAAATAATTAAACTGATTTGGGCACCACTTGATGATGTATTTTTACCTAGTTTCCAAATCTGTTTCTCTGATTGTCATTCACTACTTGGGAGAGATTAATGTTGTTTAACAGCGATACAACACATATTAAGAGGAACTGTATTAAGACCATGGACTTGGTTCTTTTCCTAAGCCTTGTCACAGTGCCTTGCACCTTGGGGTTAGGTTAGCTCCAGTTCCCTTCCATGTAATCTGTACTCTGTTCTCCTTCACCTTTGCTCAGGTCTTCTGGCCTGAAAATAATTCACAGCAAGGCCTTAATCGGCTTTACAGAATAGACTCCATATAATACTTTGCAAATATTTTGCCATCAGTATTATTTTATTTATGAAAGCATCAAGGATAAAAGTAAAACTCAAATGCCACTTACCAGTTGTCTACTGCAGAGAGACTTCGTTCAATAAAGCCTACCTTAAAATTTCTTAAGAAAATCTTGAATGTGAATTTCATAAGTTTTTAATATTTTTTACGGAGTTTCAAATCTCATCCATCTGTAGAGATCCACTCTAAGAGTCAGCTTCATTCAGTTCTTCAAGGTACTGTTCTGCTGCCTTTAAAAAAGAGGCAGAGGGCAATAATAGGAAATATTGGACCAACAGGAGAATTTCAGAGGGATAGGATCACTACCACAGAATAAATGAGATTATAATTATGCCATTGAACTGTGATAGAACATCCTTCCAAATAGAAATTAGCATACCACAAATGTGCAATTAGTACCTAATAAATCACGCTAAGAAGAGTGTCAATACAGTAAGGTGTATCCAGTCATCACAATTAATGCCTGTGTCCTGTATTGGAGAAGGCAAGCTGTTTTCATGTTACAGTCATTAGGGATGAGATTGTTTCTGCAGCTGAATTGTTACAAGTAGTTAAGTATCTAACAGAGAAGCTGCACTTGGAACAAGAGCCATTGCTTTTAAATCCCGCAAACTTCAGGAGTCGCTAGAGCCTTTTAAAGAAAATAACAATAATAGCTGCTATTTTATCAGAAATGGAGCAACTCTGCAAGACCATTTAATTAAAACACAAATGTATGGTTCAGATAAGAATGGTTTTGTTTTCCCTCTCGTTGCTTAATTTCCCTGACCAGCCTCAGAGATACCAAAGCCAACTGCGAATATTCATCAAAAGACCATTCAAAACAAACAGATGCATGATTTGCAAATGAATCACAAAGGAAACACAAACTGAGGAGGTAGTGTTTGACTTCCTTGGATTCTGGAATTTTCAACTGTGAAGGTGGGTGGATTAAAATGGAAAGAGTGAAGTGAGGCAGGAATTGGGAAATTTGAGTTGTAGAATCTGCTGCAAATTGAATCTGCCACACATTGTCTGTCTGGTCTAGCTTTAGATGGGTATTTAATTTACTTATTAGGATTCCTTCACTTATGTGGGAAGAAAGAAAGAAGGATTGAGAGAGACACGCTAGTGGATAACAAGTATAGCTGGGAGGCAGGATCGGATTTGTGCTCTATTTTGATTGCAGAAAACAAAACAAAACCAGGGCACCTGAATGGCTCAGTTTTTAAGTGTCCAACTCTTGGTTTTAGGTTAGGTCATGATCTCCTGGGTTCTGAAACAGCCCCATGTTAGGCTCAACACTCAATGGGGAGCCAGATTGAAGTTTCTCTCTCTGTTCCTCTGTCTCCCTTCTCTCAAATAAATAATAAACCTTAAAACAACAACAGCAATAGAAGACTTTTTGAAAGAGGAGAAATGATCTGATAATGTGTTTTAAAACATCATCAGTTGGAGTAGAGAGTACAGATCATGGGACAGTTAGGATCGTCTAAAAAAATGAGAAGTAATGAATGACTTGTTAGTGAAAGTCACAGCAGTGGATCCAAATCCAAAAAGTGTTTGGATCCAGGTTGCATTTTGGAGATGACAGTTGGGCTTATTAAGAGATTGGAAGTTGGGATCTAAAGGAAAGAGTGAGCAATTAAGTATGACTCCAATCCATTGCATGTGGTGTGGTTGGCTGGGATTAAAGATTTAGGGTGGGAGTGAGGATGGGAACAAGTGTTTTGGCCATATTAATAATTAGATCCCTGGTAGAAATTCAAGTAGCAGATGTGAGTACATAGTTAAATGTGAATCTAGCGTTCAGGTTGCAATGTCTAGGCTAGAGTTGGAAAGCTAAGAGTCATTAACACATAGTTGATATTTAGCACCCTAGGGCAGTCTAAGATCATTTGAGAAAGAGTGTAGATAGAAGGGCCAGAGGAGCAGAGCCCTGGAATACTTAAAACCCTGCGAGGTGGCATAAGAAGCGACAAAGTATTAAAGACACAAAGCAGTACCAAGGGGGTGGGGTGGGCATAGAAAAAAGGAGGGAAGTTGGTATTTTGTTGTATTTTCTTTTTCTGTGGCTGGTATGAAGGCTAATATATGAGTGGGAATTATCTGGTGGAGAAGGAGAAATTGATGATTCAGGAAAGAAGATAAATTCAGGTATTAAGTCCCTCAGAAGGACTAAGGATAGGATCAAAAGCACAAAGGAAGGAACTGGTTTACCTGTTTGATAGTAATAAGAAGAAAGGAAAACTAAGTGTTCTTTCTGATTCGATATAAAATCATTCTTTTCTGGTTGAATTTACTTTTTCTGTTATATGTGTGGCTAAGTGATATACAGAGAATGAGGGAAGCAAAAGATTTTGGAGACTGGAGGAAAGACAAGAAAGGATGAAATTTTTTTTCCACGAGTGTAAAGATGAATCCACAAGGGAAGGTAGTGGGATTATCTGGTGCTAGGACAGACTTATTGAGAGTTATGATCCTAAATATCAGGTGAGCTCAGGCAGCATGGTTGTCATATGATTTTTCTCCAAAAACATTTAGCTACCTGGATGCAAGTGGAAAGTTAATGATTGGTTTTGACCAGGATGGGAAGTTGCCAGAAGAGCATAGCATAAAGAAGACTGACAGTCAAAGGTAGTAGCAAGGGAACAGCTCAAACGTAAAAACCATAGGGTCTATAATGAACAAATAAGAAAGTGAGAACCTGATCAGTTGACTAGAAGAAAGCATTTGAATCCATCAATCAGATGTAGCAAGGAGGTCAAATTGTAGAATACTTGAAATAGAAATCTCTGAGATAATAAACTTGTTCATGGTTCCAATGCTTACAGGCGAAATATTTGGGTTACTTTCTAAGGTAAAATAAGGACAACAGAGATAAGGTGTTGAGAAGACAAAAGCATCTTCATACATGTTGAAGTCATCCATGATGATGGGAGCAGCGAGAAGAGAATGAGGGCAAGTCAGATGCCGGGGTTTTCAGTGGGTATAGATTACAGATAAAAGTGGGGAATCACAGGTAAGGGTGGAAACGTAGGCGACAACGGAGGTGACAATTCTGAAGAATAGGAATGAAGAACAAGGGACTCAACTATCAAACTCCCAACCTCTGAGGTTCCCAGAGCAAGGAAGAGACAGTTTATGATCTACAAGAAAAGCATAGAACTATCTCTTCAGAGTCATTACATTTTTTTTAATCAAACAACATTCCATAGCTCAATGATTTTCCTCCTTCAACAAACTTGTCTCTAAATTATTTAGGAAATATCTTCAATAAAATATAGATATATTTGAGCATCTCCAAAACAAATGTGCTATCTGCCTCTAAAGGATATTCTGAATGAAGCTAATCTAACTTATTTTTCATATGAAATTCATTGGGATGAATACAGACTGGCATCGCAGGGAGTTGCACATTTGGAATCTCAAAAAACGAAACAAACAACCCTGTGTATGTGTTTATTTTCAGTCACTACCTACCTACTTATCATTGTGGAAATCACTAAATGGCTCTGACTCTTGGTGTGTCCACCTGGGAACAAGGGCTAATGGTAGATCTTTGCAGAACTCCTATAAGGAATAAAGTACTTTGGATAAAATAATTTGTGCAGTGCACATCTAAGTTTACTTAGAAACTTAATGGTTTCTAAGTAAATAAAAATATATTGAAAATGTAGTATTTTATAATCTTTACCATATATTACTGCATTTATAAAGAAAATATGCAAATAAATGTTTTGGGCTATATCTTATAATTTTTATTTTATTTATGGTTAAAATATCATAGCAATCCATAACAAATGTATCTATTTTGTCTGATAACAGTTAGCTCTGGCAAAATTAAAACTTATTCTAATTTTTAAAATTAAGACTATTTTTTAAGAGCAGTTTAAAGTTCATAGTAAAATTGAGAGGAGGGCACTAACTGCCTCCGTGCATGTATAGTCTCCCCCATTATCAGTGTCCCTCACCCAAATGGTATGTTTGTTTCAACTGACGCACCTATATTACACATCATCCAAAGTCTATACTTTACCTTATATTTCACTCTTGGTTGCTGTGTATTTAACAGGTTCTGACAAATCTGTAGTGACATGTATATCCATTGTTATATTACGCAGTATTTTCACGGTCCTAAAAAACCTTTGTGTTCCACTTATTTCATCCCTTTTCCCAACCTCCTGGCAAACCCTGGTTTTTTTATTGCCTCATAGTTTTGCCTTTTCTAGATATCATATCTTAGGAACCCTGCAGTATGTAACCTTTTCAGATTGGCTTTTTTCACTTAGTTATGCACGTTTAAGATTTCTCCATGTCTGTTCATGGTTTGATAGCTCATTTCTTTCTTTTTTTTTTTTTTTATGATAGTCATACAGAGAGAGAGAGAGGCAGAGACATAGGCAGAGGGAGAAGCAGGCTCCATGCACCGGGAGCCCGATGTGGGATTCGATCCCGGGTCTCCAGGATCGCCCCTGGGCCAAAGGCAGGCGCCAAACTGCTGCGCCACCCAGGGGTCCCCTATAGCTCATTTCTTTTTAATGCTAAATAATATTCCATGGTCTGGATGTACCACCGTTTATTCATTTACTCACTGAAGAATATCTTGTTTTTGTTTTGTTTTGTTTTGCTGAATTTTGACATTTATAAATAAAGCTCTTATAAACCATCCATGTTCAGGTTTCTGTGTAGTTATGTTTTCGACTTGTTTGGGTAAATTCCAAGGAGAATGGTTGCTGGATCATGTAAAGTGTATGTTTAATCCCAAAGTATCTATACCATTTTTCATTCCCACCAGTAAGGAATGAGAGTTCATGTTGTTCCACATCATCACAATCCTTTGGTATTTGTCAGTATTTTGTATTTTGGCCATTCTCATCTTATTTCATTTTGTTTTAATTTACAATTCCATTATGACATACAATATGGAGGATCTTTTCATATGCTTATTTGGTATCCTTGTATCTTCTTTGATGTAGTGTCTGTTCTGATCTCTGGCTCATTTTTAAAACAGGTTATTTTCTTATGGTTAAGTTTTAAGAGTTCTTTGTGTATTTTGAGTAACAGCTCTTTTTTCACATATGTCTTTTACAAATATGTTCTTACAGTCTGTAGCTTGTCCTCTCAAACTGTTGACAGTATCTTTTAAAGAGAGGAAGTTTTCAATTTTAATAAAGTCTATTTCTTTCACAGATCATGCCTTTGGAGTTGTATCTAAGATGTCATGACCAAACCCAAGGTCACCTAGGTTTTTTCCTATGTTATCTCTAGGAGTTTTATAGTTTTGTGCTTTTCATTTTGGTTGGTGATCCATCTTCATTTAATTTAATTTTTATGAAAGGTATGAAGTCTATATCTAGACTTTTTTTGTTTGTTTGTTTGTTTGTTTTTTGCACGTGGATGTCCCAGCACTATTTGTTGAAGAAACTATCTTTGCTCTGTTGTATTGGCTTTGATCCTTGGTCAAAGGTCAATTAACTATATTTATATGGGTCTATATCTGTTCTATCTATTCTATTTCATTTTTATATTTGTCTATAGGTTCTTATCAATACCACATTGTTTTGATTGTTGTACCTTTAAAGCTCAAAGTTGTTAGTCCTCAAAGTTTATTATTCTCCTTCAATATTTTGTTGACTTCATATCAGTTTTGAAATCGGTTTATTGGTATTTACAAACCAACATGCTGACATTTTGACTGGGATTTCCCTGAATATATAGATCAAGTTGGGGGAAAAAAATGACTCCTTGGTAATACTGCATTCTCCTCTTCATGAGTATGGGATATCTCTCCATTTACTTGGTTCTTTGATTTCATTAATTAGTTACTTTAATTTTTAAAATTAATTTGCGTGTTTGTTTTAAAGATTTTATATATTTGTTCAAGAGAGACACACAGAGGCAGAGACACAGGCAGAAGGAGAAGCAGGCTCCTTGCAAGGAGCTTAATGCAGGACTTGATCCCTGTACCCCAGGATCATGCCCTGAGCCAAAGGTACACATTCAACCACTGAGCTACCCAGGTGTCCCAATTTGCATGTTATTGAAGTTACAGATCTGAATATATCACAAAGTAATTACTTAGTATTCTATAATTTAAAAATAATAAATAATACCTACAATAATATTGAATATGTAGATTTGACTATATCTAAGAAAACAATACACTTAAATACATCATTTCTTAGATATTATTAAAATACCTATTCCAAATTTCTGCTGAAAAGTTTTGTTTTGTTTTGTTTTTCCATTTTTCCCTAGGGAGTTCTGATTACAGATAGTCTTGTTGGGTTATTTAATTTATTCTTTAAAAGTTTACTAGTTGGTAGGGATGCAAATTGGTGCAATCACTCTGGAAAACAGTATGGAATTTCCTTAAAAAAGTTAAAATAGAGCTACCCTATGACCCACCAACTGCACTACTAGGTATTTATCCAAAGAATACAAACATAGTGCTTCGAAGGGGCACATGCACGCCTATGTTTATAGCAACAATATCCACAGTAGGCAAACTATGGAAAGAGCCCAGATGTCCATCAACAGATGAATGAATAAAGAAAATGTGGTGTATATATACAATGGAATATTACTCAGCCCTCAAAATATCTTGTCATTTGTAACGATGTGGATGGAACTAGAGAGGTATTATACTAAGTGAAGTAAGTCAGTCAGAGAAAGACAAATACCATATGATTTCACTCATATGTGGAATTTAAGAAACGAAACAAGTGAATATAGGGGAAGGGAGAGAAAAATGAAATCGGCTAGAATCAGAGAGAGAGACAAACCATAAGATACTCTTAGCTCTAGGAAACAGACTGAGGATTGCTGGTGGGGAGGTGAGTGGGGGGGATCAGGTGACTGGGTGATGAGCATTAAGGAGAGCACTTGATGTAATGAGCACTGGGTGTTATATGCAATTGATGAGTCACTAAACTGAAAATAATAATGTACTATACGTCAGTTCATTGATGTTAAATTTTTTAAAAAGAGTTTATAAGTGCCAGGGAGAAGATGATCTTCTAAAACATTTAGAAGATCCACAAAGAATCTGGCTTAAAAAAAAAAAAAAGAATCTGGCTTTAAAATTCAACTCTGCCTCATTCAGTCATGGTTCCTGGTATGTAGGAAGAAAGTGGAATAATTCAAAAGCACCTCAAAACTTGCCTATTATTTGAATATTGTTCCTAGTCTCTTGTTTTCCAATAATTTTCTTTTACTTCTACCTCTTATGTCTTTCTTCAAGTGATCCATTGCTTTGTATGCACTATAGACACCATCTTGGGTGATAACACACAATGGTCATCTACACTTTACAGGCAGTTCTTTTCAATTTCTAAATTGTTTGAAATATAACAGAAGAGTTCATTAGCAGCACAAAGAAGAATATAACCCATTATTTGGTGGTGATGAACAATGTTTTTATATAGTAGGTGTTTCATAGACATGAAATAAAACTACCAAATGGCTTTAAATTATGGAATGTCCAATTTACATAAAATATGTCTGGCTCAAATTCCAAATTATTTTTAAGCCAAAAATATCATTAGTACAAATTTGCTGTTGTACTAAGAATAGCCACTAGAAGTCAATGAGGTTAAAATACTTACTTAAATATACAAAATTTAGTAACAAAGCTATTAAAAAATTAGATATTTTGGAATCCTACATAAATAAATTCAACAGAACACTCCTTCATTTGATACTGCAACAAATGAAACTCTATTGATTGGCATTTATTTTGAACCCATTTATGCCTGCAATTGTATACATGTAGTTTTAGGAAAAGATATCTTGAGCGCACAAAATTGAAAATGGAAATGAGACCTTTGGACTGAAATCCCTCAACTCCTTGCTTATTTTGTCAGCTGAAAATTACAAATACCTAGAATATTATTGGGTTTTGTGCTGTTTCAATGGTAGACTCTGAAAGCACCAAGTTTAATACTTTAGATTAAATGGGAGTTTTCTTAAGCACAGGATGCCAAAGATCATTGCTCCTGAATATGTAT
Source organism: Nyctereutes procyonoides (assembly GCF_905146905.1). Classification (NCBI taxonomy): domain Eukaryota; kingdom Metazoa; phylum Chordata; class Mammalia; order Carnivora; family Canidae; genus Nyctereutes; species Nyctereutes procyonoides. Next base: position 14,204,393 of record NW_026575139.1, on the reverse strand, counting down.
GTGGACTTTAAATATATTTTTAAAAAAGAAACATAAAATGATAACAAGTATAACTTAAATCTGAAAATTTTAGATGTAGATGGACCATCTAAATCTTCCACTTCTAGCAGCACTTCATGATTATGTGATATCAATTGAAAGTTCTCAAATGTTGATTATTAAATGTATAAATAAATCTTACAGTGAGATGCATGTGTGTGCATCAAACATGATAGCCTTATAATGTCAGCAATGTTGTATATATGTACAATATGTAAAGTACAATGCTGCCTATTACACATTATTATCATGTATAAAATGTATATATTATAGGAACTGTAAAGACATATCTGCATGAAAATTAAATTAAACCATACAGCATTGCTGCTTTGTAGGTTAGAACAGCCAAATATCAAAAATTCTATATGCATCAACTTCATAGTAGTGCTTGCTATGGCTGGATAGTGAAGTTGCAAGAGGTTTTAATATAATCTCATACACTCCTGTTTTGATAAGCGACCTTTGAGGAACACGCATTCTTTTCACTCTCAGCAACAAGGGGAAGATACCTGGATTTGAAAAGAAAGAGAAAACCAAGGAAATCACTTGTAAATATGACAAGCTTCCCAGAATCACTATAAGGAAGAAGCCCCCAGAGAGAGAAGTGGTGAGAACCAAAGAAAGAGCACCATTTGTAAATAGGAGCTGCCCTGTTGTCACAGAGTCAGCGTTGGGTGATGCTGATAAATAATAAAGCCGGTAGGAACCTCCAGGGATCTCTCATTCATAACAGTAGGGCAGAGAATTCTTGCCATTTTAAGCATCAGTTCTTTCTTTTCCCCAGACACCATACACATCCTGAGTGATTTTTTTTTTTTTTTACTTGGATGCTATTTCTGTTGGATGTAGAGAACCAAAATAATTTGTTATCCTCACAGCTGTGAGTGGTACTTGCTAATGGCTGCGGTGAAGCTAACAAAGGTTTCAGCTTGTGGGTGACTCCACTGTTTTCCTCCTCACAAGAAAACGATGCAAGTGAGCTGCCAATGTTATACAGGGAGATTTCTATCCTCCAAAAGCTTTGCATTGATTGAGCAAGATGTCAATGGTGCAAATAGATTCCACTGCTGGGGGGCAGCCCTGGTTGCTCAGCGGTTTAGTGCACCTTCAGCCCAGACGTGATCTGGAGACACGGGATGGAGTCCCACTTTGGGCTCCCTGCATGGAGCTTGCTTCTCCCTCTGCCCCCCCCCCCTTCGCTCTGTGTGTATCTCTTATGAATAAATAAATAAAATCTTAAAAAACAAAAGATTCCACTGCTGGGAATCTTCAGTTGCAATTTCATGACCCCACCAGCTGTCTACTTGAAGCTTCCAGGCTCAGTGCCTAGGCATCTGACAGTATATCCATATAGACTCCGTCTATTTGGGCCCTGCCATTACTTCAGAAGTCTCCATTGAACAAAGAGTCAATGAAGATGGCATCAAGCCTGCATTCCCCAATAGGGCCCCTACGACACATTCATCCCTGCCCTGACCTCAGCAGCAGGGCAAAGTTGGCTCCAGTGCAGGCTCCTGTCCGTGTGGTTGATGGAGGTTAATAACCACAATCTCCTTCCTTTATAATCCTCAACAATCGTCAGGCTGGAGCCAGGTAGTCTGTTGAGTCTAACAAACTTTGGATTAAACCTATCAAGTTCTCCAAGTGGTCCTTGAAGACCGCCTGCCAAGGCTTGAGGTAAAGAGGAAGCACTCTCCTCTCCTGCCCAAAGGTGAGGGGAGGCCCCAGCACTCCAATGATGGGGAACAGAAAGCATTCTTCCTTGATTTCTTCACTTCCAGGTCCTTTGACACTGTCCTGGCTGAATGCTGTGTCAAGGCTCACAGAGGCAGATTTTGTCCATCTTCCTAGTGGTAAACCCTCCACAGGTCGGACAGCACCTTATTTAGGATGTGGGACATTTAGCACGAATGTTTTCCTTTTGTCCCTTGGGATATCAGCCAAAGAAATAAAAACAAAGAACCCATTTTAACTTTCTATTAAGTACATTAATTTATCAAAGAAAAATAAATGTTCCTTAGACTTGGTACTTTATTTATTGTCATATACATCACAGACAACCATGGACTAATACTTTGTCTTACCCCTAACCTAAAGATCAGAGTTTTGTACATGGAAGGGTCTTCCTGAGAAAATCTGTAAGGCCAGAGGCTGCTACAGACCTCTCTCCATCTGTATCTAGGTTCACACTACAGCCACTTGAAATTAAGAGGGACCAAATTGCCAGCAGTTGACGGGTCACTGTGGTTTCAAAGCCCTGATAAAATGTCAGTTATTTATTTAAAGAAAATCATATCTTTAAAGGTCTGTAATTTTATCTTGGGCAGATGCCTATGTAAAAATCTTTTAATGATTATTATTTTCAGGAGTATTGGTTTTGCTGGAGAAAAAGATTCCTACAAAGAGAAATATCCAACTTTGCTAATCTATAACTTCTGGGGCCTTTTAAACTAAAAAAATATATATATTAAACAGCAGTGTCACTAAACATACTAATTCAGAACAGATTAAAAATAAAAATAAGAAAGGTTGGAAATAAGGGCAATAATATTAGATAATACTATGATTATGATGATATCATTGCACATATTTATGGTTGAATAAGCCCATCTAATTATTCTGACTTCATCTTCCCTTGGCACGCAATAATTTCTGTCAATTTACAGAAAATCTGATAACTACATGATAGGAAAGTAATGGCTGAGAAGGCTGAAATGAAGTCATGTCAGGCAGAAGTAATCTTAAGCACCGGTGCTTGAAGTTAAACCCTGTAACTATTTATTCTACATGATTTTGGCAACTCTTCTGAGCTCACCAGTATATTCTAGTGTGAGTCAGTAAGGTTCCCAAAGATTATTGATGAACTGATCGTAGGTCAGCCCCAAGGCAAGGGGAAGGAGAGGCTCTGCAAAACACGGCTCTAAAAATAGCAGTCCCTTACTGAGCGCCAACTGTATGCGAGCTCTGTGTCATATGTTGGGGAGACAGGCAGAGGGATGATACGAGATTTATTCCCATCCTTAAATAACCTAAATAATATTTAGTGGGTGGAAACAGAGATGCACGGAAATGATCCAAAATAATAACAGAAATTTTGCTAGAGGACAGAGTGTGGCCAACGCTGAGACTGGAACCTTCAATCCTGATATGACGATTCACAGATGTTAAAGCCCCAACTCAGAGTCTCAGCAAAAATTAGATAGTTCTGGCTACCAGTGAATATTTGTAGCAGTGAGGAAACAACCCCAAGCAGATCCATGTCATAGTGCTAGGGGATACGAATGCTGCCCCCTTGACCAGGCAGCAATTGCTAATAGACTCCTTTGCTTGGTCTATAAGACTGAGATGTAGGGGCCTCTGCGTGGCTCAGTAGGTTAAGCACCTGCCTTCAGCTCACGTCGTGATCTCAGGGTCCTGGGATGGAGCCCAGCATTGGGCTCCCTGCTCAGTGGGGAGCCTGCATTTCCCTCTCCCTCTTCTTCTGCCCCTCTCATCTGCTTCTGTGAGCTCTCTCTCTCAAAATAAATGTAATCTTTAACAAAATTAAAATTAATAAAACAGATGCAAAGATAACAAGTGTCCATTTGATTTGTTAATCTCAGGCAAAAAAACTCTATTCCATCAAATAAAAAATGGTCTATCTAGCACAAAAATTTTATTTAAGTAAAAACAAAACAAAACAAAAAACATATTAGAGGATAATTAAATGTATGTAACACAAGCACAGGTTTGACCCTCAAAAGATCTGACCAATGGACTTCATGTTTTTGGGGAGACCACTTAACCTTTCGATCTCAATCTACTCACCACTACATGTGCTGTCGTGAGATCTATAGAACATTTTTAAAGCCGCCTACTACCGTGCATTGCACACAGAAAGTACCTTGTACTTGATGCTCAAAATGAAGGTGTGACAACAGATTTGTATTTTATCCCAAATGTAGTACAAATACTGATTTTAGTCTCTGATAAATATTCACCAAGGGCTTGTGACTGCTAAATCCCATTTTAGGTGCTAGCGATTCAGAGATGATAAACTGACCCTGCTCTTAAGGGGCTTATATACTATTTGGGAAAACACAACAGCAACAAATAAGTAAAAACATAACAGAAAACAGAAGATGGAAGAAAATTGCAATGGATGGACATGGCCTAAATATTAAATATGACTGACCCTTAAAGAGCACAGGCTTGAACTGTGTAGGTTCACCTATATGCTGTTTTTTAAAATTTTTTTTATAAAAACAGTAGAGTCTTATAAATGCATTTTCTCTTCCTTATGATTTTCTTAATAACATTTTCTTTTCTCTAGCTTACTTTAAGAATACAGTAAAATATATGTTAACTGTTCATGTTATCAGTAAGGCTTCTGGACCACAGTAGGCTATGAGTAGTTAAATTTTGGGGGACTCAAAAGTTATATGTGGATTTTCTGTTGCACAAGAGATCAACTATGATCATTTGATGTCAATCAAACCAATGATTAGGATCAACTGGATATATTTTATGCTCTATTGTGTAAGTCCAGTATTAACTGGAAATTCCTCTTTATCAGAATATTAGAAAATCCTAAATTGAGGTTGGGTGAAATTGCTGGTTAGGTTAGCATGATGCTGGCCAAGATTTCCTTCTTTTCTCATTGTTCTTATTCTCTGTGACATGTTCTAATTTCATGTTATGTTCCATTGTTCCATTCCTGTTATCAGAGCTAAGAGGATAATTATCTTGGTCTCTCTCTCTCTCTCTCTCTCTCTTTCTCTCTCTCTATTTTTCTTTTTTGAAGTTCAAATTAAATGTAAAAGAAATTTTGCCAACCTACGTGGACTCTTTCACTATTTTGTCATTACCTGTCTCTGTATGTCCCCAATTCCTGTTGTTAAAAACTGTGCAGTGTTGTTGATCTTCTCTGGGAAAAATAAATTTTCTTTAAAACGATGAGGGAGATTTTATGTATAATCTTGTAATCACAAAACAAAATAAAATGTATGTTTCTAGTTGTGTGTTAACCAGTGTTAACCCACCATTGCTCAAAGGACTTTCATGCCCTTTGTTGCTTCAAATTCTACCCTAGTAATTCCCAAACCCAGCTGCGGGAGCTAAATTTTAAAACTATCATTTGAAAACAAAATCTTACTTGGGTAGACATTTTCTGTTTAAAATCACATATCACTGGGGCACCTGGGTGGTTCAGTCAGTTAACCATCTGACTCTTGGTTTCAGCCCAGGTCATGATCTCAGGGTCCTGGGATCAAGCCCTGTATCAGGTTCCATGCTCAGTGGGGAGTTCACTTAAGATTCTTTCTCTCTCTCTCTCTCTGCCCCTCTCTCTGCATGTGCTCTTTCTTTCTCAAATAAATAAATGAATCTTTAAAAAAATAAAAATAAAATAAAATCACACGTTCAGGACATATTAATATGAGTGCATTTCTCTGTTTTCTTGAATATATCTACATTTGGGTGCCAGGTGTCAGAACATAATATAAGTCCATGGCACAAACAGACACAAGACTACTTAGTAAATTTTATGAAATAATGCTTTGGGAAAACTAGCAGCCATCAAGACATGACAGAAGGAGATTAAACATATCACATTTTGTGATATTTCTTCTTTTGCAAATATTAATCACTACAGAAGCAGAATTTAAAAATGTGACCAACCTGTCCGTTTTATTTCCTTAGTCTCCTGGTCAGTCTCCCTGCTTCCAATCTTACCCACCATGGCTCTGTCCTCCCTAATGTAGCCATTATCTTTCTTTTTTTAAAAAAAGAAAAGTAATGTATCAGTCTAACAATTTCAAATATTAGAGGAAGGCTCACACTGCAATGCATACAAATTTTTAACACCTTTGAAGAGCACAGCTTCAAGTAAAGACAAAGTCACAGAACTGGCTCTGTGACAGTTTCCAGTGATCAAACCATGCAATTTATGGCACACAATTTGTTTGATAGTGCAGTTATTTGGGTTCTTTGTTTCTACACCCAGGGAATAAAATAAGAACACATAAAGATAAAGGGAAAGGTGTTCACTGAATTCATAGTTGTGGCCTAGGACATATTACAGAAATGTTGAAATAGAAGGGGAATGATAAGTTTGGGCAAGGAAAGGAAAGAAAATTAAATGGCCGGTCCATATCACTGACTGGGCAGTACAGCCATAATCTTGTTCACCCACATTGAAGTCTTCTGCTCCAGAAGAATAATTGTCCATACAGGTCACCAAGTGTTCATACAGGATCTGTTGCTTGGAGAGTTGACAAATTTTGTCTCAGTACATTTGAAATCATGGATTTTTTTTTTTTTTTCTGTTGATCAGCATTGCTGCCAGGGAATTCTTGATGGCCTCAATTACCACATTGTCTCTTCATTAAGAAAACAAGTGTCCTTGGAAGCCTGGAAATTATCTGTTTTCCTTCTACCTCTGTCCTCCATTTTCTTTCTGAAAAAAATAATTTAAATTATTTTGATCCTCATTTAGAAGCTCTTTAGCAGCTTTCCAAGATAAAGCCCACAGGGTATACAATGGACATGAAAGTCTCTCTAATTTCTAGTCTCATGAAAACATCATTTTTTCCAGGTGTATAAAAATCCTTGCAAGTTCCTGAGCCTTCCTGAACTTGTGTACATTCTTTTCTCTTTCTGTCTTTCCTCTTCTGAGTCAGAAGAGGTGGCGTAGAGCTACAATCTAGCCTTTCATAAATGGTCACTAGCTTTTCTGTACTCCCCTAGTCCATTCCCATATTATGTAATGTTTTATAGTCACTGTGGTCACTTGCCCTTGGATTCATCTTCCCACCATACTACATGCTGCTAGAAGCCTTGACAAAGTTGTCTTCTACTTTGGTTGCCTTATCCTTCATGTGCTGCTTGTTTTGTTTTTTGTTTTTTTTTTCCCTATCTGACACTTTCTCCTTAAAGCCCTCCTAGTACCAGATAAGTCTAAGTGTGTAGCCCTGATCACACTGGTCTATGTCGCATGCACACACACACGCGCGCACACACACACACACACACACACTAGGCAAAAGTTAATGTGATTGGAAAAGAAAGTATTAGAATCTTGGGGGAAAATGTCTTCAATCTTTGTTTCCATTATGGTTAGAATAAAGTCCAATTGTATATTTATTACAAAGATGTAATTCTAGGCTATAAATCAGGGAAAAGATGTACAGAAAGTGCATTTTCAAAACAAATTTAGTGATAATGCCATAACAGCCTTTGGTTTTTGTAATGAATATTCCAAAGTGTTTAGTTGCTGTGCATTTAGTGGCAATGTACTATATCCTGCCATTAATATACATATTCCAGCAAAAACATTTGACAGAATATGGTCCAGCAATAATAATATTTTGCACTTATAGCTCAAAACTAATAGCTCAGAGCCCCTCACAATGTGCTGCTTAATTTCTGCTCATTCCCATATGCTACTTATTTCATCTCCATCCATCCTGCAAGGTATGTGAGTATATGACTTTCATTAAAATAATAAAAATAAATGAAATGTTTAATATGAAAAAAAACGAGTTCTTTTTTTACAACTGTCTGGAATAACTGGAGAGTTGGTGGCTGGGGAAGGAAACATAAAGAATATTTATTTGTTTTTTTTCTCTATGCTCTAGGATCACATGGTGAAGGTGTGTGCAAAAAGGTTGTTGTGGATGACATGCTAATTTGAGTAAATTGACTTTAACTGGGGTTTTGAGAGTCAAGTTTCTGATGATAATTCAGGAGAGATTTTTCTCCATTTTCTCGATAACCTCAGCAAACAGGATCCATGGAGGAGAGGAGCAGATGACTTACTTGTTATAGCAACTGGTCTGAAGATCTCTACAGGATTGTAAGACTTATCACTGAATTTCCATCGTCTCTTTGGGGATCTCTGGGTTTCCTCAATCTTTAGCTGGCTTCTAAATATACCTTTGGACGGAAAGCCAAGTGTTTTGCCATACTCACCTTGTTTGGTTCCCTTCTCTCAGAATCATAGTCCTAGACCGGACTTTATGAAGACATAGTTAAGATCTAATTATTGGTTAAGATCTAAAAACAAGTCAAATATGCTTTGTCCAATGTTCTAGTTGTTTTACAGTGAGAAAATATTTTAGTTCCTGCTATTCCCTGGCCATAAGTGGAAGTCAATTTCTCTTAATAAACATATTTATTAAAATGTTCTTTCTTCTAGTGTTAGGCCTGGCAAACTACATTTTGCCAGAAATTTGTTTCATCCAAATTGTCAAGTGTATTTTTGTATCATTTTTCTTAATATCCTCTCATTCTTTCCTTAATGTCTTCTGTATCTGCTGTGATTTCCCCTTTTTCATTCCTGGTATTTATAATTTGTACCTTCTCTCTTATTCCTTGATCAGTATAAGGTCAGAGCTCTATCAACTTCGTCTGTTAATCTGGTGTGATGTAGATTTCTTGTCCCTTTCAGAAATACATGCTCATTGCCTGAATCCAAACTCAGCCAGGAGGGTAGGGAGAAGAAGAATGTGAATGAAATGTTTGGGGACTAGTAATTCAGTCTCTCACATTGACTTGCTTCCTGTTCTGATCCCTGTTTAAACCAAATTCCATCTATCACCTACATTGACTCATGTCTGTTCACCCCTTGACCATAAAATAGGCACTGGCTTGTTTCTTCATAGTTGTTGGGATTATAGAGGAAGAACACAAGTAAACTTGGTGGAAGCAATAGCTTAAGGTTGAGTATTTTATTCTATTTTTCAAAATCCTCCCACATGGGAAAGATTTCTTGGACATAAACACCAGTTTACCATCATTTTCAGTCTCTACTTTTCCTTTTCTTTTTTTTTTTTTTAATTTTTTTTTTTTTTTTTTTTTTTTTTTTTTTTTATTTATGACAGTCACACAGAGAGAGAGAGAGAGAGGCAGAGACACAGGCAGAGGGAGAAGCAGGCTCCATGCACCGGGAGCCCGACGTGGGATTCGACCCCGGGTCTCCAGGATTGCGCCCTGGGCCAAAGACCGGCGCTAAACCACTGCGCCACCCAGGGATCCCTCTTCTTTTCCTTTTCAACACTCTTCTCCACCTAGCTCTATCCTCCCAGTCTTCACTCTTTTCTTTATCCATTCATAGGTTTATCTATTTGAGCATTTAGGCTGTTTTTGCAGCTGCTTGCTGCAGTCAGCATGGCTCTCCAAATTTGGAAGAAGGCTCAGAACCTGCAGATCTGCTGACATTCTTTTGCAAGACAGTCTAGTTATCTACTTGCCTTGTCCTTTGCAGGCTGTCTATGGTACTCTCTCAACCAGAAAGTCCCATGAAGCCTCATTGTTTCCTCAGGTTAAAGGCAATCAACCTCAGAAATGTGTTCTACAATTTTTTCCTAAATATTACTTTGCATGCTATTCTATACAAATGAGTTTTTGTTCTCTCAGTCTCCAAATTTGCAATCTTTTTCTCACACACATGTATAAACACATGTATAGGCACAGACACAAATACAAACCATCTGTGTATATTGTCTACATTGATACACTGATATGCATATGTTTAAGTCAATATTTTTCAATGAAAGTTGGAAGAATATAAATGTCATTTAACAGTGAATTCTTAGGCTTCTGCCTAAGAGTGTGGGAGGTGATGAGGGGGAGGGACTCATATACTTTTGTTTTCTTTAATTTTTTTCACTGAGTTTGTAATACTTTTTTTACTTAAAATAAATATATATTAAAAAACCCATGCCTATTCTGTGTTCTGTTTTATATATTCTTGTTTTTTCCCCTATCATGAAAGAACACATTGATAGTTTAAGCTTTATATACTCTAATCCTGAAATTATTTTCCTGAACTGTGTTTTGTGAATTGTCTGGTTAAGGTATAATTCCTTTTGTCATTTTCTTAATGTAATACACAGCCCTCAAAACTTCTGGGCTCCCTGTTTATCTCAGGATGAAATGAAATGTGTGCAAAAGGTGCTATTTACTTGCAGAAAGTTCAGAAATCTCCAAACAGCCTTTTTTCTCCTCAGCATAAATGTAAGCAAGTACTAAATACCTTTCAATCAGATTAGTAATTTAGCTGACAACCTACATTTGGATATCTATATTTAGCAATCAAATTTCCTGGATTTTAATGAGCTTGATTAAATTTATGGTTTAAGACCATGAGTAAATAATTATTATATAAGCAATTTCACATTGTTACCATAGTAATGGAAAAAGAAGAAGCTCACTTTATGTTCAATGTGGAACCTTGAAATAAAAGTTTTTAAAATGTCTACTTAGAAGAAGGCCAACAACAGCTCATTTTCTATTCTGTCTTTGGATTCTAATTATCATGACATTAATTGTGTTAGACAGCTTTCTCTAAGCTCTAAAAACTTAGATGTTAGGAAGCAATACCTTGTAATAATAATTTTTAAAATTCTCATATAGTTTCATTTGCTTTAAATCTATCCCATTCTATGTTGAAAACTATAGGAGAGGAATATAAGAGATGGTGACTAAGATGAACAAGATGATTGTCAAATGGGTGAGACACATACCTAATGATATGTATTCATACATATAATTACAAAACACAACCAAATACCCCACATAATGAAACTCTAAATTGTGTGATGTAAATAAAATGAGCTGGAAAGAAAGGGAGACTTCAGTAGTATGGAAGCCTTACATGAAAATGTGAGGATTTCCCGAAGACATATTAAAGATAATTATGGTCTACACAAATAGTTAGGTGCTTTAGGGAATACAGAGATGAATAAAATATGATTATTATGTTTGGAACTTTACGATTTAGCAAATGTATAGCTCAACCCAGAACAGATATTGTGCTGAGAACTACAATAGCAAGGACACTAGGAGACTGGGGAAATGAATGATTTAATTCCCATAAAGAGAACATTTTTTAGAGAAGGCGTATTTGAGTTAGCTTTTAAGGTATTGATAGGAATCCAATACGGATTGATGAAAGATGTTAGGGAGAGAATGGGATGTGGTGTATTTATTGTATTCATGACCATAATTAAAATAGACACTCTGATTCCATGCCCTTTGATCTTTAATGTTTAATTCTTTTCTCTTCTGACTCTAGACTCAGAACATTACTTTCTTAGTTCATTGAGATGTTAGAAAATTTTGTAGAAGCAGAGGTTTAACAAAAGCATGGTAGTCTCAAAGATATTGTGTGTCCAGCTTTATTTCAATGTTGCCACTCAAATCAGATTCATAGAAAACCCATGACATCTTTTTAAAGGGATCTGTATAGGGTAAAGAGCCACTGGCCTAAACTAAACATAAAATAAAATAAAATTTTATGGAGTCAAATTTTATTAAAGCCTCCGGGACCCCAACTTTATAAAGTCAGGAAACAAGGTGAGAAAATTTCTCAAAAGCCATATTTTCCAATATCTTTCTAAGAGGAGGTTAAAGAAGACCATGAAAAGGAAACAGTTCACAGTGTGGTCAAGGCTAAGACAGGAACCAATAAAGGCACAATATACCCTTGAAATTGAGGGACCTGGTAACATGTGCTTCATCACCTTCCCAGAGCTATCAAGAAGTGACTGCCCCATGCTTCTTATCCTTTCTTTCCCTTTGTGAATGGCAGTGACTATTACAGATACCTTACATCTGTCTCACCATTGAATTTTGGATGAGTAGGAAAATAGCTTGTTTTAGTCCATAATTCTCCATATCAAAAGGAGCCAAATCTAAGGAGATTGATGTAGACCTAGTGTAAATAGAAGGACCCTGAACTTTGATTCTGATGCTAATTAGGTGAGACTCATGGATGTCCTGTGAGTAGGTAGGTGTATTTTGCAGGCTGAGGGCCAGAGATGAAAGACTGCAAAAGACTGATTGCATTAATGACCCTAATACATTTTTTTTCTATCTATATCTTTTACACTATAACTTTACCTGTGATCTCTTCCACTCTGACTTTGAGCTGTCAGATAATGTTGTCGTCAATGCAATGTTAGTAACATTATGCAAACATGATGCAATTCATTTGAAAAGAGAATTTCTGTTGGCAATCTTCCACAGTTGTGATTCCTCTCTCTTGCCCAGGATAGCCTGGAGGGTGAAAGATGTAAAAGAGAGATGAGTTATCTCAGCAAAGCCATCCTAGATCAGCCCAAAGATAGATATCTTCTAGATGAGTGAGTAAACCCAACTGAGAGCAGAGATCAGAAGAACTGTCCCTTGAAGTCTCGCCTATATTGCTACCTATAAACGCAAGAATGATAGTGAATGGTTGTTATTTTAAGTCATGAAGTTTGGAAAAAAATCATTTGTTTTGTAGCATTGTTTAACTGATACAGAGATTGTTCCAGGTAAAGGAGATTAGGGATGTGTCCCTGTGGTCTGTCAAGTTACATGACAACATATATTAAATGACAGTTATTGAATGATTATTCTACTATTCTCAGTTGCTTTACATGTACTCAGTCATTTCGTAAAATTCTTATGACAAAGTTTAATTAAGTAAAATCTATTATAATGCTTCTTTTCGTCAATGAAGAAACTGATCCATGGAAAGGTTAAATAATCTACTTGAATTCACACAGCTGCGACGTAGCTGTTATGGTGAGAACACTACAAGAAGACATAAGTGTGAAATACGAGCATTGGTCTGTGACTCACATTGAATTTTGGAGTCAGCAAGATTGTCCAGTAGATCACAGGTTTAATTTAACAGTATAGGAAAGGTCAGGACTGTATATTGAATTGGTGAAGAGTAATATAAAAGGGCAAAGAAATAAGGCCCAGAGAGTATCAAGAATCAAGAGGCAGACAGAGGTGGAGACAATAAAGGATAAAAAACAAACAAACAAACCATTAGAGAAGAGGAAAGAAAGGTTGGGAAAGGTGATAAAGGATACAAGGAATGAAAGAAGGAAGTAGGCAACTGTGTTTCTTGCCCCAGAGAAGCTAGAGTAACTTAAAGACTGATTAGTTTCTGTAGATTTCTAAAATTTTAAGACTGATGGAGGCCAAGGTATTGCAGATTCAGAAGGGATTGTGAATTCAAAATGTAAAATAAGTAATTGTGGTCTACTCTTTCCTGTCTGAAAAGGAAAAAATGAAGGAGAAATTAGTTTTATTACTGAGAAGAAAGAGGAGAAAAAGAATTAAATAAAAAAGCAGACAAAAGGACAATGATTAATGAGATTAACTCACGTCAAAGGTAGAAAAGAATGTGATCAAGAATTAAACTGGAAGAATTTTTCTTGAATAAGTGAACAACAGTCTCTTTCATGGAAGAAGAGATGGAAGGTGGAGCTGATGACGATAAAAGACAAACACACAGTATGTGTATTGTTAGTTCTGAAGGTAAGAGATCTCCTCACTGGTGGCCCATCTTTTCCTAAGTGGAACATTATTCCCTCTGCTGAAGTAGAAAGTTATAGATGGTGACTATATCCAACTTAGGAAGGTGGATATAGAAAAGGAGTTTACGTAAGTCAAGAAAAAATGATTATTAAGTGATGTTTAAGTCCTAATCGTGTTCTGAAAGAAGTCTTTGCAGAACAAAAATGCATGACTGTGTAGTGCCCAGGCATCAGATGCAGAAGCAAAGATATTAATCCAGAATTAAAGCTAGTTAGTAAGGAGGAACAGAATGAGAAGGAATGAGGCAGTAGAAATTGCAGATGAGGGGGCAGCTAAGTAAATAGTCTATGTTGGGCTACTTAGGTAGGGAAGAACCTGCTGAATAAGAAATACATACACCTACCCCCCACCACTAGGCTCAGGTCATGTTGGACTTTTCTCTGTTCCTTGAAAGCACCAAGTATATTCTCAATTTAGGTTCTGTTCCAATTATTTTTTTCTGTCTGAGGTCTTTAGTTACTGACTCTTTCTTTTTATTCTGATTTCACCTCCAATGGCATCTGCTTATGGAGGCTCCTACTGTGGACCTGGTCTCATTTGCTTCCCTCCCATCCTTCACACACTGAAGTAAAAGGTAGTGTCTTTTGTATCACTTGGTATTATCATTTGTATTATTGTCTCAACATCTTTATCTCACTAGAATCTTTATCTTTATCTCACTAGGATGCCAGCTGTGTGAGCCTGGCCTTGCTGCCCCCATGTTCATACTCTTAACATAGCACCTAGCACCTAGAGTGACTCCAGAAATAGGTATGGACTGATCAGGTTTGCATTCAGGAAATAGAATCCAGGAGATTTGATAGGTGGACTAATTCTGTATGAGGAAAATACAGAGAATATGGCTCCTGAGCTGTTGCTAAATTAGAGTATAAGTGGTACCCCTGTCATTGAGGTGAATAAGGGAGGTCTAGAGAGAGGTTGATGGAGTCATCAAATGCTTCTTAAATCAACAAGATGCAGCATGCAGGGGAAGACAAAAAACAAAAAACAAACAAACAAACAAAAAAAACTATGAATCTGGCTGTGTGGCAACAGCAAGGAGTTTCAAAGGAAGGCAAGACAGACCAGAGAATGGCACCAAGATCTCCTGGCCTTAGGGGCTCAGAATAATGAGCAAGGCTTCATTTTGAGGACTTAAAAGGAAGTGTGGCCCCCAGAGGAAGCCAGGCCTTAATGGAGGCAGGCATAGTCTCTGAAAAGACTGGGGAAAGAGAAGGATGTGTTTAAAATGAATTGTTGGTTCCAGATACACAGCATGTTTTGTTTTTTGTTTTTTTTCCTCCTTCTGAATCTCTCAGTTTGGTTAAATCATGAACAAAACATGATATTTTAGGGTCCGAGTGAGATAAGATGGCCATAATGTTGGCCGTGTGGGGGTCAGCACATATTCACACTCAGTAAATTACTGTTCAGCTACCAAGATGATGATAAATCTCATCAAGATCCAGCACACATAACCTTGATGTGATTTGATTTTCTGTCTCGGCGAAATGTTGACATTACCTTTGTGTCCTAGAACGGCTCTGTCCAGTATAGTGGCCACTAATCACATGTGGCTATTTACATCTTAGGTGAAATGAGTTCAAATGAAACAAAATCTAAAAGTCAGCATTTCTGTCCCACTTGCTGGACTTCTGAGGCTCAAAAGCCACTTGTGGGGGATCCCTGGGTGGCGCAGCGGTTTGGCGCCTGCCTTTGGCCCAGGGCGCGATCCTGGAGACCCGGGATCGAATCCCACGTCGGGCTCCTGGTGTATGGAGCCTGCTTCTCCCTCTGCCTGTGTCTCTGCCTCTCTCTCTCTCTCTCACTGTGTGCATATCATAAATAAATAAAACAAACAAACAAAAAAAAGCCACTTGTGGACTTCACTACAAGATCGGACAGTGCAGGTAATAAAACACATCTGCCATCCAGGAGAATTCTGTTGGGGAACACCTCCATAAAACAAATGCAGCCATGGCCTCTTTTCCTAATTTATTCATCATTTTACTTGTATTTTTGATATTTCAATCCATCTTATAGCTGTTTTTCTAAGACTATGGAGAACTACACTAAGATATGTGCTTTTTTTACACTTAAGTTTCCTGCAAACATGCTTGGACATCAGGCCACCTTCAGCTCAGGCTTCTCAGACAAGCCTATGCTGTTTTGTTTCCAATTGCTACCAAGCTAAGTCACTGAAGTCCTAGTATGCCTAGAGCCTGGATACCAAAGTCATCAAAGTGAGTAGTGACCAATGGTCACTACAAGAGAAAAAAAAAATTTTCTGCTGTTTATTTTAGAAGAAGCTGAAGATAAAATTATATTCACTGGTGGGGAAAGATGGATATGAGAGTCTGAGATACAGGTAAATATTCTGGTTCCTGGTTTTATCATTTGTCGTTCTTGATTTTGTAACCACCTTTTTTTTAGAATTATTTTTCTACTTTGACCATCAGCATTGTTACTCAACTGCACATTAAACTCTTTCTAAATTGTTTTCCTCTTTAGCACCTGGGTATTTAGTATTTTTTGGTCCGTAACGACTGCAATCTCATCAGGGTGAATTTGTGTCATGTAGGGACCATAATTCAAAGTTTCTTCTTCTCTATAAAGTGTAGCCAACCAGATCTACTCATTAACTTTCTTCCAATTCATTCATTCATTTCATTCTCCAAATAGCCAGCCTGATCTACTCATTTACTCTCCTCTGATTTATTTATTCTCGAAAATTCAAACATGCGTTATGTGTAGTGAAGGTAAATATTGCAGAAGGAATATGCCTTCACTATGTTAGAGATGCAAGTATGCTTAAGTTTCTAAGCATGCAATGTGCTGACAGTCTTGTGATTCATCAGTCTGAACATGAAAAAAAAATATATATATATATAAACAAAATGTAATAAATGTCTGTAGCCTTTAAAAAATCTTATTACTATTCACATGTTCAGGAAAGAAATGATGTTAAATTGGATGGCAATAACATTGTACTTCCTCAGTTCCTAAAAAATGTTTCTAAAAATCAGTTGTTAGAATTTCAACCTTTACTTTTTAGCAAATACTCACAATAGTAACAAACAATATGCAATTTTATAATCTTCTTATCAAAAATGCATGTGGGCAGTATCACACAGCTGTGCTAACATATGATGAAGGAAAATGAATTATTTCAGTCTTAAAATCTGGGATCTTTGCTGTTTGCCAGTAATCAAATCTGGGTAGCCTTCTGCAAAAGTAATGCCTCCCTTGATAGAATTAGAAAGGGATATACATTTTTTTTTTTTTTACATTTCTTTTTTATTTGAGTGACCACTAACAGTGAAGGAGGAGCAAGATGAAAGACCTTGCCTGTGTCTATTAACTTTGCAGGTATTACAAACTGGTTTTTCCAATAATCTAGCTTTTTACAGATATGTTGTGCCTGGCCTTACATGAGCCACATTTGTAGTGAAGTGGAGACATTTTTATTTTTTAATAGATGTTTTGGTATTAGAGAGATACAACCTCAGTGTGGTTCAGACTAACAGTGGTTTAGTGAGTGTCTGTCTGAGGGTCAAGCATGCATTCTGGTCATGGCAACGCTAGTCTGTCTACACATACACTCAGAATGCCTGGGGTAACTGTGACCTAGGCTAATGAATTGTGGAAAGATAATTTCCTCTGCCTATTTCTCCCTTTAAACAAATTGCAGCCTCATATTTCAACCAAATGACCTTTCTAAAACTCCACAGTGACTAATTACAAGAGAACAAGAGGGAATTTACTATTAACAGAAATGAGATTAAGTTTTGCCGTAACCTTGGGAGGCAACATAGCCAATGATGTTTATAATCTGGGGTGATTAGAAGGGGGTCTCCTCCAAAGGCTATTGCAGATTGCTCCTGGCGCCGTGCTGCTGAGCTGAGCCTATTCAATGCCACAAAGTCAGCAGCTTAAATTCCCTGTCTGTTTTTCCTGTTGCTAATAATCTTCAATTTAGTAGCATTGGAAGGGAGGAGGGAGCAATGAGGAACAGGGAGGATGGGGGATAAAGTGACAATATGAAAATAGAAATAAGAAAAGGTAACAGAGAATAAATAAATGAAGTATAACTATTTATCCACACAAAATATTCATTAAGAACCTATTATTTATAATGCATGAGATTCTGGGTATTCAAAGGGCAGAGTGGAAGAGACATGCATAGTACTCAGCTTGATGTTACCTATATTCAAGCTGGAGAGACAGACCAAAAATAAGAAAGCAAGTAAATAATAATATAATCACAACTTGTGAAATAGTCTAAAGAAAATGAATAGAGTACAGAGATAATTAATACTAAGAAATTCTTAAAAAATAAGAGAATAGACTTTAGATTTAAGCTGAAGGACGAGAAGGATCAGGACATTGCAACATCTTAGAAAAGAGGAAAAAAGAATAGCGTGCATCTAGGAAATATGAAGAAGATAAGTTCATATGTTAATGGTACATGAAAGACAGAGAATAAAAGCTCCATGGGAGACCCAAAGGGGAGTTGAAGACATATGTCAGATCTTCTACAGTGTTAGATGGCAGATCAATATGCTTGATTCAAGTGACAGGATTCCTTCAGGGTTTTGAGTACATGACATGTCTGATTTATATGCTATGGACAGTGGATAGATTGGGCATGGACCAAATGGGAAGTGTAGAGTTGAGTAAGATGTTTGCATCAGTGTATAGGCCCAAGATGGCCATGGTGGTGGGGGTGCAGAGTGAAACAGACATGGAAAGGTATGGCAAATACTTTAGAAGCAAACAGTATTAGATTTACTGATGGACTGGATGTGAGGTGTGGAGAATTTTAAAACATTTCCTGTATCTAGGCACTCTCAGTGGTCCAGTCAAATTGACACATAAAAAAAACTATCACAGCTAGAAATAGAAATCGGAGAGCTAGAAGAATAGAGGCAGTGTGTAAGCCATGGGGATAAATGAGCTAACACAGAACTAACATACAGAGAGAAGAGTAGAGAGCCTAAGATTAGTCCTTAAGGAATTACACATTTTAAAAGTTGAAAAAGCAAAAGGATCCAGAAAAGGAGGCCAAGAAGGAATATCCTGGTTCCAGGAACACCTGATAAACTGGGAGAACCGTCATGAGCTCCCCACTTCCTACTGAATGAAATTCTAACTTTCTTTGTTTAAGGTTACCTATGGATTTTCTTTCCTCCATCTTTTCCACTCTTGATGTGCTCCAGATAACATCTTCCTTAATGTGAGCACACATCCAACTTTTCCTCTTCCTCCACTTCTTTTATGATCCATATATATATTTTTAAGGAATTATGATCCATAGTATTTAAAAATTATGTGCAGCCTTCTTATTTATAATGGAAGGTCAGCTTATTGAGTATTCAGATTGCTTGTTTTAATTCTTCATCTGACTTTCAGAATATCCCTTTTGTATACTGTGACAGCTGTGGTCAATGGGCATTGCCTTTTAGGAAACTTCTTGTGCTACAAGTTAGAGAAAACCAAAAGTAACATTTCCCAGACACCTTACAGCTGGTTTTGTATTTTTGCTCAACAGAAGCAATAGCTTGAGAATTGAGAAGTTGTAAGTGAAGTATAGGTGATCTTGTCCAGCTTCTTCTGGCAAGCATGACTGTGATGTTAAGAATAATGGTGGCCCCCACCTCTCAACGCTGACCCTGTGCGTATTGCTCAACAGTGGCAGCAATCAAGGCTCCTTGACCTCCAGAACATGAATTTGTGACCACAGGGCTGTGTGTCCTTAATAATATTTTAGTGGTGTCCATCTGACTTCTACCTTCCAACACTTTTGCAAAAATTTAATTCCCACTATGAGATCAATTTATGCTCAAATTACATGGAGGTGTTTCTGTTTCATTCAATGAACTTTAAAGGACAAATGATAAGAATTCAAATGGAGGATGCTTCAAGGAATAAATGAAATAAGAGGCCAATTATGACATTGCTGTGACATTATCTGCAGTGAATTCTAAGTGGGTCTCCTCAGTCAGGCTCTGAGATG